>NC_090931.1:127519128-128183503 GCF_040938575.1 Ambystoma mexicanum
AAGGCTGTGTTTTACTGCCTGAATCCTGCGCAGTGTCCCCAAGGTATTGGACAGTTGCAGTATCGCTGCCGTGTTATCAATAGTGTGCAATGTCCCCAAGGTAAGGAAGAGTTGCAGCACTTCACATGTGTAATCAATAGTGTGCAATGTCCCCAGGTATAGATACATTGCTGTACTTCACCTGTGTAATCAATAGTGTGCAATGTCCCCAGGTATAGATACATTGCTGTACTTCACCTGTGTTATCAATAGTGTGCAATGTCCCCAGGTATAGATAAATCCAGTACTTCTCCAGTGCTGCCAGTAATGTGAAATGCCCCAACGGTATTAACACGTTGCTGTACTTCACCTGTGTTAATAATAGAGTGCAATGTCCCCAGGTATAGATACATTGCTGTACTTCACCTGTGTTATCAATAGTGTGCAATGTCCCCAGGTATAGATACATTGCTGTACTTCACCTGTGTTATCAATAGTGTGCAATGTCCCCAGGTATAGATACATTGCTGTACTTCACCTGTGTTATCAATAGTGTGCAATGTCCCCAGGTATAGATAAATCCAGTACTTCTCCAGTGCTGCCAGTAATGTGAAATGCCCCAACGGTATTAACACGTTGCTGTACTTCACCTGTGTTATCACTCGAGTGCAATGTCCCCAGGTATAGATACATTGCTGTACTTCACCTGTGTTATCAATAGTGTGCAATGTCCCCAGGTATAGATACATTGCTGTACTTCACCTGTGTTATCAATAGTGTTCAATGTCCCCAGGTATAGATACATTGCTGTACTTCACCTGTGTTATCAATAGTGTGCAATGTCCCCAGGTATAGATACATTGCTGTACTTCACCTGTGTTATCAATAGTGTGCAATGTCCCCAGGTATAGATAAATCCAGTACTTCTCCAGTGCTGCCAGTAATGTGAAATGCCCCAATGGTATTAACACGTGGCTGTACTTCACCTGTGTTATCAATAGAGTGCAATGTCCCCAGGTATAGATACATTGCTGTACTTCACCTGTGTTATCAATAGTGTGCAATGTCCCCAGGTATAGATACATTGCTGTACTTCTCCTGTGTTATCAATAGTGTGCAACGTCCCCAAGTTATGCGAAAGTTACAGTACTTCTGCTGTGTTATCAACAGGATGCAATGTCCTTAAGTATGAACAAGTTGCAGTACGTCTCCTGTGTTATCAATGACATGCAATGTCCCCAAGGTATGAATTTGTGACAGTACTACTGCTGTGTTATCAATATTATGAAATGTCCCTGAGTTATGAACAAGTTGCAGTACTTCTCCTGTGTTATCAATAGCATGCAATGTCCCCAAGGTATGAACAAATTGCAGTATGTGTTTTGTGTTATCAATTGTATGAAATGTCCCAAACTATTAGCAAGTTGTGGTACTGCTCCTGTGTTATCAATAGCGTGACATGTCTCTAAGGTATGAATAGGTTGCAGTACGTCTCCATTGTTATCAATAGTGCACAAAGTGCAAGAGGAATGAACAAGTTGCAGTACTTTTCCTGTGTTATCAATAGTGCGCAAGTACGCAAGATATGAAAAGGTTACTATACCTCTCCTGTCTTATCAGTAGTGTGCAATTTCTCCAGTGTATGCACACGTTGCAGTACTTCTGCAGTGTTATCGCTCTTTCTTTCAGCGTGGAACACTATGATGGCAATTATTCTTTGTTTTGCACATTTTCAGCACTTCTTTCTCAAATCTGCAGTTGCGTTTGTGTGAAGATCTCCAGTTTGGGGTTTCAGACCAAAGATATAACACAGACAAAGAGCATAAAATATCAGTCAAACTATCATATCATGAAATTAATAAAATTGCAAACCATACCACAAAAATCGGAGATTACTATATTTAATTTGTTAAGTGTTAAGCGCAGTGAAGGGCGTGTCAGGTTTTCTAACAAGTCACACGTTTTTTTTTAGCCAAACCAGTGTTCTGTGCTGAGAGCACACACCCTAACAGAGCAGTCTACAATCTGCCGGGCTCCAGATGTTTTGGGGTATCACTCCAGTGATTCCTTACCGTTGACCATGCTGGCTACGGCTGATGGGACTTGTGGTTCAAAACATCTGGCGATCCAAAGATTGCAGATAACCACAAAACTGAAACCGATCATGTGCTTCGGATATGCTTCATAGAACCTAGTCTGGAACTAGAGATGTGGGACTTTAAAGATTACCTCCACATTCTTCATATGCATTAAAAGAGAACAATTTAACCCATTAACATAATTAATATCAAATGTGCTGAAAGTAGCAAAAATAAAATTATGAAAGAACAGCAAATGTACACAAATGCTATCTTTACAGATTGAATAACAGACGAGAGTACTACAAAGAATAATTGCCATCAAAGCGTTCCACGTTGCAATAAAGAGCGATAGCACTGAAGAAGGACTGTTACTTGTTCATACCTTGGGAACATTGCACACTATCGATAACAATGCAGAAGTGCTGCAACCTGTGCATACATTGGAGAGATTGCACACTATTGGTAACACAGGAGAGGTACAGTAACATTTTCACACCTTGGGAACACTTTGCACTGCTGATAACAGTGCAGATATGGAATAGTATCCATTACATCAGTTGTAATTGCGGTGCAAATTGTGGTACGAGCTGAAAGCCACGATAGCGAATCCATGTGCAAGAAAACAAAACTGATATTTGCGAATTCACAAATATTACAGATTAAAAGAGAACAACTTTACAGAACAAACACATATTATGTATGAAAGGCATATCAAAGCTCCCAGTACCAGCATATACAAAATGTAAACCAATTTATAACATAAGTGGTATAAAATAAAATCTGATTTAATGCATTATTAGAAAAAAGGGTGGCTAATATTTAAAATATTATTTGGGCAAATATTAGGAAAATATAGTGTATCTGTAACATGAATTTAAATATGATACCTTATTGTAGCCAACAACAACCCATTTGATTGGATCATGAATTAACTGCACCCAGCCCCTACCCTGATTTGAAAACACTGCTTCCCCTTCTCCACGTACCATTTTGAGTGCTTTTGTTTTTCACGTTCCCGTGGGATTCTCACAGGAATCACTCGCATCAGGCAAAAAAGAAAACATGGCAGTTTTTCATTTCTGAAAAGCCTCAATGCACCATAGGAAGTACATCAATGATTGTTGGATTGGGGAACACCATTCTCCATCAATTTTTGAAATAAAAACAAATGCACTCATTTACTCCACACCACGAAAAAAAAGCATCTGCACCGCTTTGTGCAAACCTTGTTCCTTATTTGGCACAAATCCATCTAATGGTTTTCGCTGTGCGCATTTCCCTAGGGAAAAATCAATAAACTAGATCCCGAAAACAGATTTTCATTGATCTGACACATTTTTCCTAAATATTCCAACTAGGGAGGCCCCTGCCTGGGAAGTTGCTGCCAAATTCCAGCAGCATATGCCCAACAAGTCAAACGTTATTAGCAACATAATGTTCACAAAAGTCAATGGTTTATCGGTTTCGCCTTACGCAGAGGGTGGTAACCCTTATATTATTAATATAATATATAATAATATTAACAGTACCATAGCCTTGTCAAATGAAATGGGTATGGGTTCCAGAAAAAGTCCCAAAACCTGTTCCCAAAACCCTGGTGTCGGAATGTATCTATGCAGACCCTTATTTCCTGCCATACTTCTTATTAAAGATCCTCGCCATTCTCTCTTTTTTTTTGTTGAGTGCGTGAAGCAGATAAGCAGCAGAGCACCAAACCTCAACAAATGCCCCATGTCTGCTTCAAAATCACAGTGAGCGAGACACAGATGAAATTAAGTAACCTTCCCAGGCACGGTAACGTCCAGTGTCCTGCCGCTGCAGCAAGTGGAGCTTGAGAAAGAGATGGCTGCATCGCCTGACCCACGTGAGCACATGCCTAGTAGCAGATCACTTCAGCCACCAAAGTCTTATGTTCAATCCTCGCTACCAGGGATATGAGAGGGTTGCTTAACACCCTTCCCGTTGAGGCTTTAAGAATGCTATTGGAACCCCGGCACAGACAGGAACACTGGATGGGCAGTCCCTCGCGGAGGAAGGGGGTCGTGCTTAGTCCCATTTTCAGGTGTTTTTCCTCAAGTACATGCCATGGGAAGGAAAAGAGGGAAGCATGGGCTAGGTAAAGCTGACCAATGGCACGAAGTGGCGAATTATACAGAAGACAGGAAACACTTAGTTGTGGGTTATTCGGTTGAGGTTAGCAGTGGTGGTGGAAGTGGACCAAGAGACCAGCAGGAGGAGAAAAGGAGCAGCAGAGTGTGTAAATGTTTATTGGCAAAGGTGAAGTGTTGGCTCTGTAGAGGGATTTGGGATTCTACCACCACCTCTCCTTCCTACTAGATTCATGACAAGGAAGAAAGCCAGGAAATACTGCAATCATCCATTTTATTTCGGACGTATTCCTATGATTGACAAGTACGTTGAAAGGTATCCCCTCAGCCAGTCATACAGATCAGGTGCAGTACAGATCTCTCTCCCTGTGTGGATGAAGAGCCACAGGCCATGATCAGAGACAACTCTATTGACAGTCTGGACTAAGCACCACAAAACCATGTTCCTGACATCGGTAGAGACACCACGACAGAGCAGCGTTAGACATAACACGCACTTGAATACATGAAGAACGTGAGCGTACAGTTCTATAGATGGAGGACAGATACATACACATACTGTCATTTTCTTTTATTATTTTGCAATTAGCCAAATGCAGCAACGCAGAAAACGCAAGGCAAGAGATCTTGAGCAGAGCTTAATGTAATGTAATACTTCATTACAAACAGCTCTATGGAAATCCTCATCATGCAGAGCTGCAAAGCTCAAATCTGTGGTCTTGGAACACATGATGCGGCCAAAGAAGACAATGGACAGTCATCGGCGGTGGGAAAGGAGAGCCACTCTCAGACAGCCAGAGACAGACTGCTACAAGTATGCAACAGTATGCAACAAGTGTTGCACCGGACTGCAGAGCATTCTCATAAGGCAACCGTGGTACACACAAGTTACAATACAGACACATAATCGTTCTCATCACCTTGAAAAGGTTCACAGTGGGCTGATAACCATCTTGGGTCCCAAGCCTGGGGACGCCAGCTCCAGTCAATTACAGTTTAGTACCCTAAGGGTGGGTAGCAACAGGCAAGAACCAACGGTAGGTCCACTACACTGCAACAATGTTATAGATGTAGACGTTGGGGATGGAACAGGCCAGCCACCTGACATGCGAGGGCAAGTACAATAACATCTATAATGTCCTATATAGCTGGTAAAATACGCAATACCCAATCACCTGGGCCGATAGGTTTTCTGGAGAAGGGCCCAGGTTGTGACGAAATTCTGATGCCATTCGATAGTAAAACCGGCTTGCGAGTCAAGGAAGAGCGAGATGTGCATGAATATTTCTCTGTTCCTGTGCTGATCCCTGTTGGTTTTGATGTAATAAACCGCAGTTCGAACTTGCCGTTGACTGAGTTCTCCATGTATTCTGGGGAGGTTTTTGGGCCCTCCAGGTCAGCGGATTGCCAGTATCCCTTCGGCATACCTGGGAGTTCCACCCAACAAGTTGGTAGCAGAAGATGGTTGGCTGTGCCAGCCCGGCACCAGGTCGTCTCCTCCACCGCTGAACCTGAGAGGCTGCAGGATCCTCGCATATTTCGAGAAGACGGGGATAAAGCGTGCCTGCGGAAAGGTCGCCAGGAGCCAGTTGAAAATCATCCTGCCCGAAGTCAGCGATGAGTCCAGGCATACTAGGATAGGGAAGTGAGCACAAAGGGGGAGTCGGCAGCTGAGCAGCTCCAGCAGACCACAGAGTGTAAGTATTGACCCGGTCGAACAGCAAATGTGGGTGCGAGGGAGGGTATTGAGTATTATGGAGTACCGTTGAGTATTCTTGAAGTGTTGTCTAGTATCGTTGAGTATTGCCAAAGTATTGTCTAGTATTGTCAAATTTCTATGTTTAGGGAACATTTGCTTTGGAAGGTAAACCCTTCTGGTGAATAATCGAGAGTATTGAATTGAAGGCGATGACAGAAATATGTAAAGAAGTGGATTTCCTGTGGGTTGGGTGTTTTAGTTTGGGTCATAGATGATGGTATCCCTGTCTGGGTTATCAAGGGAGCTGGCTTAGATTGCGGAAGGTGAGTCAACTGATTAAGTCTCCTGGAGTGAGACATTTTGCACATGAGGCGACGCAGCGGGTACAGTTTGATCACAAGAGAATATTGGTATACTCCGCCTAGGGGCGAGATGACAGCTGTGTTTTTTTTGTGTGGTTTGGGAGTAACGGGACATAAGAGTGAACGCTCAGTATTTGATTTTTCTGCACTACCTCAGTTAACAGATTGGTGATGTCACTGGTAGGTCTGCACATAGGACACAGAAAGCATGAGATGGTGAGGAGCTAGCATTGAACCAGTGGCGGTGCACAGAAGGCATATGCGCAAAATTGTGGGTGTGCTTGAGGAGGCAGCGATTGTAAAGGAGGGGCGGTGCGCAGAGCATGCCTGATAAGTTGTGGAGCCAGAGCGAATCATAGAAACCAAAAAGTATTGCCATTATATTGTACCTTTCTCCCTGAACAGCGGATTATCGAAACCATGACTTGAGGTCAGATAAAGGCACAAACAGTGTACCAAGTGGAGTGCGGGGGGCACGCCCTTTCAGCACTTGTGTAAGACACTCCCGCCTTATAGGATGAAGATTTGTAAATATAGCATAGAATGGTCCAAAGGTACCAAGGGAAACTTAACTAAAGCATGGCCACCATGCAGAAGTTTCTCCAAAGAAGTGCAGCAACCACTATTGACCCACATACAGGGTACCTATAAGGTTAAGAAGTTAACAAAGTGCATGGCCATATTCAAGTTGTGGCACATGTTTCAGGAGGAAGAGGAGGATGCCCTGAGGCGTCAGTGGATGCTGAGCCAGCAGGAGGTGAAGGAGCCAGGGGCTCACCCCTTCCTCCCCATGTCCCTCCGAGTGTAGCATCCAATGACACAGACGATGAGCAAGGGATGTACCCAATGCGAGAATTAAGGGCAGCAGAGGGGTACTCAAATCCGACATTCAAGCCACCACCATATACAAGGGAAGAGGGATCGAAAGGCATAGGGCAGCTATCTATTGAGCGAGAGACGAGCAGCGAGGCGCAGAAGGGTGCGAGGGAGCGGCTCGGAGCATTGCCACGAATGAGTGGATAGGAGAACAGATACTTCTAAAGCTGGAAGGGAAAACAGATGGAGAGGCAGAAGGAGCAGCAAAGGCAATGGAAGGGTTGAAGGAGAGCAGCAAGGCGTCAGACTGGGCAGAGATAAGTGATGAGGCAGATAGGAGGAACAGGGAACGAAGTAGAGAAGAGAAGTTGGAGAGAGAGGACAGGGAACGAAGGAAGGAGGAGAAGAAGGAGCATGTGAATAGGAAAAGGGAGGAGAGGATCGAAAGAGATCTCAAGGAAAGGACAAGAGCAGTGTGGGAGCAGTGGGACAGGAGGACAAGGGAAGTGGAAGAGATCGAAAGGCAAAGGGAAGTAGCAGAGTGAGAAAAACGCAAGTTGATTGAGAGGGAACAGAGGAAGTTGCAGTTGTATAGGCCGATAAGGGAACAAGCACAAATAGAGGAGGACGAGCAAGTAATAAGGGTGGTAAAGTCAAAAGGAGCACTAGACACAGGAAACGATAGACTTGAGGAGGACAGACAGACAGAACCAGATAGCACGAGCTCACGGGGCAGGAGCACAGCAGAAAGAGATGAATCAGGCCTATGGGCTTGGGGAGGAGGAAGCAGGTACCACTTGAGAAACATTGACCTTAGCACGAAGCCCAACACGGACTTGACATCAAGGAAACTGAGTTTTGCAAATGATTTTTGTGGCAACATGGACACAGGGTCCAACCCTGAAGACAGGCAAAGTGGGGATGACAAGGGGGAACAGTTCCGACCTCCGTCAATGGGGACAGGGACAGACAAGCGGGTGTCATGGGAGTTGAGGACGCACAAAGGGAGAGAACGAGGGGGCAGATCTAAGGAGCAGGCACGACTGACAACTGACTTGCGCACCCTACATGACACCACTACATCTGTCTATAGACTCAGAGACCTCCCAGGACGAAGGAAAGGAGAGACAGCAATGGCTTGTTCCAGGGGAAGGTTAACAAGGAGATATGACAATAGCATCACAGTACCCACACTAGAACCGGTGGATGTATGTACAGGCATTGAGAGTGCGCGAGGGGACAGGCAGGTCAGACTGACCAGAAGGAAACAGGAGGAGGAGGAGGGGTTCACGCAAATGCCCTTATTAGAGAGCGGAGGAGTACGACCCCAGTATATACTATGGAAGCATGCAGGTAAGGAGAATGTGAAGTGTAGACTGCCCTTGTAGAGTGCAGGGGCTGGGAAGTGGATCTATGAAATGGAGAAGTTGACAGCAGGAAATAGCGTAGCAGTGGGAGACGTAAAGGGACTACTAGTGTCAATATTAGGGGACGTCGCAGATGACGTAACTAAGAGGGCAGGGTTCCCAGGGCTGACGACTCAAAATACAGCACATCAAACATTGGGGCAATTACGTCCCAGAAAATTAGGGAAGACGAAGACACTGTGCAGTACATTCAGAAGATTCAAGAGCTTTGGCACCTTGAAACTTGAGAGCTGTGGGACAAAACAGTAGCAATATTCTATCACATACTCATACAGGGGCTGCCAGAGCCCGTCCAGAAAAGTCTAAAGAAATTTGTAGGGATGGAAGCGAGGGGAGGGCCCAAAATACAACTCATGATAGTTCACCATTGCAGGCTATGGCAGGAGAAGATTAAGAAAAAGTCAGAGGAAAAGAAGATAGATAACAGAAAAAACTATCGAAGTATGCAATGGAGGTGGCGGTACTAACCAGCAACGCCCCACAAGGGCTCAGCAGCAGCAGCAGCTACAAACACTGCAGTTTGCACCGTCCATCGGGGAGGGTTCATGGGATGAGGTGGTAACAGCAAGGGTTTCAAGGAAGGGGGGACAACCGAGAGGGTCCGGATTCGGACCACATATGCATCACAACCAAGGGGGCTTCCCAGGAGGACTTTGGGGATATGGGCAACAAATGCAGCAAGGCCCACATAATTTTTCAGGGGGTTTCCATGGGCAAAGGAGGGAGCCACCACAGTGCTGAACGTGTGGGCAATTAGGACACATTTCAAGATTATGTAAGTACAGGGGGATGCAACAAAAATGGGGGGTGCCCTATCAAGGGGACCTGGATGATTACTATACGCAGGACCAACCACAGCAAGGACAGATGCAGGGCACACCTCACCAAATACCACAAGCACAAGCACCCCAAATGCAAATGCAAGCACTGGTACCACAATATTTACAAGCACCACAGATTTGAGGGAACACACAGCAATTATCACAGACACAGAACAATGACATGGCAGCACACAGGGACTCAATGGTGACAGTTCCAGTTAGACAACTAGGAGGAGTTACCATTGTGGAGAACAACCAGTTTTCAGGAAATGGGATGTACTTATATCTTCAATAGGACAGCCCACAGACGAACTTGATGTGCCCCATCCTGTCGATCACACCCAACCCTGCGGAGGAACCTCGCATAGGGGTGGTGATAGGTGACACAACATTTTCCTTTATTTTTGACACAGGTGCGACTAGGTCCTGCCTTCGAGAAGGAGCATTTACATTGTCAGGTCATGCCATGAACACTCAATGATTCTCTGGAGCTTGGGAAGTGGTTCCTTTTACAGACAACATTTATCCATAGGAGATCACGATCTATCACTGCCTTTACTCTACTCTCGACAGACACCTGTGAACATACTGGGATGAGACATTATGAGCAGACTGAACATGACCATCTCATTTACAGACAAGGGAATAGTGTGCTCTACGCCAGGGATACACATGCTTAATGTAAGACAGATTGTTCAAGTGTATTGTGGACGCACAGTTCAGAGGAGTGTGCCAGTGGATGCAGAAATCTTTTAGTATGGAACAGACATTGCCATTGCATGGCTTCCAGGGATTGCAGGGAAGATGTGGCGAATTCCAAATTAATACCTATTCAGGCCTGAGCTACTAATGGACGAGGAAGAAGGAACCATGGTGCCAATAGAAATAGAGGCAGTGGTTGCGAGAGAGGATTGGATAGCAGTACATGGGATGGATGACACAGAAAGAGCATGGAGAGCAGTGATCGCAGTGGCAGAAGGGTGTAGGTTGACCACAGTGACAGACAAAGAGCTATTCAGGGATGAGAGACTAGAAATGGAGATTGTGTTCGAGATGAGTGTGATCTACTGGTTGCAGATACGCTGCAGAGAAGTACCACAAAAGATAGCAATGGCGCTGGAGGCGCCTCCCCTATTCTGAGAGGAGGACATGGCAAGTACACCCAGCACCCGATGGACCACAAGTCCCTATGACGTCAGACACAGAACGAGCATAGGGGGAGTGAAGATCAAGCTGAAACCAGGAACAATTTTACCATGAGTAAATGTGTTCCTGGTTTCAGACAATTTCTGGTGAAAGCTGCCTGCTTCACAGTGACTGACTTGAAGAATGCGTTCTTCTCAGTACCACTACACCCAGGCTCACAAGGGTGCTGTGAGTCACCATCTATCTTTAACAGAGTGATACAGATGGACTTGAGCAAAATACAGATGGAAAGCACAGTTTTGCAATACGTAGACAACATTTTGATCAGTGTAGAAAGGACTCAGTATACATGCTGAATGTGTTAGCTGACAAAGGATACAAAGTGGACAAGGAAAAGTTACAGTACTGTCAGAAGGAGGTGCTATACATTGGAAAAACAATATCCCAAAATGGCCGACAGATCATCCCAGAGAGAGCAGAGATGATACACAAAACACCTGAGCCCACGACAGTGAGGGAAATGCAACAGTTTTTAGGGTTAAGCAAATACTGCAGGGCATGGGTCTTTGACTACAGCACATTCACAAGGCCCCTACTCAGCTTTCTGAAGGAGGCACGGAAGGGGAACAAGACTCTGACATGGACCACTGAAATGACTGAGGCATTCAGGAAATTGAAGGAAGCAATATGCACAGCACCAGTGTTTGGGATCCCAGACTACAAAAAGGAATTCTTCTTGTTCTCTCACACCGTCGGTGTGGTGATGAAGGCAGTATTGACACAAAATACCAGCATGTGACACAAGCCAATAGCCTACTGCAGTGGGAAACTCGACCCAGTAATGAGTGGACAATATCAGTGCTAACAAGTTTTGGCAGCTCCCGCATTTGCAGTGGATAAAACAGCAGCAATAACCATGGGGTGCACCACAACTCTTTATGTGGAGCATGCCCTCTTTGTGATACTGCAGAAGCCAAAGAGCACATTGACAACACAGAAATCATCAGGGTACGAGGTGAACTATCGAATGTAGGACTGAAGATAATGCGATCAACCAGCAATATTCCTAGCAGACGTCCTACAGGTAGGAGACAATGCACACAACTGCACAAAGAACATAGAAATGTTCACTGAAACTTGCAAGGTAGAGGAGGATGCACTTGAGGGGGAGACATGCTCCACACTGACAGGCCTTCAACAATTGATCAAACAGATGGGGTCAGGCATATAGGGACTGCAGTTGTAAGACTGAAGGAAGACGGGACAAGTGAAGTAGTAGTGAGTGCACAACTTCCATCCCATTGCTCAGCACACGTAGCAGAACTAGTGGCCAGAATACTAACACTGGAACATAGCGCAGAAAAGGAGGTGACAGTGTACTCCGGCTATGCCTATGTGACATTCACAGTACACTTTGGACTGGCACGATTGCAAAGGAGAGGATTCAGGGGGCAGACGGAACTCCATTACAGCATGCACTTCTTTTGGGCAGATTGATCGAAGTAATTGCGTGGCCAGTACGGATAGCAATAGAGAAGTGCCAAGCACACACTAAAGGGGAAGATCCTATCTCGAGGGGGAACGAAGCAGCAGATTTTGAGGCAAAATGCACAGCATATTCTGGGGAGTTATGGGAACTAGGAGAAGCCCCTAATGGGCAAGGGTGCACCACAAACATGGTACTGAAGGAAGGGTACAATGTATTGCCAGAAACACAAATTATGGAGTTGAAGGGAGCTCCACCCAGGGAAGAGAAGGAGCTGTGGACAAAAAGGGGATGCACTATGTCTGACAGATGGCTTATGGCGACAGAATAACACAGGGAAAGTGGTCATGCCACTAGCATTATTGAAGACTGCATTAGCACAATTGCACTATCCAACACACACAGGGAAAGAGGTCATAGCTACACGCATTGGGGGAACATGGTTCTGTCCTAATTTGGCAGAACACGTGGCTGAATTTGTGAGCAATTGCTTGACTTGCCAGCAGTTTACAGCAAGGCATACTCTGAGAGTTGTGAGAGGAGCCATATCGAGGCCAGTAGGCCCACTCCAGCATTTACATGTGGATTCTGTAGACATGATCAAAGTCTACCAAGGATACAATGCATCAATCACTCAGCCCCTAACTACCTAACACAGACAACAAACAGATCAGCACCAGATAGACCAATCAGAAAACCTTATTCCAATCTCCTCAGAGTTTCCAAAGTCAATTGAGCCAGAGCCGGGGGCTCCAGCATTCCTTTCATCTCTGCCATGCAATGGAACTCCCTTCCACCCCACCTCAGATCGGAAACCTCCCACCTAGTCTTCTGTAAAGCTATCAAAACACTGCTATTTGTCTGAACATTACAACTGTTAGCTACACACAATATACTGTAAAAATGCCATTTGATCCAATACTCAACTGTATGTAACTAAGTCGGCTTCTTGTAACAGCACCACGATGCCGCAGGGCTGTTGTACGTGTTATACATTTAAAATAAATACATAAATAAATACTGCCACATGATAGTGGTTGTATGCCATTCTCCAGGTGGATTGGGGCAGGCCCCTATTCACATGCTGGTGTCCTTAGAGTAGCTAAGTTCCTGGTCAGGGAAGTATTCCCAAGATGGGGCGTGTGTGAGGTCCTGCAGCCTAACAATGGCCCTCACTTTGCCAATTAAATGTTCCAGTACATCACAGCATAGTTAGCCATCCAACATAAGTTCGCCTGTGTGTACCACCCGCAAGCAAATGGAGTGTGTGAACGCCTGAGCGGCCTCCTGAAGAAGTGCCTAGCGAAAACATAGCAGTGCACAAAGAGAAATTGGCTACCCTGCCTACCTCTCACCTTGTTTGCATTGCGCAATAAGTCTGGGTTCGACCACCATTTAATGCCCCATGAGGTGTTGATAGGATGTCGCATGCACCTCCCACTGGCTCCTCCCACAAGAGCACTGAAAGATTGTGAGATTAGTGCAGGCGTGTTAGGACAGGAAATGCATGACTACATCACTTCTATGGTTGCTAGCGCCTCTTTTATCTGTCGCCAGATTCAGCTAAACTGGGGAGACCCAGAAGACAGCGAAGAGAGCAACTGCAACAGCGCACCACAAGACTCCGGACTTAAAAATTCTGTGAATGTGTGAGACATTGTCCTCCTATGCAATTTCCTACGCTGCTGGAATGCACCAAAGTTCACAGGTCCCCACGTCATAGAGAAGGCGGTCGACTGTGCTGTCAAACTAGAGGGGGAGCAGGTCTGGAATCACCTGGCTGACATCAAGCCCTACAAAGCAGCGGCCTCGCCTGGCAACAAGATCACCTTGATCAACAGGGCCAACATTCAGCACCTAGGAGAGCTACAAGCACGTTCTGAACTTACACGACTGGGAGGAGGACATCCAATGGTCACGCGCTCACGAGCAGCAGAAGTTGAGATGGGTCTCCTTGTGGACATAGATTAGGGCACACTGTTATTTTTCTTTTCCACACATAACCAACGTGAAAGCCGATGTAATTGCTGATAATTGCTCGTGTTGCCCTCTGCCCATCACCCAGATACCTCCGGAGTGTATTATCTTGCTTTTATAGAATATTTGGCCCAAACGTACACACAGCTTGAGTATGGCAATCCCCCTGTCCTTGCCACACAGAGAGACCCATCAGTAAGAAAAGTGTGGGAAGAGGTATTTGCATTTGCCATAAGCGATTACTTGATCCGCTGTGCTTAAGAGCACTTACAATACTAACAAAATAACGCATTTCTTTGCTCATTTCAGCCGGGCAACTATATCTTCAAGCTGCAATGATCAAGCAGCGTAAGTGGTAATGAGGGAAACAATAAAGAACATTATTATCATGTCATGTCTATTACTTCCAAGTGGGTTGATGGAGTTGATGCTTGATGGGGTTCATATTTTGGCAGATATCCCTATTTGCTAGTGCTACCACTGTATCCTCTACTAATATTCCCCTAACCCAAGCAGGTGGTACAACCATGTCAGGTGGACAGGAGAACACTGATGATAAGGTAAGGAGAGGTAAGCACAGTGTTGACACAGACATGAGAGGGGTTGACATGTATCTCACCAACACTGCTCAAGTGTCTAATAACATGTGGTACAAACACATGACCAAAGTAGGTAAGGAAACCACTGGGGAAAGGGAGAGATGTTATGTCTGCTCCTCAATCCCCTATGCCATGAGTGCCTCCAAAACGTTCATAGCAACTGAAATACCAGCAGCAAGAGCACAGTGCTTAAAGTACCTTTTGATGGTGAAAACTAGAGGAAGATTCCAGGGAAAGACAGCGAAATTAAGATGGATGTCCAAATAATAAATAATTACATAAAACTTTAGACATGATGAACAATTATTGGCAGATAGATGAAGCCGTAGAGAACATAACGGATGGGCCTGACAAGGGAGAAACAAAGACAATAACACTGAATGAATTGCCATGTCCATAGACAAGAGTAAAGGAGACAGGAGGAGAGCCTGGTTGCTGGGAAAGACCGCAGATACTTGTGTATGGCCAAATGTACACAGAAGATGGATGGAAGGATAGTGTGGCAGGGAGCAAGGCACAGACACCAGCACAATCACCGGTGAACAAAGTACAAAAAGAAAATGACATGTGCCTGAAGGAATTGGAGGCAAGTGCAAAGCTACTGACATGGGTGGAAAAGGAAGCTGGTCCGATGCCGATAATACCTCTGAAGATACCAGCACTGTGCTATCAGAATAATGGTGAAGTTGAAGTTGGCGAGAATGTTGGATGCAGGAGCATTGAAGAACACACAGCTATAAAGACAGGAACAGCAGTACTGATGGATCCTTACTGGGCTTGTGGATCCAAGGCATACGAGAAGCTACCACCCAACTGAGGAGGAGTTTGCTCGTTGGTACACATCAACATGCCATCATTGGTTGTGCCAAAGAAGGATGTGAAGCTGGATGAATTCCTGAAGAAGGACAATAACAAAAGAAAGAAGAGGTCAACTGCAGAGGTACCAACAGCCAAGGCAGAGAAACCAGCTGAACTGAGTAGGGTGAAGAGAAGAGGAAATGACTTCTCGGAAGCATCAGAAACAGCACTAGATGAAGTGCCAGCAGAACACAGACTGTTCAGCAGGACACAAATGTTGTTTGCATCATTAATACCATCCGTACAGACGTACACAAATGTGAAGTGGTTACAAATTACCCGTTGGGAGTTGATGGTGACAATTAACTCCACAGTGAATGGGTTCAATGCAATAGAAGAAGAGCTCCGAGCAGTAAGGTTAGTGGTGCTCCAGAATAGATATGTTCTGGATCTGCTCACAGACATGGAAGTAGGAGTTTGGCCAAAAATTGGGAGTTCCTGTTGCACGGTCAAACCTGCCAACGACAAAGACAATGGTACACTGTCAGAAACTGTACTACAGCTAGCACAGATGTATGCCAAAATGGAAGAAGAAGCAAAAGGGACTGGAAAGGACCAGAGCTGGATAGCATACATATGGCACCTCATTACGGGTCGGGCGGTCCGGAATTAACAGTGGCGGTAAAGCCGCCGCCACTGTTAATTCCAGACCACCCGATCACGAGTCTTGCAGGCGGGAGGTGATCTTCCCGCCAGGTCTGACCTGGCGGGTTGAACACCTCCCGCCTGCAGGCGAATGTGGAAACACCGGCACCATCACGAGATGGTGCCGGTGTTTCCACTTCCCCTCTCCCATTGAGTCCTATCGGACTCAATGGGAATGGGAATTAACACCATTCCGCCTCCGTGACTCCCGGAACACCGGGGCTGTAATGCCCTGGTAATTCCAGGAGTCACAGAGGCGGAATGGTAATACGAGTCCGGTGGTAACCAGGCGGTTTTACCGCCGCGGTTACCGCCGGACTCGTAATGAGGCCCATGGTCATGGATGCCATTATGGCTGTCAGATGGATTAAAGGTGATAATGTCAGCACTAGTACTGTCAGCAACATAGATGTGTGGAATAAAAATATGCATGGCAAAGTGCAAGACAATGGAGGAGGAAGCAATAGGAATACAGATAATGATGTACATGAATATTGGAGGAGTATGAGATTGTGGAAGAAAGGTACAAAATAAGGGAGAGAATTGTGCAATGCGAGGACTTCCCACTTGGAGCAATAAAGCTGAACATCCCATTTGATGCAAGGTACTATGAAGAAAAATGGGTGTGGTGTAACCCCGAAGGAGTATACTGTTACATGAACTGGTTGTTCAATGATCATACAAACTACTATGGTCACCTCGGAGGAATAACGAAGATATGGAAGCCAAGAGCAAAAGGACTGTCATATAAGGATGTGGTAGACAGGCCAACCAGAGGGGGGACTGAAGAGTGATTTGGGATTCTACCACCACCCCATCCTCCTACTAAATTTATGACAAGGAAGAAAGCCAAGAAATACTGCAATCATCCATTTTATTTCAGACCTGCAGGGTCTTGGCTGTTGCTGTGGGGTTGTACGCGGGTCTCACAGAATCTTCTGTGGCTTTATCGGTGTACCAGAGCCTTCTCCGGTCTTCCGCAGGTTTCCCCCAGTAACCTGTCAGCAATCTGGTGTTTGTGTCTCCCGGCAAGAGTCTGCTTTCCCATTTGGTGTGCGTCCTGCTTTGTGTAGCTTCAGCGGGTACATCTCTCTCATGGATGCCGTTGGCCTTTCGGGTCTGCCCTCCTTTGGATCACCTTCCGTGCTCTCAGTCCACGCCAAGATGCTGAAGACGGAATGCTTCTCTTCCATCTATGGTTTTGAACCTAGGCTAACCAATCAGGTTTCTTGAATGACTGGACCGTCACTGTTGGTTCTCACTATGAATAATCTTCCTGGATCTTTGCACCTTCCTCGTCCCAGGTTTATTACCAACTACCTTAGAGATCGTTCTACTGTGTATGGTCTCTACTTGGGATGGGTAATAGACATACATGGGGGTTTCAGGAATTAGGTAAGTGGAAGTCTGATAAGGAGAGGTGGGATGATCAAAAGGATACTGCGTTCTCCCTGGATTGCCACTGTGTTCAATGGGGGTTTCCCTTCATATGCGATCCACCCACTGAGCACCACCCCGAGCAGGACTTTTGGATAGCAGCCACACCTCCCTGGCCTCATGGAGAGAGGCTTCCTATCAAAAGCAGTGACAATCTCTCAGTAGTATTCACAGTCAATTATGCAATTTACCTCTCTTCAAAGCTCACATCAATGCTCCTATGACACACACTCTTATGACACACACTGTTACAACACACACGCCTACTGCATATGGTCATATGACAGAGGCTCCAATGACACCTGCTCCATTGGCACACACACTCCTACAACACACAATCTTATCACACATGCTTATTGGCACCCTCACACTTACAACACATACACTTATGACACATACATTTATCCCACATGAGGCTATGCCATATGCCACATATATACAGTACATTTTCTTACAACACATGCTATTAAGTGTGATGAATCTAGCAACGTCATCACAGCCTTTACGGAGAAACTCTCTCCCCATGTGGCCAGGGAAAGGCAGCCGCTACCTGATCCTGACCCTGGTGGAGGACCATATAGGGGAAGACAACCATCATGGGAGGGAGGTGGACTCCCTAGCTAGAACATGGTGTGCCCCTTTCCACTCAGGTTATGACACCAACCCCTTAATTTCCTAATCCCCTATAGCATACTGTAATATAAAATTAGAACATCCAGTCCGGACAGACGACAAGACTCTTTCATACCCTAGTAGTAGAATGATTGAGACAAAGAAGAGCACTAGAGTAATGCAGAGCGTTGAAGCCAGAGACGTGCTCTAACTGCTGTAAGGATCCGATAGGTGCCGGAACATTTCAAAGTGTAAAGGAACATGGAGAACCACTACTCCCGACACTGGTCGGGAAACTGAGAAGAAGCAAGTTGCAGCGGCGAGCAAGGAAGTTTATGGAGGCGCTGTCACGGGATGCTCAGAAGCCAGAGGTTCACTGCATAGAGGCCAAGAGCAGAGGAAGCTGTGGAATGAAGGCAGAGGCATTGCGGGTACTGGAGAGCCGACAAGAGTCCTGTGAAAGGAGGAACCGAGCCGCTGGGAGAATTACAGACCGCAGAGAATGCTGAAGCAGTCAGGAGAAGCCAGTGAGCCCAGAAAGGGGAGTTGGGATGCCAGGGTGCATCATGGCATACACAGCACACCATTGAAGGAAAATGACACAAACTGGGTGAACCAGAGCAGGGGAGCTGCAATGCCAAGGCCATTGTTGAATTTTCCATTGAAGGAAAACTACATTAACTGGGTGAACCCGAGGACGGGAGCTGGGATGCCAAGGCCATTGTTGAATATTCAATTGAAGGAAAACTACATGAACCGGGCGAGTCCGAGGAGGGGAGCTGGAATACCAAGGCAATTTTCGAATGAAGCAAGTGAAACCGGGATGAGAACCCAATGGTTGAATGAAGAAAATATAAAAGTGTGGAACTGTTACACATTAAGATTGTCCTGGAAGGAGAGTACATCGGGTAAAGTGATTGAAAGTCTGGGATTCGCACCCAATTGGGTTAAGACAAGTTTTTGTAAGTGAAGGAGGAGAGTGTACCAGACTGACAGAGGAGGGTCTGGGACTCGCTCTCATGCTTTCCAAGAATCTGCATATCAACTGAGGAGATCAAGAGGAGGGAGTCATCCTCTTTAGTGTGTGAAATTCAGGGGAAGGGAGTAATTCCCCCTGTAGATGGAACTTGAACATTGCGATTAGGGGAAGGGAGGTATTCCCCTAGTGATTGGAGATTGTGTTTACCAAGAGAAGAAAGGCAACCTCTTGGTACTGTGAACATTGCGACTAGGGGAAGGGAGGCCTTCCACTAGTGATTGGAGATTGTGTTTGCCAAGAGAATAAGGGCAACCTTTTGGTACTGTGAAGATTGTGCTCAAGGGAAGGGAGTCATTCACCCAGTAATTGGAAATCATTTTTGGCCAAGAGAAGAAAGGCAAACTCTTGGTATTGTAAGCATTGCGATTAGGAAAAGGGAGGCATTCCCCTAGTGATTGGAGATTGCACTTGTCAAGAGAAGATGGGCAACCTCTTGGTACTGTGAACATTGTGACCAGGGGAAGGGAGTAATTTGCCCAGTAATTGGAAATCGTTTTTGGCCAAGAGAAGAAAGGAAACCAATTTGTAATGTGAATATTGTGACTAGGGCAAGGGAGGCATTCCCCTAGTGATTGGAGATTGTGTTTGCCAAGAGAAGAAAGGCACACTCTTGGTACTGTGAATATTGTGACTACAGAAAGAGATGCATTCCCCTAGTGATTGGAAATTGTGTACTGTGAACATTACAACCAGGGGAAGGGAGTCATTTGCTGTGGTATTGTTGGAAAACTCTGAGGCACCAAGAGCAGAGAAATAGCTTCTTGGCATTGTGAATTTTGAAAGTGAGAACAAGATCAAGGGAAGAACCACACCCTTTGAAACTGTGAACTGTAAAGAGCCTGAGAAACGCAAGGGAAGGGATTCATCTCCTTGAAAAGGGCCACTAGGGGACCCTGACGTCTATGGAAACAAGGCGAGTCACCACACACAATAGATACGCCAGACACGAGGTTGTATTCCCAAAGCTAGGGTTTTATTGCAAAGCAAAAGTCTCAGTTGGCCAACTCGGTCTCATGCCCCGCGACGTGTATCTCTAGACCTCGAGGGACGCAAGAGCCATGAATTACATACATCAGTTACATATATACAAAATGCATATCAAACAATCAGCTATGACATGTTTAACACCCCCCCTTTATTGTTTTTTTTTTAACTTGGTGTGATGATGGACATCTCCGACCACTATGACACCTTCAAACATCTATTCTAGTAACAATTTGCAATTTGTGAGTGCGAAGGCATCTTTCAGTTGTTGAATAGAACACAGCGCTTCTGTTCTTGGAAGCGAACCACATACGGGGGGAGTTGCATTCCGGACCTTGCTATCAGGTGCTATTCGCGTCCTGGGAGCCGACATGCTCTAGTGGGCTCAGCAAAGGGGGGCCGTAAGAAAAGCATAATTCAAGCCTTTACCGGTATTATTCTAACATATTCTACCATATAACGAGACTGGCTGGCAGCTGTGCAATGATTAGATGCCCTGCAGCTCTCCTTGAAGGCTACATTCGGGAGGGAGCCTGGCATTCTTCCTGGCGCTGCCTACGTTTGTGTTTCAGTGAACTCTTGTTATCCTCACGGCCCTGCGGCCTTGTCCTTTTCACATACAGACAACAATGTTTCACAGTCGAGCAGTGTAAGCGGAAAATATACTGCAAAGCAATAGGAACAGAAAGCAATGAGCAATGGTTAGAAAACAAAATGGCAATTCTTGTTACATCAAAATGGCCGTTCATTGGCAAACTCGAAAACCTATATTTTGTCATATCGTGCATGAGATGGTTGGCCCACGGCCACCAAAATGCATTTGCGGTCTCAAAGTAGAGGTATGCGTATTTCTAGACTGACAAACCCTCCTTTGGCCATATGCCAAACGTCTCATCTATTTATTGAAACCTCCTCTAGTAATGATGAATCTGAAGTACTTATGTCTGATTCTTGCATGCTATCGTGGACATCATTGTCTTCATCAATATCTATTGCCATCAACTCTTTTACTGCTCTCATCTCATTTGGGTCTGGGCTAGTTCGATCATGAGTTTGTTTTTTCTTTGTTATCATATGCATGCATCCTTCCATACATCCCTCAGTTACCTCAGCGCAAACTATGGGTAAACAATGTATACAACAACAGCACGTTAGGAATATTCCGAACACCACTACTAATATTGAGATCAACTTCCATCCCCAAGATCATAGTATTCCTCAAAACCAAGATCCTATTCCCCAGCTCCCTTGTCAAGTAGGGAGTTCAGACTTAGAACGTGCATTTTCTTTATTGCTTCAAAGATCGTGGGGGAATAGTCATCGACATAAACGCAACATGCTGATCCCACTATTTTGCAAATTCCCCCACGATCAACCAGGATCACATCGAGAGCCATTCTATTTTGCAGCGTCATTAACCTGATTCCTCTTTCTTCCAAAGTCATGTTAAATAATATATCTGTTGTTGTGTTTATTGTATTCTTTAGGATTCTGGACAGTTGCCTTATATTATAGGAGTTCACTTTCTGCCCTAAGAATGGAATAAATGATTTTGCTACATCAGTTGCTATTAAAACACCTTCGTCGAGTCTTTTGACTCTAGTTCTGGATAATCTGGCCATGGCTGCTGTTTCTAAGAGGAATACTCCTGGGAACAGTAGCCCTAGATAACATGTACCTCCCCAGTTTCTGGGCAACCAAGGGTATGCTTTCTCTCCACATATAAAATAAACTGGATCACCTACGTATACTGGTTCTATTTCCCATTTTAGTATCACTGTATTCATATAACCGGCATATGTGCCGACTAAAAAAGAGCCTTTCTTTTTTAGACAAAAAGGGACAGTTCATGGGCTATAATTCACCATGTAAGATGGGGGAATTACATCTTTTTCCCCTTCTTTTCTTACACGAAACGTCATTACGGATGTTTTTTCTGGTGGGGACAATCTATCTCGTCTATTTTGTCGTGTTATCTTCCGTGTACTTTTCTTCATGGGCTCTGGGGCTATTACTTGTGCTTTGTGGAAAATGGAACAACCCACAGGCTTCATTATTATCTCCTCAAACTCATCCATGTTGGTTCTGTATAATTGACCCGTATTACTCTCATTCCATTTCCCATAGAACATTGCACCTAAAGATGCACTACATGCAGAACTTAATGGTAATGGCTGCACATACCACCCTATTCCTTTCCCGGCATGCTGTGGTAAATGGGCACATACCCAGCAGTTTGTTTCTTGAGGATTGCATGTGTCATGTTCATTATCAGAAGTAAGGTGTTATTTCCAAAACCTTCCCTGTGTTTTTCTTCCATTGGGGGTAGGGTATAAGTGATCACCTGAACCAGGCTTTCAGTAGTGGATATATTAATTATTGGTAAAAACATTTCTAATGGGTGTATTGTTTCTACCCACCATAATATTAGGGCTGTCGATATTGGTGCTACCACGCTCATAAAGCACATTATTATCTTTGGTACCAGCATACAATTTGTTTTACCATGCGTTTTTCTTAAGTTTATAGTCTTTATAATTGACTCATTCTCAGCGGTGGTGGTGCAGGAGAAGGCTGGAACCGGTCCCGGCATGTTTCTCGTTGTCCATCTTCTTTTTTATCACAGTTCGTTGTGGATATCTCTCTTCGTCGCGCTTGCTCTGATATTAATAAGTTCAATGGAATTGTCACAGTTCAGTTCTGCCTGTCCTTTTTAGCCTGGATTCAATTATTCGTTTTTAGGCGAGATCTCTTGTCCCTTCTTATACTGCTCAGAGGACCTTCGATCAGTTATCTTATCGCCTTCGTATCATGTGCGCCCAGCTTGTCCGCTCTGGTTCAGGACACATGTACTGTTAATTGGTTATCTCACTTGCCATAGTACCATGTGCGCCCAGCTTGTCCGTTCTGGTTCAGGACACATGTACTTTTTATGATCGCACCGAGGAGCCGCGAGTCTTGAATTGTCCGACTTGCACAATTCTCACGCTTCTCTCCTCTACACCTCTGGTTCCTTCTCCGTCCATGAGCTGAACCAGAGGTTGACATAAACACCAGAAAGAACTGCGGATCACTTTGTCTTCCGAGGCCGCAGATTGTATCGTCTTGCTCCTGGTATCGTATGATCCGTGAACAGTGCTGGTGCACTTTCAGATTCAGGCTTGAAGTCAGTCTGTGGCGCTACTGCAGGTGCTGGTGTGCGCCGCGCCAATGATGCAGATTTGTCTTTTGGTGTGCTGGCAAGTGCTGGTTGGCGCCAAAGGGGTACACAATTTAGTTTTGCTGGTATCTGCAAGGCAGATTTCGCGTCGGTCAGCAGTGATGTTGATTCTGCTGGGTAACGTTGGGGCACTCTTTGCCCTTCCCCCTCTTTGGCAATCGTCTCAGGCTTTGTTTCGAGTTTCACTTCTCGTTTTGGCAGATTAGGTGGCTGCTTACTGGCAACAGTTTCTTTCGTTTCTGGGAACGCTGTCTCTTTCCGGGCATCAGTGTCAGGCAAGTCTTTCAGCGCAGTTGGAATCTTCTTGGCATGGGTGGCATGGATCCACGACTTCCTTCCATCCACCCGCACTGCCGTCTGCGTTGCCAAAAGTACTTAATGGACCCCGCGCCACCTGGGTGCTAATGATGACTTTCTTTCAAAGTTCTTCAGCAGCACCCAGTCTCCTGGCTCCAGAGCGTGCCCCGGACCGGTGTATCTCACTGGTAATGCCTCCTGCACCTGCTGATGAATCAAACGCAATTTCTGCATTAAAAGGCCACAATAAGTACTAAGCACAGGATGTTCTATCTCACTTAGTCGCTTTGGCTGAGGTGCACAGCAAACATTTGCCGGCCTTCCCATTACGATCTCGTATGGGGAGAGCCCAGTTTTAGCCTGTACAGACGTACGCATGCATAATAGTGCTATTGGTAATGCATCCACCCAACTCAACTTGCTTCCCGCACAAATCCTGCTAATCTTTGATTTAAGTATCCTGTTGTGCCTCTCCACAAGACCGGCAGAACTCGGATGCCTTGAACTATGGAATCTCTTATCAATCTGGAGACCAGCACATATCTGTAATACCACTGCACCCACAAAATGCGGTCCATTATCAGACCATAGGACTCGAGGCAAGCCAAATCTGGAAAAGTACTCCTTCAACATTACTTTTGCCGTACTCATTGCTGTGCAGTCCTTCAAAGGATATGCCTCCACCCACTTACTGAATGCACAGATCACCACCAAGACGTATTTCAAGTTTTGGCAGCTCTCCATCTCTATGAAGTCAAAAATAATTACCTCAAATGGCATGGAGGGCGGGCCAAAACTGCCTATTGGAGTCACTGTTCCCTTCCCTACATTGTGTTGCAAACACGTGATACAGTTCTGCACCAACCTCTCTGCATTCTTTTTTATGTTTACATTCTGCCAAACTGTAGAAAGGTGCTGTATTATTTTCTTCGCACAGATGTGCGTAGGGCTGTGGGCCATTGTGACCATTGCAGTCACGTACGAATTTGGCAACATCCAGTTCCTAGTTCCCTTGTCCATCCAACAACCCTCCAGATCCAACTCAGCAGATCCCTCTGCCCATCCCTGTATTTCGTCGGCCGTAGCCTCGGCCTGCATTTCTTTGACAGTTGCAACTCCATTTTCTATCATACAGGGCACTTCCTCTGTCTGAACCGTCATCATTTTGGTATTCAAATCAGTGGCAGTTTGTTTTGCAATTCTGTCTGCAAACGCGTTTCCCTCTCCTACTTTCCATGTTACTTTTTTATGTGCCTCGCATTTCACTATTGCTAGGCGCTTTGGAAACGTGAGTGCAGACAGCAATCGTACAATCAAAGGCCCATGTTGAATTCTGTCGCCATGTGATGTCAGAAACCCTCTCTCAGCCCAGAGTCGACCAAAATTATGAACCACTCCAAAAGCATACTGACTATCAGTATATATATTCACATTCAAATTTTCAGAAATCTCGCAGGCTCTGGTCAATGCTATTATTTCCGTGGCTTGTGCTGAATTATAGGGGATTCTTTTACTTTCTACAACACTCTCTAGGGTAGTGATAGCGTATGCGGCAGTTGTGCCATCTGGTAATTTAAAACATGAGCCGTCACAAAATAACTCTCTATCCGGCTCTTTCTGTGGAATATCACTTAAATCAACTCTTCCCTTGGTTTCTTCCTCAGTGACCATTAAGCAATCGTGGGGGGGTGTTTCATTCTTCCCAATTTCTTTTATGGTTAGTGGCATTAATTCTGCAGGATTCAAAGCGCTACACCTCATAATTTGGATATGGGGCGCAAACAAGATAATCTCATATCTTGTCAATCTAGCAGAGGTGAGGTGTTGCGTCTGTGTCCTATTTAATAGAATGTCTATGGCATGTGGCACCATCAGAATTAAAGTGTGCCCCAATACCATACCTTCCGTTTGTTTCACTGACGCAGCAGCCGCAGCGACAGATTGCAAACATCGTGGTAGTGCGCGCTACAGGGTCCAGCGGAGAAGAAAAATAGCCGCACAGCCTATTTCTTCCACCTGGTTCCTGTGTCAAAACCGCCAATGCACATCCTTCACTTTCACACACAAATAGTCTAAACTTTTTCTCATAGTTCGGCGTACCCAAAACTGGAGCCAAGCATAATGCAGTTTTCAATCCATCAAATGCTTTCTGACATTCCTCATCCCAAACTAGCTTTATGGCCATGTGCCACTAGGTGTGACAGTAGTAATACAGTGCTTTCTTTACAAATCTCCTCTGTGTCTGCAGCTAGCAATAGATCGTCTATGTATTGCAAGAGTACGCAACCCACAGGTAATTCTAGCATGTCTAGCTGCTCTTTTAATGCTCTACTGTAAATACTTGGACTTACTGTGCAACCTTGAGGAATCCACGTAAATGTAAATGATCGTCCTCCTAATGTGAACGCGAACAAATATCTACTGTCCTTGTCCACTGGAATACTAAAGAATGCGTTTTTCAAATCTACTACACTAAAATATTCTGCTGAAACAGGTATCATTGTCAATATTGTAGTGACGTCTGGCACTAGAGCAAATTGCGGATCTACTACCTTATTCAATGCGCGTAGATCAATTATGAAACGGTATGGTACCTCATTACCTCCTTTTTTATAAACCGGAAGAATCGGGCTGTTGCATGTTCTGCCTGTGATTTCCTCGATTACCCCTAATTTCACCAAATCTGTAACAATACTCTTGAATCCTTTCTCACCTTCAACCGAAATTTTGTATTAGGGTATTCGCGGTAGGGTAACACCTTCTTTCAAAATAATCTTTACTGGCTCTATCTTTAAACATCCTACATCGTTGTCATGCATTGCCCATATACAGGTTGGTACTTTACTTAGTTCCCCTGGTAACGCTTCGGACATGAATTCTGACACAGGGGCATCGTGTGGCCATATCGTTAGAAACACTTTGTCTGCCGTACAATTTATAACAGAACCTAGTTTTTTCAACAAGTTTAATCCCAACAAATTTTCTCCACAATTTTCTGTTAGAAGGAAAGGACAATGTTCAGTAAATGGTCCTATGGTAACTGGGACTGGTTTGGACACTGGGTTTATGACTGGTGTACCTGCGAACCCTACAGAAATATTCTTTTGCCCTGACAGTGGTATATCTGGAACCAAGTGATGACCTATTGAACACTTCTGTGCTCCTGTATCTACAAGAAAGCGGTGCTCCTCATTCCCGACTCTCATTTCTACGTAGGGTCCTCTCTGACTCAAGGGAATAGACACTGGTTCCGACCCCTGTCCTGGGCTGTCCTATTGGGGAAATAACACATCGTCCGATGTGTAATCATTACTATTACTGTAATACGTGTTTGGCTGTGTATCGAAAACATTTCCACTCTTCCCTCTATTTCCCCCACTCTGATTTCCATATTGTTGATTTTGCTGTCCCTGACTCTGGTTTGGGGCATTTTGGTTTTGGCCTTGGTTTTGATCACCTCCGTTATTATTATGCTGCTGCATACTATTCCTATTTGGTCCATTTGCTCCTGGGTGTCCTCTATGCTGTCTCCTCTGACCAGACCCATTTCTATTCTGTAGATGCGGACATTGCGCTCGCCAATGTCCTTCCTCTTTACAATATGCACACTGATTCGGTCCCACTGTTCCCCCATGCATGTTCGAATTACTCCTTCCTTGTGCGTTCCCTCGCCCTCTATTATGTCCCACTACTTGCTGCATTAATACTCGTGTCTTTAGATTTACCCTATCCCTCTCTTCTTTTTCTTTTCCTGCAGTCACCCTGCGCTCATAATATTGGGCCATATGCAGTACTTCGCCCAACGTTTTTGCTTGCCATGCACTCTCTGATGTCATTATTAGATCCTGAATTGGAAGTTTTAACCCCCTCACATATTTGTCAACAAATAACCTCTTTCCTGCTTCCGAACCCACATCCTGCCCACTGAAGTCTGTGAATACTTCTTCAAATCTATTAAAATAATCTGTAGCCAACTCATCCTTGCCTTGTATACATGCAGTCAATTTGTCCCATTGGATTCTTTTCTCTGGGACAATTGTTTTTAACTTCTGCACTATACGTGCTGGTAACGCCGCCAGGTTCGCTCCTGGTGTCCCTCCACCGCTTTATTTTTATCTTCTATTATCAAGTCCGCCTATGTGGCGCCAAAGGCAGTTGTGTCATCTACCTTCCTTATTTGTTTCCATATGTCTGCTGGCAGGATCACCGGGAATATTAGGTCTATATCACCCATGCTAAGCACGGATGATTGTAGGCAGGACTCTACTTCCTTATAAAACCCTGCAGGATTCTTTCTTATATCAGGAATCGTCTGCTTTATGTTGTTCACCTCCTGTCTGGAAAAGGGGACATGCACATATTGGGCGGTGTAATGGGCTGGTGTTACCTGCGCCGCTGCACTGCCCACTGCGGGAACCTACACTTTGGGCACAAAGGTAGGTGGGACCTCTCTCATAGAAAATGCCCCACTTACCGTCCCCCCTCCTTCTCTTAGATGTAACAATATTCCCAGATCCAACGATAGGGCTGTTTCTCCTGTCCCTCGCTCTAGTGCTCTTCTATATACTGCCATTATTTCGGGTGGGCTGGCCTTATTGTTTTTTATATCTTTGTCTAATAAATGTTCAGCCATCGACTGTAGTGCTTTTCTTTTCATGGGCATGGAATATACATCAAATATCTCGTGTATCTCCATTGTGGGGATACTAGGATCCGACATCCATCTAAACGCTTCTCGTATACATACTTTTAACTTATCGCCCCTTTGTACTGACGACATTGAATGTCGTCGTTGTATATATGGCTCTACAATTTACTTCCTATTTCTCCCGATATCCCTACTACTGTAGCCCGGTGCAGCAAACATTTCGGCATAATCATTATCTAATTCATCTTTAAGCTCAAAAAGTCTATATACATGCTCTCTCACTTCTTCATCCCTCTCCCTACAGCGTGCTAATGCATTCAAATCTAACAATCGCTGCAGTGGTAATTTCCCAATTAGCTGTTTCCATTTTTCCACCAAATATTCACCCATGCATTCCAACAATACCTGTCTTTCGTTGCTTCTACGGAAGTCATATATCGAGGCCACTGCTGCCGTCCCATCATTCCTGTCTATATACATCTCTGCCTGTTGCTGCAATTCCACCTTCCTTTCTTTGCTGATTGCACTGCAGGTTTCCCTCGTCCACCCCGTTGGTCAGTCCCGCCTCTTGCCCCCACGGTTTCAACTTCAACCCGGGAGGAACGGATGGTACCGAGTCTGTGCCTGAGGCGGGAGATGCGGATGGGATAATGGGAACAGGGAGTGTCTGTTGTAGGCCTGGTTGGCTAATAGGAAGTGTTACGCACACAGTCTGTGGCTGTGGGAGGGCTTGAGCTACCGGAGGGGGAGCTTGAGCTACGGGCGGGGTCTTGGAAATAGCTACTGACGTGCCTGGTCTTACTTCTGATCTTGGGCCTTGTTTTGTATGGGTCAATATATTTTCTATCAGTTCATCTGCTATGTGTAATTCTCGTTGTGGGCATATCTTTTCTATATTCAACTGGTCACGCCTACCTGCCCTTCTTAGACTCTCAGTCCACTCCTCCTCTTCTTTTTCTTCCACTACTTCACTTTTTTCGATTTATGCCTGCGCGCATGCTTTGCTCTGCTTTTAAATCGGAGCATTGCTTCCTTTCTCCAGTCTTTAATAGTCTCAAATGCTGCAGGACGCGCTTTCTTTCTCATCAACACCCTTTCCAGGTTATCTATCCTCGCTATCTCAAAACTACCATTAATCGGCCACTGATGGTCTTGTTGCTTTCTGGTTTGCCTATGCCAAGTCTCACAGAATATCATCGCACCCACTCCATACTTCACATTTATCTCATACGCCGGTGTTCCCCCAGGTGGTACAATTTGGCCATCTTCCAAAGATTGTCTACCACAGTGGAAAAACCCTGCTAGGGTGGGCAATACCCCAGGCATGTTTCAACCTTCCCCCTGGTTAATCAACCTTAACTAGGGCGTTTGATTTTGCAAAGTCAACTCTTAACCAATATCAGGATGCTTTGAATCGGGGAATGACTCACCTGATAAATCAAGTCGTCTGTATACTGATAGCACCAAAGGACGTCGTATCTGCGTTTCTTGGCTTCCGCCTCGTTTCGGGACCCTCGCCTCCTTGTTCTCTAGCCAGGCACGTCAATCAGGGATCAGATGTGTGCAGATCTGAAATCTGCAAAGGAGTCTCTCATCACTTTTGCAGGGGGCCCCGAACACCTCTTGATCCCGGCTCGATCGTCCCGTCATCACCGTTCTCTGCCTTCCTCAATTATAACGTTATGCGATGGAACAAGTGGGGGAGGGTCCCTATTCGGGCGCCATCTTGAAAGGGGCCCCTAGGGGACCCTGACGTCTATGGAAACAAGGCGAGTCACCACACACGATAGATATGCCAGACACAAGGTTGTATTCCCAAAGCTAGGGTTTAATTGCAAAGCAAAAGTCTCAGTTGGCCAACTCGGTCTCACGCCCCACGACGTGTATCTCTAGACCTCGAGGGACGCAAGAGCCATGAATTACATACATCAGTTACATATATACAAAATGCATATCAAACAATCAGCTATGACATGTTTAACACCCCCCCTTTATTAGGTTTCTTTGAACCTGGTGTGATGATGGACATCTCTGACCACTATGACACCTTCAAACATCTATTCTAGTAACAATTTGCAATTTGTGAGTGTGAAGGCATCTTTCAGTTGTTGAATAGAACACGGCACTTCTGTTCTTGGAAGCGAACCACATACGGGGGGAGTTGCATTCCGTACCTTGCTATCTATCAGGTGCTATTCGCGTCCTGGGAGCCGACATGCTCTAATGGGCTCAGCAAAGGGAAGAAAAGCATAATTCAAGCCTTTAGCGGTATTATTCTAACATATTCAACCATATAACGAGACTGGCTGGCAGCTGTGCAATGATTAGATGCCCTGCAGCTCTGCTTCAAGACTACATTCGGGAGGGAGCCTGGCATTCTTCCTGGCGCTGCCTACATTTGTGTTTCAGCGAACTCTTGTTATCCTCACGGCCCTGCGGCCTTGTCCTTTTCACATACAGACAACAATGTTTCACAGTCGAGCAGTGTAAGCGGAAAATATACTGTGAAGCAATAGGAACAGAAAGCAATGAGCAATGGTTAGGAAACAAAATGGCGATTCTTGTTACATCAAAATGGCCGTTCATTGGCAAACTCGAAAACCTATATTTTGTCATATCGTGCCTGAGTCGGTTGGCCCACGGCCACCAAAATGCGTTTGCGGTCTCAAAGTAGAGGTATGCATATTTCTAGACTGACATCCTGAGACTTGTGGAACTTTGGATATTTATTTTTGCACCTGTTGGAACTTTATGTTATAATTTTGGAAAAGAGCTGCAGACAACCAGTTGAAACACTATTCCCCTTTTCACTTTATCTTGAGTTTGGCATGTAACGCTCAGGTTAGGATTTGTACACACAATGGAGAACTTTACTTTGGACATTCTGACACAGACATCCTTTAGTATTGTTGAGGAAGGGGAACCCCTCCTAGATTTAGGGCGAGGTAGGACTTTCTCCAACCCTCTTTTTACTTTAATAAAAGTTTTTGCCAACCACCACAATGCCCTTGTTTGTGTCCGAGTCTTACTCCTGGTTCCTTACATAAGACAAATGATGATAATCAATGTACACCTTCTTTACAAAATGTATAGGTACATGTATAAGATACACATTTCGTACATGTACATTACTATGCACATGAAAACTATTGCATACATGCAGTAAATGTAAAGCATATGGCTTATTTGCCATAAGCTCATACTCTAATACAGTGATATGGCAAACACTCATACTACATACAGTTATGATACACACAATGACCAATATACACTGCACTCCCAACAAGCAAAATATTTTTTTAATCAAGAGTTAAGATTAATCTTACAAAAAGTAAAATGTACAAAAAGTGGGAATGGCAATGTTCAGATGCAAGCACACAATGTATACCACTCCAAGTTCAACCATGACACTTGGAAGTATAAACACTCATTCCATACCACTACAAATCAAATCTTAACACTCACGTCAACTATAATACAAGTTACATCAATACAAACATATCAAAAGATGTTCACCCATTGCGCTACACCCTAATTTTTAGGAACACAAGGACTATATTTGTCCTTCATTAGTGATCTTTTTCACAAAAAACCGTACTCGCCACTTTTTGTGCATATTTTCTTTACTAGGTTGTCGCCAACATGTGTTTCGACCTATACAAATAGGTCTTCTTCAGAGATTTAATTAGTACAATCCGTTCTTCCTAAGGGTGTTAATTATGGATGCTGAACCACAGTTAACCTTTTCTCCAGTATCTTCGTCCTTGTGGTAACTCCCCATCTTTGGCATCTATAGGGCTCCATAATAGGGTCCATAATTCCACCAATTATAATTTGGCAGTGTGGGGAAAACAGCAGTAATTCCGTTACCGCCACAAAAGGTGGCAGTATCGAAATTTCTGTCACTTTTCCCCACTGCCAAACTTGTAATGAGGCCCAAACTAATATAAATAGTATAAGCCCACCAAATAACTACAAATTAAAAAAAGATGATCATTCACCCATAACTCATCCCAGGCACACACAGAACAACTAGTTTAATAAAACCTACTGTATTAGGTGAGCACCCTAACAAATGTAAACCAAAAAAGCAAAAGCAAAGAAGGATTCACACTACCTAGTAATGCAAATAAAACAATCCCAGAAAATAAGGCATTGTCTATTGTCAACTCTCTTCCCTTGTCTCTAACCTTTCTCTTCTCTCCCCTAACCAATCCGGTTTCCGCCCTCACCACTCCACGGAAACTCCCCTCATCTCTGTTCTCAACTCTCTCCTTTCCGCCCGCTACTCTAAGCACTCCTCCATTCTTATCCTTCTCGACCTCTCTGCTGCTTTTGATATTGTCAATCACCCTCTACTTCTTTCTCAACTCTCTTTCATCCTTTGGTCTCAAAGACTCTGTCCTTAGCTGGTTCTCCTCCTATCTTTCCAACCGCACCTTTGCAGTTTCCTGGGGCGGCACCACCTCCCCTATCTATCCTCTCAACCATGGCGTCCCCCAAGGATCCGTCCTTGGTCCCTTTCTCTTCTCACTCTACACTTCCTTCTTAGCTCTCATCATCTCCTCCTTTGGTGTCTCACACCATTTCTACACTGATGACACCCGGCTATTCCTCTCCTTCTCTTCCTTCACCTCTGACATCCATCTTAAGCTCTCTTCCTGCCTTTCCACGATTAAATCATGGATGTTCTCTCACTTTCTTACCTTAAACATGGAGAAAACTGAAGTCCTATTCTTCCCTGCTAACACACTTCCTTCTTCCCCCCTCCTTCCATTCTCTTTTCCCCTTCCCAACTCCCCATCTCTCCCCATGCCCGTAATCTTGTCCTTCACATTGACTATAATCTCTCCCTCTCTCACCATATCTCTCTCACGGCCCGATCCTGCCGCTTCCAGCTCTATATCCGTAAATTTTGAACCTTCCATGCTACTAAACTCCTAATCACCTCCCTCATTTTCTCTAGACTTTTCTACTGCTCCACTCTCTTCTTTGGTCTCCCATCCACTCACCTAACCCCACTTAAATCCATTTACCACTCTGCCACCCGTTCTCTCTTCCCTCTCTCGCCTCTTGATTCCATCTCCTCTTCTCTCTCCTCTTTAGGCTGGCTCTCCTTTCACTCCCAGCTCAAATTCAATTTCCTCTGTCTCGTCTTCAAAACCCTCTATGGTCTCGCTCCACCATACCTTTCCTCCCTCCTCATTTTTTATACTCCTTCTCGCCCTACCCCGCTCTACCAATCTCTTCCTACTCACTCCTCTTCCCCCACCCTGTGCCCCATCACGCTTCCGCTCCTTCCAACTACTTGCTCCGTTCCACTGGAACCGTCTCCCTCTCCCCATCCGCTCTATCTCTTCCTACTCCTCCTTCCGCACTTCTCTAAAATCTCATCTTCTCCAATCTCCACCCTAACACCTTCTGCGACCTCTCTCATTTTGGTCCTACACCACATCCTAACACCATTTTACTGCTTCTCGCACCATTATACTACACCACTCATGTTAAACCATATCACTCATGTAAATTGTTCCATGTACTGTTTTCTAGTACTTGATTCATATGTTGTTATGTAATGCTTGTTGTGTTCTCTGTTGTTCTATTGTAAAGCAATATATAAAATGTAATAAATACTCATACAAATACAAAAAACTCTGCCAAAAAAATTATAATTTTTAATTATTCCTCCCCAAAACAAGCACAATAACCATAGACAATACTAAATCAGGCAAACGAACCAATAAAGTAAAACAAAAATACCAAAAGCAACAAAGTTGGGTCAGCACCAATGCATACGATTAGTACTGGTCACTCTAATAATCCCAAAAGAAGCAAATTACAAAACAAATGCCACACATCCTTAACACATGACAGGACGTGCCCAACAGCCCACAAGAAGGCAGCTTGATTCAGTGTATCCCTTCCACAGCATTATATTTTATTAAGAGGAGCACACAGTGACCGAGTGAGGGATGCTGATTCAATGAATTTACAGGTCCATACAGAGTGCTGAAAACTGTCTTGTTCCAGAAAGGAGCACTGGATATGCTACAGAATGATGGCTGTGATGAGCTGAATTAAGTTATCTGTCTTCACTTACCTCGACTGGAATTGCACGAAGAGCCTGATCGATTTGCCACTGGCATCGAGGCAATACCTATTAGTGGCAGTAACGGCTCAATTGTGTTGTATTTGTTAAGATGGCAAAGTCAACAGGTGAATGAATGAAGTGCACAGTGTCAAATGATATGTCACCATTGGAGCTCAATTTGGAAAAGAATCCTCTTGGAACCTACTACCATTCGTACCTCAAGTACTACGCTAGACCAACGTCCTCTGGCAATAGCGGAAGATTTGAATTCTTTAAAAATTATTTCCAGGCTTTCTCTAGCAGATTGGATGAAGCTGAAGAGTGCATTTCATCTTCAGAGGATCGAATTGAGGGACTGAAAAATATTCACTTGAGACTGCAACAACTGGAAATTACTAATATTGATTTGGAAGTTAAGGAGGAATAATGTTTGTTTTGGAAGCCCCGGAAAGTCCTGCTTTGCTGTGGTCCGCTCTGCAGCCTGTTGTGAACATTCTCCCACGATCGTGCATTTTCGCTTAAAGCACGCACTTCAAGGTCCACAGGGTGAAGGATTAATTCAAAGGACGTTAAAGACTTATATTGAACTGACACAGTTACTTATATTTCCTTTTCTACTCTATTTAGGCACTGCACACTTCAGCTTGTAGGCGTGCCTATATAACTGTGACCGGGCCGGGCTGGGGGTGCTTCATTTTCTATTCACTGCAGAACAAAAAGTGAAGAATTATCACCTCGCTACTGAGCACGCCCAGGTCTGTTGAAATTTGAGTTCAATTGAAGCTACTTCTGTTACATGCTGCTCATGCACGTTTCCTGTGCCATTGTTAATCCTGTTTTCTTTACCTGTTTTTTTGTTTATGAAGTAGTGCCCGGCTCACATTTCTAAAGAGAGCTTGTCTGTGTGTGCTTGAGTTCCGGTGTTAAGGTCTTGATGTCACGAGTTATGTATACACTAAAATCTGACATGCCTGGTGTGCCGGCTCAAGGTTCATGTGAAAATAATGGAAGTGCAACTCCTAGTGGCTTATTATCAAACAACTTATGCATAACCCCAAACAATGGTTCGATGCCTAAATTGAGTGATCAAAACAAGCGTGTTTCTCGCACATTTAAGAAAACCATCACTCTCACCCCAGTTAATAAAACCCCTTCACAAAATCGAGACATTTGAAACTTTTATGAAAAAATAAGCTAATCCTCAGCATTAACTCAAGCCCTCGTGCATTCTGAGCCAGTTGTTCTGCCAGTGGCCAACTCCATACCGGAGTTCACAACTACTTACAGCACTGATCTTAATGTGATGAATCCTTCTGTCATTATTTCTGACCAAACCATACTGACAATTCCTCAGACACCTAACAAAATCATAAAGCGAAAGAGAATGGTTTCGGAAACTCTGAGTGGTATTGAAGTAACGGCTAATGCTGAGTGTGACGCTGATTGTATTGCAGAAGCTGAAGCTCGAAGTATAAATGTCTCTGCGGTGAGTGTTGTATGTGATGAAGTGGTCGAAATAGAAGATGTGAGTGCCAAAGTGACCCCGATGATTGATGCTCCTTTGCACACTTTGCACACTAGTATTAACAACCTAGAAAGCTCTAGACTGTCTGTTGTAACGGACTATAACCTTTCCGGGCTCTATGGATTCTACGAGACATGTTGTTGATGAATCTTTTATTCAACCAACGCCGCAGCGTTGTGTGTCCTCTAAGAATCCTGGTGATGCAGTTGCTAATTCTGCGCTCTTAGAGATCACTCTAGTGGCCGTTAACACAACCATAGCAAGTCTTTTCAAACTCTTTGAAGCGTTGGATCGCAAGATTACTCACCAATCAACAAAAATAGATCAGATTGGTGAATGGATGAAATGCATCTCGCATGAACCGTCTTCCACTGAATCCATTAAGAACATTATGCAGAGACTTTCTGCACTAGAAGCCCAAAACATCTCCGGCCCTATGTCTTCTGAACATTTAAGGTCTAACATCGTACAGAGACTGTCAGTATTAGAGAATATTTACATTGCTGGCCCAATGCCCTTAGATACCTCCAAGACAGTCTTACCAATGTTTACGAAGATCATTCGACCTGTGGAGTGTGTGGAGGTCACAAGTGATAAGAAAAATGCTTCATGGGTCAGTGTTGATTCGCCTGAAAGAAGTGTACATAATGAACCCCAGAGAGCTAACTTATGTGAAGAGAGCTCTCGGCAGATCCAAAAAAATGGCAAGAAAACACTGTTTCTAAAAAGAGCCAAACATTGACACATAAAGGGTCTGTGGTGGGGAAGACTAGCAAATTCAACACTAAAGTCTCACAGGCTCCAAACCCTCCCACAGCTGTTATTACTTTGTCTAGTCATCCCACAGCTAAGCCTACCCAGGCAACAGGAGGGACTAATGATAATGTTATGACCCACAAGCCTCCTGCAGCTAAAGACTCTACCTCCATGCCTCTACCTAACCCTCCAGCTGCAAGTCAGTCTCAGGCTCTGTCTTTTGGATGTGTACCCTTGAACGAGCTTGTTGACTTGCTTGATAATAACTCGTTCATGGTTCCTCCCCTGCAGCATCAAACTTCTGTTGAGGTACTTTCATCTATTCCAACTCGGGTAGCCTTACCGGGTACAGATAAACATCACGCACCCGCATACGCTCCGGGTTTTGAAGATCGTATGTCTACATTGAAATCGGTGGTGGATGCTTATCTACTTAGAAGGCTTTCCGAGGTGATCCCGGAAGTCAACCGCGTGACTGATAAATCTTCATCAACAAATATGACCTTTGCTCTAAAGCCACAAGATGACTATCCCTCTAGAGAAAATACTATGGCTTGCTCAAAAAATACAGCTCCAGTGAATCCTCATAGCAACCGTGACTCCTCCTGTAAAAACACTGCAATCCCTAATGAGAACCTTGATTCAAATTCCAATTTGCAGATGAATAAACAGAACAATTCTAATACGCAAAGATTCAACTCTTTCCACACCCTGATTCTGAAGTGTCGTGATGGCCCATTTGCAAAATATGATCTGTGTCGTTCAAGTGTCTTAAATATTTTTGCTGAAATCCAGGCATTGGAAGATCTCTCCTCAAGTGACTTTGACCAAATTGAATTCCTCTGTGACAGAAATTTATAAATTGTAAGGCTATGGATTAAATCAGGGCTGGTACGCAATACATTATGGAAGGCGAAAATGGATCCCTTTAACATGGGTTTTCTGCTAGCCTTAGATCCAGCCCGTCAAAATCATCAGGAGGCTAATCGATTGGTTGCAAATGCAGTCCCATCACCAGTTTCGGATTGCATGTGTCCATTTTGCATTGCTGAAAATAGCTCATGGAGAGCGTTAACCTTAAAAAAACAATCGTAACCATTAACAAGCAATAAAAGCGAGACAATCTCACTGGCAAGTTGGAACACACAAGGTTTTTCACACCTAAAACGGGCCTCTAATGATCAATTGAATTGCTTTGACATTGTGGCCTTACAAGAAACATGGATGCTACAATCCCCCATATGGGATGATCACAATCTCATTTTATTACCCGCAGCAACGTCAGGTAAAGGCAGACCCACTTCTGGCTTGCTAGTTGCAGTAAAGTCTAGTAGGGGCTTCCAAATTTTTGATTGGCTTTCTCCGAACAGGTTTATACAATTGGTCAAGGTCACTCATGGATCGCAAGTATATGTTCTTATCAACCTTTATCGTAATCCAACATCCCTCCAAAGCACACGTGGGAGAGGGTAGATTCTAGATCTACAATTGATTATATCTTTGTGTGTGACCATGTATTCGTGAATTCCAGCAAAGTCGAAATTGTTAAGCAAACAAGAAGTGATCATCATCTGCTCTCCTTGTCTTGGTCCATCCCTGATCAAACTGGCACTATACCTCAAAAGTGGTCCTAACAAATGCTGTTAGTCAATAATGGTAATAATCGCTTCCGTTGGTCATCCGATAAACTCTCATCTTTAAATATGGCCATATTGAATAATCAAAGAACAAACAATGTTGAATCGTATGTAGATGTGCTAAATACATTTAGAAATATTGTACCATCTAACAATAGAGCGTATACCACTCACATTCATGGCTTTGACCTTGCATTACAAGAGCGGAAAACAGCTTATAAAAATGAGATACGCAAATTGCGCAAATTGCCTTTGATTGACCAGCTCAAAGCCATTAAAACAGCGAAATATTCTTATCGAAATTGGCCCCGATCCAGAAAAGTCCATCTTTTCCAAATTGACAGTGATAATTTCACGTCTGCTTTTTATAATAAAAATTCTGCACAAGTGTGGCAACTTTTAAATAAATGTAACTCCTCCACCCACGTTGACTTTCAATTAAATGGGGTCTCGGAAGCACAATGGCTAATGCATTTCACTAAATTATATGCTGACAACAAAATGACTGATTTTGAGTATATCAATAGATCTCGTTCGTGTTGGAATCTGACCTGCACAATAGACATTGTCAAAGATTTTATAAACAAATCGTCCTCTTCAAGAGCAGCCGGTCCTGACGGCCTCACAAACCATATGTTTAAGCAAAATCCACAAGAATGGGCAACTATATTAAATAACACCTTCCAACATATTTTGTTATCTAAAACCATACCAAAGTCCTGGCGTACATCACTAATAGTGGCCATTTATAAAAAAGGTGATCGTAAGGATCCTAAATGTTATCACCCCATAGCACTATTGGACGCCCCTGGGAAGATCTTTTCTCGTTTGGTTTTGCAAGAGTTTAATCTATGGATAGCCAAAGTCAATCAGCGTGATCTTTCCCAGACTGGTTTTGTAGCAGGTTTGGGACCGCTGTTAATTTAATCACTTTACAGGCCATCAAACAGCATGCACAAGCTACAAAACAACCTATCTACTTTGCATTTGTGGACCTGCATTCCGCTTTCGATTCAGTTTCAAGACCCAAACTTATGGACAAACTAGTTAGGCTGGACTGCCCTTCAACCTTGAGTGACATCATTTTTGAACTTCATTCACGCACTGCCGTGTTCATAAGATTGAACTCAGAGGGGTTGTTGTCAACAGCAGTATCAACCGAACGAGGATTAAAGAAGGGATGCATTCTCGCCTCAGCACTGTTCAACTTTTTCATCAACGATGTTAGATGGATCTTTGATAAGGTCCTTGCTGATGCTCCAAAGTTGAATAGTGTTGAGGTGAAAGCTCTTTGGTATGCAGATGACCTTGTTTTGATTTCAAAAACGCCCATCGGTCTTCAAAACCTTTTGACAGCTCTATGTACTTACTTTAGAGCAAATGAGTTGGTGGTAAATAGCAAGAAAACCCAAATTGTTGTGTATACACCCAAAGGCTCTTGCTGACATAAAATGGAGAAGAAAATTGAACACTCAAGCCTAGAGGTGGTTTCTAATTATATATATCTAGGCCTCGTATTTGATGGTCCACCATCGCACCACTCCCAACTAGCCAAAATTGAACATAAATTAATTGCTGCAATACGACAAACAAGACTAATTGTGTTCAAGTATGGTACATTTTCCATTAAATCAGCAATCATATTTTGGACACATAATGTTGTACCAACCATACTGTATGGTCTAGAGATGTACAGTGTTATTCAATCAGCCTTTTTGGATGTATTGGAAGCAAAGTTTTGGCGTGCGATTCTGCATCTCTCTCAATGCATCCCAAGGGCCATGATTCGTTATGAACTAGGGTTAGCATCTCTAACTGTTATGTATAACTGGCGCTTGTGTAGCTTATTTAGGAAATGTCTACTGTCCACTCTGAATGACTCCACCTTAACCACAGTGTCCAGTTTTCTACTGTCATCAGCTCATGAGTTCCCTAAGAAACGGTCCAAAAACATCATGTCCATAATGTTAAATGCTGAAATTTCAATTGATATTCTCGCGACTAACCCTGACCAAGCAAAGAAAAAGCGTTACATGATGCACTGGATCGATACCAGGACTACTTGTCTAAAATATAAAGACTTTGATACTTCTGTGTTTGGACCTAAGCAATACATAGAAACAGCTTCCTATCTCTGTAAAGCACCATCTCCTGCCATAAGAAATGCAATATTGCGTTTTCGTTTTAACTTAAGCGCCACTCGTGAAGTTCAAGCACGAAGGAAACAGATTGACCCTGAAGCTAAAGGGTGTCGATACTGTAAAAACCCTGCAATTGTACAAACTTTAGAGCACGTAATTGCAGATTGTCCAGATCTTATGAATTTAAAACAAATCCATTTCATTAAACATCTGGCATATCTCGCTCAAATGAAACATGAAAACAGATGGGTCGCAATAGCAGCCACTAGTAGCATGAGTATAAGGATAGCAACAATTAACTTCCTGCATGCATTAAAAATGGAATAAATGTTTCAAAACACTGTGAGAAATTCCAAAAGAAACCTCATGTGAACTATGACTGTAGTTCGTCTCATAAGATTCACATTTTGAGTTTATCTAATCATTTTATGTTCTTAGGTTATTTCTGTGCGCAAATTGCAGTTGTGAACCTCAAAAATTTAAATTGTTAATGAAATCAACTAGTTCTGTCGATGTCCGTTATCTCCGGTCCCGGTTCATTGTATGAATGAATTTTAAATTGTTTAGGTTAATGTCACTTTTGAGGTAATGTAACTGCAAATTGATTGTTAAATGTTTTTATTTCATTTCTTGTAAATTGACTGATGAATTGTTATTTTTATAATTGAAAAAGTTGATTAATTTCAGCTAAATTCAATAAAAAAACACAAATGTATGCTTTTATGGAATCCCTGAAAAAGCTGAGACTGATTATCCCATTATGTTTCTGGAGAACTGGATTCCAAAGGCTCTGGGGATTACAATTTCTCCTACTTTGGAATTGGAAATAGCTATATGAATTAGGCCTTGCTCTATCTATAATAATCTGTCCCCCATGCCATTGATTGCATGTTTTTTGCATCATCAACAAGCTTGTCAAGTATTGGCAGGTGCTAATAAGTAGTTTCTTCTCCTATTTGCAGGTCAAACCATTTATATTAATCCCACCTTTTCCAAAGAACCTCAAAATAATAGGAAAATGTTTCTGGATCTCAGACCAATGTAAAATAAACTTGGTTTAAGATATAGCCTCTTGGTTCCTGTAAAAATGATTGTTACTATTCCTAATGGGACTACTAAAGAATTCCTAGAACCTGAAGATCTGTTTAATATTGTTCAGTCATTAGATTCTGTTGTGATGGAAACAGCAGGGTCTGATTTGTTATTAATGATACTCTAAGAATGTGCAATATTCTTGCATAGGTTACAAATGCAGTAAGAATAAACTTGGAAAATGTAATACATCCCAAAGGAGGAGAGATAATATGTCCATTCCATGCCCTATATCGGACTCACAAGATAAATCAAGGCTCAAGGACTATACTCTATTAAAACTGTTGCATTTGATCTAGCTAATTTCGTTGATTAGAAGTACAGAATACTTAAACATGGTTTTATTTTATTATTTCCATTATCTTGATTATTACTTTTATTTTGGTGTGATGAGTATGTCACTGAAAAGAGAGCAGGCTACATGATCAACTACAGATGGAAAACTTGGCTCATGGCTGAACTGATGAGAGATGATGGACTAATTGGGAAAGTAGGAAGTAATCTGACGTGACTCAAGAACCTAGGTTTCGCTTCACTTATGTGCTGTCAGCCGAGCCAAAAGTGGGATGCCAACCAATCAGTGGGTCTATGGGGCAATCTGCTGTACAATGTTGCATAGACCAATCCGCTGCCATTTTGTCTGCTACTAATCAGTATTATACGTATTTAGAGTTAGTTCAAGGTGTGTCTTACAGATAAGAGACAGCCAAATTTGTACTAACCCATATGTATTGTATAAGTAGATATGTTTCCCTAACCAATCCCTCCCGTTAATAGGTTTTACAGTTTGCCACATAGAATGACGTCATAGATGAGGCATATTGGGCAATAGGACCTCTGTGTAATCAAGTTTGTATTTGAGTGTGCATGCATCAGTCCGATGTCTGCCAGTTTACCCTGCTTTATTAAATTGAGAATAAAGTAGTTATTTGCCATATTCTTTGAGTCTGTCCGGTTATTTGGTCTGAGATCTTTATTGGTAATCCCATCTAGCACACGAGATGCTTCAAGGTGCTAGAGCACATTTGCTAATATGTATTGCATCCTTACATGCATCTGTTTTTTGTTTATATGTCTTATTCTATATTCTACTAACTCAATTATTAAATCATTGTTGTCTCCCCTTCAATTGAAGCTTCCCCTCTTTGTATGGTGTATCTAAATGTAATCTGTGTTTTGCAGTATTACGTATGCTTATTACATTATGATCTTCTTAGTGCAAGTGTTTAGCAATACTTTTATGGAGGTGTGGTTTATTAACTCTTTTATGAACTGGTATTGCTGCAACTTAAAGTTGTTTCTTGGAATATTAAAGGGGTTAATCATCCATTAAAATGACAAAATGTTTTATCTCACTTATCTAGATTCAAATAGGACATAGACTACCTACAAGAATTACATCTAGACTCTGATGAAGAAAATCTAAAACTAAGAATACAGTAGTTCAAGGTTATTCTTCGTCCGCCTCGAACAAGAATCCCGGTGGTTTCTAATTATATATATCTAGGCCTCGTATTTGATGGTCCACCATCGCACCACTCCCAACTAGCCAAAATTGAACATAAATTAATTGCTGCAATACGACAAACAAGACTAATTGTGTTCAAGTATGGTACATTTTCCATTAAATCAGCAATCATATTTTGGACACATAATGTTGTACCAACCATACTGTATGGTCTAGAGATGTACAGTGTTATTCAATCAGCCTTTTTGGATTGGAAGCAAAGTTTTGGCGTGCGATTCTGCATCTCTCTCAATGCATCCCAAGGGCCATGATTCGTTATGAACTAGGGTTAGCATCTCTAACTGCTATGTATAACTGGCGCTTGTGTAGCTTATTTAGGAAATGTCTACTGTCCACTCTGAATGACTCCACCTTAACCACAGTGTCCAGTTTTCTACTGTCATCAGCTCATGAGTTCCCTAAGAAACGGTCCAAAAACATCATGTCCATAATGTTAAATGCTGAAATTTCAATTGATATTCTCGCGACTAACCCTGACCAAGCAAAGAAAAAGCGTTACATGATGCACTGGATCGATACCAGGACTACTTGTCTAAAATATAAAGACTTTGATACTTCTGTGTTTGGACCTAAGCAATACATAGAAACAGCTTCCTATCTCTGTAAAGCACCATCTCCTGCCATAAGAAATGCAATATTGCGTTTTCGTTTTAACTTAAGCGCCACTCGTGAAGTTCAAGCACGAAGGAAACAGATTGACCCTGAAGCTAAAGGGTGTCGATACTGTAAAAACCCTGCAATTGTACAAACTTTAGAGCACGTAATTGCAGATTGTCCAGATCTTATGAATTTAAAACAAATCCATTTCATTAAACATCTGGCATATCTCGCTCAAATGAAACATGAAAACAGATGGGTCGCAATAGCAGCCACTAGTAGCATGAGTATAAGGATAGCAACAATTAACTTCCTGCATGCATTAAAAATGGAATAAATGTTTCAAAACACTGTGAGAAATTCCAAAAGAAACCTCATGTGAACTATGACTGTAGTTCGTCTCATAAGATTCACATTTTGAGTTTATCTAATCATTTTATGTTCTTAGGTTGTTTCTGTGCGCAAATTGCAGTTGTGAACCTCAAAAATTTAAATTGTTAATGAAATCAACTAGTTCTGTCGATGTCCGTTATCTCCGGTCCCGGTTCATTGTATGAATGAATTTTAAATTGTTTAGGTTAATGTCACTTTTGAGGTAATGTAACTGCAAATTGATTGTTAAATGTTTTTATTTCATTTCTTGTAAATTGACTGATGAATTGTTATTTTTATAATTGAAAAAGTTGATTAATTTCAGCTAAATTCAATAAAAAAACACAAATGTATGCTTTTATGGAATCCCTGAAAAAGCTGAGACTGATTATCCCATTATGTTTCTGGAGAACTGGATTCCAAAGGCTCTGGGGATTACAATTTCTCCTACTTTGGAATTGGAAATAGCTATATGAATTAGGCCTTGCTCTATCTATAATAATCTGTCCCCCATGCCATTGATTGCATGTTTTTTGCATCATCAACAAGCTTGTCAAGTATTGGCAGGTGCTAATAAGTAGTTTCTTCTCCTATTTGCAGGTCAAACCATTTATATTAATCCCACCTTTTCCAAAGAACCTCAAAATAATAGGAAAATGTTTCTGGATCTCAGACCAATGTAAAATAAACTTGGTTTAAGATATAGCCTCTTGGTTCCTGTAAAAATGATTGTTACTATTCCTAATGGGACTACTAAAGAATTCCTAGAACCTGAAGATCTGTTTAATATTGTTCAGTCATTAGATTCTGTTGTGATGGAAACAGCAGGGTCTGATTTGTTATTAATGATACTCTAAGAATGTGCAATATTCTTGCATAGGTTACAAATGCAGTAAGAATAAACTTGGAAAATGTAATACATCCCAAAGGAGGAGAGATAATATGTCCATTCCATGCCCTATATCGGACTCACAAGATAAATCAAGGCTCAAGGACTATACTCTATTAAAACTGTTGCGTTTGATCTAGCTAATTTCGTTGATTAGAAGTACAGAATACTTAAACATGGTTTTATTTTATTATTTCCATTATCTTGATTATTACTTTTATTTTGGTGTGATGAGTATGTCACTGAAAAGAGAGCAGGCTACATGATCAACTACAGATGGAAAACTTGGCTCATGGCTGAACTGATGAGAGATGATGGACTAATTGGGAAAGTAGGAAGTAATCTGACGTGACTCAAGAACCTAGGTTTCGCTTCACTTATGTGCTGTCAGCCGAGCCAAAAGTGGGATGCCAACCAATCAGTGGGTCTATGGGGCAATCTGCTGTACAATGTTGCATAGACCAATCCGCTGCCATTTTGTCTGCTACTAATCAGTATTATACGTATTTAGAGTTAGTTCAAGGTGTGTCTTACAGATAAGAGACAGCCAAATTTGTACTAACCCATATGTATTGTATAAGTAGATATGTTTCCCTAACCAATCCCTCCCGTTAATAGGTTTTACAGTTTGCCACATAGAATGACGTCATAGATGAGGCATATTGGGCAATAGGACCTCTGTGTAATCAAGTTTGTATTTGAGTGTGCATGCATCAGTCCGATGTCTGCCAGTTTACCCTGCTTTATTAAATTGAGAATAAAGTAGTTATTTGCCATATTCTTTGAGTCTGTCCGGTTATTTGGTCTGAGATCTTTATTGGTAATCCCATCTAGCACACAAGATGCTTCAAGGTGCTAGAGCACATTTGCTAATATGTATTGCATCCTTACATGCATCTGTTTTTTGTTTATATGTCTTATTCTATATTCTACTAACTCAATTATTAAATCATTGTTGTCTCCCCTTCAATTGAAGCTTCCCCTCTTTGTATGGTGTATCTAAATGTAATCTGTGTTTTGCAGTATTACGTATGCTTATTACATTATGATCTTCTTAGTGCAAGTGTTTAGCAATACTTTTATGGAGGTGTGGTTTATTAACTCTTTTATGGACTGGTATTGCTGCAACTTAAAGTTGTTTCTTGGAATATTAAAGGGGTTAATCATCCATTAAAATGACAAAATGTTTTATCTCACTTATCTAGATTCAAATAGGACATAGACTACCTACAAGAATTACATCTAGACTCTGATGAAGAAAATCTAAAACTAAGAATACAGTAGTTCAAGGTTATTCTTCGTCCGCCTCGAACAAGAATCCCGGTGGTTTCTAATTATATATATCTAGGCCTCGTATTTGATGGTCCACCATCGCACCACTCCCAACTAGCCAAAATTGAACATAAATTAATTGCTGCAATACGACAAACAAGACTAATTGTGTTCAAGTATGGTACATTTTCCATTAAATCAGCAATCATATTTTGGACACATAATGTTGTACCAACCATACTGTATGGTCTAGAGATGTACAGTGTTATTCAATCAGCCTTTTTGGATGTATTGGAAGCAAAGTTTTGGCGTGCGATTCTGCATCTCTCTCAATGCATCCCAAGGGCCATGATTCGTTATGAACTAGGGTTAGCATCTCTAACTGTTATGTATAACTGGCGCTTGTGTAGCTTATTTAGGAAATGTCTACTGTCCACTCTGAATGACTCCACCTTAACCACAGTGTCCAGTTTTCTACTGTCATCAGCTCATGAGTTCCCTAAGAAACGGTCCAAAAACATCATGTCCATAATGTTAAATGCTGAAATTTCAATTGATATTCTCGCGACTAACCCTGACCAAGCAAAGAAAAAGCGTTACATGATGCACTGGATCGATACCAGGACTACTTGTCTAAAATATAAAGACTTTGATACTTCTGTGTTTGGACCTAAGCAATACATAGAAACAGCTTCCTATCTCTGTAAAGCACCATCTCCTGCCATAAGAAATGCAATATTGCGTTTTCGTTTTAACTTAAGCGCCACTCGTGAAGTTCAAGCACGAAGGAAACAGATTGACCCTGAAGCTAAAGGGTGTCGATACTGTAAAAACCCTGCAATTGTACAAACTTTAGAGCACGTAATTGCAGATTGTCCAGATCTTATGAATTTAAAACAAATCCATTTCATTAAACATCTGGCATATCTCGCTCAAATGAAACATGAAAACAGATGGGTCGCAATAGCAGCCACTAGTAGCATGAGTATAAGGATAGCAACAATTAACTTCCTGCATGCATTAAAAATGGAATAAATGTTTCAAAACACTGTGAGAAATTCCAAAAGAAACCTCATGTGAACTATGACTGTAGTTCGTCTCATAAGATTCACATTTTGAGTTTATCTAATCATTTTATGTTCTTAGGTTGTTTCTGTGCGCAAATTGCAGTTGTGAACCTCAAAAATTTAAATTGTTAATGAAATCAACTAGTTCTGTCGATGTCCGTTATCTCCGGTCCCGGTTCATTGTATGAATGAATTTTAAATTGTTTAGGTTAATGTCACTTTTGAGGTAATGTAACTGCAAATTGATTGTTAAATGTTTTTATTTCATTTCTTGTAAATTGACTGATGAATTGTTATTTTTATAATTGAAAAAGTTGATTAATTTCAGCTAAATTCAATAAAAAAACACAAATGTATGCTTTTATGGAATCCCTGAAAAAGCTGAGACTGATTATCCCATTATGTTTCTGGAGAACTGGATTCCAAAGGCTCTGGGGATTACAATTTCTCCTACTTTGGAATTGGAAATAGCTATATGAATTAGGCCTTGCTCTATCTATAATAATCTGTCCCCCATGCCATTGATTGCATGTTTTTTGCATCATCAACAAGCTTGTCAAGTATTGGCAGGTGCTAATAAGTAGTTTCTTCTCCTATTTGCAGGTCAAACCATTTATATTAATCCCACCTTTTCCAAAGAACCTCAAAATAATAGGAAAATGTTTCTGGATCTCAGACCAATGTAAAATAAACTTGGTTTAAGATATAGCCTCTTGGTTCCTGTAAAAATGATTGTTACTATTCCTAATGGGACTACTAAAGAATTCCTAGAACCTGAAGATCTGTTTAATATTGTTCAGTCATTAGATTCTGTTGTGATGGAAACAGCAGGGTCTGATTTGTTATTAATGATACTCTAAGAATGTGCAATATTCTTGCATAGGTTACAAAGGCAGTAAGAATAAACTTGGAAAATGTAATACATCCCAAAGGAGGAGAGATAATATGTCCATTCCACGCCCTATATCGGACTCACAAGATAAATCAAGGCTCAAGGACTATACTCTATTAAAACTGTTGCGTTTGATCTAGCTAATTTCGTTGATTAGAAGTACAGAATACTTAAACATGGTTTTATTTTATTATTTCCATTATCTTGATTATTACTTTTATTTTGGTGTGATGAGTATGTCACTGAAAAGAGAGCAGGCTACATGATCAACTACAGATGGAAAACTTGGCTCATGGCTGAACTGATGAGAGATGATGGACTAATTGGGAAAGTAGGAAGTAATCTGACGTGACTCAAGAACCTAGGTTTCGCTTCACTTATGTGCTGTCAGCCGAGCCAAAAGTGGGATGCCAACCAATCAGTGGGTCTATGGGGCAATCTGCTGTACAATGTTGCATAGACCAATCCGCTGCCATTTTGTCTGCTACTAATCAGTATTATACGTATTTAGAGTTAGTTCAAGGTGTGTCTTACAGATAAGAGACAGCCAAATTTGTACTAACCCATATGTATTGTATAAGTAGATATGTTTCCCTAACCAATCCCTCCCGTTAATAGGTTTTACAGTTTGCCACATAGAATGACGTCATAGATGAGGCATATTGGGCAATAGGACCTCTGTGTAATCAAGTTTGTATTTGAGTGTGCATGCATCAGTCCGATGTCTGCCAGTTTACCCTGCTTTATTAAATTGAGAATAAAGTAGTTATTTGCCATATTCTTTGAGTCTGTCCGGTTATTTGGTCTGAGATCTTTATTGGTAATCCCATCTAGCACACAAGATGCTTCAAGGTGCTAGAGCACATTTGCTAATATGTATTGCATCCTTACATGCATCTGTTTTTTGTTTATATGTCTTATTCTATATTCTACTAACTCAATTATTAAATCATTGTTGTCTCCCCTTCAATTGAAGCTTCCCCTCTTTGTATGGTGTATCTAAATGTAATCTGTGTTTTGCAGTATTACGTATGCTTATTACATTATGATCTTCTTAGTGCAAGTGTTTAGCAATACTTTTATGGAGGTGTGGTTTATTAACTCTTTTATGGACTGGTATTGCTGCAACTTAAAGTTGTTTCTTGGAATATTAAAGGGGTTAATCATCCATTAAAATGACAAAATGTTTTATCTCACTTATCTAGATTCAAATAGGACATAGACTACCTACAAGAATTACATCTAGACTCTGATGAAGAAAATCTAAAACTAAGAATACAGTAGTTCAAGGTTATTCTTCGTCCGCCTCGAACAAGAAAGAAGGCATTGCCATCTTAATTACTAAAAAAAACAATTTTCAATTCATTAGTGAGGAAATGGATTCACAAAGGGGTTGGATTATTGGCGATGCTCTTATTAATGAGAACCTGGTTACTGTTGTGAATATTTATGGTTCTAACTTGACCAGATCCCGCATTTTGGGATCCTCTAAAGCAAAAATGTATTAGTCATAATGTTTATAGAATTATTGTTTGTGGTGATTGTAACCAAATTTATGATTTTGTGCTGGATGTAAATCAACCACTAAATTTGTTAACAATTTCTTGCAAGAATTGAGTCTAGAGGATGGTTGGCATTTTCATAATCCTGATTTAAATTCAGCTTTAGAATCCTCTCATATTGGTGCCTTGACTATATCAGACCTTGCCCAACTTACTGTCAGTCTAGAAAAATGGACACCTCTCATATGTAACGGCAAACGTATTTTGATGGCCGTGGGCCAACCGTCTCATGCACGATATGACAGACATATAGGTTTCCGAGTTTGCCAATGAACGGCCATTTTGATGTAACAAGAATCGCCATTTTGTTTTCTAACCATTGCTCATTGCTTTCTGTTCTTATTGCTCCGCAGTACATTTTCTGCTTACACTGCTCGACTGTAAAACATTGTTGTCTGCACGTAAAAGGATAAGGCCGCAGGGCCGCGAGGATAACAAGAGTTCGTTGAAACACAACGTAGGCAGCGCCAGGAAGAATGCCCGGCTCCCTCCCGAATGTAGCCTTGAAGCAGAGCTGCAGGGCATTTAATCATTTCGCAGCTGCCAGCCTGTCTCGTTATATGGTAGAATATGTTTAGAATAAAGCAGCTAAAGGCTTAAATTATGCTCTTCTTACGGCCCCCCTTTACTGAGCCCTGTTAGAGCGTGTCAGCTCCCAGGACACGAATAGCACTTCAAAGATAGCAAGGTCTGGAATGCGACTCTTCCCCCATATGTAACTCGCTTCCAAGAACAGAAGCACTGTGTTCTGTTCAACAACTGAAAGATGCCTCCGCACTTACAAATTGCATATTGTTACTAGAATAGATATTTGAAGGTGTCATAATTGTCGAAAGTGTCCATCATCACACCAAGTTCAAAGAAACCCAATAAAGGGGGGTGTTAAATATGTCATAGCTGATTGTTTGATATGCATTTTGTATATATGTAACTGATGTACGTAATTCACTCTCTTGCGTCCCTCGAGGTCTAGAGATACACGTCGCGGGGCGTGAGACCGAGTTGGCCAACTCAGACTTTTTGCTTTGCAATAAACCCTAGCTTTGGGAATACAACCTCGTGTCTGGCGTATATATCGTGTGTGGTGACTCACCTTGTTTCCATAGACGTAAGGGACCCCTAGGGGCCCCTTTCAAGATGGCGCCCGAATAGGGACCCTCCCCCACTTGTTCCATGGCATACGTTGTAATTGAGTAAGGCGGAGAACGGCGAGGACGGGACGATCGAGCCGGGATCAAGAGGTGTTCGGGGCGCCCTGTAGAAGTGATGAGAGACTCCTTTGCAGATCTGCACACATCTGATCCCTGATCGACGTGCCTGGCTAGAGAACAAGGAGGTGAGGGTCCCGAAACGAGGCGGAAGCCAAGAAACGCAGACACGACGTCATTGGGTGCGTCAGTATACAGACGACTTGTGTCCGAAAGGACCAATTGATTTATCAGGTGAGTCATTCCACGATTCAAAGTAATCCTGATATTGGTTGAGAGTTGTCTTTGCAATATCTATTTCCCATTTCAATACCACTGTATTCATGCACCCAGTAAATGTTCTGACTGAAAAGGAGCCTTTGTTTTTTAGACAAAAAGGGACAGTTCTTGGGTTATTATTGACCGGGTAAGAAGGGGGAACTGCATCTTTGTCCCCGTCTGTTCTTACACGAAACGTCATCACAGATGTTTTAACTGGTGGGGACAATCTATCTTGTCTATTTTGTCGGGTTATCTTTCGAGTACTTTTCCTCGTAGGCTCTGGGGTCATTACTTGTGCTTTATGAAATATAGAACAACCAACAGGCCTCATTATTATTTCCTCAAACTCATTCATGTTGGTTCTATCTAATTGACCCGTACTCCTCTCATTCCATTTCCCATAGAACATTGCACTTAAAGATGCACTACATGTAGAACTTAATGGTAATGGCTGTACATACCAACCTATTCCCTTCCCAGCATGCTGTGGTAAATGGGCACATACCCAGCAATTTGTTTTCTTCAGAATTGCATGTGTCATATTCATAATTAATAACAACGTGTTGTTACCAAACCCTTGAATCACCTGAACCGGGCTTTCAGTAGTGGATATATTAACTATTGGTAAAAACATTCCCAATGGGTGTATCGATTCCACATACCATAATACTAGGGCTGTTGGTGCTACCACGCTCATAAAGCACATAATTATTGTCAGGGCCAGCATACAATTCTTTTTACCATGCGTTTTTCTTAAGCTTACAGACTCCACAATTGACTCATTCTCAGCAGTGGTGCAGGAGGAGGCTGGAACCGGTCCCGTCATGTTTCTCATCGTCCTTCTTCTCCCTTATTACAGTTCGTCATGGATATCTCTCTTTGTTGCACTTGCTCTGATGTCAATAAGTTCAACGGAATTGTCACAGTTCAGTTCTGCCAGTCCTTTATAGCCTGGATTTGCTTATTTATTTTTAGGCAAGATCACTTGTCCTTTCTCATACTGCTCAGAGGACTTTTGATCAGTTATCTTATTGCCTTAGTACCATGTGCGCCCAGCTTGTCCACTCTGGTTCAGGACACATGTACTTTTTATGATCGCACCGAGGAGCCGCGAGTCTTGAATTGTCCGACTTGCACAATTCTCACGCTTCTCTCCTCTACACCTCTAGTTCCTTCTCCGTCCATGAGCAGAACCAGAGGTTGACATAAACACCAAAGAACTGTGGATCACTTTGTCTTTCAAGGCCGCAAATTGTATCGCCTTACTCCTGGTATTGTGTGATCCATGAACAGCGCCGGTGCACTTCCAGATTCAGGATCAAAGTCAGCCTGTGGTGCTACTGCAGGTGCTGGTGTGCACCAAAGGGGTACACGTTTAGTTTCTGCTGGTATTTGCAAGGCAGATTTCGTGTCGGCCAACAGTGATGTTGATTCTGCTGGGCAACATTGGGGCACTCTTGTAACGCTCACCTGACTCCCACAGAGGCGCTGACCAGGACTGGAATGAAGTTTCTTCTTCCGGTGAGGCGCTGGACTCAGAGTATGGCAGGGCCGGTTTTTCTGTATGTGAAAAGGGAGGGGCGTTAATGATCTGCGGGGCAATGTGCAGCTTCCCACTCCCTTCACCTCCTGAACGAACCCCCTTTCTGTAATTCCCCTAGAATCTCACCTTTGGTTTTGTGATGGCGAGCTATCCTTCCTGCTTCTGGTGCAGGGGCGCGTTGAAACCCAGTTAATTCACTGGATTCACTCTCATACATCCATGTTGGTTCTGCTAATGTCCGAGAATAAAAAGTCTCTATTGTCTTTCTTTCAGGTGCAGAACGTGGATCCCGAGAAGAGCGATGAAAACGATGAAGAATGCTCAGGTTAGTGTTCAAAGAATGTTTTTCCTCTGAGTGCAATATTAAACGCTAATGCAGATGTCTTTTTCCCCATAGGGGCCGGGGTCAGAATGCTGAACGAGCATAGACCCGAAACGAGAGGTAAGTTCCGGTAAGTCTTTAATGAGAGTCTTTATTATGTCTTTTCATTCTCTCATTAATTCTGCTGTCTTTCTTTTCCCCTTAGGGGCCGGGGTCTGCAGGTGCCTGTATGCGGCAGAGACCCGAAATGAAATATGACCCAAACAGGTAAGTCTAAATGGAAGCTCTGGCTTTCCTTATGCTCTTCTCACTCTCACCTTTGTTTTCTGTCTTTTTTCCCCAGGTGCCGGGTTGATGCAGCGAATCCGGACGAGCGCCGCTGGCAATGGAGGCTGGCAGCAAGGTGAGTGAAATGCGGCGCGGCAGCGACGGGTGAGTTGACCTTTTAAAATGAAAGTCTTTCCTTTTCAGGATCGCCGACGGGACGACTCTTGGACGAGGTTGAAACAGGTAAGGGCTCTTCTTTTGTCCAATTCTTTCTCCTTCTCCACATGCAGGTGTTTCAGGATGCAGGCGGGCGTGGCAGAAGTCCAGAAGCAGGAGCAGGCACGGTGAGCGTCCAGCTGCTAGATGCAGAACAACGCGAAGCGTGAGTTATTGATCGGGCGTGGTTTAAATAGCCTTTCAAGAAGTCCCAGGTATGTATCCTTCCACTCAGGTATGTATTCTTCCTCAGGCCACACCCGTGTGGTTAAGTAGTTCTAGAGACAAAATAGTCCCATCCAGGCCTCAAGGGGGCCTGGATGTTGCAGCAAGGTCTGAATCAGGTAAGTGTACACCCAAGCACTTAAACACATGTCCTCGATTATGAGCCTGGCGCCTAAGGTGCCAGGATTCAGTCCAAAGGGCCCCGACTTGGGCCCGCTGAGACCTTCCTGGGGGAAATGATGCCTGCCTCTGGGGTTGCTGGGCCCGGCCTGGTTCCTTAGAGGTAGGCATCATGACAGTACCCCCCCCTCAAGGCCCCTCCCAAGGTTGTTTCCTCCGGGGGTTTTGGTTTATTCGGGAATCTTCGGTGGAACCTTTGTATTAATCGTGGTGCGTGAACATAGTTACTGGGTTCCCAAGATCTTTCCTGAGGTCCATATCCTTTCCAATCAACAAGATAGAAGAGTTTCGACTTAACTATCTTGGAATCTAAAATGTCTTTCACTTCGAATTCTAATTCCCCATCAATTTGGACAGGCTCTGGAGGCTCAGACAGTCTGGTTCCAGGTTGTACTGGTTTTAGAAGTGATGTGTGAAAAACGGGATGAGTCCGCATGTTGGATGGTAAATCGAGTTTAAAGGCCACTGGGTTGATTATAGCTTTGATGGAGTAAGGTCCAATGAATCTGGGGTTGAAAGTTCGAGGTCCTTTGAGAAGTAAATGTCTAGTTGCTAGCCACACCTGGTCTCCTATTTGGTAAGGAGGTGTTTTACTACGATGTAAGTCTGCATTTTCTTTGTATTTCTTCTTGGCTTGCTGTAAATGAGAAGTAGCCTCTTTGAAGGCTCGGGTAATTGTGGTATGCAGATGAGTTACTGCTGGCATTTCCAGGGTAGGAGGAGGGTCCAGGTCTGAGGTTCGAGGGTGATGTCCATACAATGTGTAAAAAGGGGTTTGTCCAGTTCCAGAATGCACAGAGTTATTGTAGGCATATTCTGCGATCCAAAGAATGTCTTTCCAGTTGAACTCAGATTGGTGTAACATACACCGAAGATACTGTTCGAGAGTCTGATTTGTTCTCTCGGTTTGTCCGTCGGTCTGGGGGTGGTGGCTGGTAGATAACCGCACATCGATTTGTGCCAGTTGGCAACATTTCCTCCAAAAATGGGAAATAAATTGGCTTCCTCGATCCAAGACTAGTATGGAAGGGAAACCATGTATGCAAACTATATTCTCCAGAAATTCCTTGGCCAAGATAGAAGCTGAAGGCAATCCTTTAAGGGGATGAAGTGGGCCATTTTGGAGAACAGATCCACGATTACTAGGATAGTGTTGTAACCACAACAAGGAGGCAGATCAGTAATGAAGTCCATTGACAAGGTGTGCCATGGTGCTGGTGGAATATCCAGGGGTTGAAGTAGGCCGGCTGGTCTTTGCTTTTGACCCTTGTTTTGGGCGCAAATTCCGCAAGACATCACAAAAGACATTATGTCTTTTCTCCAAGAAGGCCACCAGAAATGGCGTTTGATTTTTTCTTCCGTTTTAGCGATACCAGGATGTCCTTCCATTAATGATTCATGATAATGGGTAATAACCTGTTCTTGCAATTCTTTGCTTCGCAGAAATAACCGTTCCTGGAAGTAGGGTAAATTATCCTTAACGGTGTAATGAGGACCTTTTTGACTCCATTCCTGTAAGGCTGAGGAGTCTACAAGTTGTTTTACTTGAGTTTGGATGTCCTCAATAGTTTGCAATGAAGTCAAGCCTAAGATTCTTTGTTCAGGTATAATTGGCACAGGTTCTAAACTCGAATTGGGTTCTTCCATGCCAATCCGGGATAAGGCGTCCGCTTTACCATTCTTGCAGCCAGGGCGATAGGTAATTACAAAATCAAATTCCGCAAAGAATAGAGCCCATCGGAGTTGTCGTGAAGATTGAGCTTTGGCCGTCTTTAAATACTGCAAATTTCTGTGGTCCGTAATCACGGTGATGGTGTGTCTTGCACTGAGAAGGTAATGACGCCAAGCCTTGAAAGCAGATTTAATAGCCAGTAACTCTTTGTCGGTAATTGTGTAATTAATTTCAGGAGCAGAGAATTTCCTGGACCAAAAGGCTACGGGGTGTAGTTGGTTAGTTTCCGGATCTCTTTGTGACAGGACCGCCCCCATGGCTAAACTGGATGCGTCAGTTTCAACTATATACGGGAGATCAGGATGCGGGTGTTTCAATACAGGTGCGGAGGTGAATTTGGTCTTCAGGTCTTGAAAGGCTTGTTCGGCCTCATGGGTCCATTCGAAACGTTTGTTCTTACGTAAGAGTGCTGTAATGAGCTGAACTATTCGGGAAAACTCTGGGATGAATCTTCGATAGAAATTGGCAAAGCCAAGCATACTCTGAACCCCCTTCACTGAACTAGGAGATGGCCATTTAAGGATGGCGTCCACCTTTCGTGAATCCATTCGGATTCCCTTGGGAGTCAGGATGAATCCGAGGAATTCGACTTCTGTGGTGTGAAAGACACATTTTTCTAGCTTGGCAAATAGTTTGTGCTGGCGCAATTTCTCAAGAACTGCTCGAACATGTTTTCGGTGATCAGACTCAGAAGAAGAGTACACCAGGATGTCGTCGATGTATACGATGACACAGACATCAATAAGTTCTCGAAGAACATCATTCATGAAGTATTGAAAAGCGGCAGGCGCGTTGCACAAACCAAAGGGCATTACCTGATATTCAAAAAGCCCATATTTGGTGTGGAAAGCCGTCTTCCACTCGTCACCTTCTTTTATTTGCACAAGGTGATAACCTCCTCGGAGATCAAGCTTAGTGTATACACGAGCATCTTTTACTTGATCAAGAAGTTCTGGGATCAGAGGCAAAGGATACCGGTTCTTAATCGTTATCTGATTAAGGGCGCGGTAGTCAATACAAGTCCTAAGGTCACCTTCTTTTTTAGGGACAAAGAACAAAGCGGAAGAGACAGGGGACTTTGACGGGCGAATAAAACCATTGGCAAGGTACTGATCCAAACACTGACGCAAATGCTGGTTTTCAGGTTCAGTGAGAGCATAGATCCTGCTACACGGCGGTTGAGCACCGGGAACTAAATCGATCTGGCAGTCGTAAGAACGATGGGGAGGTAACGTGTTAGCCTGTTCTTTCTGAAATACATCCTGGAATTCAAGGTATTCTGCCGGTAGCTGAACAGTGGTGGAAGTTACTGTGGCTAAACTTAAAGCTGGATTTCTTGGATAACAAGTTGGTCCGCAGTCTGGAAAGGTGATTCTCTTTGCTCGCCAGTCTATTTGAGGATTGTGTGTTTCTAACCAAGGAATTCCGAGGATAACTTGGAATTGTGGAGCCTTGATTATGTCAAACACTATCGCTTCCCGATGTCCATCTTGAGTCACTAGTGTCACTTCTGTGGTGGAATGTGTTACCGGCCCAGAGGCTATTTCGGTACCATCAACCGTAGTAATGACTTCCTGGTTAACTTTTGGATGGAGAGGGAGGTTCATCCTAGAGGCCAATTCGCGATCCACGTAGTTCCCAATAGCCCCGCTGTCGATGTATGCCTTGATGGCATGTAACTGTTGGGGCTTTTTAGGGTCCAGGAGCACCATTGGCAAGACAAAATGCGAGGTCAAAGAGTTCGTTTTCAAGCTCGGCAAGCGGACCTCTACGCTTGTCGGGCTAGGTCGTTTCCCGAATCAGGTTCCATTACACCAACCACCTTTTTAGGTGGTTTTACTGGACAATCACGAAGAAAGTGACCGGAAGCCCCGCAATAGAGGCATAGTTGCTTTTGCTGCCTTCTCTCACGTTCCTTCTGAGTTAACGGCCCCTTCCCTCCACCGATTTGCATAGGTTCAGAAACTTCGGTATTCCTAGGGTTAACGTGGGTCCTGATCGGTACTCGGGTTTCATACTTGAACCGATCGGCTTTTCTATTCTGAAGTCTGTGATCTAGTTGTACCACTAAATCTATGTATTCTGCGCAGGCTTGGGGTGGATTCACCACTTGGGCCAGAACGTCTTTTAGCTCTCCGCGCAGACCCCGGTGAAATAAAGTGATTCTTTTATTTTCAGGCCATCCGGTTTCCACCACCAGTCTGTTAAAGGAGGCTATATAAGACAAGAGGTCTTGGTTACCTTGTCGTAAAGATAGTAGTTCGTTGTCAAGGACCTGTTTCTGAGAGTGTTTGAGCGAACAATCTTTCCATGTTGGCCTGAAACCCCTGAAAGTCCTGGAGAATGGGATCCTTCTGATTCACCAAAGGAACAGACCAATCGGCAGCACAGCCACTTAGATACGATAACACAAAGGCCACTTTGGTCTGATCATCGGGGAAGGCCCCAGGTCTGCATAAAAAGTGTAAGCGGCATTGGTTCATGAAAATGGCATATTTCTTAGGGTCCCCCGCAAAGCGTTCAGGCGGTGCCAAAGGCATGGAACCAGGTAGATTGATCTGTACTGGATAACTCAAACCCAACGAAGTGGAAGGCCCCCCGGAACCAGGTAAAGGCATTTGTCCGGCCTGGGTCTGTAACAATTGTTTGGCCAGGTCATCAGTTTGTTCCTTGGAGAGAATCAGTTCTCTTTTGAGGGCGGTAGTCTCCTGGCGGGCTGAGTGTACCTCTGCCCTTAATTCCCCCAAAAGCTGGGCCAGCTGGTCAGTCTCAGAAGTTTCCATAGCGCCCGGGTGGGAAATTATTGGTAGGCTTCGCGTTCTGTAACGCTCACCTGACTCCCACAGAGGCGCTGACCAGGACTGGAATGAAGTTGCTTCTTCCGGTGAGGCGCTGGACTCAGAGTATGGCAGGGCCGGTTCTTCTGTATGTGAAAAGGGAGGGGCGTTAATGATCTGCGGGGCAATGTGCAGCTTCCCACTCCCTTCACCTCCTGAACGAACCCCCTTTCTGTAATTCCCCTAGAATCTCACCTTTGGTTTTGTGATAGCGAGCTATCCTTCCTGCTTCTGGTGCAGGGGCGCGTTGAAACCCAGTTAATTCACTGGATTCACTCTCATACATCCATGTTGGTTCTGCTAATGTCCGAGAATAAAAAGTCTCTATTGTCTTTCTTTCAGGTGCAGAACGTGGATCCCGAGAAGAGCGATGAAAACGATGAAGAATGCTCAGGTTAGTGTTCAAAGAATGTTTTTCCTCTGAGTGCAATATTAAACGCTAATGCAGATGTCTTTTTCCCCATAGGGGCCGGGGTCAGAATGCTGAACGAGCATAGACCCGAAACGAGAGGTAAGTTCCGGTAAGTCTTTAATGAGAGTCTTTATTATGTCTTTTCATTCTCTCATTAATTCCGCTGTCTTTCTTTTCCCCTTAGGGGCCGGGGTCTGCAGGTGCCTGTATGCGGCAGAGACCCGAAATGAAGTATGACCCAAACAGGTAAGTCTAAATGGAAGCTCTGGCTTTCCTTATGCTCTTCTCACTCTCACCTTTGTTTTCTGTCTTTTTTCCCCAGGTACCGGGTTGATGCAGCGAATCCGGACGAGCGCCGCTGGCAATGGAGGCTGGCATCAAGGTGAGTGAAATGCGGCGCGGCAGCGACGGGTGAGTTGACCTTTTAAAATGAAAGTCTTTCCTTTTCAGGATCGCCGACGGGACGACTCTTGGACGAGGTTGAAACAGGTAAGGGCTCTTCTTTTGTCCAATTATTTCTCCTTCTCCACATGCAGGTGTTTCAGGATGCAGGCGGGCGTGGCAGAAGTCCAGAAGCAGGAGCAGGCACGGTGAGCGTCCAGCTGCTAGATGCAGAACAACGCGAAGCGTGAGTTATTGATCGGGCGTGGTTTAAATAGCCTTTCAAGAAGTCCCAGGTATGTATCCTTCCACTCAGGTATGTGTTCTTCCTCAGGCCACACCCGTGTGGTTAAGTAGTTCTAGAGACAAAATAGTCCCATCCAGGCCTCAAGGGGGCCTGGATGTTGCAGCAAGGTCTGCATCAGGTAAGTGTACACCCAAGCACTTAAACACATGTCCTCGATTATGAGCCTGGCGCCTAAGGCGCCAGGATTCAGTCCAAAGGGCCCCGACTTGGGCCCGCTGAGACCTTCCTGGGGGAAATGATGCCTGCCTCTGGGGTTGCTGGGCCCAGCCTGGTTCCTTAGTGGTAGGCATCATGACACTCTTTGCCCTTTCCCCTTTTTGGCAATCGTCTCAGGCTTTGTTTCGAGTTTTACTTCTCGCTTGGGCAGATTTGGTGGCGGCTTACTGGCAACAGTTCCTTCCGTTTCTGGGACCGCTGTCTCTTTCCGGTCGTCTGGGTCAGACAAGGCTTTCAGTGAAGTTGGAATCTTTTTGGCATGGGTGGCATGGATCCACGACTTCCGTCCATCCACCCGTATCGCCATCTGCGTTGCCAAGAGTACTTGATAGGGGCCACGCCACCTGGGTGCTAACGATGACTTTCTTTCAAACTTTTTAAGCAGCAACCAGTCTCCTGGCTCCAGCGCATGCCCCGGACCGGTGTATCTCACTGGTAATGCCTCCTGCACCTGCTGATGAATCAAACGCAATTTCTGCATTAAAATGCCACAATAAGTACTAAGCACAGGATGTTCTACCTCTCTAAGTCGTTTTGGCTGAGGTGCGCACCAAACATTTGCCGGCCTCCCCATTACGATTTCGTACGGGGAGAGCCCAGTTTTAGCCTGTACAGACGTATGCATGCATAATAGCGCTATTGGTAATGCATCCACCCAACTCAACTTGCTTCCTGCACATGTTTTGCTGATTTTTGACTTGAGAATCCCATTGTGCCTCTCCACAAGACCGGCCGAACTCGGGTGCCTTGAACTATGGAATCTCTTATCAATCTGAAGACCCGCACATGTCTGTAACACCACTGCACCCACAAAATGCGGGCCATTATCTGACCATAAAACACGGGGCAAGCCAAAACGGGAAAAATATTCTTTAAGCATTACTTTTGCCGTGCTCATTGCTGTGCAGTCTTTTAAGGGATATGCCTCCACCCACTTACGGAATGCACAGATCACCACTAAGACATATTTCAAATTTTGGCATCTCTTCATCTCTATGAAATCAAAATGTATCACCTCAAAAGGCATAGAGGGCGGGCCAAAACTGCCTATTGGAGTCACTGTTCCCTTTCCTACATTGTGTTGTAAACATGTGATACAGTTCTGCACCAACCTCTCTGCATTCTTCTTTATGTTTACATTCTGCCATACCGTAGATAGGTGCTGTATTATCTTTTTCGCACAGATGTGAGTAGGGCTGTGGGCCATTGTGACCATTGCAGTCACATATGAATTTGGCAACATCCAGTTTCTAGTTCCCTTGTCCACCCAACAACCTTCCAGATCTAACTCAGCAGAGCCCTCTGCCCACCCTTGTATTTCATCGGCCTTAGCTTCGGCCTGCATTTCTTTGACAGTGGCAACTCCATTTTCTATCATACTGGGTACTTCCTCAGTCTGAACCGTCATCATTTTGGTATTTAAATCAGTGGCAGTTTGTTTCGCAATTCTGTCTGCAAATGTGTTTCCCTCTCCTACTTTACATGTTACCTTTTTGTGTGCCTCGCATTTCACCATTGCTAGGCGCTTTGGAAGCATGAGTGCAGACAGCAATCGCACAATCAAAGGGCCATGTTGAATTCTGGCACCATGTGATGTCAAAAACCCTCTCTCAGCCCAGAGTCGACCAAAGTTATGAACCACCCCAAAAGCATACTGACTATCAGTATATATATTCACATTCAAATTTTCAGAAATCTCGCAGGCTCTGTTCAATGCTATTATCTCTGCGGCTTGTGCCGAGTTGTAGGGTATTCTTTTGCTTTCTACAACGCTCTCTAGGGTAGTGATAGCGTACGTGGCAGTAGTCGTGCCGTCAGGTAATTTAAAACATGAGCCGTCACAAAATAACTCTCCATCTGGCTCGTTCTGTGGGGTATCACTTAAATCAACTCTCCCCTTGGTTTCTTCCTCAGTGACCATTAAGCAATCATGGGGGGGTGATTCATTCTCCCCAATTTCTTTTTTGGGTAGTGGCATTAATTCTGCAGGATTCAAAGTGCTACACCTCATAATTTGGATACGGGGCGCGGACAAGATAATCTCATATCTTGTCAATCTAGCAGAGATGAGGTGTTGCGTCTGTGTTCTATTTAATAGAATGTCTATGGCATTCCCCAATACCATCCCTTCCGTTTGTTTCACTGACGCAGCAGCCGCCGCGACAGATCGCAAACATCGTGGTAGTGCGCGCGCTACAGGGTCCAGCGCAGACAAAAAATAGCTGCATGGCCTATTTCTTCCACCTTGTTCCTGTGTCAAAACCACCAATGCACATCCTTCACTTTCACACACAAACAGTCTAAAAACCTTCTCATAATTCGGCGTGCCCAAAACTGGAGCAGTTTGGAACATAATGCAGTTTTCAATTGATCAAATTCTTTCTGACATTCCTCATCCCACTGTAAAGGCATAACCACATTTGAATGGGACTTATTTACTTCTAGATTGAACAGGTATAAATTGAGCTCCTCCCATAATGAAAGGTCAACATTTTCTAACTTTAAAGATAGCATTAACTATTTTACTTTGGAATTGTTTAGAAAGAATCTCCTTACTGATATGACTGTACATAATAATTGGGATATATACAAAGCTGCACTTCATGGTCATATTATTCAATAATTTTATCATACAAATAAGTTAGACAAACAAAAACAATCATCAGATTTACTTTATACGATAAAAACCCATGAACAGCTGTATTGTATAAAAGCTAATGATCTGTTTTTTAACAAACTAATAGCTATACAAATAAAATGGGGAATCTAACAAGGCAGCAACACATTTAGTAGCCTATAAGAAGGAGAAAGCCATGATATCCTCAATTCTTAATACTGAAGGCACTCATATTGAAAATAAACCTGGCATTTCTAAAGCATTTCTTGATTTTTATACTCTGCTTTATAATTTAGATCACTCCATAAAGATTGAGAGTATTTCAGAATTTTTATTGAAAGGTCGAAATCCTAAATCTCAAGCAATTGATTTATCTTCCTTGGAGCATATTATTATTGGATAAAAGTTCATACATTTAGAAATAACCTTTCACCATTATTACTTCATATGTATTAATCGTTCTTGACTCTAGGGAAGAGTGCTGGTTCATTTTCAGGAGCTCTTTGATACTTTTTCGTAAACCTGAAAAATCCACGATTTTATTTAAACATTATCATCCCATGTCCTTGATTAACTCAGATGCAAACATGTATAACAATGCTCTAGCTAATAGAGTTAATAAATGTATGCCTCATTTTATTATTTATTTATTTTAATTCTTATAGAGTGCCACATGCCCATGGGCCTATGGGGCACACACAAAACACACAGACAAGAAGACAAGTACAAGATGGGAGAGGGTCATAACCAGAAGGTGCAAGCGAAAAGGACACTGGTTCAATAAGGTTCAAGATTGAAGAGATGGTGCTTCACTCTTTTTTTAAAGAGATTGATTGTGCTTGCTGATGTAATCGAGAACGGTAGAGCATTCAATGCCAGAAGTCCCGCCAAACCTAACCAGCTCGTATCTGGTTTGGAACAGTTTGAAATTGTCCTGGGACCACAGAAGGCGACCACGTTTGTTCACCTTCAACCGATCATTCAGGTATTTGGGATCGAAATCATTCCAGCATTTATAGGACAGAGTTAAAATCTTGTGAGTGATTTGGTGTCCTATGGAGAGCCAGTGAAGATCCCTTCTGGCATCTGATACATGGTTCCTTCTAGAAAGACCAAGGGTGGGGTCAACTGCTTAACTTTGGGAGAACTGGAAAGAATTAAGATTAGCTTGCGAGGTGCCAGGCAACAGACTATTGCAATAATCTAGCCTAGAGTTGATAGGCACAGTGGCTAGTAGAGAGCAGTTGCTGGCTGAAATGAAAGGCCGGATAGGGCTAATAGGTTTTGGTATGTAGCCACATGAGGAACGGGTGTGAGAGACATAAGTTTTCATGGTAAATTGGGCTTCTAGGAAAACACCAAGAGTCTCTTTGACACAAGGATAGGGTTATGAGCAATGCTGAAACTGCCATAAACTGGATCGAGCTTCTTTAGCCGTGGGTCAGAAGCTATGACCAGAAGCTCTGTTTGCCCCTATTAAGGGCCAGGGAGATGTCAGACATCCACCTCTGAATTGCGCCATACACCGTAGTGATGGCTACTGGGTCCTGAGCATAGTCACCGGTAAGATCGAAAATGACCTGGGCATCATCGGCGTACTTGGTGTACTGCACACCGAGGTGGTGCAGGAGACTGAGAAGGGGCCTGGTGCTGACAGTGAAGAGAGTAGGGACAATACATGATTAATGCTGATTTAACTGGCTTTATTAAAGGTTGTTAGGAATCCCCCAACTGACGCATTCTCTGCAATGTGTTAACACATTTGAAAAAATTGATCTGATCCTCAGCTTCTTATTGCAATAGATGCAGAGAAAGCATTTCACTGTGTTTTGTGGCCTTTTATGTTTGAAGTACTCAAATGGCATGGTTTTGGTTTTCAGTGCTTAGAACTGTTTAAGATTATTTATTCTTCTCCTGCCGCACATATTTTTATTAATGGCTTAATGTTCTCATCCTTTACATCTTAAGAAGGACTAGGCACTTATCTCCTGTACATTTTGTTTCAGCTCTTGAACTGCTACTTCCAGGTATTAGAATGAGTGATGATAGCTCTGGCATTCCGTTTGGGAAATCATCAATTAAAATGTCTGACTATGAAGATGACATATTGATATATTTTTCAAAATCTTTTTTTCTATTTCTAATTTACTAAATACAATTAAGGAGTTCTCAGTTGAACCACGTTATAGACGTAAGCTTGGCAAATCCAAAATGTTACCCTTATATAATGGAGCCTCTCTATTGATTTTGATACACTTAGAATTATGTGCTGCGCAAAATCTGTCGATTATCTGGGTGTTTTGATTGCAAAAGATATTGTATCTACTATTACCTTAAATGCTACCACCATGTTGGAGAAAGTACAAGATTCTAGTACAAGATGGTCCCCACTGTACTTCTGCTGATGGGGCCATCTTGACTCTCTTAAAATGGGGCTTACTCCTATTATTTTACACACATTATCCATGATTCCTATTTCCTTTTTAAGAATCCGTATAGAATACTTTTGAAATTTGTTTAGAATAATAAAACTCCCAAAATAGCATTACATAAACTTAAGCTTCCTAAAGTATAGGGAGGAGTTATGTTCCCAGACGTTCTCTCTTACATTAAGTTGTTCTCTTTATGTCAATTAGTTATGTCATAAAATAGGAGAAACTCTTCACAGAGCTTCCTACCTGTTGGAGAATTGAGGCGGATCAGATTGTTCCATTTCACATATTTGAATTTCTTCAAATGACAACTTGGCCGAATCGGAAAGTGTTTCCAATACTTTTCTTCTTGATGATTGTGTGGGGACATCTTTTGGCTTCTTCATCTGTTGGCTTCAATTGATGGTATCGTGATTTGGTATAACAAGCACATACCCTTTAAAGTTAATCTTCTCATGATTAATGCAAGGTATAATCAAGGAATCTTTATATTAATCAACTTTATCATAACAATGATTTATTCGCCTTTCACACCATAGTCTCTGTGTTTAGTTAAGATGATACTGATTATGATTTTTATAATAAAGTCACTACCTTCTATCTTGCCTCTTATCCAATATTGCTGAGAAAACTGCCAGAATGTATGGAATGTTCAATGCAAAAGAGTACAAAAATAGGAAGCTTATCTGAACCTTGATTTTACATCAGATAACTGGGAGCAGATTTGGTTATAATGCTTTAAAACTTCTGTTGATGTAAACATACCAACAAAATGTTTTTCATTTTAAATCGTGAATATTGTCAATTGCCAGATGCAGATTTTATACATTCTTCTTAATTGTAAATTTGTTTATACATTTTGGAATTATATTTTGTTAGCTCTACAAAAAAAAATCATATTCAATACACAGCTTAGTTTGGGTAATTTGATTGTTGCATCTTTAGGTAATACAGATATTACTGAAATTGCCTCTTCAAAGTTATTTAATCTTTTTCTTGCCATAGGATTTTATTTAATTTCCTCCAGTTGGAAGTACCCCGCCAAATTATCATAATTAATGCGGTGGAGTTACATATGCTTTGTACAGAGAATTTCAAACTCTTATGCCTAATGTGGATAAAATGTCAAAGTCAAAGAAATAGATTATATTTATTAATTATCTGAGTACCTCTGTATGCAATAATATGCCCTTTACTGATCCATTTCCTATTTCTAAAACGATCATTTTTAGTTACCTAAAAATAACAGCCAACCAACGTGCAAGATCGATACACACCATTGAAACTAGTAGCACTTACAAACTACCACATAGTAGTGGTGACAACTGGTCATGTTTACCATCCGCGCTCCTTCTCAGCAAGAAATGAAATAATGAAAGCAATTGCCACTCCCCCTGTTCCTTTCACAGGATTTCCTGGAATCCCCGGGGTCACCATCATCTCACTCTGAATGCAGGTGGATATTGAATACTGTCCTCTTCTAACATGACTCATAATAGAAAATGGTTCCCTAGACACTGATGCAGAGGAAAGAAAAGTATTTTCTCGTGTGTGTGTGTGTATGTCGTTTAAATGTTCTGGCTTTGTTTTTATTAACGTGGAATTCATTCTTTCCAATGCTGACTGTTTGGGTCTAGCTAGGCAACTGGAATGCTCTTTAACTGGGTCAACTTTAAGGGTCTGTGACTTCTCTTTCCCTCCTTGTGGCCTCGGGCGTCTGCTGGGATTGTGGGCATGTGGGTGCTACTGTGACTGCCTTCTGCCTTGGTGTGGGAATCCAGTTCGTTTTGTCTGCGAATCCCCCAAATCCTTGTTCAACTCTAACACCTACAAGCTTGGGGCAGTCTTAGGTAAAACAGAGTTAAGATGATACAATGTATTGCAACAAAGCCCTTGAAATTCTGAGTCCCTCCATAGATGTCACCCATAATATCATTGTTTATCTCATTGTTGATCCATGCTGTGACCTCATGTATGTGCTCATGGGCTGAGGAAGGAGGGGCTCAGTCTTAAGATTGCCATCACCTCCCACACCTGCCAAAGGTCATGTTTTTTTTAATGATGAATTGGATCATTTTAACTCTGTGTTAGCTTTTGCTTTTTCAAGGGTTTTGTTATGCTATATTTTATCCAGGGCCCACTGACCATGGCCTCGTCATCTCTTTAACAAATGGGATTAAAAAACATGGCCAAGACAGACAGTGGACCATAGCCCCCACACTGGTAAGTAACCAGATTGCGCAAGCAAAGGCTTTCAGCTATGGTCACTGGCCATGATAGACAGTGGTCCATATCCCCCCATTAGCAAATAACTAAATCCCACGGCCATGGCCTTCAGACATGGCCAGTGGCCATGACAGACTGTGGTCCATTTGCCCCTCGCTAGTAAATAAAAAGATACAAGCAGCAATGGCCTTCAGCCATGGTCACGGGCCATGATAGACTGTGGTCCATACCCTCCACACTGGTAAATTACTACATCCTGCATTTTGTAAATGTTGGGTAAAGGGGGAACACAGTCTATGTTTTCCAGCTTGCTTTACGTTTAAAAGAATTTGACAAAGCCAGTCAAACCATTTTGTTGGTTTGATAACCATAGCCTTGAAACTTCCTTCAAGCAACTGCTTGACTTCTTCTCATTTCAGCGCCTAGCCCAAATGAGCTTAAGCTTAACGGGTATTTCTCCTGACTTAAACTTAATCATATGTTTAAAACCCTTTAAACAGAGTGAGCTGTTTGTGCACGCTATCTAATACTTCTCCAAGACTCTGTCCAAGATCACTGCATTAAAAATATGTACCTGATCTGGACTGCATAGATTAGGTATTGGGCCTCATTACAAGTTTGCCTGTATCCTGGTGATAAATCCGATAAATAAGTAGAAAGAAGAAAGGATTTTAATATTCGCCACATACCCATGCAAGTTTTAAGTTTATGTAAAGGTTTTCTAGCGTATGTTACACACAAAGCATTTTTTTAATTTCTTGACTTGGATTTCCATACGAACTCTAGACCAGTATTTCTACTGGTGGACGACTATAAAACATGTCCCACTGCCCTGCAATGACCTGACTAGGGTTCTGCGGGCGAATGGGGTACGTTCAGGGTCCTGAATCAGGGTCCTCGCCTAAGGAGCCCTTCCTACTCCAACCTTTTTAACTGAACAGCTGAACAGGTTGAGAGACAGATTCGAGACAATTTGAATCATCTGAAATATGGATGGGTCGACGTTTTGTCAAACTAGCTTAGCTCAGGCTTGTGGGAACCTACATATTTCGTCCCGTGCTATGGTGAACAAACCAGAATGTAATCAGGGCTGCTCATTCAACTTAATATTATATGTGGGTATATTAGCTCAACACAAATACACAATCACATGCAAATATACCAGAGGGTGTTTCTCTGGAATATCTATTCTTCATTTCATGTGGTAGATTACAGCTTCAAATCCCAGAAAGGCAAACTTAACCTTTTCTCTCTTAGAGACGGATAAACTTGAGAACATAAGATTTGATAATAGTAGCACTTACCTTGCCACTAGAACAATACAGATGCACAAGAAAGGAATAAGTATAATACTTAACACAGCATCAGTATGTTTTGGGTCTAGAGCTTTGTGGCAGCAAGCAAGGTTTCTAAACACTGGTTTGCCACTCCCTACAAAGTCAATAATGCACCAGTCAGTTTAGGTGATTATGTCGCCAAGTTAGACACAGTGGAGACAAACACTCAGGTCCATATCCTGCTTTGCAACCAGACGATAATGACATCTTGTCAGTAACCTGTGGTTCTCCAGATGATTTGTACTACAACTCCCATGAGTCCTCAACCTCGACTATGCTGTCTTGGACTGTTGGGAGTTTTAGTCCAAAACCCCTGTAGAGCCCAAAAAACGTTTACCGAAAATAACTAAGGTTAAAATGAGTCAAGGAAAAATACCCCAACTTCAGTATTTAACACCTGAAGACATGAAGGATAGCCCCCATTTTGAAAGAGAACAGTGAAAGCTGGAAATGGAGCAGTGCAAATAATGGGGGGAGATGCCTATTTAGGGGTGATATTATGGGGGTTTATTTGGTACTGCCAAAGTAATGAAGAAATCAAAAACACATTTTGGAAACATATACGTACATTTTTAAATAATTTGCTTCTTTTTTATAAAAAAAAGTAAAACTACAATTAGTTAATTTCACTTTCTTCATTTTTTTACGTTGCATTACTTTCAAGATAAAATTAATCACTTTTACCTTTTCATATTTATATCTTAATTTTCAGTCAGGATTATAATTCTGTGGATATTATATTGTAGAACCTTCCTGAAGCCCTGCCGAACAGGAGTCGTAGGCACAGATACTCACTTGTTTTGTTCCTCCCCTCCCTTTCTGCACCCCTCTTCCTCACCTTTTGTTTTTCTCTGGCTCTACCAGAAATGTCATCAGGCCTAGTACTGTAGTCGCCTGTCTGTTTCCATTTCCTTCCCCCTCTCCCCCTCCCTTCCTTATCCATGTTTTAGCTCTTGCACTATCTGAAATGTGTCAGGCAGAGTACGATAGTTAATTCACATGCTTACTGTTCATGGCCTGTAAGAATGTCATTGTATTTTCCCTTGTTCCCTCCCTTGTCTTGAAGCACTTTGAAACACGTTGTATATATGCGCTACATAAATAAACTATCATATCATCCATATCACATTATGTGGCCTATGTTCTTGTCCATTCGCACCTGGGGAAGGGTGCTCAGCCAATCAAATGGCTGTAATAGCGGGCGAGAATACACAATCCCCGCCTGCTGATCCAGCAACCCAACGTTCTTCCCTGAGTGGTGCTTTTTTTTCCTTTTTCTTTTTTTCTCCATGGTGCCTCCCCACATTAGAAAAACCCAATTCCACTTTCTCCCACCACAACTTACCGGCGGGAGCGGAGCTTTGCGCTCCCCTGATGCTCCTCCCGTCTGGCAGCTGCCATTAAAATACAAAAAGGAACTAGGTCTTGTTTGGATGACGGTGGCCTTTTTGGAACATGTTTTCCATGGCCGCCGTCATCCGGGACCTAGTCCCTTTTCTATTTTAATGGCGTTGGCAATTTCTTTACTTTTTGTCTCTCCAATTGGAGGTTGGCTCGCACTGAGCTCATCTCCTGTTGGACCAAAAAAAAGAAAACTATCTGGACATGGGGGTGGACATGGGCTTTAACGGCTTTGCTCGGGCCTACCAAAGCTCGATTGGCGTTAAAGGCACTAAGAAAATCTTTCTAAAGCCAGTGTTCCTCACTAAAGAAGCATCTCTATGCAACTTAAAGGATAGTTCCGGGACTTTTTTTTTATTGTCCCTACGGTTCGGCCATGTGTTTTTAAGCATAACTCGGTAGATCGTAGAAAACTTTCCTATGGACCTTACCCGACTTTTCGTCCATTAACGCACTCGAAATCAGCCGCCATTTTCTGATAATCCTATCATTTCCCCCCATCGCCCTGGCTCACCTGCTTTTGCGGCACTAAATCAAATCCCCCGCCCCTGAGCCTGACATCAGCAGACGCGTACCGCCCATTTCCCAACGCCAAAGCACGTTTCGTGTCAACAATCGCTGCGCCTCAGCTAATGAAGTGTCGCCATGGAAATGGCAGGACGCCTCTTTCCTCAATAAGTATAAACACACCGTTTCACAACACACAGCAGCAGATTTTCGATTCCATTACTCTCTCTGTGTTACTTTGAGTATTCTGTGACTCGTTTCTGTGCTCTGGTCAGCTACCTTCGCCGCTTCTAGGCCTTGTGAACACCTGTACCATCTCTGTAAATTATTTTACTTTCTTTACCACACAATGGCTACAATAATGCCGTATATGTACGAGCCCGAGTACACCAAGGAAGAACTACTGGAAAGGCAAGCACGCGAAAACGATGGGGATTCGGACGGCAGTTGGGAGGACCAGTCAACGGATGAAGAGCCTGGACCATGTCGCATGGACGGCGTCTCCACCTGGTGCACGTGCAATCGGTGCGAGCTAATGCCAACTGAGGAGGAGAACTGCTGCTGCCGTGAAAATTCCGGGTGCTTGGCCTACATTTCGGAAGGCGAGCCAAGTCCGCAATGCATCACCGAGCTGCCAGAGTTCAGGGAAGCCTGCCTCTCACGGACCGTGTTGAGGATGATGATGGTGCTTATGCACAAACTTCGCGGCACTGTTCGTCCGCGTAATCCGAGTAACGAGTAAGTATACTCTGGTTTTGATGTCAGTGAGTGATGCCACTACTATGTCATATTCTAGATAGAATTTTTTTCAAAGCAGAATGACATTTTTTACCTGAATCGACAGTGATAAGAAAGTTTTGTCATTTTAATACAGTTTGCATCTTTCATTTTCACAGGTGGTACAGGCTGGTGGCCTATCGTTGCTTCACTTGGTGGCTTCACGGGAGGCTCGGACACCGCGTTCGGAGAGTAATACCTGCCTGTGCGGTACTTGCCATTAGACAACATTTCCCCAGCGACAGTGGACAATACCGCGGATTTTCCCTGGATGTGCTGCAACCGGAACTTTACAATGTGTAATGTTTATTATTTATGTTCAATTGAAATTAAGATCTAAAATAAAACCCAACATATATTTTAACAATGGTTGTTTGGATTTTTTAAATGAATCTAGTGTGTCTCCATTGAATAGTCTTCCTGTGCCTTGTCTTGTCACACCACATGTCTCCGGCCAGCATCCTCCCTCACGCTGGCCGCCCACCTTCAATCCACATAACCGTTGAACCCATATGCAGCAGACATACATATGTTATTTTGCGGGTTGGCATCAAGCCTCCCGGCCTTGCCTCCTCCCCCAAAAATACTTACCACATCACTTTGTTCAAGCGTTGGCAATAAAAGGAAGGCCGTTGGATTTTATTGATACAAAACATGGTTATAGGTAAATAATCAATATGGTTGATCATAATAAATCATCCTTTTGGTCACCGGGTACAGAGATGACCCCCTCTGGGCCGTGCCGCCTTGCCACCACAGGCCAGCCTGCTGCTGACTAACTGCCTAGGCATCCAGGGTCTCCAGGGTGAACTGCACCCATATATTCTCCAGGGAGGCTGAGGTATTTATAAACTCACCCCCCTGCCTTCCATGTACTAGATCCTTCAGCCTGCCTCTTACATGCAGTGAGATGGCCTCTCCTTGGTGAGGCCCTGCGGCAAACGAGTCTTGTCTGCACGACCAGCGCCCTAATCCACACCCCCCCGCCCTATCAAAGGCAGTTCGCACCGGGGTACTTGTGCTGGCAAGTGGAGCTGTCAGGGAGCGATAAAGGCCAAGAGGTGCCAAACACCATGTACACTTCAAAGTGGTCTATAGAGCATGGGTTGTTGTTCCCATGTCTACCTCCAGACCCAGTGTCTCCTGCCAAGCATCCCCCCTCACGCTGGACGGCCCCCTGCAATCCACATAAGTGTGTCTCCATTCACGAGTCTTCCTGTGTCTTGTCTGCACGACCACCGCCCCAATCCACCCCCCGCCCTATCAAAGGCAGTTCGCACCGGGGTACTTGCGCTGCCAAGTGGAGCTGTCAGAGAGCGATAAAGGCCAAGAGGTGCCAAAGACCATGTACACTTCAAAGTGGTCTATAGAGCATGGGTTGTTGTTCCCATGTCTACCTCCAGACCCCGTGTCTCCTGCCAAGCATCCCCCCTCACGCTGGACGGCCCCCTGCAAACTGCATAATGCCACGACATATACACGTCATTCATTCACAAACACACCCCTGTTTCGAATTCTTTATAACCCACTTCATATTTCTAATGAGAACTTCTTTGCGCTTTGCTAGTCAACCCGTGAAGGTGCTGGTTATCTGCTCTTCGTCTCTGCGAACTTCCGTGACCACTTCGAGGAAACTCGTCAGTTTGCAACCTGTGAACTGCTCCCTGTTCTACGACAAGAAACTGCTCTGATCCCTGCGTCTAACTGTTTGTTCGTCAAGGTAAGGCCATGTACCATAATCATTTTGCGTCCAATTTCTTTTCGTTCAAGACAGTACATGCAAGGAACTAGTCACATGTTCTGAGTTTAGTCAAATTATTTTTCTATTTTTTTAAAGTTATTCAAATACTTATCCGCATGTGAATAACGTGTATAGTTACAAGAACCAAAACGAACCTTGCATTGAACCTTTTATGTGTCATTTAATTTTTTAACACATTGGTATTCATAGAGAATTGTTGATCTTTACTTTTCAGAACTTTCCACAATGCCTGCCTGTTCCATTGGCGGTTGCCCTTCGAAGACCCATAATAAATCTGAAGGTACTATAATGCATGTTTTCCCTAAGACAATAGATCAGATACGAGAATGGGTCCGATATTGCGGATATCCACCGTCTGAGCTTGAAAGTAGAGTCCTAGAAGTCTTTGCGGACAAGAGGGGTGATCGATACCGCATCTGCAGCAGGCACTTTACCTCTGACATGTACTCCACATCATTGCTAATAAAGAAGAACACACCGCGAGCGAGGCGAAAATTGCTCTCAACCGCTATTCCCACTCTATTCGTCCACATCCCTCCACTGGTGAGTCAAGTTTACGTATTTATCTCTCGGCCTTGCGGTAGTGTGTAGCATTAGCTAACAATAATTTCCCCATTTATGTATCCACTCAATATGAAGACGGAAGATTCTCCATCCGTGTCGTTATTGCAGTCATCAGCCACTTCAAGCGCCTATCGGGTAATCTTACTTGGCTATTCTGCCACTGACTGTACTCGTCCTCTAGACTTTGTTTTCAGTTATAATTATTGTTATCCAAAATAATGCAAGTACTGTCTTTCAGGGAGATGCTGAGGAGTCCAACGTATTGACGACTACCGTTGATGTCACTCAGATGCTCGAGGTACGTTTCCGGACAGTTCCATCGATGGAGATCATCAGATCTTGCATTCTTGTAGCGTGATTGTTACACACAATGTTTCTTTCGTTTTTAGTCATTGATATGTCCTTCTGTCGTCGCCCTCCTATGTCTCTTCTTTTTTCAATATTGTGTTCATTACTAACGAAAGTCCTATGTTTCAGGGAGTCGATGGAGCATTAGTCCAAGAAGAAGCGGGAGCATGCAGTTACGGGTCGGCGCAACAGCTTGCAGAAGTGTGCACCGCAGTTACATCGTCCCTTGATGTTCTTATGCATTTCGAGGTATGGATACTGACAGTTCGATCAAGCGAAATCATATGACGTGATTACATCCGCTATACTTCCTTCTTTATTAACGCAAGTACTATGTTTCAGGGAGATGACGGAGCTTCTTCTACAAGAACATCACCCCTAGTAGTTGATGCAGATCTCTGGGTGGTGACACTTCCAACGATCGAGCAAATCGAATCATATTTACATATCCATTATTTATTTTAGACAACTGATCATTTGTGCAGGTCTATTTAGATGAGCCGTTGACGCCTGCACAAAGTTTATGTTCTTTTTAACAAAATAGAAAACCATACTAATGCAATTACTGTGTTTCAGGGAGTTACTGAAGCATCATCTTCAATAATATCATCAATGGAAGTCTATGAGGAGCCCGAGGTATGTCGTTTGAATGTTCTACACAAAGCGTTCATTCGTGTTTTGCTATTGAGATGTACGTGGGTATTGGTCCCCAAGTACATTTTGTGTTTTCGATATTATTATACATACTAATGAAAGTTCTATGTTTCAGGGAGTCGATGGAGCGTCAGTGCGTGATGGATGTGCTTATCATGAAAATATAGTCGTTGCAGCGCAAGAGGAAGTGGAGACATGCACACACGAGTCGGAGCAACAGCGTCCTGATGTTGAAGTTCGAGGCAAGAAAGTTTCAAATAAAAGAAAGCAAAAGAAGGTTAGTGTCCTGGTCACTATATTATGTTGTTTTTCACTGTTATTAGTTCAATACTGTAAGTTGTGTTTAAACTGAACATCCCTTTTCCAATCTGTCCTCTAGTTGCGAGTGGGTGTACGAACTAGATCTACACAGACAGTGAAGCGAACGAGAGATGTTGCTTGTCAAACCTTTTGGCAGGGACTTGAGACTGGAGATGCATCGTGCCAATGGGAAGAATATCAAGTGATTGACAACGGAGCTATACCACCACCAGCCATTGATAGTGAATGTCCTCCTGGTAGTTCGGATGCAGTCGGAGATCAATTCACAGAATCCACACCCGCAAAAACTAAGACCGCGAGAAAGTTGAAGAAATTGTTTTATTCACCCATCGCCGGAGAAGGAACAGATGTTGCAATGGAAGAGAATGAAGTGGACGACAATGAAACACCATCAATATCACTGAACATAGCGGAAGACGATATCAGAGATTCTACCTTTCATGTGAGTGACATGTCCTCAACGTTACAGGCCGAACCAGCTGGGATGCAGAGTGACAGTATAAGGAAAGAGGCCAAATTCATTGTATTCGATAGTTGTTTGATTGATATTATTATTCGGATGAAATGTGGGCATTCGGTTGGTGGGGAAGTATGTGGGGAGCCATTGATTAATGTGACTCGTGCAATTCGAGGCACTAACCTTAAAATACATGCCACCTGTACAAAATATCATCCTTTCTCATGGTCTGCACAACCCATGCTGGGGCAACTGCCAGCAGGCAATCTACTTTGTGCAGCGGCTGCACTTTTTAGTGGTTCAAGTTTTAAAAAGTTAGAGTCTTTCTTTCAGTTTGTGGGAATCCATTTCATTGCAAAAACTCAGTTCTACAAATACCAAACCGATTATCTATTTCCAGCCATTAGCGAAGCTTGGAGAATGGAAAAAATGTCTATTGATAGTACATTCGCGGGCAAACGGTTCAGGCTAGCCGGTGATGGACAGTGCGACAGCCCAGGATTTTCAGCCAAGTACTGCACCTACCACTTTCAGGACATGGAAAGTAAGAAAATTGTGAGTTCAGTGGTCGTGCAGGTGTCACAAAGTACATCCTCAGTGGCCATGGAGAAAGTTGGCTTTGTAGCATCATTGCAAGAACTACAATCGCGGGGAATGGTGATCGACCTGATAGCCACGGACAGACACGTTTCAATTGCCAAGACAATGAGAGAAGAGTACAAAAATATAAATCACCAATTTGACGTTTGGCATCTTGCAAAAACAATCAATAAAAAAATGTCGGCTGCAGGTAAAAAAAAAGATATGCAAGGTATTTCACAGTGGTCCAAGTCAATCAGCAACCATCTTTGGTGGAGCTCAAAAACATGTGGAGGGTCGTTGGAAATTCTACTGGAAAAATGGTGGTCAGTAATGCTACACTGTACCAACGTTCACCGTTGGAACACAAACCAACATTTCCACAATTGTGAACATGGCCATTTGTCCACAGAGGAGGCACGGAAGAAGAAGTGGTTGATTCCTTCATCACCCACTCACAAAGCCATTGAAAAGATTGTATTTGATAAAACTATAACCAGAGATTTGAGGGGACTCACGGAATTCTGCCACACAGGAGATTTGGAGGTGTTCCACAATATGTGCCTAAAGTACAGGCCAAAACGATTGCATTTTGGCATGGAGGGCATGATAAATCGGACTCTTCTAGCGGTCTTGGCACATAACCATAATGTTGGCCGTCAACAAAGTAGGACGACCGGAACTTTAGGGACGCTTCGCTACAATAAGGCCTTCACTAAAAGAAGTAAACAATGGGTGATCAAACCAGTGTTTGAGGATATGCAATATGAGTTTATTGAGAGACTTATTGTGGATGTCATAGATAGGCACATACATGGAGTTGTGAACGAACCTGTGCAGGGGACAACTGCATTGCCACCCAACATTGCCTCTGTTCCGTGTCCACCTAAAGAAGAGCTCATTGAGAAATACACATCACGGTTTAAATGATTGTAATTTGATTGTCTGTTCTCTCGAGTCTCCTCATGTCGCAGGCCCATTGAATATGTGTAGCTATGTATTGTGTAAATAAAAGTGATTGCTCAGTGTACATGCAATGTGTCTCTCCACCCTTGCCCCTCCCTTCACCGTGCAGTAGTGCGAACCTCCCGGGTGTCACCTATGACTTTGCTCTCGAGTCTCCTCATGTCGCAGGCCCATTGAATATGTGTAGCTATGTATTGTGTAAATAAAAGTGATTGCTCAGTGTACATGCAATGTGTCTATCCAACCTTGTTCATTTGCGCATTAAATTAAACCAAACAGTAATATAAATCATTTTTCAAAAAATATAGAATGTCTCCGTATTTATGGTTCTCTGGGGCTGCAAAGCACGCATACAAAATGCAAAGATGGAGTGTAAATTTCAAATCCTGTGAGATGGCCTTACACTGAATGTAGCTAACTAGGAATGTGTGCTCGTTCAAAGTGAAGGTCAGCTGCTTTGATTTTTTGCTCGGGCGCCGGAATGGCCCACGACTCAGTATAAGGTTCTATTGTTATTTGACCTTGACAGGCCGGGACCATCCCGAAAGACTTCTTTTTGGGGGTGTGGTGCAATAACGTAAGAAACGATAATGAATAAAATTTCAGAAACGATAGCCATTTAATGTTCGTTCATTAGAAGAAATAACGTCGGCATAGAAGGAGTGGTATTTCGGGGCTGCCCTACGCACAGACACAATGGAAAATGCAAATATAATGTAAGTACCTCTTTAGATGAGTTTATACCGCAATTTAATTACTATACAGTAGCTTTAAAGACGGGTTAAGTTGTACTTGTTCGTTCAATGTGGCATATTGTTTTGTACCGCGCACTATCTTGAGGAGAACAATCTCCTTTTACGGAAGCACCTCAAAACCTTACTCTTTGCTTCTGCTTTCTCTCTCCCTCTCCCCTGCTACAACTGGTCCACTGTCTGCGACCTCAGTCCTGGGCCCTTCCACTCTCCACCTGCACTGCCTCCCTGTCAACCCCTGCACTGGGGGACTGTCTCAGTATCCTACAGCCCCCCCTTCCCAGCACTTGTTCTGCACTTACCTTGCACTCGCCACCAGCTGGCCCTATGTATTTATTATTTTATGCTACTTACCTTGTACTCCACTTCCCCCCTCCCCTTCCCCTTGCACTTTTACCTTCCCCCTACCCCTGCACTTGCGCGATCTGAATGACACCTGGCCTAGTAGGATCGTTGTCTGTCTTCTCCTTGTTCCCCCCCCCTCCCTGCCTCGCCACGCCTTGAAACACTTGTGTATAGGCGCGTTGCAAATGCCATATTATATCATATCAGTGACGAAGTGGTCCACTGGCGCTCAGGCGGCTGTGAAAAAGGCGGAGAGGGGGTGGGTTACTGGAAATGAGGTATAATACCCAGTTGCACTGTCCTAGCTATGAAATAATTTCCCGACCTAATATATAAAATGAATAATTTTAATAAAGATCTGATGGTGAGACTAATTTCATTTTTTATGTTTTTAAAACAGGTACATCACTCATTATTGTGTGTGTCACGAGTACCAGACACCGGCGGATGGGTTTTTCAACCGCCAGTTGCTTCTCCGCGTGAACAACGTTACCACCCTGACCATTTTATGGGACGATCGCCAAGTACAAGTATGCCCTTACGCGGTACTAACGGCTAGATGCAACATACAGACCGTTGTGGTGGCCTAGTGCCTCGTTGTTGGAACAGCCATGCGATTATCAGTGCGACCGAAGAGCTTATTTTATCGTAAACCAACACCCTGTGTACTGCACACGAACATCGCTTGCCTCAAGACGAACTATTTTGGATCGAGAGCAAAGAAAAATGCAAATCGCTGAATATTCTCTAAACATTTGATGTCCAATAAATGTACTTTGCCAAATGTACAATCTTGCAGTTTGCTTTTAAACCACAGTTTCATATTCCGAATTGTGGCGCTGTATTGTGAGATGATCTAAGACCCTGTGTACAGCAAAGGAACATCGCGTGCCTCAAAACGAACTTTTTGGAACGTGAGCAAATAAAAATGAAAATCGCTGAATATTCTCTAAACATTTGATGTCAAATAAATGTACTTTACCAAATTTACAATCTTGCGGTTTGATTTAAAAGTACAGTTTCATATTCCGAATTGTGGCGCGCTGTGTTGTGTGAGCTGATCTGTGTTGGTTTCCGGGTTCTGTGTGGAGTCGCGTAGAAGACGCCTGGGCGCGTTTGCCTACGCAGCACAGTCACGTCACGGATAGAGGCGGGGAAAATGAATGTTTTGATAAAGTCTGTTTCAGGGGCGGGGGATTTGATTTAGTGCCGCAAAAGCAGGTGAGCCAGGGCGATGGGGGGAAATGATAGGATTATCAGAAAATGGCGGCTGATTTCGAGTGCGTTAATGGACGAAAAGTCGGGTAAGGTCCATAGGAAAGTTTTCTACGATCTACCGAGTTATGCTTAAAAATACATGGCCGAACCATAGGGACAATAAAATAAAAGTCCCGGAACTATCCTTTAATGAGACTCAGAACCCCATTCACAGCACACACCCATGCACAAAACTAGGCATAACGTTAATCTTGAACATAGTTGATTTGTTGCAACCTGTGTGCTTTATTCTACAGAGTCGTCCCGTTTCAATATGACGACCTATGGCGACACAGAGGATCACAAAGGAGTGTCAGTAACATTTAATGTGACGATTGCTGGAAAGAGCTACATGATGTTCAGCGATGAAGAAGAAGGCCTTCTCCGTTTTAAGGTACAAGCGTTAATGCCCTGGACTGCTGTTGGTTACTGCTGTTACTATCATGCATGTAGAATGTATGCATTGCTGGCAGTGCTGCACTCTACCATCTTCATTACAATATATGCTGCTTGATTGGCTACCTTCTATTTCTTCCTTTGAGAAAGGTTTAGTAACTCATTGTCAAGGTCGTTCCTATTTCAGACACTATCTCATGACTTCTCTGCTGACAATCATGGAGGCGTACTCATAGATATCCGTTTTGCCGTCTACAGGAATTGTATGGTAGTTACCTGTAACAGGGCCAACGTAGCCGAGCGTATGATCTATGTTGGCTTGGGTTTGCTTGACCTCCTTTGATGAGGTTAACCAATCTAGACCCAACTTTATGGAATCCTGTCCAAGAGTCAGAGTCTCAACAATCAGGCAAGAGTCCAGATGCTTGCTTGTCTTGTCCCATTAATATTGTCCATCTCGCCCAAAATTGAATGTCTCAGACTTTGACCTTATGAGTAAGGAGAGGTAAAGATTCAGTGATTCGCCCCTTTTCTCACTTTATTCTATTAACCTTGTTTACTTATAGGGTGTGTGACTCTTACACATTTTATGCTTTTATTACAAAGCATTTATATGGACTTACATCGAGAGCTATTGCTGGGGACACAGAAAATATAACTCTTACTTCGGACATCCAGTAGCTGGGAAACATTTCTAGGTGTTTAAGAACTGAAAAAAGGCTAAAGGCCAGACCATATGTTCATTTGCTGATTTCCTTTTCTTGTCATAAGATGATACCTCACACTCTAGCTTTACGCTCCTAAAAGATGTCAATCTAATGCCTCAGTTAGTCAAGACCAAGGTGACTAACAGTTTGCCAAATAAGAACACCATTATCATTGCCTGTGCTTCTTACCGTTCTGGCCAAGCACCGTAGAAGGCCATTCGAACAAGTGCTAAATCAGACCTAGGAGGCGTACAAGAGGACATGCTTCTCAAAGGTTTCAAATTTTTTAAAGTAAAGAAATGCCTTGGCTTTCCCTATCTCGACGATGATTTGCTATTCTGAAAAATAACAAACGGGTGCTCGCCAGGATTTTTTTTTAAAATGAACTTCATCCTCTATCAAAACCTATTCTATCCTAATCACTGACCCTACCACTAATAAAGCAATAGAACCCGAGCGTCGGGGGCATTACCGTCCCTGGCGGGGGACGAGGGAAGCCCCAGCCGAGGCGCAGAGCGGGGATGGCCCCGCTCCGAGTCTCCACACGGCTGGCGGCTTCCCTCGTCCCCCGCCGGGGATGCAGGACCAAGAAGGCAAGTTGAGTTGGAAGGGAATTTAAAAAAAAAAAAAGGCTTACCAAGGCGAAGGCAGCCTCTCAGCCGCGGGGAGGCTCGGAGCGGGGATGGCCCCGCTTCGAGCCTCCTCATTGGCTGAGGGGTTGCCACGCCCCCCGCCAGGGACAAAGGCCGTGGAATCCCGACGGAGGGATTCCTGGCTGGGTAGGGACCTGGCGAGAGCCAATCAGAATGCTTGTTGCATTCAGATTGTCTCTCGCCGGGTACTAATAACAAATAAAACATAACTTGGCTTAGAGTAGTGTTTGGCGTCCCCCTTCTTGGCTTGGGGTGGGTGGTGTGTGACCCCCATCCAGTGGTCTCTAGGCCTCTCTCTTTCTAGTTCAGGCCTCAACCTGCTTGTGCAGCTCAAAGGAAATTCTGTATGGTTCCTAGTTTCCTAGAAAAGGGTATTCCTGACCCCCTCACCAATGTTCTGCTCAATTCAAAAAGTTCACGCCTTAATTGCAATGCTTGAACTTGTAGATCGATCAATCTTTTGCTACAAAAGGTTTAAGTCCCTTCTGTGAATTCTATGCCATGTTCACCCGTCTAGGGTGGTGGAGTCCCCCTTAAATTCCTAGTTCTCTCAGTCCAACGTGGACCGTTTGAATATTGAGCCAGTCTCGGGTTATCACAATTCTTAGCCTTCTGTGACTTATTTGGTTTCTCAGCCCTGGCTCAGCTTTCAGGTCCTTAAGACCTTCAGACTCTTGTATAGCTTTGGATCTCTCGTGGGGTTTCTGTTGCAGGTTCACCCCTCCAGGGAGTTTTCGTTTCGCTTAGATTTCTGTTAGCCCTCCATGGGCCTTTTTCCTTTTCCGCCTGTCTTTGATTCTCCATATTCTCGTTCCTTCATGGGATATGGGTTCTCTCACCCCAGCATAGGCCATCCAGCCTCACTGGCTATATGTGTGGCATATTGCCCTCAACCCCTCATGGGGTACTGGGTCTTTCAGCCCAGCGTGGGCTATTTGGCCATGTGTGTGGGATATTATCTTCACTGCCTTGTGGGGTACTGGTCTCTTAAGCCCAGTGTTGGCTGTTCGGCCTCACTGGCTGTGTGTGTTTGACGTATTATCTTCACCCCATTGTGGGGTGCTTTCGTGTTTTACCGCCCTCCGCCCTCTCCTGCGAGTCGGCCATGTACCTATATCTCTGCGGTGTTGCTCATTGGGGGTGGGGGTGGCTGATGCGATTACTTCTGTGGACATCGCCCCTTTTCCAGCAGGTTCTCGACTGAGCGTCATTGCTCCTGTATTCTAGTGTGTTGCTGCGGTTCAGTCTCCTGCTTCAGGGCACCTCGTCTCTTCTGGCTTTCTGCCATCCTGGAATTGGTTCAATGGACTCCAGGATTCATCCACCCACCACGTAGTGAGTAAGAGATTAAACCCCATTGGTTCTGTGTTTCCAGAATTTAGGTCAACAGAGTGGGGTCAGCAACCAAGTCAATCGCAGTTAAAGGTCCCTGTACATTATTATCGTGATCAGTCACCATGTAACCCCACCATCAACAAGGACTCTTGTTACAAGGGAGATGTTACAAATTCTTCACCTGGTGGTTCCTTGTGACCTAAGGGGGGAGGGTCACCCAAGTGAGATGCCGCTTGCCCTGTCCCACAAGGAGTGCATTGTGTAGTGGGCTCATCTCCCTAGTATCAAAGTGGGTGGATTCACTTGGGGAGAAGAGACGAATTCCCTGGATGATTCGTCACAGACTCTTGCATGGTTCAGAAGTAAAGTTGTTCTATCCATTATCATGAAACAAGATCTGAAGTCAAGAAAAAGCATTTGTATTTTACAATGGTACCTTGTCTGTGGGAGGAGAAATTTGCCAGACTAAAGCCCTCATTATGAATTTGGCATTAAGTGGTCAAATTAACTTCTCCACCGAAAGAAAGGACACCAAAAATCGGCACTATTTCCACTGGGGGAATTAGCCCCGGCAGAAATACTGCTGGTGGAAATTCCACTAGTAATTACTGCCAGAAACGCAAATGCTAATTCTGCCATATTACAAGTGAAATTACCACCAAAATACTGCCAGAAATTGGTGGTAATTCAACCAAATGTGCAGTGTAGTTTCCTCCACCCAAAAGTTGGAGGTAAAAGCGTCCGGCCCCCAAAAGTGTATTTAAGGTCCACATCCTCCCCAAACACACTTCGAAGCAACATGCAGCCACAACCAGAAGTGAATTATGGCATCTACTGCCTGCTGCTGTTCATTGAGCAGGGCCACTAGAGGGAAGGATAGAGGCAGCACAAAGATGGAGGAGACATGTGTTGTGGAGCATCTGCCTAGCACCAAACAAATCAGAACTGCAAACCCACCACTGCATAAGCCGGTGTCCGTCCTCGACGTCTGTGCCACAGGCACATTCCACAAGATGCTGCACTGCATGGCATGTCCCAGCCAACGTTGTCAATAGTGCTGGCGCAAGTGTTGGATTTGCATATTTGACATGCCCATCGACACATCTCGCTGCCCACCACCCACGCTCAAGTGCATGCAGCAAAGGCAAGATTCTATGTCATCGCCCATTTCCCTAACGTCATTGCAGCACTTGACTGCACACATGTGGAATTTGTGCACCCCCAGGCAGTTGAGCCTGCATACAGGAATCGAAAACAATACCATTCCATGAACATCCAGAAGACCTGTGATGCTGATCTGACCATCAGCCGCTGATGTGAAGATTCCCAGGTTCCACACATGATTCCATGGTCCTGAGCATCAGCACCCTCCCTGCATATGAGGACACACATGAGAACAGCTAGCCTGGCTCTTGGGTAAGTATCACATCTGATGATGATGCTGAAGAGAGGCACATATGGAAACAGACATGAGCTTATATATGTGAGGAAACTACAAATTATGTGGGGGGACACACTACAAAATTATACTAGTAATATTTGTTGATTAATGAAGTAGTAAATAATCAATAATTTCATGTGCTCTGGGCAAGTCCCTGGCTAGAAGGACATGCAAGATACACTAGGTTCTTCGAATTTCGAAGAAATGTCTGTGCACTCCTGAAAGGACACCCTCCACCCCCAAATGGAGAATTCTGGAATACACAACAATGTGCATCATGCAAAAGTATTCCCTGACCTGGAAAAAATGATGTTTCTTCAAATGTACTCTTGCATGTTACTACGAGTTGTGCTGTGGTTCTAATCCATCTGGACGAATTAGAACCACAGCACAACTTTGCTTCAAGACCGTCACTATGGTCTCTTTCCATGATTGCTTGGCACAATTCGCCTTGAAGAATTAGTTACAGCACCATTCATCTTGAGAGTAAGTGACGTTAGTTACTTGGGCACTTACTCTTTGAGTGTATAATATGAAATGGGCCCTTTTTACTTTGTTTTTAGACCGTTTTTTACACCACGAGTCTCCAAACATAACCACCAGTTAGTCAAGGTTAGTGAGTTCAGATGAGTCTGCCTTTAATAACAGAGCCAATAGACATACGAATAAACATAGCTATTATTACTTTGCATTTTTTAATGCAGGAAGTCAGGATGTACTTACCTGAAGTAGGGAGGTAGTTATCCCAAAACGGGTAGCAACATGCACGAGCACATTTGAAGAAACATCATTTTTTTTCCAGTTTAGGGAGTACTCTGGCATGATGTACATAGTCATATTATAAGTTCAAGTGCATGAGCAAAAATTCGCCATTCAAACACTGCTATCTGAATATGAGTTTGCTTCATTGGACCAAGTAATTGTTATTGTTATGACAAGAGCACCTTATGTTAATCTTGTATACATTCTAGGAAAGCTCTTTTTAATAAATATGTTTACCAAGATTGATTTATCATTGATTCACTATTATTTTTTGTTTAATAAACATTTTGAAAAGTACTAATAACTTGTGGTATACCATACAAAATATTCCAGAATTCTCTATTTTGGGGGGTCCCCTCAGGCGTGCCCAGACATTTCTTCGAAATTCAAAGAACCTGGTGTATCTTGGAAACTACAAGTCCCATGAACCATATTCCATGTGGCACTCAGTAGATCATCGCTCATAATCCAACCAACACTTGCATGTGCCCACTCCAACCCCTCCATCCCCCGTGCAGTACAGAGAGTAAGCCTTGCACACATTTGAGCACACAAAGGCACAAGCACAATAGTGAATTAAATTAGCATATTTTTTTATTTTTATTATTATGAATACATAGTTTAATACAAATCTGTTAGTAAAGAAGAAGAAAAAAGAAAAAGGTGAACTCCCTTTATGGTCATCCAATAGCCAACCCATTAACAAGGGTGATTTTGTCAGTAAAGTATAACAATTGTACTTTTCCATAGTTAGACCCCTTCGTCATTTATACTGTAGGACGTTTCTGCTCCAAACATTCCTTTAGAAAATCGACCGCAGCAATTGTGAGTCCCACTTGTTCACCTCTCAGGACCAACGAACACCATTTTTCAGCCGATTAAGATAGAGTGGCCTCCACAAACCTTCCAAAAAATGTAGATCTTAGTTACGTTAGCCCAGAGCAGACTGTGAATAGATGTTGAAGGTTCTCCAAAGAGGCTGGGATCTAACAGATAATACAAAAAATTGGACAACCAGGATAGGTAATAGCACAATTTAACATATTTATCTTTTTACATATATCAATAAACGCCAATCTTTCAATTCAAATTCTTTTATTTTCATATCAAATATAAAATATATAAATTCTTAAAACAATTAGAAAAAATATTTTGTATTATTAGTTTAGTGAGCATGAAGGACCAGGGATTGATACCAGGCACCCCTTTGTTTAGAAGTCTATTGGGATCTAACAGAACCTGCATGATGATGAAGTAGAGTTCCCCTTTTATCTAACGGCTAGGATCTCCATTGTGAGATACAGATTAGATTGGTTCCTCATTCATTTATTTCTTTAAACTGGGTCCGGAAATGTTGGTAAATATGGTGGTGTATGTTCGTAAGCTCTGATCTCTTTGGAGAGTTGGCGATGAAGTTTGAACTTATTGGCCATTTCACAGGTACGGATCCAGTCTGTTTCCTAGAGTTTCTTCTTAATGTTATTAGGGTTTGTCAACAGATCCTCCGGCGAGGCACCAATTTCCTCTAGGATTCTTTTACAAGTCTCATCTCGTGCAGTGCCTGCTCAGTTGTTTCCATTTGCTATCTCTGTATTGATGATTTTAAAGCTTTCTGCTGGGTCAGGGGCTTTGTATTTACTGAAGAGTGATAGAGCTTTCCATTCTAGCGAAGCTTTAAGTGAGATTAGGCCAAATTCTCTTTTTACTATCGGGATTGGAATTGATCTAGGTAGGCCAAGCCCCGTTTCCAGAATTTTTCTTCAAGCTGAGGCCATATGTGGTTCTGGAAGGTTAACATCACCTCCGACCCGTATGTTATTGTGGGACTACCTTTGCTCTGTAGAAATCCAACACAGGTTTTAACGAGAAGTTACAGAATTTTCTTTTAAGGGTTAAGGCCTGATTGGCCAAGGCGTTGGTTTTCCCTATCAGTACAAGCGTGTTTTCCCTTTCCAGGCTTTTGGTAGAATTCTGTATACCCAGATATTTAAAAGTTGTCACACATTCCAATTTTCTCGAACCAATAGACCAGCAAAGGCGCCAAGTCTTCTTTACGCTCTTCTGAAGTTGAATTACCTTTGTCTTTTTGATGTTGATCGCTACGTTTTTCTGCGTCCTGTATTCTTCAAAGTGCCTCAATTGCCGTTGAAGGCGTATAGGAGTCCTGTCAAGCAAGACTAAATCATCCGCGTACAGGGGGTGTGTAATTTCCACACCTCCTATTTTCGGATGTATGCTCCTGCATGATTTCATAAATGACGGGAGGTCTGAGATGTAAAGATTACAGATGTAGGGCACGATTGGACAGCCCTGCTTAACACCTCTCTCTGTTTTAATTGTGGCACTTAGCAGGCCAGTTGTGTTTAGTTGTACTCTGAAGAATGCATCCGTGTGGAGCTCTTTAATCTGGATTATCAAATCTTCCAGGCAGTTCCAGTGTCTTAGTTTTTCCCAAAGTAAGCATCTAGTGATGCTATCAAAAGCTTTAGCGAAGTCCACGAATGCCAAGTAGCAGTTGTAATTGGTGTTCAGTCCTTTGTTCTTCAGTAGGGAAAGTATTACTACTTTGGCGCCCGCTGCTGCGATCTGAGCGTGATCTGTAGGTCGCAGGTTCGAATCCCGGCAAGTCCAACTCAGCATTTCATCCTTCCGAGGTCGATAAATGAGTACCAATTTGGGTTGGTTGATATTGTATGTAAATATGTGCTCTGTAAAGCGCTTTGAATTAAGTCGCTATATAAATAAGACATCATTATCATTATCATTATTACCAGAGCGGGTGAAGTTCTGAGGCCCTTCGCAAAGCCAAATTGGAGATGATCCGTGTGCCCCCTGTCCTGATTCCAAACTTTCAATCTCAACAAAAGGAGCGTTTGTTTAAAGTTTCCCCAAAACATCAAGCAGGGCGAAGGGATGGTAGTTCCCCGGGTTGGCTCTGTCCCCACTTTTAAATATCAGGACTACAATCGCCCCTTTCCAGGACTATGGGATCCATCTTGTCGCCAAAATCATCTTCAGTATCAAGTCCATCACCTTTGCCCATTCCTCTGGATATTCTTTGAGCATCTGGTTTGAAAGCCCTTCAGGGCCTGGTGCACGTGACGGGTTAGCTTTTTTAAAATCAGGGACATTAGAAAAGCGTGGTCATAATTCACAATCCATGGCGCTTGAATGTTTAAGGGCACCACAATTGTATCCAAAAATAGCATCCAATACCCCTCTGAAACTCCATTTGTAAGGGGTAAGGTCTGATTAGGTCCCGTAGAATTAATAATTGACCACAGTTCCCTTGTGTTTTTTTTTTCAACAGCGTTCTCAGCATTAGTTGCTCGTCTCTCCTGGTCGTCTCAAACTTCCACCTTTCACCCAGTTTTTATAGGTGTTCTTCATTCTAGTTATTTTTTCTTTGATCAAGAGAGGATCTGACCTTTTTAGCAGTCTCACTTCTCTTCTCAGGGCTGATTTTATTTTTTCTAGATCTATGTCATAGCTGTGTTTGTGGAGCTCTTGCTTAGCGTGTTTGGGGTGCTGGGTATCCGATAGATAGCCAGTAGAGGAATATAATTGCCCGTGGATGTTAAGGCCAAATCTTCCATAGTTTTTAGTTGGTCCTGTAGGGTTAGATCTAACTTCAAGACCTTGTGTTTTTTCATTCTAATGCTTGACCTTTATTTTCCAGTTCCAAGGGACGCAGGTAGGTCGACTTAAGGTGCCTCTCTCCAGTGGTCCACTGGACTCAAAGCACGTTGTGATCACTTTGATCTGTAGAGCATACTTCCAGGCATTTGATGATACCAATCATACTTCTTGAAACAAATGCATAGTCTATTACTGAGGATTATTGCCCTCTATGCCATGCTGGGTTGCAATATTTTATCAGCTCAGACCATCAAAGCCCTCTTTGTCTCTTCTGGGCCATAGCGTTAGTAAACCTAGTGGTATAAACTTCTAGCCCCTCCCCACAAAGCAGGTTAGGTCCCCACATGAAATAATTTCTACATTGTCCATAGTGTATGCCTCATCAATGATCTTTGCAGTGTCCTCCAGCATTTGATCATCACCCTTCTTCTTTGGATTTCAATACAAGCACCAGATGTTTGCTGATAATTGCATTGGACGATATTGACTTAAGAACTTGTTTTAAGATAGTAAATTGGATGAAGGGGCCATGGATGGTTGATTTTATGGGTTCGAAAGAAGTTCTGATCTTTATCAAGGTCAACAGACCGGCAGACGGGCGTCCGTCTGTGTGGCCAATGGCTGGATTAAGGAAAGGCACAAATACTTCAAGAACTGGGTACCCATTAAGCCATATTTCCTGAAGACATATGAAGTCGGCATTGTACCTGGTGTTATCTCCTTTATTTGTCAAATGAGAAAAACCTCTTGTGTTCCAAGACACCAGTGTTAGTGGCCAACTTCCACTCCAGTTGCAGAGGGTTGGCCGATTATGTTTTAAGTGACACACACCAGGAAGAAGGGTCACGCCCCCTCATTTTAACTGTTAGGTCAAAATTGTCTCTTTCCTTTAGGGGAGGAAATAAACCCAAACCAAGCCCTTTCGGAAGTTTTTTGTCAGGTACAAGGGATACTTCCCTGTTGACAAAGGGTAGATATTCCTTGACCGGCCTAAGCCTCCTGCCTTCTCCCGCAATTGGTCTGGACTTATTTTCCCCATCCTATGAGCCTTTGGCTTGAGGTCTAGCTCCTCTTCAGTTAATTGCATCAAAGCCTAATGACAGGAGGCTTGGCCCAGACTCCAGCAAGAGATCCTTTACAACCGATGAGCGAAAATGTAGGAGTACAATGTCAGTATTCTTCGTTAGGAAACTCTATTATAGAGAAGTCATCCAATACTATTTGTCGGAGAGAGGGTATACACTGGCATAGCTTCATTATATTGTATCGATTTAAGATGCACACTTGTCCACGGTCCAACACTCCCTCCAGCCTTATACACCGTGTCAGGTCTCTTGCCTGATCAAAACAAACCTACAAGGATCCTTTTAAGGAAAATGGTTCCTGGACAAGGCTTCCCTCATTTGTCTTACGATCTGATAACTTAAAGAAGTGTGCAGATTGCAAATAAGCTCGCACCATACCCTTCACTTGAGGGGGTGGCTAGACACTGTTGATGTTTGGCCCATCTTGTCCAAAGGAATCAGACTTAATCTCTCTTTGGATTGCTGCTGGAGGGGCCGGTCGCTCCTGTTTTTCAAGGTTTCCTCGGCCTGCTTCTTTATAGTTCTGCCTTGTTTTCAGCTAGTGTCCAAAAAGGGCTCCACCGCCCCATTGCCAGACGAGCTGGTAGATCAGTCTTCTCAGGTGCCCCCACCCTAAAGGTAGAGCCAGCAATTTGGGCTTCGATCACGTTCTCCATCTCCTCATCCATGGAGTAGGATGATAAGTTTGATAATGAGATCATGTCTTCGTCCGGGCTCAGCGAGGTAGGTTTTATGCTGTGTGGCACAAGCAACGCACCTTCAGCTAGTCTGTTTCTAGTCGATGTTTCTGCAAGAGATGTATCTTTGCGCGGCACCTGCTGATTTGGTTGCAAAAGAGCCGTCTTGGTTTGGGCTTTCTTGACAGCCGTTGTTTTTGCCTTTAACAGCGGAGATAGTCATTTTGGTGGCTCATTGGAAGAGGCAAAGCCAGTGAATGGTTTGACAAAAAGTGGGAAGGCGTTGGTAGGAAGCAGCGCTGGATTAGAAAGACCACTATTACTAGCAACTTGCTCCCCAATGGGGGCTGGAGGACTTGTGCCCGTACCACCTATCTGAACCACTGGAGTGACCTCCGAAGGTGCCCAGAATGGCAAGGAGGGGTGTATATCGAGGTTTCTTGCATCACCAGTTGCTCAGTCCTTTACCACTGCTGGTAGAAGGTAGGGCGGCTCCCGTGGATTATTAGAGGTGTCCGTAGAGCCCAAGGAGTCCCCCGAGAAGCTATTTTCCCTTCTTACGTATGAGGTTGCAGCAATTAATCCCTCAATAAAAATCATTTAAGAGTGTAGCATGGCTAGAAGTGTAGTCTGGTCTTTTAAAGTGTCACTGATAGCCTCATACAACTTCCTAAAAGGGGCCATTGCTATTGTTACGACCGATAACTGAGCAAAGTGGTCATTGTTGGAATTGCCCGAAGTCTTCTTCAGATATTAGCCTTGCACAGTTGGATGTTGCCATGAGCATTCAACGGCCTCCTTGGCCTCATCTGGTTAACCATGGAACTTAGTGATGACTCTTCCCTGCTAACATCATCCGTTTTTCGGTCTGGGGTTGGGGAGCCACTGCTTCAAGATCAAATGATGGCCATCCCTTGCCAGCCCTCTCTTCCTCTGTAACCGGGTGGTTGTTCTTTTCCACAGCCACATTCGCGGGCGCTTCCGCACCCCCCACCCTTTCATCATTGTGTCGGGGAGAGGTTGTACTCGCTGAAGATTGCACTGCAGGCAAGATTATCTGCTCCATGTTTAGAGCCCGACGAGGGACCACTTTTACACATGTTAGGTTAGTGTGGGTTGTAGAGACCCGAGTCAGTGATGGCCTCGTAAGTGCGGGTTCTAGAGAAGAGCATAGTCTAGGTATCTTTAAGACTGGTGCTCTCATCAGCACCCCCTGGTTTTGTGATAATTACACTCAGAGAATTCGCTGACCCAGCATCTCTGTGTCCGTTGGTTATTTAGTTCTGCCACTCAGGGGATCCCTAAAGATTTTGCTGACCATAGGCCTTCTACTAGACTCCCCTGTCTGGGATGAAGATCCCACCCTGTTCAATTTTGGCCCAGTGGTTTCATCACGGGCATGAATCGATGAAAAGCCTTGTTTCTAGATGTTTTTTTTAAATGTTAGTAAGGTTTGTCGTTTTTTGTGGTACAGCTGCGAAGGAAGCAATTGCCATTGGCCGACAGTGGCATTCCGTTTGGTCCTCTGTGCCTGCCGGATCCGATGCCGGCTGGCTCTACTCTGTGTTGATATTTACAGATACAGTTGAAGGTGATAAGTCGTTAACCAACGTCAATGCAGCAGGAGTAGCTATTAACACTGGAGAAGGTATCGCTTGTCTTTTTTCGGCCCATCCCCAGTTTCCACATTGAAAGGGGGATTCCCGACGCTAGTGGAATTGCTACTCAAGGGATGCAGACCACAGAGCTCCCCCTCTAGCAGTCCCTCGCCTGTCGGGGTTCTGCAGTCCGCTCTAGTCTCGAGGCATTTGGGGGAAGGGTGCAAGAGGGGTACACACTCCCACATGTTAGGAGAGGGGGTGAGATCATTGAATCAAACCTACCTGCACTTCTCCGGCAAAGTTCAAAGCTGATCGGGGAGAAGCAATTGATGGCGGTTCGTTAATTGCAACAGACAGGGGCTTTGATATCAGGCCACAAGAGACCAGCGCCTGCAGCTGGACGCGGGAACTTACTCCACCCTCCTCCCTCAGCTCCATCCTGGCATGCATCGTAATCCACGGCCTCGTCGGCCTTGTCGCTCAGACCCAGTTGTACTGTGTGCAGAGTGGGCGACATACACCAATCGTCAGTAACCGCTAAGCTCCCAGTCTTACCCGCTTTAGGGTCTCATCACGAGTTGGCCGGTAGCCCTTACATGCAGTGGTAACAAGGTTACCGCTGCATTTGAGGGTCTGCCAAATCATGAGTATGGCGTGTTTACCCAGCTAAAAGCTGGGGGTAAACATGCTGTAAAAATTAACATTTTTAGTGCAATTACCACACGGTAATACAGCCAGCAGTAAATGCGCCAAAAGTTCCCAGTGGACCCAATGGCGAATGGGGAATAACGTTTACTGCCCAACCCATGATCTGGCGGTAATACCATCACACGGGTGGGTGGTAATGCAAATAAAGTTGGGCGGCATCCCAACTCGTAATGAGGCCCTTAGTCGGTGCATCCGACTGCATCAGATGTAGCGGCAATGTTTGTAGTAGTTGTGAGGCTTGAGGCGTTGGGGTGGCTGCGGTAGCTGTTACTTTTGATTGGCTCTTTCGCCTCTGACACGTTCTCCCCTGACACACGTCTATGTGCCGGGTGCTTGACAAACCTCTGTTCAGCACACCTACGCGGGTTGCCATGGTAATCATCCCGCTCTTCGGCTTTCATTAAGCCCCGAGCTGCTCATCGCGTAGGACCTGGTTGCACTGCTCGCTCTAACCTGGCACGGCATTTTTCCTGTGTCGCCGCTCCAGCTCAAAGCAAGTTGTTCAGAAAAACGACTGCTGCTTTGATTTAGTCCAGCATTATCTGTGCCACCGGCTTAAGTCCGACTCTAAGTCCACCCTGGTTTGCGCCAGCTTTACCCATAGCCATCTCTCCATCCCAGCTCTTCTGGCATTGTGAATACAGAGCCACTGAACTCCACATACAGCAAAGCAGCAATGGTGGCCTAGGTCCACCCCATTTGGCTAAACCCAGAATTCTAAATCTTTAATAAATCAGGACAGTAGCGTCACGGAACCCTCCCTACCTATTATGGGGAGAAAACTACCATACCACATTATTCTTGCCCTAAGGAAGGCTTCCACTACTGATGCCAGTCCGGCACGCTGAAACGTGTTTTCATGTGTTTTGTTCCCCTCTATTTTGGAAACTTTCTGGGAACGATTTTCTGATATCTCATACACGTTGGCAGATAACCCCATGGTAGACAACCATATTTCTACTTACCAGGGTCATTTTTTATACACCCTGGTCATTCTTAGTCCACAGGAACAATTTGATTCCTGGGAAAATACTCTCACTGAATTAAGCTTATGGAAAACTACCCAGACTGTTCTTTGATGAGTACACTCCTTTGGGTGTATTTATGTACATATGATAAATGTTTTGCTTCATAACTTTTCCTTGTTTTAATGTTTGAAAGAATGTCATTTGAATAACAATATGTGTTTTGAATAATACATTTTATGTCTGTACTCTTAGGTCTTATTCTTTGGATTTAATTCCTGTGACTTTCTTGTGAAAGCATATACCTTGTATTAATGTGGGGATTCAACTGAAATAACTGACAGTAATTAGGACTGTCTTTAGCGTGGGTACCTCTTTTGGTTTTGTGTATAAAATGTAGCTGTTACTTTTAGCAGTGGAGGAAAAGCCGTACGCGTAGAGCCCGGAGGTGCCACACTTTGCAGAGTCCTCGTTCTTTCGGACGCTTCCTTGCTACAGTAATTGGATAGGCCAGTGCCCATTCTAAACTTACTGATTTCACTGCATACTGACCTGAGAGCATCAGTAAGACTAGACAATAGAGGTAAACTATCCCCTTTGTGTAGCGTACTGCGAGGGGTCAGGCAGGGGTGTGTCCTGGCTCCTCTGCTTTTTAACCTCTATGTTAGTACTCTGGCAGTAGAATTTAATAAAGTAACCAGGCATACGCCCAGAGTTGCAGAGAGAAACATCTCTGCGCTGACCATGTTGTTCTGCTGGCATGCACTCCAACAGCACTGCATAAATTGGTCACTGGTTATGCTGAGTATATAAGATGCAGGGACTTGGCAATAACCGCTAAGAAGCCAAAGTTATGTGTGTGGGCAGTGTGAAGGCATCACAAAGCAAGACACAGGTAACGGATTCAAAGTTCAAACAGAAATCATTTATTAACTCAAATGTCAGGATGGTTGTAGGCCTAACTTTCCATATACTAAGGTGGGATTTCTCTACCTAAAGAAACTTAGGAAAGTCTGAGTAAGTTCAACTTAAAAGTCTGTCTGTGTCCAAAACCTATCCTTGCCCTCACAACTAAAGCTAAACAATGTGTAGGGATATCAATAACAAAACAAATAGTGTTCAAAATAAAGTTCTGAGCTTCTTTCAGCTCCTGTCTTACTTTTCAGCTCTGCTTCCCCAAGTTCAAGACTGTTACTCAAAGTCTTGGGGTTCCCTTCCCCAAGTTCAAGACAGTTCCACAAAGTCTTGGGGTTCCCGTCCCCAAGTTCAAGACAATACAGTTCCAAAAAGGGTCTTGAGGGTCCCTTCCCCAAGACAGAACCAGAATTCATATTGTCTGAGGTGTCCCTTCCCCAAGACTTCAGCTTGCCAACTTGTACTTAGTCTCAGTCTCTCAATATTCAAAAACAGTTCCAGATCAACTTTATACTTTTTCTGAGTTCTCAACAGTTAATTCAGATTTCTTTCTCCTGTTTTCACTTCACAACCTCTTTGGCTTTCACAAACAGGGTTTCCCCGGTTTAGGCGCAGTCGTCGGACCACACAGTCCACCCATTACAGGTTGCACAACCAGGAACCCTAGGCTCTCTAGCCAATGCAGGTTCTTCTGTATCTTTACTGGGGTAATAGTTCACACTCACATGGCTTTTCTTTGTCAGCCTCTTGGCTTTGCCACAATGTGATTTCACATACAGATCACTTCATGGTGTTCTTGTTCCTTCACCGCCTTGCTTTCATACCTTCTTGCAATATTTCATATTTGCTTTCCACTGTATTTCATACGGTTTGTGCTTTGCTTTCAATATGCAGTATATGTCCTTCACACAAACTTATCATCTGTTCATAGTGTTGCCAAAAGCCTTCATTTAGTTCGGTATTCAATAACTTTGATAGTTTACTCTGCTAATCATACTTTATTTTGCCCTCATTATTCCTCTCAATCCATTGACTTGGGTTCATTGCATCCTGTGCATACTTTTACATTAATTCAACATCTGTTGTGGCTTCTCTACAGCCCCCATGAGCGTGCCGGTCACCTGTCCCTGGCGTCTCCTCTGGGTGGCTGTTCTCTCAGTTTCTGCTCCGCCGACACATTTTCCTCTAACGGCGAGCTCCGCTCACACTTCGCCTTCTGTATTTTGCTGGCACCTCCGCTTTCTCCCCACGGATGCTGTCAGTGATTCTGCTTCTCTCTTCTGTGTCAGCAGACGGAGGTCCGACCAATGAGGCTTCCACTTCAGTGGCCTTCTCGCTGCCCTTGGCTCCAAAGCTTCTGGGGTCGTCTGCCAGCATCCTGGTTCTCCTTCAGGACCCACTTCGGCTGCCTTCTGCTGCCTGCAACGATTGACCTCCTTCTCTCCTGCTGGTCCCTCCCACTCACTTGTCGGCCCCACATTTTATACACCTGCAACCGCTTGACAGGTTGCAGGTGTGAGTCCCCCGCTTCAATTGCCTCGTTATAATTAGTGGAGCATTTGGGACATGATTGAACTTTTCAACAGTCTGCAGGCCTCTTCCTCGTCTCAGTTCTAGAGAGGTGAAATGACTTACTAGTGTTCACTACTCCTAGTAGCCTCTTCCTAGTCACAGTACAATAATGGGTTACATGAGGGGAAATGAGGGGAGGTGGCTTTCAAAATCCCATAAAGGCAGGGGGAGGTTGGTTCTCATTAGGGAAAGGGGATACCCTGTCTTACCTGTGGACCTCCTCTTCTTCATCCTCTTCCTAGTTTTCCCGTATTTATGATATCTTCTAATGTCATTCCGTGCAGAGGGAAAAGGGTAGCAATAGCCCATAAATGCAGATGGGACTGAGGGTTCATCGTGGAATGGAAATGGGGAATACCGCCTCTCACCCAAGGACATCCCCTACCATCCCCCAAGTCTCCTCTACCAGGGTGATCCCCCCTTGCATCTCCACCCCCAGGGTTGGGATCCAAGAGTGATGTTCCTTCCCTGGCCACCTAAGCAGAATATTATGGGGAGAAAGAAGTGAGGACACCCTCAGGTTCTTCACAGCAGGCCCAGTAAGAATCGGCCCATATTACTGCATCTGGCCTAAAACTTGGGTTAAAAACAGTTATCCATCTGGGGGTCATTTTTAACAGTAAGGCAAATTGGGCTGACCACATTACCATGACGGCACTAAAATATACCCAGGCCTGTGGTGCATTATACAGGTTTTGATTAGATATGGGTGGGTTAACCATTAACACCACGCTTGACATCTATCGGGCAAGGCCGGTTACGTCGTGTGTTTTTGGGAAAGAGGTGTGGGGACAGTCCTCAGTATCATCTATACAGGTGAAGGAAAATAGATTCCTGCGAAATATTTTGGCGGCTGTAAAGAGCACTTCAATCAATTTGCTCCATCAAGAATTTAGGCTGGATTAGAGGTTGTAGAGGAGGAAGTAATAGAGGAGGGAGAAGAAGTAGAACACATAAGAAGATTGAGAACCAGAGCAGATCACAAGAATCATTTGCTGATACGACCAAAGAGGAACTCAAGGACATAATCATCAACTTGTCAAGTAGACAACTAGAGGAAGAAAAGGAGAAGGTCCTTAAGAAATGACTCACTTTTGGGCCCACTAAAACATTGGATTTAGTGGATGCTTCTACAAATGTGTGAGGAATTAGAAACTTAAACGGTTTTTAATTGCGAACCACCTAAATCACATATCGCTACACCAAAGGGAACACGTAGCTCCTTTACTATAGAAGATATTGACAATATTAGACTTTTACTCTTACTTAATGAGAAACTTATCACGTCTGGATCCCAAATTATCCAGGACTTAGACATTCAATCTGACACTTTTTTTTATTCCAATCCAATGACAAAAACTAAATTCACACCAACATCTGCACCAGATAGCAACATAGAGACCTTCTACAAGGCAGCTAACACAGATATTACTAAATACATGGACAAAGTAAGCACTACCAATGTGGCACGAGTACATAAGAACCTGAACCCAAAAGAATTCAAAGCACTAGACAACCTGGCAAAAGACCAGACAATCGTTATTAAATAAGCAGACAAAGGAGGAAATATAGTTTTACTTGACTGACAAAACTACATAACTAAGGCAGATGAACAGCTACAAACGCCAGGCTGCTATGAAAAATAAAAAAGAAACCAATGAAAGATCTCACAAGAGTATAAACAGATCATTCTAAAATGGCATGCTAAAGGTATCCTTACAGGTGAGGATAGAACTTATCTGTGCAATGATGAACCCACGCTACTCATGATATACCTTCTCCCCAAGACTCACGGACTATTTGCCCCATTACTTGCTAATCTTTTTATGGCTCATTGTGAGCTCACCCATGCACTTTTGCAAGGCAACACCACCAGACACGCATGCAATTGGTATCGTTATATTGATGATATACTCCTAATATGGTGTGGCAAACCAGCAGAATTCATCGAATACACTGAATACCTGAACAGGAATTCTTTTAGACTTGTGTTAGAGGGACACACTAATAAAACCGTTATTAAATGTTTGAATTAAGTGCATTGTAGTTAGGAAAATTGAGTTAGGCTCAAGGGAAATCCCCTTAAGCCCAAAAACATTGAGTCCAGAAATGTGACAAATGACTGCTTTATTTATTCCAAGCAAGGATACGCACACCGATTCTAGAGTTCCCTTCAATGCGTAACTATCGTGTCTGCTGCCAAAATTCATTTTAATGTCAAATCATCCCCTTTCCCTGGGTTTGTTCTTGTATTGTACAATCATTCCCCTGGTATGAAATCGCCCCCAGATGTCTACTGCGTTTGCCTGCCCCTTCATCAAAAGCTGCCTTTCATTTCCGCCTAGCCCCCTTATCCTCATCTCATGTGAGTGCCGTCACTCTCCCTCCCTCTCACCATTGCATCTCTGAAACTTGCTCATAGCTATTTGTCAATTTCTCCTTCTCTGTGTGTGCCCTTCCCTTAAACAAAACTGCTCTTAGTATCGGTACAATATGCCTTTCATTTTTGACGGTTTTATCTGCTGTGTGAGCGTTTACTGTGAAAAACCTTCCCATCCTACTGGCATGCTCTTCTGTCTTCCCTAGCTATACAATGCTACCATAAATGATTTAAATAAAAATCAGTATGCTCACCAGAAGTGGGGCCCCCCTCAACGTGATCTGCCCCCCTTTTCTATGTGTGTTTATCTGCATTGCCTTGGTGCCTGCAATGCCCTTATCTGTCTGCGATGTGTGTTAAATTTCTACCGTCCATATGGTTATGCACTGTACTGTGAAGGTTGTGTTCCCCGCTCCCAAATCTTGCCAATTTCCCCTTGTCTTTTGTGGTCTCTTCCTCCCACATGTCGCTCCTGTCCTGGCTTCGTAATTCCCATAATGTTCCCTTGCTGTGTCATTGCAGTCTGATCTTAAGCCTTGAGAATTTCTGCCTTCCTATGTGTGTGTGGAAACATTCCTTTGCCAGCCCATGATCGCGAAATGCATTTGAACCTTCCAGTGCGATCTTTCTCCATAAAAGAGAAAGCAGTACTCCCCTTTGCTTAGTATGTCTGCCGCGTGTATACTTTAAAGTGTTCTACTCATTGCTAGAAAGTGCTTGCAAAAAAGCAAAATGTGTCTGGGCAGTGCCTGAAAAAGAAATTCTTTAAAACCCTCTGACACAGTGCCAACCTTAAAACAAAAGTTACTTTACTTCTGATATAAAGAATGTTGGCTCTATATTCACATATCATTTGTATTCATTCCCCCACCCATTCCTATACCGTCCTAGATACAAACAAAACTGATTCATTAAGCGGGCCAAAAAACACTGCAGAAAAGTAAATGTTTAAATCTTAAAAACAAAAAGGTCACTCCATAGCGCACTTCTTTTTTGCTCCCCAAATCATATCTCACAAACCCACATGCTCTGTCCCAGCAATTTAAACACCACGTTTGCCAAAACTTCCCCTCCACTTTACAATGCCCGAATTCCATGCGATTTTCCCCAATGCAGAAAGTCACATTATTCTAGGTCGCCATGCAATGAAAGTTGACACAAGGTATTCCAATGTTCGAATTCCTACGTCTGCTGGTTTTCGCATACTCATGTCAGCCAAAAATCATTGTTTCTTTGTATGCTTGTTCCATGCTTTACACTTGAATTTGCCTAGTGCAATGCTTAAAGGCATAGTCCAGTAAAAAATGTTATTGTCCCTATGGGTCGGCCATGTTTTTTTAAGCCTAAGTGGCTCGATTTTAGAAAACTTTCCTATGGACCTTACCCGAGTTTTCGTCCATTAAACGCACGCGAAAACAGGCACCAGGGAGCCACCATTTAGTGATAATCCTATCACTTGCCGCATCGCCCTGGCTGACCTACTTCTGCGGCACTAAATCAATTCCCCCGCCCCTGAGCCTGACATTATCAAAACATTCATATTCCCCGCCTCTCTCCGTGACGTTACTGTGCTGCGTAGGCAAACACGCCCAGTCGTCTTCTACGCGACTCCACACAGAACCCGGAAACCAACACAGACCATCTCACAACACAGCGCGCCACAATTCGGAATATGAAACTGTACTTTAAAATCAAACAGCAACATGGTACATTTGGTAAAGTACATTTATTTGACATTAAATGTTTAGAGAATATTCAGCAATTGCCATATGAACTCCGAAAGCCATTTATTTTCTTTTATCTGTATCCGCAATGGTACACAGGGTGTTGCTTTTCGTTAAAAGAAGCACTTTGGAAGCACGGTGAACCACAAGGCTGTTCCATCAACTAGGCATTAGTCCATCGTAAAGGTTGATATGTTGCTTCTAGCCACTAGTACAGCGTAAGGGCATGTGGGCCCTTGGCGATCGTCCCATAATATGGTTAACGTGCTCCAGTTGTTCACACGAAGCTGCTGGTGTCTATTGAAGGATCCGTCTGCCGGTGTCTCAAACCGATGACAGTAGCAGAAAGGGAGCAAATACCTGTTATGAAAACAAAAAAATTATAATTAGTCTCGCCAGCCGATCTTCATTAATATTACTCATTTTATTTATTACGGCCGATCAGAAACTATTTGCTTGCAAGGATAGTTCAATGGAGTATGTTCGGCTCTAAAATCAATGCGAAAAGTAACGAAATAAATTGAGGCAAACACACAATGAGAAACGACAGTTAGTCGACATGCGTGTGGAATGATATGATATATGATATGGCATTTGTAACGCGCCTATACACAAGTGTTTCAAGGCGCGACGAGGCAGGGGGGGAACAAGGGCAGACAGACAACGATCCTACTAGGCCAGGTGTCTTTCAGATCGCGCATGGGGAAGGGGAGTGGGGGGTAAAAGTGCTGTACATGGTTAGTAGAATACAAGATAAATAATAGGGCCAGCTGGTGGCAAGTACAAGGTAAATGCCGGGAGAAAGGGCCTAAAAGATACAGAGACAGTCCCGTAGTGCAGGTAGGCAGTGCAGGGAAAAGTGGCTGGGCCAAGGACCGAGATCGGTGAGACCAGTGGACCTGCATGCCCATGTGCCCACTACGAACACGTTTTCCTTGCTTTTCCTAGCTCTTCATTCATTCATTTATTTATGCATCCATTCATTAATTCTTCATTCCGGTATAAAAGCGTCTAAAGATTTACTCACATTATATTTGAAATTTCCATTGTGTCTCTGCGTAATGCAGTCTGTAAAACGGACTGTGCTCTTGACAACGATTTTTCGTATACTGAACTAAAATGAAACTCGGTCTGGTTTCTGAATTTTCTGCCTTATCGTCTCTTATGTTATTGCGCACCCCCTACAAATGAAGTTCTTTCGGCATGGTTCCTGTCTCAAGATCAAAAAACAATAGACCCTTATACTTCCAGTGCGACTTGTGGGCTTCTTCTGGGCGCGAGCTGAAAATCAAAGCCGCTGTCCTTCGCATTCTTTATTTGCAACATCCCGTAGTAAGAACTTGAAGTTTAGAATCCCTCTATGTAGTGCGCCACAATGTGCAAATGCGAACTGGCTTCTCTCCCAAATGCCACGGCCCGCTTGGCGCGTTCTAAGGCCCCCAATTTTGTCCGCGTTGTCTGCGAGCTTTGCAGCCCAAATGGAGACCTTTAATTTTTGGCGGAAGGTCAGGGAAAGTATAAAGTACCACAGGAGTTGAGTTAAAAGTAAGATTTATTGTTTGTTTGTTTGTTTTATTATTTGCAATACGCAAGCCTCCCCTCCGTTAACAGTGCGCAACAGTGCGCAGCATTTACATTTACATGAGATGAGACATGAGATAAATATATACATACACATATATGAGGTGAATAGAGAGAATTCAAAGATGACACCCAGCTTGTTCGCCACCCATGATGGTGAAGGTAGGGGTTAGGGTTACAGGTACACTGTACAATAACATTTCTTTACAAAAAGACAATCGTATTGCAATTATTTAAACCGGGATTTGTACTTCACAACCAGCTGTGCTTCTGGTGGACATGGCACAGTTGCAATGTTTGGTGGCAATGGATCACTGCTCTGCACAGAAACGTCCACAATTCCATATCTGTGCTTCTCTAATGCAGCAACAATAAGGCCTTTCACAAAGTCGAACTGCATTTCATCATAGACTGGTTTGATCACCCATTGCTTACTTCGTTTTGAAAACACCTTAGTATAGCGAGGCATCCTTACTTTACCAGTAGTCCTAGATTGTTCACATCTGACATTGCTGTTATGGGCCAAGACCGCTAGTAGAGTGCGATGTGTCATGCCCCGAAAGCTAAAATGGAAGCGTTTTGGCCTGTACTTTAGGCACATATTGTGGAACACCTCCAATTCTCCTGTGTGACAGAATTCTGTCAGTCCCCTCAAATCTCTTGGTAGAGTTTTGTCGAAAACAATATTCTCAGTGGCTTTGTGTGTCGGTGAAGATGGAATTAACCACTTCTTCTTCCTTGCCTCCTCTGGGGACAAAGGGCCATGTTCACATTGGTTGAAATGTAGGTTTTCTGACCAGCGGTGAACGTTGGTACAGTGGTGCATCAGTGACCGCCATTTTTCAAGTAGTATTTCCACTGACCCTTCACAAGTTTTTGAGCTCCACCAAAGATGGTTGGTGATAGACTGGGACCACTGCAAAATACTTTCAAAACCTTTTTTTTTTCCTGCAGCCGAGATTTTCTTACTGATTGATTTTGCAAGATGCCATACGTCAAATTGATGTTTAATATGTGGGAACTGCTCTCTCATTGTCTTGGCAATTGAAACGTGTCTGTCCGTGGCTATGAGGTCGATGTGCATTCCCCTTGATTGTAGATATTCCACTGATTTTATAAATCCTAGTTTCTCCATGGCCACTGAGGATGTACATTGTGTTACCTGCATGACCAACAAACTCACAATTTTCTTACTATCCATGTCCTGAAAGTGGTAGGTGCAGTACTTGGCAGAAAATCCAGGGCTGTCGCACTGTCCATCGCCGGCTAGCCTGAAACGTTTCCCTTCGAATGTACTTACTAGAGACAATTGTTCAATTTTCCAAGCATCACTAATGGCTGGAAACAGATAATCACGTTGGTATATGAAGTACAGCGATTTAGAAATGAAATGGAGTCCCACAAACTGAAAGATAGCCTCTAACTTTCTAAAACTGGAGCCACTAAAAAGTGATGCAGCTGCACACAGTAGATTGCCTGCTGGCATTTTCCCCAGCATCATTTGTGCAGACCATGAGAACCTATGATTTAATCTAAAGGCGGCATTTATTTTGACGTTACTGCCTTTTATTTGACGAGTCACATTAATCAATGGCTTCCCACATACTTTCCCTCTAATGGAATGCACACATTTCAGCATACTTATAATTTCCATCAAACAACTGTCGAATACAATGTATTTGCTCTCTTTCATTAGACTGTCATCCTGCGTCAACGTTGTTTCGGCCTGTGACGTTGCAGAAATTTCAACACATTGGAAAGTAATATCGCTGATATCAATTTCTGATGCGTCTATGGATGCTGCGGCTGGTTCATTCTCTGTCATTTCGACATCTGTTACTTCAACATTGATGGGAGAACACAACAATGTCGACAGGTTTTTGGGTGGCAATTTTTTGGCGGGTGTAGATTGTGTGAATTGATCTGCAACTACTTCAGAGCTATCTTCAATACATTCAATATCATCTTCTTGTGGTGGTGCGGTCGCACTATAGCAATGGTCCAATGCAACTTTGCTGTATTCTCCAAACACAGTTAATTCATGTTCTGGCCATTGGACATGAGCATCTCGAGCCTGAACACGCCTCGCCTCAATTAATAGTTCCTCCATAGTGTACATGGTCTGGCAAGCAACATCTCTCATTCGCTTCACTGTCTGTGTATGTATAGTTCTGACACCCATGGGTAACTAGAGGAGAGATTGGAAAAGGGATGTTCAGTTTAAACACAAGATAAAGTGTAGTCCAATTGACTGGAAAAAAACATAAAATAGTCCCCAGCACAAACATTTTTTTAAAGTTATGAACTGTTTGTAACTAACCTTTTTTTGTTTTTTTTTCTTTGCAACTTTTTTGACTCGACCTTCAACATCTGCACGCTGTAGCTCCGATTCGTTTCCGCATGTCCTCCCTTACTTTTGCGCTGCAACAACTATATTTTCTGTATCCGCATAGACAGCATGGAATGAGGCTCCATCGTCTCTCTGAAACATAGTACTTTCATTACTATGGAGGTCATTACGACCCAGGCGTTAAGGGTTAACGCCGTCGTTAACCCTTAACGCCTGATTCCAATTTTAACGGCTGCTTTTAGCAGGCGTTAAAATCCATGGTGCTAAACCGCCTTGGTGCTAATTACGGCACCGTAATTTACGGTGCCGTAATTAGCGCCTTCCCCATTCCCATTATGCCCTATGGGGCAAAAATGGGAATGGGGAAGGGTAAATGGGAAATGGGGATTTACCGCCCCACTCACCTTGGAATGGGGCGGTAAATCCGCCATCCACCATGGTGTAAACATAGTTTACACCATGGTGGTAAAGTTGGTGTACTTACCGCCTGGGTCGTAATGACCTCCTATGTATCAAAATATTGTTAGCATAAAACACACGTGAGGACGAACACGCAGGCACATCTCAATAGCCAAACACGATTTAAACATTGTGTGCAACAATCAAACGACAAGTATTCGACCAGTGATGATCTATTTCGATGGAGCTGTCAGTATCCATACCTCTGGCTCTGCATGGACTGCCATGAATGGTTGTATTGGAGAGGAGGCATCAGCATCTCCCTGAAACACAGTACTTGCATTAGTATGGTTTTCAATATTGGAAACATAACACACACTTGGGGTTGACGGCACAGGTACATATAAAGAGATAACCACAAATGATGCATTGTCTAAAACAATCAAGGAAAATATAAATATGCAGATTTCATCGACTTATTTCTCAGATTCCTTTACATCTGCATCATCAAAATGGGATGTTGTGATTGTAGTGGAAGCTCCGTCGTCTCTCTGAAACACAGTACTTGCATTAGTATGGTTTCCAATATTGGAAACATAACACACACTTGGGGTCGAACACACAGGTACATATAAAGAGATAACCACAAATGATGCATTGTCTAAAAGAATCAAGGAAAATCTAAATATGATCACATTTCATCGACTTATTTCTCCAATTTATTTACATCTGCATCATCTAAATGGGATGTTGTGATTGTAGTGGAAGCTCTGTCGTCTCCCTGAAACACAGTACTTGCGTTAATAGGGAAGAAAGTATAGCAAATGGAATCACGTTATATGATCACGCATGATGGAGCTGTCAGTATCCATACCGCCTGCTGCTGAAGAATATCTATGGATGTTGCAAATGTATTGCGCACTTCCGAAAGCTGTTGCGCCGATTCGTATACGCATGGTTCCACTTCCCCTGGAATTACTTGAATGTCAGGCTCCGCATCAAGTGCGTGGGTTGACGCTCCATCAACTGCCTGAAACATAGTACTTGCATTAGTGAGGATTACAATAGTGAAAACATAACACACACCTGGGGTCGACAGCACAGGTACATATCAACGGCTAACCACGAATGAAACATTGTGTAGACAAGAATTCCAGCTCTGATGATGACGCTCGATGGAGCTGTCAGAATCCATACCTCCTGCTGGTGAAGAACATCTAGAAATGTTGTAGATGTGGCGGACGCTTCTGCATCTCCCTGAAAGACAGTACTTGCATTAGTATGGATAACACTAATTATAACTGAAAACAAACACCAGTGGACGATAACTAAGGTGTATATCAATTGGAAAGCACTAACCAAACATTGGGTAAAATAATTACACGATAGAATAAAACTATTACTTGACATGCATAAAACAAGTCTGTAGCGGATTAGCCTAGTAAGATTACCTGATACGCGCTAGAAGTGGTTGATAACTGCGACCACGTCAAGGATGTAGAATGTTCTTGCTTCAGATTCAAGGGATAGTCAAGAAGTTGTAAAGGTAAATTAATGATTGATAATGAAATGCCAATATTAAAAATAGCCATGTAAGGCAACAGAATACTTGAAAAATGCTCAATACGGCACAGTTCCCTGTTCCCATATATATACATTGCGTTTGTGGGTTATGAAATCGAAAAAGAATATATTGATAAATGTCATTATTCAAAAAACTATACACTCATATCAATATCGAAATTATTACAAGGGATAGAACACTTACAATATCAATTAATCCATTTGGCTACCTACACACTACCGCAAGGCCTAAAGCTAAATCCGGACACTTGACTCACCGGTGGCGGAATGTGGACGAATAGATTGGGAATAGCGTTTTCGAGCAATTTCCGTGTCGTTTGCCGTTTATTCTTCTTTGTTACCCAAGATGTTGTGTACATGTCCAAGGAAAAGTGCCGGCTGCAGATGCGGTATCGATCACCCCTCTTGTCCTGTAAGACTTGTTGGACTCTACTTTCCAGCTCATCCAGTGGATATCCGCAATGTCGGACCCTTTCTCTTATTCGATCAACAGTTTTCGGGAATACATGCATTGTAGTCCCTTCAGATTTCGCATGGGTCTTCGAAGGGCAACCGCTAATCGAACAGGCAGGCATTGTTGATAAATCTGAAAAGTAAATATCGACATTATTATACAATCCTCAAGAATAAAGATTTGATTCAAAAGTAAATGAATCATACAATGATCAATGCAAGGTTTGTTTTGGTCGCAGGAACTATACCAGTTCATTATGTGCGGCTTAGTATTTGCATAAGTTGCAGAAATGTATAAATGATGTGACTAAAATCTGAACATGTGACTTGTCCCTTTGATGTTCTGTCTTGCACGAGAAGGAAACATGCTTACATTATAGACTGGACCCCCCGAAGGATGCAATTCGATGACAATAGACACAGATGAAAATAAATAGATCTATTGATAGCATAGCAATGGAAACTCAAGTCAATAGCAATGAGACCAATGAACATAGCACTATTGTGTACTCTACTCGCAAATAGATAGAAATTTAAAAATCTGCGAAATATGACTAGGATACATGGCCTTACCTTGACCAACAAACAGTTGGATTCAGCAAGCAGAGCATTATGTTGCAGGAGAATAGGTGGGTGGCCACAGGTAGCACACTGATGGGTTTGCTCTAAGCGGTCACAGAAGTTCACGGATAGCACGACGACAAGCAGATTAGCGTAGATCTCAGTGGTTGCCAGGTAGCACGTTCAGGAGTTGACTTGCAAAGCACAAAGATGCTCTCATGAGACATATCAAGTGGTTTATAAAGTATTAGAAACAGGGGTGTGTTTGTGAATGAATGACGTATGTATGTCGTGGTATTAGGGGGGCGGCCTGCTTCAAGGGGAGGCCTGGCTGGAGACACGGGGTCTGAGGAGGCCATGTGACCGATGGCCCCTTGGCGTGGGATACCTTTTGAAGTGTACATGTAGTTTGGCACCTTGGCCTTTCGCGCCCCTGACAGCGCGCATCCACTGGCGCGAACCGCCTTTGATAGAGGGTGGGTGGAATGGAGGGGCCTGGGGCGTGCAGATAAGGCACAGGAAGACTGCTGAATGGAGAACCACTTATGTGGATTGCAGGGGGGCGGCCTGCTTCAAGGGGAGGCCTGGCTGGAGACACGGGGTCTGAGGAGGCCATGTGACCGATGGCCCCTTGGCGTGGGATACCTTTTGAAGTGTACATGTAGTATGGCACCTTGGCCTTTCGCGCCCGTGACAGCGCGCATCACTGGCGCGAACCGCCTTTGATAGAGGGTGGGTGGGATGGAGGGGCCTGGGGCGTGCAGATAAGGCACAGGAAGACTGCTGAATGGAGACACACTTATGTGGATTGCAGGGGGGCGGTCTGCTTCAAGGGGAGGCCTGGCTGGAGACACGGGGTCTGAGGAGGCGATGTGACCGATGGCCCCTGGGCATGGGATCCCTTTTGAAGTGTACATGCAGTTTGGCACCTTGGCCTTTAGCGCCCGTGACAGCCCCCCATGCCAGCGCTCATCCACTGGCGCGAACCGCCTTTGATAGTATATCGTTGCTTATCAATAACAAATGCCACATACAGGAGATTCTTGTGAGCACAGACCCACACTTCAACCGGTGTATTATAGTGGTCAAGACCCTAAGGCCTGTCTAATCCAATGGTAATTGTTAGTATAGATATATGTGTGACTTTTATAGAGACATAACCTACTGAAAGACTTTGAACAAGTGTTATTTAGTGCATTCATTATCGAGAATATGTTATGTTAGCTTAGATAGATAGTGACCACCCTGCTTCACAGCGACCAGACCTTCACCCATTCGGAGCACAGATGTCTGACGTCCATCCTTGAATGGAGACGCACTTGATTCATTTAAAAAATCGAAACAACCGTTGTTAAAATATATGTGGTGTTTTATTTTGTATCTTATTTTCATGACACAAAAATACAAGACTTTAAAGATTATACAGGTCAGGTTGCAGCACAGCGAGAGAAAATCCCCTGTACTGACCGCTGTCACTCGGGAACGTTCCTCTTATGGCACGAACGGCACAGGCGGGTATCACTCTTCGAATGCGGTGTCCAAGCCTCCCGTGGAGCCACCATGTAAAGGAACGATAGGCCACCAGCCTGTACCACCTGTGAAAAGGAATGAAACGAACTGTTTTTAAATGACCAAGATAAGTTTAATAAACGTTTGTTGTCAATGACAATTCTTGTAACTAATGGCATTCTGCACGGACAAATGCTATCTAGACAATGCACACTATTGAACGACTTTCATGCGTTACTATGATATGAATATATAATTTTGGATATAGTAGAAGAACATGAAATAGGAGTGGCATGACAAGCAGAGTATACTTACTCGTTACTCGGATTACGAGGACGAACAGTTGCGTGAAGTTCGTGCATAAGCACCATCATTATTCTCAACACGGCCCGTGTGAGGCAGGCTGCCCTGAAGTCTGGCAGCTCGGTGATGCATTGCGGTCGTGGCTCGCCTTCCGAAATGTAGTCCAGGCATCGCGAGTTTTCTCGGCAGCAGCAGTTCTCCTCCTCGGTTGGCATTAGCTCGCACCGATTGCATGTGCACCAGGTGGAGACGACGTCCATGCGACTAGGCCCAGGCTCTTAATCTGTTGATTCATCCTGCCAACTGCCGTCCGAATCCCCATTGTTTTCGCGTGCTTCCCTTTCCAGTAGTTCCTCCACGGTATACTCGGGCTCGTACATGTAGGGCATTATTGTAGCCATTGTCTGGTAAACAAAGTAAAATAATTTACCGAGATGGTACAGGTGTTCACACGGGCTACAAGCGGCGATGGTAGCTGACCAGAGCACAGAAACGAGTCACAAAATACTCTAAGTAACACAGAGAGAGGAATGGAATCGAAAATCTGCTGATGTGTGTTGTGAAACGGTCTGTTTATACTTATTGAGGAAAGAGGCGTCCTGCCATTTCCATGGCGACACGTCATTAGCTGAAGCGCAGCGAATGTTGACACAAGACGTGCTTTGGCGTTGGGAAATGGGCGGTACGAGTCTGCTGATGACAGGCTCAGGGGCATTGATTTAGTGCCGCAGAAGCAGGTCAGCCAGGGCGATGAGGCAAGTGATAGGATTATCACAAAATGGCGGCTCCCTGGTGCCTGTTTTCGCGTGCGTTTAATGGACGAAAACTCGGGTAAGGTCCATAGGAAAGTTTTCTAAAATCGAGCCACTTAGGCTTAAAAAAACATGGCCGACCCGTAGGGACAATAAAAATGTTTACTGGACCATGCCTTTAATATCATTTTCCCTTTGCTTCATTCTATGTCATGCTGCCCAAAACATGTGTTGAGAAATCATCTGCATGTGCCATAGCTTTCCCTGCTAGATAAACCAGCTTCGCCTACCTGAGTTCACCACCCGCCCCCCCCCCCCCGTCTCCTCACTGAGTCCTGGCCAGCGCCTGCTGGCAAAAGTATAATCTTTGAAACTCTAAAAAAAAAAGACAGAGCAAGCTGAGCTGCCTATTTAAACGCAGAGAACAGCATATCTTTTATGCAGCGGCAAAAGAGAACACTATTACAATCTTTCTGACCACACAACACACAATTTTATGCATTCCCCTCCACAAACACCACTATAAAAATACACTCTCTCACACAACAAATACAATAAACACACACATATCACAAGTTGCTTTCACTTTAACCGCCACCCTAGGCCAGTCCATCATTCTTCCACATGCTTCTCAAATCCAGTGTAATAATGTCACATTTCTCTCATTTCAGTTTTGTTTTTCTTTTTTTTTCATTTTGCAATACTTAAACCCCTCAATATGTTCTACACCAAACCTGTGCTCCACTATGGATCATAATACATTTCTCAAATGCATGAATGTTAAACCATTTCTCCCCACATAACAACAAATTCTCCTCGCTCTCCACCACCCTCTTTGCGTTCTATGCCCACAAAGGCCAAAATACAATTCTTCCATGTGCTTCTTGGAGCAAATTCAAGTGCCAATCCACCAGAATATACTCTGCACCTTCTAAGCACTTTAAGTCCTATTCAATAACCTAATTTTGGAGTCACAAACCCCACAGCAAGGCAAAAGAAATAGTGAACAGCTTCCCCTTCAATACAAGTACGCCCTAAACATTTCCCTAACACACTGACAAACTTAACAATACATTCATCACAATATGTGGTCACCTTCCTATCTACCTAACAGTGAACCCCAATAATTCTCCAATAATTCTTGTGGTCCTCTTTGATCTAGTGCGTCGCCTGTAGATGTCCATCTCTGCAAGGAGAAAACCAAGGAACTCATCTTCCACGATACCAGCTGTCTATTTCTGTCAACCATACTCACAGGTAACCCTCATCCATGAAGCAAGCTAAGACGCATATCTCACAGGAAATCCAATATTTATGAACTTTTTGTCATTTGTACTCTTAAGTCAATCGTCTAAGCTCACTGCCCAAACTGATCACCAAATGCTCCCCAACCATACAAAAAATATTTAAAAACAACATTCCATATAAAACGAAAATCTTAACAAAACATCAAGCGGAACATGTTCATACCCTCCCCTGTTTGCCATATTACACTCCATAATCCGCTGACAAAAGAACTAACAAACCCATAGCTGTTCCCTCCCCCTGTATTTGTCAGATTGCTGGGCTCATACTTACATCTCTGCTGATCTGCTGCAGCTCTCGGTCTCGCTGTCATACCCCCAGCCTGACAACCCCACCTTCTGCTCTCTGTACCCGCCAGGAATGGAGGGGAGCCGCGATTTGCCTCCGAGGGCATGAACAACCTCCTCTCTGCTACCACTTGAAGTGTAGTTATAAAAACAGAGTTAGGCTCAAGGGAAATCCCCTAATGCCCAAAAACAGAGGAGTCCAGAAATGTGACAAATTGCTGCTTTATTTAGTCCCAGCAGGAATACGCACACGGATTCTAGAGCTCCAAATGCACTCTCAGCTCATTACAGGCAGGCAGTGAGTTTTTAAGCTGCAGTGACCTCACAATCAAGATACATTCCTCACTCTGAGGTGACATGGGATTGGGTGAACAGTATAGGCATAATTACAGTCTATAGGAGAATGTATCTCTCCAGCTCTGAAATCTCTCCATTGGCTCCCAGTGGATGCAAGGATTACATTCAAAACCCTCTGCATTGTCCACAAGGCTTTCTGGGGCCTGGGTCCAAAATACCTTCATCTATCCCTCCGCAAATACCTCCCCTCTCGAGCTCTTCGCTCCTCTACCTCTAACTCCCTCAGGGTCTGTCGTTTTTCAAGGAAATGAGCTGGGGGTAGATCTCGGTCTTTGGCTGGGCCTCCCTCTGGAAAAACAGCCTCCCAGCCACTCTAAAACTTGAGAACCATCTCCGTTTCCTCAACACCCTCCTCTTTGCTTCTGCCTTTGCTCCCCCTGTCCCTTGCTGATCTGTTCTCTCTTGGCATTGTGCAAATGGCCACTCTCTGTCCTCCGGGTACAGGTACCTGCTCACCCTGCCACCCTCCCATACTGCCCGCGGGCCACCCCTTGCACTAGGGTCTGTATCTGTACCCATACAGTCCCTGCCCCCTTTTTCTTCCTGCACTAATCAGACCCTGTCTGCTGCCTTAAACCCAGCACTTGCTAATTGCTGGCTGCACTACCACTGTTTGTTGCCTTTATTATTTATTTATTTATTATTATGTATCTGTTTCTCCTTTGCTCCGCACTTTCCACTTCTTCCCCCTTTCATGCACTTTTCCTCTCCCTCTCTCCCATGCACTTGCGTGTTCTCAATGTGGCTGGGCCGAGTAAGATCGCTGTTTTGTTCTCCCCTCTTCCCCTCCCTTGCCTTGTCGCGCTCTGAAACACTTGTGTACGAGCGCGATATAAATAAAATATCAATATCAATATCAATATCAATATAGGGGACAGATAATTTGATTGGTCTGGCTAGATCTGGTAGCTCCACCTGGCACCAGCCCTCAGGTCAGTGCAAGCCTTGTCAGTTTAGGAAATTTACCAGCATGTGAGCAAAAATGATGGTTGGGGAAGGTGAGCTCAGAGCACCGCCTGCTTCCCACTATTGTTTCACCCCTCTGACTTCCCAGACCTTGGGCAAGGACACTCCATTCTCCATCTTCATGTTGTGTTGCATTTATTTCATCTTCTGTCTTCAATTTGATGGGAACAACCCTGTCTTTATCGGCTTTGTTCCCCCGCTCCAGGTCACGTGTTCAGGGACCGTAAAAATGAATCTCTCTGCTGACATTTATGAGTGATTCGGGGCTTTTTGTCCTTGCAGGTTCTGTATCTTTTCAGCTGAATCGAACCCTCTCCCCCAGCATCCTTGGTAGGGTTGAATATGCTGCCAGGCCTGTTTTGCATCTCTCAGAAAAGTCAGTGTATTAGGTGTCAGCCCTGTGTTTTGAGCTTTCCCAATTCATTTCAATGCAGCTGTGGTGTCCATTTTGCTTTCAGTTCATGTGTATTGTTTTGCACCTGACTAATGTCTCTGCAGGTGTGTTCAGCCATATCGCCTTTTCATGATGACTTTGGTGATGTCATGCAGGTATGGTCTGTGGGGCTGCTTCAGTGGGTGGCATCCATCATTTTGGGGGTATGCTGGGGCGGGTTTGAGACCCCCTCGTATTCTCAGTAAATGTTTTACACCCATTGTAGGCTCACTAAAGCTTATTTAAGGAGCACTTCCACAGGAGCCCACATAATATTGTTGCAGTTCAATCACAGCATTTCTTCACCGTATGTGTGAATCATTGTATTTTTATCCTGCATTTACATGGGCCGTAACAACAGAATGATCAAAGACACTTTAAACCTTCATCTATGGACTGAGCTCTACTGATAAAGATAATGGTAAATATTTAAGAAATACTGAAAAATCGACAAAAGGCGCTCCTATTAACGCATTCAGTGGTACTCATTTCATCCACCTTGGAAGGGAGGACAGCGCTGCCTATCTGATAGACATTTGAAAGTATCACTGGCAAGAGAGTTGCTGGAGTATCTACCCACAGAGCTGGAATGCCTAGCCAATGTCCGCATTGCCACCAGGAAAAGCATTTCACATGTTGTATTGACCATTCGCCTATAGTTCACAAATGGTTCCTCGTATGAATACTTGTTAATTCCACCTCCATGTACCCTGGGGGGAAAAGATAGTTCTTAGAACGGCTGTATTCCATAAATAGAACATTCTGTCACTGTTATTCCCTGGGAATATTCCTCACACATGAAAATTCCTACTTCCGTGCTCAGTGGATGCTGACTCCAGAACTCAAACTATAGTACACTTCCCACCCTATACGTGGCTTGATAAAATTATAAACAGGGGTGATTCGATGAAATTCCTTCCCATAATAAACTTTGCAATGCCATGCCTGACCCCTGAAGTCTGTGACGACTCGCTGCCAGTGACCTCTCAATGTGCTCCCTCTACCTACCAAAAATACACCCAAACTTGCGGTTCTTCCACCAACACACACAAGCATTTTTTTAATTTTTTTATTCAAATGTGCATGGCTAACATATCTAGCCTTAAACATAATTTATACATATAAAACTAAAGCATTATAAAATATGAAAACATCACATACATAAAAAGCATACGTAACAATACGTTACATCATTGTGTATTGTCTATAAAACATCCATGTAGCAATATGAAGATAACATTAATCAGTTAACCTTGAATGTGCTATTTCATCTTTCATTTGGACTGCAGTTTTGGGGGTTTCCACTCTCAAACTTGTAATGCGGCTGCCACAATAGCTAAAGACTCTGCTAGGTAAATGGTGACACTGATCTGTGTGAATTAGAGCGGGGGGCAAAACTGGCCTTACCCTGTTACGCAGTAATCGTACAGCGCTGCACAACTTGTAAGTATATGTCTGCTGGTCTCTACTGCAACTTACAAAGTCAGCAGAGTCTTTGATCACAGTGAATGTTGGTGGACGCTCCGGTCGGCTCCAAGACTGGAAGCAGGTTTAAATGAAGGTATCGAATGAATCGTTTGAGAGGCAAGCTACATAATTTTGTTAGGAAGCTAAATGGTTTTTGTGGAGAGAATCCCTGCTTAACATATTCTGAATAACGTCTTTTTGATAATAATGTGTCTGTTGACATTGCACGGTCACAGCAGAGTGATTTCGTTTTTAGTTTTTGTATGAAATAACTAGGATTCTCCATGTCACTGAAACATAGTCCAATGGTATCTAAGTGGGCCTGCGCTGTTTTAAGTAAGTCCACGTTTGCAATATTACCAGCCCTATGGCAAAGATGTTCGACAAACTGGGCTAATATGGTTCCAGTAGAAGATGACAAACCTTCTTGCATTATCTTTATCAGAAATTTACAGCAAGCCATCTTCCCCAATGTGGTCAAAGATGTCACTCCCAGCTCCAGCCGAAGAACTTCTACTGGGACCAATGTGGGGGAGCCCTAGTATCTTCCCCTCAAGGAGGTTCAACCAGTTCCCCAATTTCCCAGGGAGAGTCTCTAGGCCATAGAGTATGCATGGAATGATGGACTTAGTATACACCTCCAAAATAGCCCTCTATCGAGCCAGCATCCACAGTGCTTATGAAGCTTTTGACAACCTGCCCCTTACGAGTGGCTTTTGATGGTATGTGAGTCCTGTAGTGTAGAGAGTTAGGGGCACTAAGAAGGGGCAGTCCCAGATACAGATAATGGTCCACCACATCCGGCCTGACCCCACCCCCATCCCATGTGCCAGCAATAGGTAGAGTTACGCCACCCTCTTCCTGTCTGTAAGATCTTTGTTTGCTTTGATTCACTCTGAGCCGGTTCTCTGTGGCATACTGCAAGAGGGCATCCGGTTCTCTGTGGCATACTGGAAGAGGGCATACATGAAACGCTGGAGCCCCAGAGGGGTCCGGTCCAACAGCACTGTATCATCCGCATATCAGACCCATGCCGTAGGAACTCCTCCAATATGTGGTGGGGAGTTACGGCACTGGTTCAGGGATGCTTCCATATCTGCCATGTAAAGGCTAAACAAGAGGGGTGCAAGAATGCACCCCTGCTTTAGTCCCTTGTTGGTAGCCATATGTGCAGAGAGAGAGCCCTCCTACAAGAGTCTCACCGTAATGGAGGTGCCAGTAACCGCAGCAGTAAGGTGGAAATAATTGTGCTGCTCATGTCCAGCACTGCTAGGAGCCGGAAATTGCTGGGCTCAGCGCAAACTCCCTTGTTGTGTACGGGAATCAACGTGGAACTCCGCCAGCTGCTAGCTATAACACCATTACTAAGGATGCCTACAAACATGATGTGTGACAATTTTGTCCAATATAGTGGTTTCCTTTTTAATGCGACATTTGCCATAACACCAGGAGCCCTGGATGCCTTACGCTTGATGATGATCTCTATTACGTCACCCATAGCTAGTATGCCCCCACAGGAGTTTGTACCTGCCATGCCTGTAAGGTCTCTTTTGCCCTTATGCGCAGCACCTTATTGTTCAAACCATCTGGGGGACGGGGGTCATGCAGGTTCAGAATTAGGGTACACTCATTTTTGCCTGGAAAATTACTGATTTCAATGCGTAGGGAACCCCATATTGTGAAGTTGTGTGTCTAGATGACACTTCACAGTCCACCCTTGGGATGACCCTTGGCAGTTTTTAAGGTGGCTCAGGTGAATATCGTATCGCCATCAAGTAGCATACTTGAGAGTATCCAAGTCTCCTGAAGTAGAAATTGATCTGCAGCACATAGTTCATTAAGCCCTTCCACTTGAGTGGTAAATGACCTAAAGCCGTGGTTATTCCATGAAAGAACCAGCCACTGCGGTGAGCCCCCAGGACATTCGTGTACTAGTATCCAGTTCACAGCAGGCTCTGCTTGGGATCTATCATGCACAATGATCATACTCCCTGCCTGCTTATGGTGGGTGAAAAGGTCTCTCTGCAGAGTATTTCCCCTTTTCCCCTCCATAGTGCACACAGGTGTCTGAAAGCGAGCATCACTCCTGCTGGATTGCTCTATCTATATACCAAATCCCATAGCCCTGAGCTCTTTGGCAAAGCACATCAGCATTTCTACTATCAGAGGCGACACAAACATAACCACCGCCCAATACTCTGGCTTTATAACGCTGGTAGTTCAACACTCTCAATGTCTTGTGGAGACAAGATCCTTAGCTCATGTAGTTGATGAAATAGCTGCATCCGGTTACCATGGTTGAGGAATGGGCTGCTATTGGTTGGAGATATTTCCTCAACGCGTGCACTGCGGCTTTTAGTACTGAGGCGCTGTGGCACATATCCACTTGCTTCAAGAGTAGTGTAGGCCGTAGGACACGGTTGAATAGGTGTGTCAACAGAATATAAGGTAGTCGAGACTGGGTGTGAGGGTTGCATCCTAAGAATGCAAGCCCTCATATCCTCGGGCCTACTGTCTTTTACTGGTTTGAGAGTGTTCTGTGGAGGGCGGAATAAAGATGTGCTAGAATTTGGCAGGCACTGCACCCCAATACTGTTCTTCAAAATGGGAGGTTTGAGGCAAATCATGACTTCAGAGCTCTTTGGCTGCCATAGGTTCCCGTTCTCATGTGCCAATAATGTGGCCTGGGGTCATGGAAACTGCAGCCATTTGTCCAGGGGGTCAGTCTGGGCAGTGGACACGCTCACTATTGGATATTGTTTTGTGGAGGCAGTCATCCTGGCAGGGGCCATGGTGGCCGGTAGATCATTTATGTTAGTTGTCTCGGCCAGTAAGCCGCATTGGTGGGAGGACTGTAAACATGAATAGATTTGGAACCTCCTGCCATGTGCATGTCCCGTCTATCTTTAATTCTTCTTCTCCTTCGTTGTGTTTATTCCTAGCCTTGGGTGGTGCTGTCAAGGATGTTTTATTACCTGGGCAGGCGATGTCATGCTGCGTTGCTAAGTGGGTATCATCCTGCCGGTTTTCCTCAGTTTCTAAATGTCCGAGTGAGCGTGTGACAATGGAAGGAGGAGAGTTTAGCATGCTTGACTCATTTGCTGAATCATCGTCCGCTATGTATATGCTTTCCTCCATGGTCGTCAAACTCCCTGATGTCTCATGCTTGGCGCTATTAGACATAAAAACATCCACAACTCTGGCTAGAATATGCTTCATAGGTTTCTGCTCATTAGCCAAGGAAGAGAACAGGCTAAAGATTGCATCCACTGTCACCGCAGTCGTATTGAAACTCGGTCTAAAAGAGGTCTTATGTAAGGCCAAGTTGTCATTCATCATTATCCCAATCAAGACCATACTAAATGATTCTGGTTCCGCCACCACGATACCAGCTATGAGTTCCAAATCCGGGCTCGCAGACGAGTTTGTGTTAGGTAGTGTCGATGGTATGACAGCGTTTGTAGTTAAGCCACCCAGTGACTCTCTCTGTCTGTAAGTTAAGGCACATATTCAGGAGAGAATTATTGTTATCAATATTGTTTATTGAAATTGGGGAGCTTGCTAAAGCAGGCAACCTAGTTGGAGTGGCAAGTGTGGCGGGGACCGCCGCTGCAGTGGGGAAATGTTTGTAATTTTCTCACACTCAGCGGGTGCGCTAGTTCTGGGCCGTGTGAGAAACTTGAAGGTGTCTCACCCGCTAGTTCCCGGGTATCTGTCATCCATGTGGCCAGGATACAGCCATCGCTATTGGATCCAGTTCCTGGGGGTGGAACAGTGCGGGAGGATCACCTGGATGAGGCGTCTTCAGAGAGTGTAAGTGGAACACTGAAATTTGAGATGCAGTACCCCCTTCCTTTTAACACCTTTTCCCCATACTACCCTGTAGGTTATTTAGAAGCTCTACCCTGCCCGGTTTTCCGACACAAACACTTTCTTACCCCGTGACAGACAACAGACTAACACCAGAGCTGTTTACCCGACATGTCCCAATACAAGGATCAGAAAGAGTCAGTCAATTGACAATAACCACACACAACTGATTGCCCTTTACCTTTCCCACAGGGATAAAAGGCGGAGCACGAGAGCACACTACGAGTAAGGCCAACTGCATGAGGAAGCAGCTATTCCAGGACCGCAGTACAAACAGAGAAGAAAGGCGGGGAAAGCTGAAAGAACGACAAGGAGGGATGTGCCCTTGCCCTTTTCAACCCAGAAGCATGAAGCTTCTGAAAAAGGAAATATGAGACTAGTATATACAGCTGACGTGTGGAGTAAGAGGTGTCAACGGTGCCTGGGGGCCTCCCTCATTGATAGCAAAGGCGGGAAGGCACGCTGGCTCCTTAACTCCAGAAGAAAGACATGCCAGCGGGTTCAGCACAGCCGGTGAGTCAGAGAAAGCTAATAGCAACCGTACTGTGTAGAGCCCAAGATTGCAATTGGCAACATTATATGAACATAAGGAATTTGTGAACAAAGAACTTGTGTGTGTTTGAACTTTTGGGAAAGACCAGAGAAGGGCCACCTGCAGAGTGGTCAGGCGCTTATTCGAAGGCCTCTGGCTGGCCCCTTTTTTTGTGTGGAAACTACAAGTACCAGAAGGCCCTAGGAGAGGGCGACGTGAGGTGTCAGAGTGGTCCTAAAAGGGTCACGTCAAATCCGTTGTACAATCAAAAGTCTCTGACCCTTTGCCAAGAGAAAGCTAGGGGAAGGGAAACCCTGCTTTCCAATGAGATTGGAAACATTGTGAACTAAGGCAAGTGTGAACCCAACGAAGGGATGTCGAAAGAAAGCTAGGGGAAGGGAACTTTGCTTTTTGATGAGATGAGCAAATCATGAACTGCAATAGAAAAGTAAAGTGAACATTGTGTTAGAGGGCGCTAGAGAGCCCAACCAAGATGGCGGCTCCCCTGTGAGCTCCTAACAGAGCTGCTGCAAATCCTGAAACAAAACGTGCCCAAGGTGCCTAAGAGTCACAAACGAAGGGTGACAACGGTCTGAAGCGCCACAGTAACCGCGGAACTGGTCCATAGGCCCTGGTGTGCTCAATTTTGTGTGTACACTGAGGCGACGCGTGTGCCGGGGCTTGGCCTTAGCCCGGGCGTAACATCAGCACTGTATCCTAAGAAGGCTGTGGCACCAATCTACACCCGGGAGACCTTGCCTTGTATCATAGAAATGTCAAAGGCCCGGAGGAGGGGGGGCCAGAGCGGAGGGCTCCACAGGAGACAGCAGCGGCGGGACCGCCTTGACCACCCCAGGCAGGGGGCCAGACACGGCAGGCAGCAGCACACGACTGGTGACCTCCCATTCAGGCGGAGCAGCGTGACGGCAGGACACAGCCGGAATCAGTGAGGCTGTGTCGAGCACCCAGGGTGACAACCACACAACCGATTCCCCCAGCAAATACAATAAACACACACATATCACAAGTTGCTTTCACTTTAACCGCCACCCTAGGCCAGTCCATCATTCTTCCACATGCTTCTCAAATCCAGTGTAATAATGTCACATTTCTCTCATTTCAGTTTTGTTTTTCTTTTTTTTTCATTTTGCAATACTTAAACCCCTCAATATGTTCTACACCAAACCTGTGCTCCACTATGGATCATAATACATTTCTCAAATGCATGAATGTTAAACCATTTCTCCCCACATAACAACAAATTCTCCTCGCTCTCCACCACCCTCTTTGCGTTCTATGCCCACAAAGGCCAAAATACAATTCTTCCATGTGCTTCTTGGAGCAAATTCAAGTGCCAATCCACCAGAATATACTCTGCACCTTCTAAGCACTTTAAGTCCTATTCAATAACCTAATTTTGGAGTCACAAACCCCACAGCAAGGCAAAAGAAATAGTGAACAGCTTCCCCTTCAATACAAGTACGCCCTAAACATTTCCCTAACACACTGACAAACTTAACAATACATTCATCACAATATGTGGTCACCTTCCTATCTACCTAACAGTGAACCCCAATAATTCTCCAATAATTCTTGTGGTCCTCTTTGATCTAGTGCGTCGCCTGTAGATGTCCATCTCTGCAAGGAGAAAACCAAGGAACTCATCTTCCACGATACCAGCTGTCTATTTCTGTCAACCATACTCACAGGTAACCCTCATCCATGAAGCAAGCTAAGACGCATATCTCACAGGAAATCCAATATTTATGAACTTTTTGTCATTTGTACTCTTAAGTCAATCGTCTAAGCTCACTGCCCAAACTGATCACCAAATGCTCCCCAACCATACAAAAAATATTTAAAAACAACATTCCATATAAAACGAAAATCTTAACAAAACATCAAGCGGAACATGTTCATACCCTCCCCTGTTTGCCATATTACACTCCATAATCCGCTGACAAAAGAACTAACAAACCCATAGCTGTTCCCTCCCCCTGTATTTGTCAGATTGCTGGGCTCATACTTACATCTCTGCTGATCTGCTGCAGCTCTCGGTCTCGCTGTCATACCCCCAGCCTGACAACCCCACCTTCTGCTCTCTGTACCCGCCAGGAATGGAGGGGAGCCGCGATTTGCCTCCGAGGGCATGAACAACCTCCTCTCTGCTACCACTTGAAGTGTAGTTATAAAAACAGAGTTAGGCTCAAGGGAAATCCCCTAATGCCCAAAAACAGAGGAGTCCAGAAATGTGACAAATTGCTGCTTTATTTAGTCCCAGCAGGAATACGCACACGGATTCTAGAGCTCCAAATGCACTCTCAGCTCATTACAGGCAGGCAGTGAGTTTTTAAGCTGCAGTGACCTCACAATCAAGATACATTCCTCACTCTGAGGTGACATGGGATTGGGTGAACAGTATAGGCATAATTACAGTCTATAGGAGAATGTATCTCTCCAGCTCTGAAATCTCTCCATTGGCTCCCAGTGGATGCAAGGATTACATTCAAAACCCTCTGCATTGTCCACAAGGCTTTCTGGGGCCTGGGTCCAAAATACCTTCATCTATCCCTCCGCAAATACCTCCCCTCTCGAGCTCTTCGCTCCTCTACCTCTAACTCCCTCAGGGTCTGTCGTTTTTCAAGGAAATGAGCTGGGGGTAGATCTCGGTCTTTGGCTGGGCCTCCCTCTGGAAAAACAGCCTCCCAGCCACTCTAAAACTTGAGAACCATCTCCGTTTCCTCAACACCCTCCTCTTTGCTTCTGCCTTTGCTCCCCCTGTCCCTTGCTGATCTGTTCTCTCTTGGCATTGTGCAAATGGCCACTCTCTGTCCTCCGGGTACAGGTACCTGCTCACCCTGCCACCCTCCCATACTGCCCGCGGGCCACCCCTTGCACTAGGGTCTGTATCTGTACCCATACAGTCCCTGCCCCCTTTTTCTTCCTGCACTAATCAGACCCTGTCTGCTGCCTTAAACCCAGCACTTGCTAATTGCTGGCTGCACTACCACTGTTTGTTGCCTTTATTATTTATTTATTTATTATTATGTATCTGTTTCTCCTTTGCTCCGCACTTTCCACTTCTTCCCCCTTTCATGCACTTTTCCTCTCCCTCTCTCCCATGCACTTGCGTGTTCTCAATGTGGCTGGGCCGAGTAAGATCGCTGTTTTGTTCTCCCCTCTTCCCCTCCCTTGCCTTGTCGCGCTCTGAAACACTTGTGTACGAGCGCGATATAAATAAAATATCAATATCAATATCAATATCAATATAGGGGACAGATAATTTGATTGGTCTGGCTAGATCTGGTAGCTCCACCTGGCACCAGCCCTCAGGTCAGTGCAAGCCTTGTCAGTTTAGGAAATTTACCAGCATGTGAGCAAAAATGATGGTTGGGGAAGGTGAGCTCAGAGCACCGCCTGCTTCCCACTATTGTTTCACCCCTCTGACTTCCCAGACCTTGGGCAAGGACACTCCATTCTCCATCTTCATGTTGTGTTGCATTTATTTCATCTTCTGTCTTCAATTTGATGGGAACAACCCTGTCTTTATCGGCTTTGTTCCCCCGCTCCAGGTCACGTGTTCAGGGACCGTAAAAATGAATCTCTCTGCTGACATTTATGAGTGATTCGGGGCTTTTTGTCCTTGCAGGTTCTGTATCTTTTCAGCTGAATCGAACCCTCTCCCCCAGCATCCTTGGTAGGGTTGAATATGCTGCCAGGCCTGTTTTGCATCTCTCAGAAAAGTCAGTGTATTAGGTGTCAGCCCTGTGTTTTGAGCTTTCCCAATTCATTTCAATGCAGCTGTGGTGTCCATTTTGCTTTCAGTTCATGTGTATTGTTTTGCACCTGACTAATGTCTCTGCAGGTGTGTTCAGCCATATCGCCTTTTCATGATGACTTTGGTGATGTCATGCAGGTATGGTCTGTGGGGCTGCTTCAGTGGGTGGCATCCATCATTTTGGGGGTATGCTGGGGCGGGTTTGAGACCCCCTCGTATTCTCAGTAAATGTTTTACACCCATTGTAGGCTCACTAAAGCTTATTTAAGGAGCACTTCCACAGGAGCCCACATAATATTGTTGCAGTTCAATCACAGCATTTCTTCACCGTATGTGTGAATCATTGTATTTTTATCCTGCATTTACATGGGCCGTAACAACAGAATGATCAAAGACACTTTAAACCTTCATCTATGGACTGAGCTCTACTGATAAAGATAATGGTAAATATTTAAGAAATACTGAAAAATCGACAAAAGGCGCTCCTATTAACGCATTCAGTGGTACTCATTTCATCCACCTTGGAAGGGAGGACAGCGCTGCCTATCTGATAGACATTTGAAAGTATCACTGGCAAGAGAGTTGCTGGAGTATCTACCCACAGAGCTGGAATGCCTAGCCAATGTCCGCATTGCCACCAGGAAAAGCATTTCACATGTTGTATTGACCATTCGCCTATAGTTCACAAATGGTTCCTCGTATGAATACTTGTTAATTCCACCTCCATGTACCCTGGGGGGAAAAGATAGTTCTTAGAACGGCTGTATTCCATAAATAGAACATTCTGTCACTGTTATTCCCTGGGAATATTCCTCACACATGAAAATTCCTACTTCCGTGCTCAGTGGATGCTGACTCCAGAACTCAAACTATAGTACACTTCCCACCCTATACGTGGCTTGATAAAATTATAAACAGGGGTGATTCGATGAAATTCCTTCCCATAATAAACTTTGCAATGCCATGCCTGACCCCTGAAGTCTGTGACGACTCGCTGCCAGTGACCTCTCAATGTGCTCCCTCTACCTACCAAAAATACACCCAAACTTGCGGTTCTTCCACCAACACACACAAGCATTTTTTTAATTTTTTTATTCAAATGTGCATGGCTAACATATCTAGCCTTAAACATAATTTATACATATAAAACTAAAGCATTATAAAATATGAAAACATCACATACATAAAAAGCATACGTAACAATACGTTACATCATTGTGTATTGTCTATAAAACATCCATGTAGCAATATGAAGATAACATTAATCAGTTAACCTTGAATGTGCTATTTCATCTTTCATTTGGACTGCAGTTTTGGGGGTTTCCACTCTCAAACTTGTAATGCGGCTGCCACAATAGCTAAAGACTCTGCTAGGTAAATGGTGACACTGATCTGTGTGAATTAGAGCGGGGGGCAAAACTGGCCTTACCCTGTTACGCAGTAATCGTACAGCGCTGCACAACTTGTAAGTATATGTCTGCTGGTCTCTACTGCAACTTACAAAGTCAGCAGAGTCTTTGATCACAGTGAATGTTGGTGGACGCTCCGGTCGGCTCCAAGACTGGAAGCAGGTTTAAATGAAGGTATCGAATGAATCGTTTGAGAGGCAAGCTACATAATTTTGTTAGGAAGCTAAATGGTTTTTGTGGAGAGAATCCCTGCTTAACATATTCTGAATAACGTCTTTTTGATAATAATGTGTCTGTTGACATTGCACGGTCACAGCAGAGTGATTTCGTTTTTAGTTTTTGTATGAAATAACTAGGATTCTCCATGTCACTGAAACATAGTCCAATGGTATCTAAGTGGGCCTGCGCTGTTTTAAGTAAGTCCACGTTTGCAATATTACCAGCCCTATGGCAAAGATGTTCGACAAACTGGGCTAATATGGTTCCAGTAGAAGATGACAAACCTTCTTGCATTATCTTTATCAGAAATTTACAGCAAGCCATCTTCCCCAATGTGGTCAAAGATGTCACTCCCAGCTCCAGCCGAAGAACTTCTACTGGGACCAATGTGGGGGAGCCCTAGTATCTTCCCCTCAAGGAGGTTCAACCAGTTCCCCAATTTCCCAGGGAGAGTCTCTAGGCCATAGAGTATGCATGGAATGATGGACTTAGTATACACCTCCAAAATAGCCCTCTATCGAGCCAGCATCCACAGTGCTTATGAAGCTTTTGACAACCTGCCCCTTACGAGTGGCTTTTGATGGTATGTGAGTCCTGTAGTGTAGAGAGTTAGGGGCACTAAGAAGGGGCAGTCCCAGATACAGATAATGGTCCACCACATCCGGCCTGACCCCACCCCCATCCCATGTGCCAGCAATAGGTAGAGTTACGCCACCCTCTTCCTGTCTGTAAGATCTTTGTTTGCTTTGATTCACTCTGAGCCGGTTCTCTGTGGCATACTGCAAGAGGGCATCCGGTTCTCTGTGGCATACTGGAAGAGGGCATACATGAAACGCTGGAGCCCCAGAGGGGTCCGGTCCAACAGCACTGTATCATCCGCATATCAGACCCATGCCGTAGGAACTCCTCCAATATGTGGTGGGGAGTTACGGCACTGGTTCAGGGATGCTTCCATATCTGCCATGTAAAGGCTAAACAAGAGGGGTGCAAGAATGCACCCCTGCTTTAGTCCCTTGTTGGTAGCCATATGTGCAGAGAGAGAGCCCTCCTACAAGAGTCTCACCGTAATGGAGGTGCCAGTAACCGCAGCAGTAAGGTGGAAATAATTGTGCTGCTCATGTCCAGCACTGCTAGGAGCCGGAAATTGCTGGGCTCAGCGCAAACTCCCTTGTTGTGTACGGGAATCAACGTGGAACTCCGCCAGCTGCTAGCTATAACACCATTACTAAGGATGCCTACAAACATGATGTGTGACAATTTTGTCCAATATAGTGGTTTCCTTTTTAATGCGACATTTGCCATAACACCAGGAGCCCTGGATGCCTTACGCTTGATGATGATCTCTATTACGTCACCCATAGCTAGTATGCCCCCACAGGAGTTTGTACCTGCCATGCCTGTAAGGTCTCTTTTGCCCTTATGCGCAGCACCTTATTGTTCAAACCATCTGGGGGACGGGGGTCATGCAGGTTCAGAATTAGGGTACACTCATTTTTGCCTGGAAAATTACTGATTTCAATGCGTAGGGAACCCCATATTGTGAAGTTGTGTGTCTAGATGACACTTCACAGTCCACCCTTGGGATGACCCTTGGCAGTTTTTAAGGTGGCTCAGGTGAATATCGTATCGCCATCAAGTAGCATACTTGAGAGTATCCAAGTCTCCTGAAGTAGAAATTGATCTGCAGCACATAGTTCATTAAGCCCTTCCACTTGAGTGGTAAATGACCTAAAGCCGTGGTTATTCCATGAAAGAACCAGCCACTGCGGTGAGCCCCCAGGACATTCGTGTACTAGTATCCAGTTCACAGCAGGCTCTGCTTGGGATCTATCATGCACAATGATCATACTCCCTGCCTGCTTATGGTGGGTGAAAAGGTCTCTCTGCAGAGTATTTCCCCTTTTCCCCTCCATAGTGCACACAGGTGTCTGAAAGCGAGCATCACTCCTGCTGGATTGCTCTATCTATATACCAAATCCCATAGCCCTGAGCTCTTTGGCAAAGCACATCAGCATTTCTACTATCAGAGGCGACACAAACATAACCACCGCCCAATACTCTGGCTTTATAACGCTGGTAGTTCAACACTCTCAATGTCTTGTGGAGACAAGATCCTTAGCTCATGTAGTTGATGAAATAGCTGCATCCGGTTACCATGGTTGAGGAATGGGCTGCTATTGGTTGGAGATATTTCCTCAACGCGTGCACTGCGGCTTTTAGTACTGAGGCGCTGTGGCACATATCCACTTGCTTCAAGAGTAGTGTAGGCCGTAGGACACGGTTGAATAGGTGTGTCAACAGAATATAAGGTAGTCGAGACTGGGTGTGAGGGTTGCATCCTAAGAATGCAAGCCCTCATATCCTCGGGCCTACTGTCTTTTACTGGTTTGAGAGTGTTCTGTGGAGGGCGGAATAAAGATGTGCTAGAATTTGGCAGGCACTGCACCCCAATACTGTTCTTCAAAATGGGAGGTTTGAGGCAAATCATGACTTCAGAGCTCTTTGGCTGCCATAGGTTCCCGTTCTCATGTGCCAATAATGTGGCCTGGGGTCATGGAAACTGCAGCCATTTGTCCAGGGGGTCAGTCTGGGCAGTGGACACGCTCACTATTGGATATTGTTTTGTGGAGGCAGTCATCCTGGCAGGGGCCATGGTGGCCGGTAGATCATTTATGTTAGTTGTCTCGGCCAGTAAGCCGCATTGGTGGGAGGACTGTAAACATGAATAGATTTGGAACCTCCTGCCATGTGCATGTCCCGTCTATCTTTAATTCTTCTTCTCCTTCGTTGTGTTTATTCCTAGCCTTGGGTGGTGCTGTCAAGGATGTTTTATTACCTGGGCAGGCGATGTCATGCTGCGTTGCTAAGTGGGTATCATCCTGCCGGTTTTCCTCAGTTTCTAAATGTCCGAGTGAGCGTGTGACAATGGAAGGAGGAGAGTTTAGCATGCTTGACTCATTTGCTGAATCATCGTCCGCTATGTATATGCTTTCCTCCATGGTCGTCAAACTCCCTGATGTCTCATGCTTGGCGCTATTAGACATAAAAACATCCACAACTCTGGCTAGAATATGCTTCATAGGTTTCTGCTCATTAGCCAAGGAAGAGAACAGGCTAAAGATTGCATCCACTGTCACCGCAGTCGTATTGAAACTCGGTCTAAAAGAGGTCTTATGTAAGGCCAAGTTGTCATTCATCATTATCCCAATCAAGACCATACTAAATGATTCTGGTTCCGCCACCACGATACCAGCTATGAGTTCCAAATCCGGGCTCGCAGACGAGTTTGTGTTAGGTAGTGTCGATGGTATGACAGCGTTTGTAGTTAAGCCACCCAGTGACTCTCTCTGTCTGTAAGTTAAGGCACATATTCAGGAGAGAATTATTGTTATCAATATTGTTTATTGAAATTGGGGAGCTTGCTAAAGCAGGCAACCTAGTTGGAGTGGCAAGTGTGGCGGGGACCGCCGCTGCAGTGGGGAAATGTTTGTAATTTTCTCACACTCAGCGGGTGCGCTAGTTCTGGGCCGTGTGAGAAACTTGAAGGTGTCTCACCCGCTAGTTCCCGGGTATCTGTCATCCATGTGGCCAGGATACAGCCATCGCTATTGGATCCAGTTCCTGGGGGTGGAACAGTGCGGGAGGATCACCTGGATGAGGCGTCTTCAGAGAGTGTAAGTGGAACACTGAAATTTGAGATGCAGTACCCCCTTCCTTTTAACACCTTTTCCCCATACTACCCTGTAGGTTATTTAGAAGCTCTACCCTGCCCGGTTTTCCGACACAAACACTTTCTTACCCCGTGACAGACAACAGACTAACACCAGAGCTGTTTACCCGACATGTCCCAATACAAGGATCAGAAAGAGTCAGTCAATTGACAATAACCACACACAACTGATTGCCCTTTACCTTTCCCACAGGGATAAAAGGCGGAGCACGAGAGCACACTACGAGTAAGGCCAACTGCATGAGGAAGCAGCTATTCCAGGACCGCAGTACAAACAGAGAAGAAAGGCGGGGAAAGCTGAAAGAACGACAAGGAGGGATGTGCCCTTGCCCTTTTCAACCCAGAAGCATGAAGCTTCTGAAAAAGGAAATATGAGACTAGTATATACAGCTGACGTGTGGAGTAAGAGGTGTCAACGGTGCCTGGGGGCCTCCCTCATTGATAGCAAAGGCGGGAAGGCACGCTGGCTCCTTAACTCCAGAAGAAAGACATGCCAGCGGGTTCAGCACAGCCGGTGAGTCAGAGAAAGCTAATAGCAACCGTACTGTGTAGAGCCCAAGATTGCAATTGGCAACATTATATGAACATAAGGAATTTGTGAACAAAGAACTTGTGTGTGTTTGAACTTTTGGGAAAGACCAGAGAAGGGCCACCTGCAGAGTGGTCAGGCGCTTATTCGAAGGCCTCTGGCTGGCCCCTTTTTTTGTGTGGAAACTACAAGTACCAGAAGGCCCTAGGAGAGGGCGACGTGAGGTGTCAGAGTGGTCCTAAAAGGGTCACGTCAAATCCGTTGTACAATCAAAAGTCTCTGACCCTTTGCCAAGAGAAAGCTAGGGGAAGGGAAACCCTGCTTTCCAATGAGATTGGAAACATTGTGAACTAAGGCAAGTGTGAACCCAACGAAGGGATGTCGAAAGAAAGCTAGGGGAAGGGAACTTTGCTTTTTGATGAGATGAGCAAATCATGAACTGCAATAGAAAAGTAAAGTGAACATTGTGTTAGAGGGCGCTAGAGAGCCCAACCAAGATGGCGGCTCCCCTGTGAGCTCCTAACAGAGCTGCTGCAAATCCTGAAACAAAACGTGCCCAAGGTGCCTAAGAGTCACAAACGAAGGGTGACAACGGTCTGAAGCGCCACAGTAACCGCGGAACTGGTCCATAGGCCCTGGTGTGCTCAATTTTGTGTGTACACTGAGGCGACGCGTGTGCCGGGGCTTGGCCTTAGCCCGGGCGTAACATCAGCACTGTATCCTAAGAAGGCTGTGGCACCAATCTACACCCGGGAGACCTTGCCTTGTATCATAGAAATGTCAAAGGCCCGGAGGAGGGGGGGCCAGAGCGGAGGGCTCCACAGGAGACAGCAGCGGCGGGACCGCCTTGACCACCCCAGGCAGGGGGCCAGACACGGCAGGCAGCAGCACACGACTGGTGACCTCCCATTCAGGCGGAGCAGCGTGACGGCAGGACACAGCCGGAATCAGTGAGGCTGTGTCGAGCACCCAGGGTGACAACCACACAACCGATTCCCCCAGCAAGGTGCCCGGACGAGGCTGCGGTGGACAAAACAACACCTGCTGGAACACAAGGTGAGAGGAGCCTACTCCAGAAATGAGCAGCCTGTAGTTGCATTACATTCCCGCTGAATATAAGACCTGGGTCTGGGCAGACCCCAAACCTCCTAATAGCAACGCCTGAGCACTCTGAAGTGGGAGCACACAGCGCAGCCAAGGGAAGAGGGGGAATTCGTAAATTGTGAGCGTCGCGCTCCCTGCACGCCCATCCACAATGAGAGGGACACCAATGACCAAACACCCCGGCGCACCTGGAGATTCGACCCGTTGGGTGGGTCCCCCCTCCCCACCTCTCCCTAGCCTCCCGGGCGCCGGTTGGAGTCGGGATCGGCACACCACAGAAGGGGGATTGCAACACGATGCAACATGATCCACACAGATGAGGAGGCCCGGTGGTGACAAGGCCCGAGTCAGACCAGTTGGCCGAACCTGGAGTGCACACTTCCGACTGGAGGGACGGCGGAGGCGCCCTGCCAGAACACACGGCCTCACAACAGCACCACAAGAAAGTAGCAACACTCCTGTGGAGGTGCTGGGGGACCGCACCAGGTACAGCCCCGGATGAAACAGAACCGCAGAGTTGGACCTTGAACCACCCTGAACCCCCTAGTATGATCACGCAGTACAGACCAGCACTAATCCATATTGGCACCTCAGTGTAACCAAGCTCCTGATTGACCAGTACTGCGCAGCACCAGAAGAGACTTCTACCAACACAGTAACAGAGGGGGGGATTCCAGATCAGGCTTACCAATTCCGCAGTGTAGTAACTGAACCACCAGGGTACACTTAAACATTCAGAACTCTGGGGGCAACACCTAGAAATTCAATCGAGGGGACATGATGAAGTACCTGCCTGCATGAAAAGTTAATACTCCAGACCCGCACTTCCCTAGCAATGGAGACAGCGATGAGTGGAAGGCGAGCAGGACAGCCCGAATAAATGGACACTCGTGTGGCGGAGACAGCAACGACGACCCCCGCGGAGCCGGCTACCTCAGGAAATTACATACAACATCTGTGCTGCCTATGTGCAGTGGTGACAGCAAAAGTAAAAGCGGAGATAACAGGGCGATAACACCACGAGGCGAGGGATGACCCAACTACCAGTGCAGGTATAAAAGAAAGCAGGCAGACGACGACGCGAGTCAGTGAGACTGACCCTGCAGATGGAGGCGGGTGCCTCGGGCCGAGAGCGATAGACTGGAGTCAGTTGCACGGGGTAATTAAACCATACGATCGACATCCAAGGCATCATCAGGTGGGAGACCCGCTGCCCTCGGGAGACTAGTCACTCCGTTTGCTACACCAAAATCCAACTGGACCGATGTCAACATCTTCCACAGAGGCTGCCAAGATCAAAGATGGGAAAATCTGATAAAAATCAGAGGAAGCTAAACTTTGACACCAGGTCCGCCGTTAGAACGGCAAGTACACTAACGCAACTGAAACCCCCTGTGACAACCATGGAGCAAGATGGGGACACAAGCCCCATCCCAGATATGGATATACGCGCAATCCTGCTGGATCTCAAGGCGGGCATTGGGAACCTTGATGCTAAACTAGACAATCTATCCTCGAAAGTAGACCTTCTACAGGACCGGCTGGACAAGCATGGCGACAGACTCGACACTGCAGAACAAAGAGTATCTGATCTAGAAGACGGGACAACAGCATGAAATACCAGCGTATCAGCATTGGCTGCACAAATAAAAGGAGTGGTAGCCAAGAATGAAGATCTAGAGGGACGAAACGCGTGCAACAATATACGCTTTGTGGGGGTAAGAGAGAGGCAGACACCAAGGAAGATGGAAGACTTTGTCGAAGACATGTGCAAAGAGCTATTTGGAGAAGTCTCCCTGTCCTGCCTTTTCGTGGTCAAGAGAGCACACCGGGTGCCGACCAACCACCCCATCCCAGGGGCACCTCCGTGCCCCATCATCACGTGCCTCCTCAATTACAGAGACCGCGACACAATCCTGCGGCTCACCAGGGAAAAGGGTGACCAACACTACGATGGCCACTGGATACAAGTTTATCCGGACTTTTGCAAGCTGCCATTCTTCCTACAACAACTCTATACCAGCGAGAGAAGACCGAGGCAGGAGGGATCCGATTTGAACAACCACGGTATGTGAGATCTGCCATCCATAATGATCCCAACATATCTTTGAACTGATACGGCACCATAAACTTAGAGGGTAACACGAGGACGCACCCTAAACGCTTCACCATTAGATCACACATCGCAACTAGCACCTTTCGGCAAGACTGGTAGGGAGCCAGTGGACTCGGCTGGGCGATAGCACCCAGAGCACAGCAAAGTTTTACAGTTATTGGGTTTCGGGGTACTTTGTCAGATGAGTTGGGGGTTGCCTGCGGAAAGGGGACGAGGGGAAGATCTCCAATTCATGTTCACTGAAGTGGAGCGCATTGGGTAAGGAAAGGGAACTGTGAGAGAATCAGTGCTAGGCGTAGGCTCAGCGCCCTTGGACGAACCCAGGGTTAAACTTCAGCAACTTAAAGATACAGGCACATATCACCAAATTCAAACATAAGGGAAGGGAATATAGTCAGGGTAAAAATGACACTAGCCAAACCCATTCAAGTTAGCTACATGGAACATCAGAGACGGGGAACAACCAAGGTAAGACCCGGAATGTATTTCAATACCTCAGGAGACATAACGTTGATATTGGTTTCATACAAGAAACCCACCTCTTCCCATCCTCCGAGAGTCTGAGAGTCGATGGGCCTCCAATTGGGGATGCCACAGGTACTATGCATCCTTCTCGTCCTATGCCAGAGAGGTAGCCATACAGATAAACAAGAGAATGAAGTTTAGATTAGTGGTAGTAGCACGAGACGACCAAGGCAGAATGCTGATGGTTAAAGGGGTACTCGAGGGTACTGCAATGGAACAACCAAGGTAAGACCCGGAATGTATTTCAATACCTCAGGAGACATAACGTTGATATTGGTTTCATACAAGAAACCCACCTCTTCCCATCCTCCGAGAGTCTGAGAGTCGATGGGCCTCCAATTGGGGATGCCACAGGTACTATGCATCCTTCTCGTCCTATGCCAGAGAGGTAGCCATACAGATAAACAAGAGAATGAAGTTTAGATTAGTGGTAGTAGCACGAGACGACCAAGGCAGAATGCTGATGGTTAAAGGGGTACTCGAGGGTACTGCAATGGTTCTAGTGAATACATACGGTCCAAATATTGACGGCACTAACACCTTTGATTGGGTGAGGACACACTTATCAGAAGCTGACACAGCAATGATCATATGGGGCGGGGACCTGAACACCACACTCGACCCAGAATGAGAGAATCATACTCAGTCACCAACAAGCCCACAAAAGCCAGCCTCCAAATTAATGAGATTTGCAAGGCCTACAACTTGATAGACGTATGGACACTCAGTCACAAAAATACTCGGGAATACACCTTCCACTCATGGGTCCATGGCACCAACTCCCAACTAGATTATTTATTAGTGCCTCAGTTTGGGGGAGTCCAATGCGGTGAGTGTCAGATGCTCCCAAGAACACTTTCCCACCATTCCCCGGTCATCCTGGAGGGTACCCCCTCAGACCTTGGTGGGAGTAGCTACAACTGGAGATTCAAGTCAGGAGCACTCCAGTGTTTGCCCAAGATCTCTGAGAGGAGATCATAAACTTTCTCACAATTAATCAACAGTCATTTGCATCGAGCAGGACCCTGTGGGACACATTAAAATGTTACACTAGGGGGATATGCATGACCAAAGAGAATGGAATTCTGTAAACCATTAGACGAGCGCTAGCAGACAACGAAACTCGTTTAAAAGAAATGGAGCCCATATACGCCGACTGAAATGATCCTCAAACACTTGCCCACCTCAGAGAGGAACTAGATGAATTTAGGACCAACGCCGAACGTGAGAGTCAGTATCTGACACGAGGGCGTCAAATCAGACAGTATGGCGAAGCCAGAAGTCAGGAGCTCTCCTAGCCGGGCTACTAGCAGCGGATAGAACACCTCCGCAAGTAGAAGGTGTACGCGACCCCCAAGGAAAAATAGTATACTCTGAAGGCGAAATAGCAGAAAAATGCTGTGCCTTCTACCAAGACCTATATAGTTCCAAGGTCCCGAATGACCCAGCAGCTCTTACAGAGTACTTAAATGTAATAGAACTGTACTGGGTAGGGGAAGAGATGAGGGACGCCCTAAACAGACCAATCACTCTTGATACTGGCAGCCATCAGCGAAATTCTGGGGACCAAATCACCAGGCCCTGATGGCCTGACAGGTGAATTTTATAAAGCATTCGCCCCGATCCTATTTTCGGTGTCTGAGGAGGCTCTAGAAAAAGACTGCCTACTCCCTACACTATGCAAAGCGAACGTTTTTCTGTTACATTAAACCAGGGAAGCCCCCTGAGCAGTGTGCAGACCAGTGTCATTGATAAATGTTGATAATAAAATCCTCACTAAAATTCTTACATCCCAACTGCTCCCACTAATGCCTGGCATGGTTGGTGATTTCAGACCAGGCCGGATTCATACCGGGTCGGAATACAACCTTTTGGTATCCGAGGCTCTTCAGTATTATCGAAGTGTTGGAACCCTCAACCCAGACAGTGACACTCCTATTAGATGCAGAAAAGGCCTTCGACTCAGTCGAATGGCCGTACCTCTTCACAGTGTTAAAGAAGCTGGGTTTAGGCAGCTATTACTTAAAACTGGTTTCTCTCCTCTATAAACACCCCTTAACACCCCTTAACTAGGATCACACTAGGGAAGGCAAAACCAACACAGAACTAAAACGAGGGAGCAGATAGGGCGGCCTTCTGTCCGCCCTCCTGTTCACCCTGGCAATGGAGCCGCTTGCAGCTATCCTCAGAACTACACACATGGAGAGAGGTCTCACCCTAGGACCCCATGAACTGCTTCTATCCCTATAAGCTGATGATGTGGCACTCTTTATTGGCGACCCTGAGACAAACCTGAATCCAGTGATGAGGGAAGTGCTCAAGTTTGGATCCTTTTCAGGGCTAAAAATTAACCACACAAAATCAGTGGTATTCCCCTTAACGGGTGGCACAATACAATTCAGAGACGACTTTGAGTTTCGCTGGGAGTCCATGAAAGTCAGGTATCTAGGGGTTATGCTATCCAGGAAACACGATTAACTCTACCAAGACAACTACGGGAGAGTGTTAGAAACACTTAGCGACAATATATCCAGGTGGAGACACCTACCTCTTACCCTGTTGGGACGAGTGTCGATAGTGATACTACCTAAACTACTATATCTGTTCACAAACCTACCGTTACTACTACCAGGGAAATTCTTCCAGCGACTCTGGAGTTTAATCCTCGAGTTAATATGGGCAGGCAAGCCAGCAAGTGTAGCCCACACAACCCTCACTCAACCAATTATAAAGGGTGGACTAGCGCTGCCTGATCTGGAAGGCTACTATTGGGCAGTGCAGGCGCAATTTTTAGGCCACTAGTATGCTACCCAATTCATCCACCCACACGTTCAAATTGAATGGGCACGGATAACCCCAAATCTACTACGAACAGCCATCATAGGTCACCTTCACGTACCCCCCAAAACACTGAATATAGTACTGACCACATATGAGACATCGAGGAGGATTGCACGAAAGTGTGAGGTTGAGGTCAGGTTCTCCCCTCTTCTCCCAGCAAGATTCCTCCCGGGGATACCACTCATGACCGAAAAAGTATATCTACAGTGAGCTGACAAGCTACAGATAGTTACACTAAACGACTGGTTTGTAGATGGAAATTGCCTAACAATCCAACAAACAAGGGAGCGAGGGGCAGACTCGGCCCTAGACATATTTGTGTATTTCCATCTCAGACACACACTAAAATCACTTCTTCCTACATTCCTGGCGCAACCGCCCACATGGCAACTCCTACATGGAGGGGGAAGACTAGTATCTAACATTTACAAAGAACTGTTGACAAACACCACAAAACAGCCAGCAGCTCCAAAGGAGAGATGGGAAAGAGCATTAAGTGACACAATACTGAAGGAGGATTGGTCATATATACTATGGCAAACACAAAAAGTGTCCCTGAATTCAAAGCATAAGCTGATTCACTTCAACGTTGTGCATCAGGTGTATCATACACCAGCCAGAAAGCACAGACACCACCCATCCAAATCAGCGGCCTACGAGAGATGCGGGGAATCCCTGACCGAATTTCTACACCTAGCCTGTTAATGACCAACGATCAGAAAGTTCTTGAGCAAGGTTCTGGATACAACCTCGGCGAGAATAGGAGAACACCTCGTACTAAACCCCATGATAGCACCGCTTGGGCACATGAAGAACCTACAACCCTCTGTGAAGAAATTTGCTGGCCTATTCCTCCCACATTGCAACTGTGGCTACAAGACGTAGCGTATTGTCAGGACACAGAGTCAAACTTCATCAGAACTCTCCCCCTGCATAAAAGACCCCCAGACATATGGGTATCCTATATCAACCACTTGCTAGCGGCATCATACTGAACTCTGCTAAATTGCCAACGGATATCTCTCACTCTGACTTTGAAACCCTTCCTTTTGTATTAACAATGTATTGTTCAATGTATCAATGCATGTTGGGTAGTGACTTCCTGGCAAAATGGCGTGGTGGTGCAGGGGGCCGGGACCACGCGGTGCAGCGTTGTAAAGTGTTGCTTTTGTTTTGGTGTAATTTTAAAAGACCAAAATAAAGGTTTTAAAAAAAAGTGAACACTGTGTTAAAATGGCTATGTGAACCCGACGGAGGGCTGCCAAGGGAAAAGCTAAGAGAAGTAAATCCTGCATCGTGATAAAGCAAAGCGAACTGTGACATTGGAAAATGTGAACCCGGTTGATGGATGCCTGTGAATTGGGGTCAAGCATGATACACCCAAGAACATTGTGTTGATATTAAGAGTGAAAGGCTGTAGTGTGCCCGACGGAGGGAGGCCCACGTTGCAAGAAGGATCAGAGCCCGGCGGAGGAAGATCCAAGGGGCGAAGAGCAATTGCACGAGGTGCAAGATCACCAAAGGAACTTTTGTTTGTTGTTTTTGGTCCAGCAGGTCTTCTAAGGCAAGAGACTTTATAGAAAAGAGACTTGGCCCCTGAAGGTCCTGGTAACGTTGAATGGAATTGTGAACCTTGTGCTGGAGAGGCCCAGGAGTGTGCTGTGCTCAGGAGTCCCGTCTTGTCCCATGCTAAAAATGTGGGGGAGGGAGACCTCAGCCATACCATCCTGACTTATCATTTTGTGAACACTTCTTTCTTTTCTGGTGAACATTCCCCCACACTATTTTGTAACTTAGCTGTAAAGATTGGCAATACTTTTTTTTTAGTATAGGCCCTTTTTATTTGACAAGACACCACTAGGACTGCCTTATAATTATTTGATGGTCGTAGCTTTCTCGCATCTTAGATTTAGGTTTAGATTAGGCATTTCTCTAACCCATTTATACAGTTTAATAAACACCCTTGAACTGTGATCACTTGTGTCTGTCTTTACTGTTGCCACCATGAGTTCCTTCCAGCCGCTGCATATGGGTGATCACTCCTGCTGCCAAGGGTAAAGCCGGCTCAATAACCGCCGCAGCTTCAGCAGTGGTCTTCTGTTTGCATGCCACAGAGGGCCGAGTTTATACTTTCAGCTTCCGGGTAACTGCTACATGTCGCTAGAAGAGTGTAGGAGCAGGGCAATGGAGGCCAAGGGTTACTCCGCTTATGCATAGTGCATTCCGAAATCCTCATTTGAGGGCAGGTCTGTATTGTTGGGTGTCTTGACCCACGTTCAAGTTATTATGCTACAACATTTGGTGCTGTGTGCTTAGAAAATCCAAGATGGCGGAAAAACCCACATTTGCGCCAAAATTCAGGAAAACCGCACAGTTTGTGCGCACACCAAAACGGTCGCCTGACCTGCCACCCACCAGTGTGAGCGTGAGGGGCCAGAAGCGCCATGAGCGAAATCAGTGCTAAGGAATATGGTGCTGTTCAAAATCTGTTGTTATTAATGTCGAAAATGGGTGCAATACTGGTGCTTACCACTACCAGAAAGCTGTCGTTTTAAAACCACCAGACACTTGTGTAAAACTGAACAAATGAACCCAAACCAGGCCAAAGAAAGACTTGCTAAGAGGTGGATACAATGTAAAACTATATTCTGAAATGACGGGAAGGAAGTAATTGTCTAATGTATGTATTGAAAATAGCTGGGGATGTCAGCAGCTTAAGTGAATTTGGGTTTAAAGCCACTAAAATCGAAATGTTTACATAGGGTGTCACATAGGTTGCAATTGTTTTAATGTCATAGTTTTGAACTTAGAATCAATGTTCTAGCTGCATGTGTAAAAATTGCAAGTTTGGTTTGAATGTAGAAAACTGGGAACCAAAGTGACATTTAGCTGAAGCCTGGCTTAAAGAGGTTGAATTCTGCCTGACAACTACCCCTGACAGGAGTTGAAACTTGATCAGCAGCTATGTTCCCAGGTCTGGCTGCATTCTGCTGCCCCTGCCAAAAGGAGATGACACCTCTCCGATTGAATTAGGGGAGTGGCACCTGGGGAATGCAGGAAACTGAACAATGAGCCTTCCTTGGCCCAGGCAAATGTTAAATTAGGGGGGTCGTAAATGGCTTCCTCTTGGAAGGAAATGGGAGGGGCACTGCATCTGTGAGCAACTCGAGTTGGAGGAAGTGGGCAAACCAGAAATTACACCATGTGCTTTGGGAAACCACACCCCTCTGGGCCAGAGCATAAGTTTAAAAAGATGGATAATTCATAGTACGGACTTGTCAAAATGATATAATCAATATCATTATTCTTGTGATTTTTCTGTGCACATTTTAAGAGGTGTTAAAACTCTGCACCATGTTCTGAGGCAAAACCCCATGAATTATGGAGATTGCAGACACGGAGATTGTTCACGCTAGAAAAATGAAAATTTACTGGAATATGTGTAGACAGGCAGTGTACATTTGTGCCATTTTTGGTAAACATCCGATATTGGTAAACCAACTAAAAACGAAAATAAGTTGTCATTTTTGAATGCAACCTCTTAGGAAGATCAGAGTTGAACAAGAATGTACCTTAAGTCATCTGCAATCTGTACATGTAATGTCAACCACTTGTGTATCTGGGAAATATGTTTAGTTATGAAAAGGATTTTCTAAGGTAAAAGCAAAGGGGCGTTTCTTCAATAGACTGTAAGACTCTGACTCACTCTGACTCACTGCTCCCTTCTCAAATCAGGTCAAAGAGAAATCCTTGACCTATCAAATCGTGAGTGGGTTGGGCAAAGAAAGTTAGCATCCACACCCATTTTCAAAAGACATAAAAAGAGCCACTGGAAGCCAGACAGGGACATTCATTTTCCAACCTTCTACTGAATTCCTGCGCAGCACGCTGACGGAGAACTCTACAACTTCACTCCAGAACTTCACTCCAGAACTTAAAGCAGAGAGGCCTGGACCACCAGCTGAATCCTTTTTCAGCAGGCCTTCAGAATCCAGCAATCCAACTAAACTATTCTACAGCCGGGCGAGCTGTTGAATTCTTTGCCAAGAACTTTTGCCAGAACCGGTAGCAGACCCAGAAAGAAGTGCCGACAGAGAACCACAGACCAGACCACGGTGAAGTGCAGAGCAGAGCAGAGCTGAACCAGAGAGCTGTGACTTCAGAACCACCCGCCCGGAGTCCAGTCCAACCTGCTGACCAGACTCTGACGGCCTATTTCAAATTCATAGTGTGAGTACTTAGCCAGAACTGTGCAAAACCAATCTCTTAGCTTAAAACAATCTGATTCAAAACATTTGAACCTGTCCAGAACTGCATCATATGAATCGTGTGTTCCCTCTCCGATTTTAAGCCTGTAAAAGTGTCATTTTGCCATTTTGAATCATTATTTCATTTCTGAAAAACTACCTTCACGAAATCGTCCGGATCTCTTGAACCGTTTGTGCTAGAAGCGAGATTTAACTTTTTAAAGCTAAGATTCTAGGCTTTCCAACAAACCCAGAACCGACTTTCTATTCATTATACTTTTTCCGTAATCACGCTCAACGCACTCGGAGAAAAGTGCCGCGATTTGCGATTTGGCTAAAATTTCTTCACGTGTCAAAATAGCAGCTTCTTGCTTTCCTTTGCTGAAATTCGTTTGCAACCTGACAATCATTCATAGAGCATTGTTAAAGTGATCCTAAACTAAATTAAAGTAGCTATCACCCACCCTGAATCTCTAATAGGGAATTAAAATCATTTTTAGCATATTTTTCCCTTCTTTGCATACCACCTTTAAAGTACTTTGCCTGTGTTTAAAATCATCCCTGTTTCTCTAAGCTTGCTAGGGGGGAACGGAATTCGTATTGTACTGTGATTGTTTTCCTGAAGACTGTGTGTGTTACTTCCATCTCCTTATATGGCATAAGGGGGGGTGAATTGCCAAAAGGGGAAAAGCTATTCTATTACCTTTTGCTGAAATCATATCAAGTTTATTCCTGTGTTTTTTCTTTTCCACCTTGCATTTCCTTGTACCATATAAAGCATTTTCAGCTACCTTATCCTCTATACTACTCCTAAGTAATTAAACCAGTGTGCTAGAATAACATCATCCATTGTTGATCACTGTCATATGTCTAATTGTGATATCAAATATTAATTTATTATAAAAGTGTGATATATATCTATTGTTTAATTTTTCAATAAATCTTTTAAATTGCAAAACAAACCTACTTCTTGGCTCCGTGAGGTCAGGGGGATTCTAAGGGAGGGGCGTTATACAAGGGTTCATCATCCAGATTATAACTTGTCATAAAAATATATAAATAAGGGCTTCCTTTGGGCATCCCAAACAAAGGCACTGACTTAGTGGGAATGCTTGATTGGAGTCATTAACAGTATGCTTTATAGTAAGCAGGCCTGTAACGTGTGAAAGCAGATGTATAAAAAATTCAAAGATTCAGTTTACCCACACCCCCACGGCTCCCAGCAGACCAGGGCAAACCACTCTGCCTCGCCGCCCCACGTGGCATTAAATGTTTTATTTGGTTATAGCAGAGCTCCTGTCTCCATCTCCTTAAACAGCAACTGTGAAAATACTGCTCAGTAAAGAAAACGTACAGCGACCACGGCAGGCCACAACAGTTTGGGCTTTTCTGTAGGCATGGGAAAGGCACTTGCCAGGCACTGCTATAGTGGTGTTAACTGGCCATTGATGGTAACAGGTGCAAAATGGTGCGAGCATGTAATAGCAGTACCTGGCAAATTCCTAATACTTAAAACACAAGCCAAAACTGTTGGTTCTGTCACAGCTTGTTTTTAACAGGACTTCAGTAAAGGACACGCATAGTGCTTACAAATAGAGTGACTGAAGGCAGACCTGGTTTATACCTTTTGATAACACCAGCAACAGGTTTACAGCTCCAATTAACTATCAGAACACTGCTTTGAAAAATAACTGCCAGGCACTTTGGCTCTGATTCACAGAGCGTTTTCCAAAGGAGTTTTCCCATTATAAAACACTTCTCTGAATTAGGCCCTTTGAGTGCAATATTTGATGATAAGGCTTGATTAAAGCAAGCTCAACGAGATCTGATGATGAGGTCTTTTGGGCAGGAACGGGCAGAAACTGGGTGCTGGAAGTCAAGAGAAGTTGCATGTTCTGTTCTTCTTTTAGTTTTGGCAAGCTTCTGATTTTTTTTCTCAAGACTTGGGGCGACAGGTTGAGACCATGTCACCAAGACATGACATTCACAGGGCTGAACTTCCCTTTTACAAAGTATAGACATAACGTTGGTATGGCCAATTGAAGAAACGGAAACATACAACTCGCAGAGAGCATTGTTTTTCTAATGAAAACCCGAGATTAGAAAAATGACGTCCAGGTCACATGGGGTCCTCTGGCCACCTTTACATACTAGACACGTTTAAACACAAAGGCCAATCTTTTAACAGTGGAGTGGCCCACGGGTATTTAGGCAATGAGATTGCTTGTGGCTGATGCTATTGAAGTACAGCCTGTTTGAGGATAAAAAAGCAATCCCATTTAAGCAGTGGTCTGACTTGAGTTATGGGTGGTGCACAGTCCAGTCCTTTTGACATCCAGTGCTGCCAGTTTACAATACACGAGGAAGCTGCTCCATGGTGTCACACTCTGGGGGGATCTCGATTAAGTGTAAGTGGTGCTGGCATCTGACAATGCAGTGTGCATCTGGGCTGATGTAGGAAAGGCCTCGGAAGGTGTAGCTAATTAATTCTTACTCTGTGTCATTTGTATTAGTGTTACACCAGCTTGAATTCTATTTGGTGGTGGATTTCGGGGCGGACACTCCTTTTTGGTATCCAGTGCTGAAAAACGCATTTTAGTACGTAATACATTTCAAGGTCCCGAGTATGAAATCTCCTGCACACTCTGTGCTCCCCCCAGTGACGGGGGCAGCCCCTGTGAGCACAATCCTTTCTTTGGCTTAGACTAGCTCCTTAGACCCTCAGGGTGGGCGGGCTTGGCTATGGACAGACCCTAGCCTTGCATTTCCATATACTGAGTTTACCAGACACCAGCAAGAAGAGTTGCCATCATGAGCTGAGGGGCATCAAACTTTACCTCAGCTACCTGCAAAGTGCTAAGGCAGTGAAAAACTATGGAGCTGGCTCCAAGGTGGCTGAAGGCTGTCACCCATCTCCAGCATGACCCGGGGCAGCAGTCCTGGGCATGCGCGGTGGCATACTCCTCCAAGCAGTGCTTGCAATTTTCATGCATTTGAAAAAGTAGAGCGACTTTTTGTTTGAGGTGAAGGGGGCTTGCAGACTGTGTGGTGGTGATGAGATCGCTGCTGCCAATAACATAGCATCACCGCTTCATGCTTTTGCTAAATTGAAACGCACGCATGTTGTGTGCAATTACCCCTCGTCCCCTGCCGCCCTGCTTCCAGAAGCTCCACGCCCAGGAGGATGCAATGGCACCTCATGAGTGGCCTGATCCTGTCATTGATTTTGTCAAAGTGTACTGTCCTCCTTCCAGCCAGACCCTGTGAGCTACAACCCAAAGAGAGGCACAAAAATAAATCAGGCTTTCTTCCACATCCTGTGCGTGGGATGGAGGGACTCCTACATACGTCAGCATTGTGGCTTGCAAGATGGTGCCCCCTAATTGCTGGAAGTCTTATAGCAGCACCACATCTCTCATTAAGTTACATATTCTGCTTTATAACACATAGCAGAAATTATTTTAAAAAACTCTTTTTGGCAGCCCTTGCTGGCTGGCGCCCTAGGCAACAGCCTAGTTTGCCCAGTGCTTGCAATGGCAATGCTTATGCCTCGTTGGTCTGACAACAGCCGAGCCCTGAGGTCTTTAAGCTTCAACATTCTGCTCTGACCCAGAATAAGAAGATACAGTTTGAGTGGATAAGGATTTCCTTGCAGAGCATATATCATGACATGTCCAGAAAAAACTAACTAAAAAACACTTCACCAGTGGCTCTACTGCTAAACAGAAGAGGACTGTTCCACTTCCTTCTGTGCCAGCCTTTTACTATTTAGGAGTGGAAACCTTATACAGGGGGGGGGGGACTGGGAACCAAAAGAGGCCCTGGAAATAATTTACAAAGTGGCCCCATATTACACATTTTCAGCAAGCCCATCCATTTTCCTATGAGAACATTTGGAAATAACACACAAAAGAGGCCCAGGGTGCAGAGGCCTACCAGGAGATTTCCAGAGTTCTCTATAGGCCAGTCCAGCACTGACCATGTAATTGAATGTCTGAAAATGTGGAAGTCATTCCATTTTGTTTTCAAATTCAAAATACTCCCATACTTAAAATGGTGGAAGTAAATACTAGCCTCCACAAAGCAGGTGGCTGTATAGGCTGTTGGCCACCCCATTCACCCCTTTTTTTATTTTTAAATCACACAGATTAATGAGGCAACACACAAAATGCAGGTTCCCGGCTCATATTTCTTTCGTTTCCTTATCTTTTATTGTCCATTCAAACATCTATATCTGCATTGAATACAGTGAAAATGTCAGTTGCAATTTGTGTTTCTTCCCTTTATGTTAACCACAGGACTGTGGGGTTTCACACCTACTAGATTAGTTATTAATGAATAGAACAAAATATGTTGTCACTCGCTCCTGTAATAGTGGTTATTACGTTTATCAAATCTATCCGTTACCGTTTCCGGAGCATATCTAATTAGAATTTTTTGTAAGAACTCATTTAGTTTCTGAAACTAATGACCTCAATTTCGACACATAGCATAGCACAACTTATTTAAACTATATTTCTTTTCTTTTTATTAGATCAATTAAAAACACATCTCCTGAAGAAGCTGCCAAGATAGCAGCGAAACACGTGTTATGGGTCTCATCATCACTGTACATATTGAGGTTAGGATTGGAACTGTGTGCATCGTCTTTGGGAGGCTCCCTTCTTGGCAAAATTACATCAATACACGTTTCTGTTTAGCTCCATATTGCAATTAATGAAATAGTAATTACTATTTTCTGGTGCCTTTCTGGTGTCGCAACCAACCCCACACACCCCCCTCTTGTCAAGCAAGGTAGCATGAGAAGTAGAATTCTTCTGACCCCTCTTTTTTTTCTCCAAGCCCAAAAACAAAACCCAAGTCAAATGGGTTTGTAAATCTCCCAATCTAGCCACAAGGAGTGGAGGAAGAGACTCCACCTGGCACTAAAAGAAAATGAAAATACCATCAGTATGTTTAAGGCCCCACAACTGGACGACATCTTTTAAACACTGCTCAATATGGAAGTCTTTAATTTGTAGGCTGCTTTCCCCATTGGGAAAATGGGAATTTCTTATTCGTTCCACATAACCATATTCATAACATGATTACTAAATTACTATCAGATACTATTTTAATCTCAAGCTCTCATTTCTACCATCTTTTGTAATAACACATTACATGTTCATTAAATGTGATAATGAATGCCACTAGCTATGTATTTAGTATATGCTTCTGTTATGCCTTTGGATCCCGCTTTGCTCAAATAAAACATTTATACTAACCAATCCTTGAATCTGTGATCCTTGCTTTTTCTCGGTTTGCTATCCTTATACATTTTTCTACAGCAAATATCACAGGCGTATCTAAAATTTGTCTGCAGAATTCTGTTGTACAGGAATGTGTGTTTATAGGGCGGAAATCTAGCAGTGACAGTAGTCAAGCAGTGTACAATAAACTTTAAGGGGAGATGGGGGACGATTTATAGATTTTGAAGATAGAAAGCAAAGGAATGGATTGGGGGGAGAGTGGCTGAAGGAGGACGAGCGGAGATCCGTAGTCTATGTAAGACCAGGGGCTAGGTCATGTATTTGATGAAATGTAGGAGTGATGATGGATCGCCTGCTTGAAGATTTTGATGGTAATCTTAATATAAGGTCTTTCGTCTTAATTGCAGAGCAATTGTAATTTGGAGGGTAATGTTGTTAGACAGCTGTATGCATACGTTTGGAAGGCTCTCATCCATGCTATTTCTTTCTTGCATTACTGTATCTTCAGTCGGGGGACGGGGAACTTTCGATGTTATGTTTTCTGAAAGAGATAGCAATGTTGAATGAGCCCTGAAACCTGTCATGTTTAAATAGCGTTTCTTGCTTATGCGAGGAGGGCACTGTAGGACGTACAGCGCATGTCTGCAATGAAAGCCTTTCGCCTAGCTTGTTGGAAAGGCTCGCTTTCGCATCTCTCGCTTCTGACGTTTTTTTTTCCTTTTGGCATATGTAAGCAGGACCTAAGCTCGCTCCCTCTTAAGAAAAGCGGCACAGGGGAGTGGACGTCGTCACATTGCTAACGGTCTTGGCTGCCTGAGAGAGTATGGGAATCATTAAGGAGTGTAGTCAGCTTCACTAATTCAGTTATGACAGGGTAACCTCACTGATAACACTGGCTTACATGAAAGAGCACAGCTAGTGTCAAGGGCTGATTTACTAATATAATTAGACTTTGTTCTTTGCTAGCAGGATGAATTTAGTGTGTAACCTTGACCTGTTGGGCCACCCCTTACATTGGAAAGTATGTGCCCTGGTGGGTAAAAAGGATGGGGTGGGTGGCTCGGAGGGAAAGATACGCTAAGTACTTTGTGTCTCGTGTTACTGTAGGGTTCGTATTGTCACTGCTTCCTACTAATAAAGTGTTCAGCAATGCACCAGAGAAGTGACTGATCCTTTTTCCTTGACAAGATTGGTGCCGTTAGATGTCGGTATTCCGCTGCTTTGCGGCCAGGTTCGGGGGGCTGGCGTGGGTACTTCGCAATGATCCCTGTGGGCCCAAGAGAGATGATTTTGTCAGAGGCATGAACTGACTGTAGCGCCTGAAGGCCCAAGGAGGGCAGCCAGGGCAGGCACGGAAGAAAGAGACGACTAGAAAATTGTGGATTGGTGAACACAGGCAATCGTGTCAATGTACTATCATGGCTTGTATGGTGGGGCCTGAAAGAGGGGGTTGTTGTTTGTCTCTGGAATCTAGAAAAACTATATTGAATAATCTGGAAATCAAGTGTGTTTATCCGAGGAGACAGGATGGAAAGTACCCTGCCTATAGGACTGCTTATCTGAATAAGGAAATGATACAAGCGGCTGGCCACCAAATTTTAAAAGCAGTGCAACTATGGTCCCTATTGACTTAAGAGAACATGAGACCATGATATCGGCCAGAGTAATTTAGGGCCAATCAGGGATTAGGGTGAATATGTTCTCGATGAGTGCGAAGACAATATATTGGATGAGAACCCCATGATTGTCTTATCTTAACCATACCTCATCACTGGAAACCCTTAATGTGCAACTCGATCCAACTGTTATTTCACACACTTTTCTAATACCGGAGCTGTAATAGGCTGTGTTTCTACCGATTATGTGTCTTGTCTTTGACTCTTAAGCATTTGTGTCTCTGAAAAAGTTAAATACTGCTCTGCTTTGTGGGTAGGATAATGGCGAATATAAACTGCGAACCAGCAGTTATCTGAATCTGACCAACACTTACAAGGGTTTCTGAAATTTCTGCACGGGAGAGGAACGGAGCCTGGGTGTGATACATGAGCCTCTAAATAGACGCGGCAAAGTGGTTAAGCTAATGAGGCGTACCCACACCGCCAGTCACGGGACTCGATAGCGTCCCCATGCAGCCAGAGTTAGGAACAGACCTGAATCCGTAGTAGCCATACCTTGTCTTACCCTCAGAGGATTGGTTCAGGGCAGTTTAAACACGTGTTTTTCCTCCTAAAGGAAGTTCAACACACTTCATGTTTACTCACTACTACCAAAACAATGTAAGTACCTGGATCAATGGCACAAATATACACAGACTGAGTCACCGAGGCACGTTTCCCAGGAAGACACATTTGATTTAGACAGGATAATGAATTTGCATAAGGTGTTAGAGAAGAAAGGTGCATGTGTACACCAACGTCAATGGGACAGTTATCTTGAGTGGTATACCGAAGCCAGGAAGAGGCAGGCTGAGTCTAAGACCCGGGCACTAAAACACACTCAAGAGAAGCTTCATGCGCAAGTCTTGAAAACCAAGCAATCAAACCTGCAGGTACCGGCCCATAAGGCTGGGTACAAACGATTATATCCTGCACTTCAAGGGGAGCCCCCATTAAAAGAAAGTCCTGAAGATATTGTGGACACGTATAATCCGGCTATTCTTAAGGAACGACCTGACAGGTGAGTGGTTAGTCCAGAATCTACCCAACCTCTAATTTATCTCCAGTCCATTACAATAAAGCTTATGGATGGCCCATTCATCCCTAAAATACGGGCTCAGATCTCTAACCTGTTTTCACCGTCCTTGGGCACGTTTGAAGGGTTTCCAAACACAGCACTTAATACCACCACTGATATATTCCCGCTCAGACAGCTCTGGGCAGGGGAAGATATCGTAGTGACTGTAGATGCCCCATGGAGCGCTATTGATTTGTTTAACATTGTTCAAAGGTTTCCAAAGATACAAGAAAACACTGTTAAGATTTAGGAGGAATTACAGGTCATAACTGACTGTTATCACCCCACGTGTGTTGATCTGTATCAGTTGGTACCAGCAGCACTGCCCACAGATGCATTTACATTGCTTGATGTATGCGCAAATTAGCCAGCTGAAGAAGCGGCTAACGCTAGAGATTAGAAAGCATCTACTGATAGGCAGGTGCAAACAACTATTCACATTTTTCTGTGAAAGATGGATTGGTCAAAGATCAATGAATGCAAGCAAGCGAAGGGAGAAAATCTGGTGGAATATCTTGAATGTTTAAAGAGATGTTTTGAGCAGTGTTATGGGATTGTGGATGTGATGATATTAGCAGCGCAGGCTGTGGTGGGCTGTTTGTGATGGGACTGCAACCGAAAGTGTCAGAAGGAATTAAAGCAGTATTGATAGGTTGGGAAGGAAAGGGATTTGGGGAAGTTATGTGGGCTTCACAGCATTTTCATGAGAAGGTTGAAAGACAAAAGAAAATAGTGAAGCCAAGTTAATGCGTTGCAGATACAGAGTTTGCAGCCTTCCTGGGGAAGGGGGGAATTTCACCCTGCTCTGGGTGGCGAGGGTGGGGACGGGGAAGAGGGAAAGGAGCACCTCAATCATTTGGGCCAGAGCAAACTGCCGAAAGGTATTACACCAACATGTATAATGACCAATGTAACTATTGTAAAGTGCTTGGACGCTGGAAAGCTGATTGTCCACATCGGCCTCAGTATGGGGTCGAGTTGGGAAGCCACCCATGCCAAGGGAGATGGCAAGGATCCCGCCTCTATCACCAGTGCTATTGACTGATGTTTAGGATTGCCATGGGGTCCCTGAACTTGTTGCACCACTTATTTCGATTGATCCTACTGCCCCGTATATTGACTGTATTGTTGCAGGTCAGAAAATAAAATGCCTGGTTGACATGGGAGCATTACGCTCCACTTTAAAGGCTTCTGAGTTTTCATGAACAATGCATTCTGCTGAGGTAGTTAACACGGTGGACACAGCAGGAACTCCAATACCTCATCCTGTGTCCACTCTGCTTAAGGTTATGATAGGTCCCATTTTCTACCAACATGCTTTCTTGTTGAGCCCTTGTTCCCCTGTGAATTTGTTTGAATAAGACCTGTTCTGTAAACTCAGCTGCTCTATTTACTGTTCCCCAGATGTTGTGTATCTTGACATTCCGGCTCACAAAGAGCATAGGTCGCTGGCAATATTATAGCAGGTTACCCATTTGGACTCTGAGGACCGCCCACCTCCTCCTGTCCATGGTAGGTGCTGTTAAACCAGGTCCCAATCCAATTATGGTCAACCCATGCCAATGACACTGGATATATGGTCAAAGCTGAACCAGTCAAAATTACCCTGAACACTGCCAAGCCCTTGTCCTGTGTACCGCAGCATCGCATTTGCCGAAAGCCTGAAGAGGGTATTTATCCGGTCTCTAGCAAGGTATTTTTGTCCCAGCTTGCAGTGCCTGTAATACTCGTATTTTGCCCACTAAGAAACCAAGCCAAGAGGTTTATCATTTTATTCAGGACCTTTGGGCAGTTAATGCAGCAGTGCTGCTGGCTTTTCCGGTTGTTCCCAATCCAACCACCCTTTTTGTCATGTATTCCATATATACGTTCAAATATGTTACTGTTGTAGATTTGTGTTCAGCATTTTTCTCTATACCTATACAGTCTACCAGTCAGTATCTTTTCGCATTCACCCATAAATCAACTTAGTGCACATTTGTGAGGCTTCCAATGGGGTACTTTGAAAGCCCTACCTTGTTCTCCCATATTTTGAGGAACGATTTGGATTCTCTACAGTTTCCAGGAGGGTCAACATTGGTGCAATATGTATATGATTTGCTTCCAGCTTCCCCTTTCTTCGAAGCATGTGAGGAAGACACACTGGCTCTGGTGACAGCGTTCGCTGAAAAGGGTCACAAGGCATCAAAGCACAGATTACAGTTATGTCGGCTCCGGGTGTGATATCTGGGCCATGAGATTTCTGCAGGAGAAAGACACTTGTCCCAGGATTGAATTGCAGTGATCCAGAAGGTCTGTTAGCCCCAGACAAAGCAGCGGATGAGAGGGTTTGTCAGGATGGTAAGTTTCTGCAAGCAGCGGGTCCTTGTTAGGTGTTGTTCTTGGTGTGCATAGTATGTGTCAATAAAGATTGTATGTATTGTACATAGTTTCCTATCAATATATTATTATAAATAGGTGGTTGTGTGGGTTCAAAACCCTGTTTATTTTCATTCATGTTGTTTGTCTGTTGTCCCAGGAGCACAGGAATGTTTACCTGGGTGCTGGAGTGATGATGCAAGACTCTGGATTCCACTGGAGGGTATAAGGTGCTCTGCCCACTGAACTAGTGTCAGTTGCCTTGGTTGTTATGGAGGGGGGCCTCTTTACAGAGTTACTCATTAAAGACTGTTCAAGACTTACCAGAGTTGCTTATTCATTGGACCCATATCCAACATACCTGGGCTATGTGTCCCTGGGCACAAATACGAAGTCTGATTCCCCCCACTGCCCACCAAACATGAGTAGACATTAGTAAAACTCAGGATTTAGGCATCATCAGCACTGCATATAACATTGTTAGTCTGCTATTGAACTCAGGTATTGGACATATAGGTCCCATACCTCCAGGGGACGGGCATGCAGCGGTAAGGTTCGTATGAAGGCAGTCTCAATATCATGACAGTAAGCAATATCCTGTAGCCACCCCTGCACTCTTGGGGGGTGACCCCTCCCCCCAGGCCATGGCCACCCTCCTGCACGCCAGCACTAGTAATAATCCTGCCAAGCGTCTCCTCGTAGGCTGCAGGGCCTTCGTACATCCCAGCAGGGCTAGAGTAGGATCAGACACCAGTGGTTCACTTACAATCAGTGCACTTTTGGCTAGTACTTCTGACCAGAATGCGTGGATCTGTGGGCTTTCCCATGTCAGATGTAGAAACACTGCTGCATCAAATCCACACCCTCCAAATGCAGCCAGGGTCGCGTGGTAGGATTTATGGAGCCTGCTGGGGGTGGTAGACTTGGTATAGGAAATTAAAATGTATTTGCTTGTACTTGGAATTCAGGTACACTTTCTGGGTCTGGTTCAGCACGTACTCCCAGTCTTCATCACTAATGGTTTCCCCCAGTGCTATCTCCCATAGCCTTCGCGTCCCACTTCCCTCCCATGGCAGCTCTGACATCAAGCCCTTGTAAATTCATGAAACTAGGTGGCCCTTTCCCTGTGACTGGATCACCCCTTGCAATATTGGTCACACTGGTTGCCCCAGGAATGATGTGAGGGGCCCCCTGAGCGCGTGTCGTAATCGATAATATATGAAAATATCCAGTGCCAAGCTGCCTTCCCGGTCTCTTGCCTGTTGGACTGTGAAAAACTCCTCGTCCATGAATATATCCCAGAGGGTCTCAAAAATACCTTCAGCTATCCCTCTGTAAATACCTCCCATCTCGAGCTCTTCGCTCCTCTACCTCGAACTCCCTCAGGGTCAGTCGTTTTTCTAAGAAACAAGCTGGGGGTAGATCTCTGTCTTCGGCTGAGGCCTGCCTCTGGAACAGCCTCCCTGCCACTCTAAAACTTGAGGAAAACCATCTCAGGTTCCGGAAGCACCTCAAGACCTTCCTCTTTGCTGCTGCTTTCGCCCCCCTTCTCCCTTGCTGATCTGTTCTCTCTTGGCACTGTGAACCTGGACACCCTCTGTCCTCCGGTCCCAGGTTCCTGCTCACCCTGCCACCCTACCACACTGCCTCCTGGCCACCCCTTGCACTGGTGTCGTTATATGTACCCATAAAGTCCCCCCTTTATTTTTCCTCCTGCACTTATCAGACCTACCCTGTCTGCTGCCTTAAACTCAGCACTTGCCACATGCTGGCTGCACTACCATTTTTGTGGATTTTATTATTAATGTATTATTTATTTTGTTTCCCCTTTGTTGTGCACTTTCCACTTCTCCTCCTTCCATGCACTTTTACCATCCCCTACCCCATGCACTTGCGCGTTCACAATGTCACTGGGCCTAATAAGACCGCTGTTTTGGTCTCCCCTGTTCCCCTCCCTTGCCTTGTCGCACCCTGAAACACCTGTGTATGAGCGCAATATAAATAAAATATCAATCAATCAATTCCTATCTTATCTGCCCATTGGAGGTACACCCGTTCACCGGTCAGGTGCAAACCAGTGATGTGGCGCGCCAGGAGAAGAGGTGAGTACAAAATTGTGAGGCCAAGCCTCCCTGCCATCTTTTGCCAGATCGAGCAGGTAATTTTGACCACGTTCAGAGTATTGGGTGTTACCTGGGTCTCTCCAAGAATAATCGCTCATAGCAGATATGGGGCCGCTTGTGCCCTCTCCACCTGTAAGTACAGCCACACAAAATGCGTGGCATACCAGTGCCAGAGAAAGTGTGCCTGTGCTGCCCAATAGTAGCGCTCTAGATCGGTTAAAGCCAGGCCCCCTCTCGTTTTCGGCTGTGTCAACATCGCATAAGCCACCGTCGCTGTCCTCCCAGTCCACACCAGATCAAGGATGAGCCTGCACAGTCAACGAAAGAAGCTGCCCGATACCAGTAGGGGCACGTTAAGGAAGAGGTAAAGAAAGCTTCTCGATCGCCCTCCCATAATTATCGCGAAAAAGCTCCTCCCGACTGTGGGTCATCAGCATGCCCAAATATCAGACTCCCATGGTCTCCCACCTGAAGCCGAACTCGTCTCTGAACTCCACAGTTCGTGCCATGTGGGGGAACACCACAGACTTGTTGTGGTTAATTCTTAGGCCAGAGAATTCCCCAAAGCGTAGCACCTCCCTCATTAGTGGGCGTAAATTGGCAACTAGGTTACTAATGTAGAGGGCCACGTCATCCGCGTATAGCAATATGATCAACCTCTGCAGGCCGAGGCTGAGCCCCTTCTGGATGTGTCGCTCTCTGAGGATTGCCGCCAGCGGCATCATCGCCCAAGCGAACAAGAGCAGGGAGAAGGGGCATCCTTGTTGGGTCCCCCTTCCCATCTCCAAGCCAGCTGATATCACTCGCCCCACTACAATTTTCGCAAAAGGATTTGTGTATAATAGAGAAACCAATTTGTTAAAGTGGGGGCGAAGTCCCAGTTTTCGGAGTACTGCGAACAAGAAAGGGCATTCGATAGAGTTGAAGGCCTTCTCTGCAACGAAAAATACAGCGATCGTCTGGGACATGCTGTCGAGTGCCTCCATTACCCAGAAGAGGCGGCGGAGACCAAATGTTGTATTCCTCCCAGGAATGAATCCCCTGCCAACACCAGTCCAGGCATTTGTGTATGAGCACTATATTGGGTGGGAGCGATCCCATCACAAGCCATTCTTCATACACTCGGAGGAGTATCAAGCTCAGAATAGGGGCATACGCCTTGTAGAATTCACCGGTTAGGCCGTCGGGCCCCGTTGACTTTGATCACGGGAGCTCCTTGATTACTCTTAGAATTTTTTCCAGGAATATTGTCCACTCAAGAGGTGCGCAGAGGTGGGCCTCTATACAGTATAACTCCTTCTCATCTAAGGAGTGCTGCATAGCCACCAACTGCTGCAAATTCCAAGACCTATATAATTTCCCTTAGAAGGACTGGAACGCTGCTGCAATACCCTCCTCATAGCTTACTAGATTGCCCTGAGGGTCTTCCACACATTCCACGTGCGGGGCCGGTCTGTCAGCCGCTAATAATCATGCTAACAGTGCCCCCGGCTTCTGGCCCTCCACATATTGTCAAATTTGATGGCCGCAAGCCAGGAACCGAACCTCCCGGTCAGCGTTAGCCCTGAATCTATCGAGCTCCTCCCGGAGCTGCGCAAGAGTAAGGGAGTTTGAGGTCTCTGCATAGTCAGCTTTTAGCTCCATGATCCTTGATTCACCCCTTGTGAGTTCCCTTCTAATGCCTCAGAGAATCCTGTTCGGTTTAGACATATATACCCCTTTGATGAAGTACTTTAGGCTTTCCCAGAGCACCCCAACCGACGAGACAGAGCCCTCGTTATCATAAAGGAAGGATTGAATGTCAGCCTGATGGAACACTGCATCCTGCAATGTGCTGGGTTTAAATCGCCAGGAGTAGCCCCAGCCTGCATTCTAAGAATACTGGTGCGTGATTGGAGAGAGTCTGCGGGAGTATTTGACAGGTGCCCCACTGAAACCCCCCCTGAGGGACACCAACAGATAATCGAGCCTAGAGCTGGAGCCATGGACCCAGGAGTGGTAGGTGTAGTCCCGATCCCCTCAATGTTGATGTCTCCAGGCATCAATTAGATTGTATGTTTTGCATATTTCTTGTACTTGAAGACTTGCCTTGGGCATGCTACCCTGTCCCATCCCGGTCTTATCCTGAAGAGGATCCAGCACAGTGTTCAAGTCCCGTCCCCCCCCCCACACACACTATAGTGGCATCCTGGCATCCGGCTAGGTGTTCCATTACCCAGTTAAATGCATTCGGACTGTCTATGTTGGGGCCATAGGAGTTCAACAAGGCCACCAATACACCCTTAAGGACCTCATACACCAGGAGAGTCCGCCCTTCGTTGTCACTCATCGTTGAGATCAGGCGAAACTTGACACCCCTCCAGTTCAGTATGGCAACCCCTCCTGCATAAGAGGAGTAGCAAGAGAAGTATCGGTTACATCCCCAATTGGCGCCCCACTTACTCTCAGAGGAGGGGGTAAGGTGGGTTTCTTGGATGAAGGCCACCTCAATCCGGTGCCTTCTAAGGTACTGTGCGACCTTCCGGATCTTGGCAGGGATATGCCCCCATAATATTCCATGGTGCTACGCAGAATACCAGCGATCCCCAGGGTATCTAAGCATTGGGAGGTGGGGGTGCCACGCTCTGTCCACCTTTCCCTTTATTTTTTACAAAGTCTGATTGCCGCATGGGATATAGTGGCGGGACGCTCTATTGAGAATCAGACTTCCAACAACCTGAACAAACCCTAACCCCTTCCCTACTCCCATTAGTTCCCCACTCCTCCTCCACCCCTGTATCCCACCGCTCTCCCTGCCCTTGCCCACCCAGATCTCCCTCCCCCACAGGCAGCCCCCAACCCGCCCGTTGGTCCCCCCATAGCTGCAACCATCAACCAAAACATTGCCGTGCACGAGGCTCTAGTACCCGGCCAAGCCTGCGGGACTCCCCCACCAATTGGTGGTAAATAAACAAACTGAGGCAAACTAACTGAAGATTACGGTGCCGAAAAAAACATCATACTACTATTCATATAGCCCCCTCTCTGCCATGACGTCTGAACCTCATCATCCGGGATCTCTCCGGTCACCTTGGTCCCGTTCTCGCTAGTCCGCTGGGGTTCTTGGATTGTTGTGGGGGAGTGTCTGCCGATCTCATCCAGAAACAAACTTGCCGCCTCTGGTGATGTGAAGAACTGTGTTCTCCCCACGTGCTGGATGCAGAGTTTTGCCAGGAACAGCATAGAGTATTGGATGCTGGTGGCATCTCAGTCATCTCTTGACCTGCGCGAAGGTCCCCGCTGGAGCTATAGCCACAGGTGGTAGAGTCTAGATCGTCTGCTATGCCACCCACTCTGTGCTTTACTTGTGTTATGTGCCCCCGGTGGGGCCTGGGCAGTGTCTCTCCGGTGAGGTTCACGGAGTCCAAGGTTCTCTTACTGACACTGCGGTGCTGTCTTTGACAGCGGGGAAAGGAATCAGCCAAGCCACCCTCCCGTTTCAGGAGAGGGGATGGCTCTGAGCCTTGATTGTAGGATGCGTACCTGCAAGGCCACAGTAGAGTTCTTATTTCAGCAGGGCCCGCGGGATCCGAAGCCCCCCGCCAGAACACTGATATGGTCCCAAGTGGGAATGGAACAGTCAGGTCAGCCCCCGTCTCCAAGAGATGATGCCACTCGGTGCGCCGCAAGGCCGGGTGTATTGCTGGGGGGCCACGCTTATCGGCAAGTATCTGGGAGGGTCTTTTACTAAGGTGTTGGTTCCTTCCAAGTCTGATCACTGGTCCCAATGTTGCATATGCGCCCTCTCCTCGGCCCGCTGGTGCCCTAGTTCACTCAGGTTTGCCCTGTCCACCGACCCCTACACTAGGTCAGCGCCCCGCCATCTTCCGCTTCAGCGTCTCCGAGCACAGCAGCCAGTCACAGGGAAGTATCACTGGCCTAGAGTCCCGACCACTGAAGCCTTCTCCTGGCTCAATGCCACACTATATGTTGAGTCTAAAATTGCTGCATTGTGGGAGCAGGCTCCAGACTGCCTCTGCTCTGTAAGTGGGGGATATAGACTTATAGTAGTTTTGCCCTCCTGGTGGGTCAAAGATGCCCTCCGCGCCACAACACAACCAACATGGAGGCACTCGATCCACCAATTGGGCCCGCTATCAGGGTCATCCTTCCGTTGTCCAGAGATCTTGGCTTGGATTTCGGGCTCCAGAAGCAGGCTCCCAACTGCCTCCGCCCCTGGGCCGTGTATCTTTGCTACCTGGACCTCTAGGCCAGCCTCAGACCCTCCTCGTGGGGCGCTGCTTGAAGTATCACATGGGAGTGGGGACACGCCCCTTTGCCACCCTGGTGCCCCCTCCTCCGCTCACCTTCACAGTCCGGACCGCAAGGCGGCCGCAGGCTCCGTTTCTGGCCTCGGGGCGGGCTCCGAACTGCCTCCGCTACCGGGTCGGGATGGAATCACTGATTTTCGGCTCCCCAGCTTCTGCCCAGGCCAGACCACGTCAGCCTCTGGCTCTCCGCCACACCAGCTGCAATCCGTCCCGCAGCAGCGGGCACTGCAGCTCTCCTCGTGCCTTCACAACGGGTGGGACCAGAGCACCTTCCACTTCCCATCAGCTCCTTCTCATGCCAGCGGGTTGATCAGGACTGCTATATGGGTACGGCAGGGATCACTGTTTCACCGGGCTACTAAGCTTCGGAAGGGTCCTCCAGGGCTTTCGGTTGCACCGTGATTGAGGGTTATACTGCCTCAGAAGCTGCTATTGCATCTGGATATGTTGGCGCCCCACACAGAGCTCAAAGAGAGACAGCCATCTTGGTCGGGCTCTCTAGCACGCAATGTGTCCATAGTTAAGCCCCTTCAAAACCTCACACGTGATTTGATCCACGAACCCCTGCCATGGTCTCAGGAAGCCGAAGATGACTTTGTCACCATTAAGGAAGCACTCGCAATTGCTCCAGTTTTAGGTTTGCAAGAAAGTTGTCTTGTTTTGGGATGAATGCAATGGGTTTCCTCAAGTTGTGCAGTTGCAAGCACCAGCCTGTATCTTATCATAGTGTAGCGCTAGATCCAGTAACCGCAGGACTTTCAGCACGTCTGCGAGCTGTAGCCACTTCTGTACTATTGGTGGAAAAAAAGACTCCCTGGTACAGAGCCATCTTTCTGTTCCTTATGCAGTATTGACACAGTTTCGTAATGGAAAGACACAGCATGTGTCCAATTCCCACCTTACACGTTGAGAGAAGTTGTTCATCTCTGCTGCCATTGTCACCATGAATCATTATTCAGTTCTAAACACTGCTTCACTTTTACCTACCCTTGAGGATGGGGAGCTCCACGATTGTCAGATTGCGGTGCAAACACTTTTGTCTCTCCGTGTGGACTTATTTGATGTACCCTTGCCTAATACTGAGCTGATTCTGTTTGTGGACAGCTCGTGCATTCGGGTGCCGGAAACAGAGGAATTGGTTTCAGGGTATTCTGTATGTACCCCCCATGCTGTACTAAAAACATACTGGTAACTTGTGGCTAGGTCAGCTCAAGTGGCTGAGCTCACGGCCCTCACCCATGCATGTACTCTGGCATAGGGTAGATCAGCCACGATTTACACTGATTGCAGGTATGCCCATGGGGTGGTCCACGACTTCGGAATTTTGTGGAAGCAGCGGGGGTATTTAACGTCCACTGGTACCCCAATCCTAAATGGAAAATATGTGTCAGCATTATTAGAGGCACTGTTACTCCCTGCAGTAGCTGCCATTGTGAACTGTGAAGGGCATGATCCCTCACAGTCATTTACAGCCCATGGACATTATTTGGCCAATGTTGCATCTTGTTCAGCGGCCTTGAGAGGGCCCTGGGATCCTAATGAATGCCCGGTTTGTGTTGTAGTTCTACTCCACCTATACATTCTCTGGCCAGTTTGCCAGTACTCCAAGATCAATTTTCTAAGCTGAAAAGGTGACCTGGAGGCATGGTAAGTGTGTATGGGAGGAGATTCCCCTGTTGTGATCCCCAGTTGGCTGCCTGGTGGCATCCAAGGTACTTCTCCCCTGCTTAGTCTGTGAAGCTCATGATGTGGCCTAATTAGGCAAAAATGCCATGATTGTACAGTTACAATAAGATTGGATGGCTCCTGGGTTAGCTACTAAGGCTACAAATTATTGCGAGAATTGAATTATATGTTTAATCCATAATGTCAGGAAAGCAGTGCCTACGAAGCTGTCTGCACGGCCTGTACCAGAGAGTCAATCTTTACACGTGCAGACAGATGTCATACAGCTCCCCATGTGCATGTCGTATCTTTATTGCCTGGTTATAGTGGATGGGTTTTATGGGTGGGTGAAGGCCTATCCTTTTAGGAAAGCAGACGCAGTCACTGTGGCCAAGAAACTGTTAGCCGAGTTTATACCTCGGTTTGAATTGCCCTTATGTATAGACAGTAACCAAGGTACCCATTTACGGGCCAGGTTAATACAGAGGTGTGTGAAGCGTTTGGGATAAGACATTAATTCCACTGTGTTTATCATTCTCGTTCCAGTGCATATGTAGGACGTCAAAATGGTGACCTCAAATCAAGGCTGTCTAAAGTGTATAAGGAGACTGGTTTAAAATGGCCCCATGCTCTGGCCCTGGTTTTGCTTGCTGTGAGAAACAATCCCCAGCGTAAACATTGGCTGTCAGCCCACAAGATTCTTACTGGTCGCCCTATGAGAATGGGAACTTCACCTCCAGCAGTCTTCCATATGCAGAGTCTATCAATGTAAAATGATAGCTTGATGAAATATTGTACCACCTTAATGAAAGCTGTTTGCTCTCTTCATGCCAAGGTTTGCAAAGCTTTGTCTGAACCGGCTATCCACTGCACCCAGGGCACTTGGTCCTGGTTAAAGTCCATCAGAGAAAGTCTGCACTTCAGCCGAGGTGGCGTGGTCCCTTTCAAGTTTTGTTAACCACCAACTCAGAAGTGAAGTGCCCCGGCATCCTTGCCTGTATTCACGCGGCACATTGCTACATGGCCACTGCCCCAGCTGATGACATTACCTCACCGACCACCGATCTTCTGCGGACTGGTTCCAGCTCCCCCACAACCACCGACACCACCGCCAGTGTGCCAGTGTCAAATATTTCCAAAGTTCCTGGAACAGAGTGATCAGTATCAGAGAGTGAGGGCACGGTCCTCAGTCAGACAATATGCTTACGTAATGAACTGGGATCCACAGCTGCTGAATCTGTTTTACACAGTACGGTCTCAAAGGGAGATACTGATGAGGCTCCTCCGATAGGCAGTCGAGGCACAGAAAGGGACGACGCCGAGCTGGTTCCATCTGTTGGCATATCATCTCCAGCGGCTGCTTCCACTGGACTAGGCCACGGGACCAACCCAAGGTATGCACTGCGATCCCATGGGAAGATATCCGAGAGTCAGTAGTTCTGATGAAAGTGACAACGGGCTGAGTTACTCACCTCTGGATTTGTCTCCCCAATGACGATGAGTCCCTCTGAGGAGGTGGTGAGAGTAAACACCACTGCTATGTCCCAAGTGTCTGCAGGTTATGGACCTTGCTGCTTTCATGTATTGGTCATGCTGTTTGTTACCATGACTCTGATATTTGTGTGGCTCTGGTACGATAGGTATCTGTAGTCTTCAGTCAGGTTGGATCATCTTTGATGTCCTGGGTGTTAGTGTTAGCAGTGCACGGTGGCGCGAGTTATGGTTGCTTATGTTACCATAACTGCCAAATTTCTGGGGGTTTTCGGTTTTACTTTGAACCATAACGTCCCTTTAACAAAGTTTTTTCACTGAATTTCATAGGTTTTTAGTAGCGCAACTTAACCATAACGTCCCTCTAACAAAGTTTTTTTACTGAATTTCATAGGTTTTTAGTAGCGCAACTTAACCATAACGTCCCTTTAACAAAGTTTTTGTCACTGAATTTCATAGGTTTTTAGTAGCACAACTTAACCATAATATCCATGACTTCATATACATGTAAGATAGAACATACTAACACCCTCGTAGTGATTTTCATGTCCGCCCACTACCGCCATGTCCGCGGACATATCGAAAATATGAGCGTGGTGAATGTAAATTTAAATAGTGGCCCCATTTCCCTTTTGAAGTTGGCTCTGAAAAGAGCGTTTTTTTTTTTTACAGATGCTTGACAGACACCTGTTATTTTGTATTTTTCTTCTTGTTTTTTTTCTTACTTTACTCCTAAAATCTTCACATAGCCTTCTCCAAAGCAACCCTTACATTCCAAAATAAAAAGGCATTTCCCGTAAAAGATAAAGAAATGCCATCTTCTTTAAAATTAACAGCATTACTGGCATCAATATTCTCATTATTACAGAAGAACATACCAGCTCTAAGCATGAAGGCACACATGCCTCGGTTGATGACACACCTAGCAATGTTTTGCTGAGGACAAAAAACTGAACTATTGTCCCATATTACCCTAGGTAGTAATCCAGAAAAAATGACTTTCGCATTTGGAAGGATCTTCATTACGGCTTGAACTAAGCGTTCCAAATCAGCCAACAAAGTAGGGGCACTGACGTTGCCCAAATGGAAAGCACCATAGTGCAAAAGTACCACACGCGGACTGTTCATCGTGGCCATATCCTCACAAACTTGTACAATTCCCTGTACATTGCAATCAGGCACAGTGCTCCACACCACCTCCACTCCTTTCACATCAAAGTTGTTTGCAAGATGCCTGCATTGAGCATACTGTTGTAAACCATGCACAAACATATCTCCGAGCACCAACACCCTGACTTTCTCCACTTCTGCCATCTTCACTACACACAGTCTCTTTCAACACAAATCCACAACCTCGACATCTGATTGGCTGATCCGTACAGTCTTCTTTCCATGTTGGAGTTCCTGGAAAAACCCGGATGTAGCACGCCCTGTCCACGAACAGCCGCGGTGTCCGTGGACGGCGTTCACTTTACTCTCTGTGCCATTCCCTCATTGCATACAGCTAAGCAATCACACAATACGAATAACGTCCTCAGAACACCCCCATTTTGTGAATTTTCGAACATTTCAGGACAATTATCATTTCATTATTCAACATATTAACATTACAAATATTATACGTTCATCTTGTACTCTGCACACAATGCTATGTTTCTCCATTAGTAGCTCAGTATACTAGATAGAATCCCATAATACAATGCTATTTATATCAATGCATTGTTCAAAGCACTAATAACGGTATGATATTTATTACAATATCCTTGACACTTTATTCGCAACATTATAATAAAAATCCCTAGTACACAAATTCCATGAAAAGTACATACACATGTGATGTCATCAGTGATTTCATCAATGACATTTGCGATGTCATCTTTGATGTCCTGGGTGTTAATCTTAGCAGTGCATGGTGGTGGCGCGAGTTATTTTTCATAGCTTACCATAACTTGCGATTTTCCGGGGTCTTTCAGCTGTACTTAGAACCATAACGTCCCTTAAACAAACTTTTTTTAATATCACGCAAACAATATACAAACATGGCGTGCAAAAACCAACTTCTCACAGATGGCTTTACACAGAATGTTGCAAAGTAAGAATTTATGCTCGTTCACAGTGAAGGTCAGCTGCTTAAATTTTTTTCGCGGGCCCCGGATAGGCTCACGAAGCGGACTATAAGGTTGTATTGTGTTTTGACCTTGACAGACAGAGATTGTGATGAAAGACTTCTCTTGAAGGAGTATTGCTAAAGCGTAAGAGAAGATAAGGATGAAATTTCTGAAACAAAACCACTTTTATATATTATGTCACTATGCGAAAGATCGTTCGCACACGCAGAGTCGTATTTTGGGACTGCACTACTCGTAGACAATGGAAATTGCAATTGTACTGTAAGTAACCCTTTCGATTATTTTATACCAAATATAATTACAATAGCGTAGCATTAAAGACCGCTCAAGTTGAACTTGTTCGTTGAAAGTGGCATAATGTTTTCTACCGCGCACTATCACCGCCAAATTGATCTCCTGTCGTTTAGAGGACTCTGAAAAAGGCAGACGACACAGGGTGGGTTAACAGAAATAATGTAACCGGTCTATAGGCGGTCAAGTGCTCTACTCGCTGTGCCACTTCACTGTAGCCTGCCAAGTGGCACAGCGAGTACAATGCTCGCTTTGACATCCGTGCACACCTTGCTAACGCAAGTTCGAATCCCGGCAAGGCCAAACTCAGCCTTTCATCCTTCTGTGGTCGATAAATGAGCACCACACACCGTGGTTAATAATAAGCACCGCTTAGATACCTCACGGTTCTTATCGCTATATGAATGGGAACATTTTATTATTAACATACTCCGTTGCACTATCTTCGATAGCAAATAGTTTCACCCCCTAATAAATAAAATGATGATTTTTAATGAAGATCGGCTGGTGAGACTAATTTATGTTTTTTAAAACAGGTATGTGGACCCATTTTACCTATGTCATGATTTACATACTCCAGCGGATGGGGTCTTCAACGGCCAGGTGCAGGTCCAAATATGCAACTTCATGACCCTCACCATTTTATGGGACAATCGCCAAGGACTACGCAGTACTAGCGGCTACAAACAACATACCAACCAAGAGGGTGGTCTAATGGCTCGTTGTTGGAGCAACCTTCCGATTATCAGAGTGACCATTTACTGCTTTTATCATAAACCAACAGCCTATCTACCGCAAAGGAACAACGCGTGGCTCAAAATAAACTTTTGCTGATCGACAGCAGAGACAATAGCAAATCGCTGAATATTCACTAAACATTTCATGTGAAATAAATGTACTTTACCAAATGTACAATACTGCTGTTTACTTTTAAACCACAGTTTCATATTCCGAATTGTGGCGCACTGAGTTGTAAGCTGATCTAACACCCTCTGTACCGCAAAGGAACATCACGTGCCTCAACATGAACTTTTGCGGATCGACAAGAAAGACAAAAGCAAATTGCTGAGTATTCTCTAAACATTTGATGTCAAATAAATGTACTTTACAAAATTTACAATCTTGCTGTTTGCTTTTAAATCACTGTTTCATATTCCGAATTGTGGCGCGCTGTGTTGTGACATAATATGTGTTGTCTTCCGGGTTCTGTGTAAAGTCACTTAGGAGTGCAGAGGACTGGGCGCGTTTGATGACGCACCCTGTAACGTCACGGAGAGAGGCGGGGAATATTAATGCTTTGATAATATCAGGCTTAGGGGTGGGAGATATGATTTAGTGTCGCAAGAGCAAGTCAGCCAGGTCAATAGCGCCAGTCATAGGATTATCACATAATGTCAGCGCACACCAGCCGGATTTATCATTTCTTTAGTGGACAAAAAGTCGGTTGACGCCCATAGGAAATTGTACTATTAGCGGACAAAAGGAGTGGTCTTAAAACACTTTCACCCTGACAACGAACAATACAAACAATGTTCTCAGAACACCCCCATTTTGTGTAATTGCAACCATTTCGGAACACCGCGAGTGTTCTTAGAACATATTCAACTAGACAGATTACAATACGGACAGTGTCCTGAGGACACCCCCAGTTTGTGTATTTACGAACAATTAAGTACACCGCGAGTGTTCATAGCTCATTTTTACCTTCCTTGCGAACAAAAATGACGCATACTGCGTCCTCTAAACACCTCACCATTTAGTTTATTTACAAAATGTCAGAACAGCCGTGTTCTCCGCGGACAAATCGAACGCAACAAAAACATCTAGCACATGAAAAAACAAAACATTGAACCTATCTCATACTCCCCCACTCTCCCCAAACACTCTTACACACCAACACACGGCACTAAATACAATTTTTTATCCACGTTTCACCGCGCTGTACGCGGTCGACGGCGAATACAAGATGGCGGGCGCCACAGAAAACCTGACGCGCTCCACGCCCCTCGCCGTCCAATCAGCAAACACGTTGCATGTCCGCGGACATGACGCAAGGCCATGGGCCAATCGGGGTGCTGTCCGCGGAGCGAACAGGGAAGTCCGTCCGCGAAGCAAACACAGATATCACTAATATTTTTGCCTTACGTTTTGGTCATTTTATAAAAAACTACTGGACGGATTTACACCAAATTTGCAAAAGCACGCTTTCGGGACCAAGCCCCGCTCCTGCCGCAATAATTGGTGTAAATCCATCCAGCGGTTTGGCCTGTGGCCGTGCGCAAAGTTTTCTCCCATTATGTCTATAGGAAAAAACACAAGTTTTGGGACCCCCCCTATAACTTTTCCCCCCCTGGACGAATCCTCACCAAACTTTGCAAAAAAATCCAGAATGGGCCATATACTTGTTTTGCAAAGTATGGTGAGGATTCGTCCAGAGGGAGCGAAGTTATAAGCCACCCAAAAAATGCTCTTCCTATGGAAACACCAACTTAACCATAACAACATGGACGCTACTGCGTCCATGTAATATATTACATGGCCTGCGTCGCCGCCATGTAGTTATGCTTAAGTTGCTCATCTGATAGGCGGCTTATAACTTCGATCCCCCTGTACGAATCCTCACCAAACTTTGCATAAAAAGTATATGGCCCACTCTGATTTTTTGTCCAAGTTTGGTGAGATTTGGTCAAGGGGGGGCAAAGTTATAGAGGGGTCCCAAAATGTCTTTTTTTCCTATAGACATAAAGTGAAAAAACTTTGCTCACGCCTACAGCCCAAACCGCTGGACGGATTTTCACCAAATTTGTGGCAGGAGCTTTTGTTAATTTTGTGTAAATCTGTCCAGTAGTTTTTTTTTTTAAATGACCAAAATGTAAGGCAAAAAATTTAATGATATCTATGTCCGGTCTGCTGACTCACTTCCCTGTCGATCAACGGACTGGCCTCTGATTGGCCGCACTATCAGCGGACTGGCCCCTGATTGGCCAGAAAAATTTGCAGACTTTTGCATGATCCGCGGACATCGGGAGGCAGCCGCTGATTGGATGGTGAGAAAACATTAAATGCTTTGGTTTTCCTGAAATGCCCACCATCTTGGATTCGCTGACTTTTTTGGAGTCCACGGACAGCGCGGCGAAAACATTTTTTTTAAAAGCAGCATTGCACTTGTCAAACTCAACAAACAATCTTTGGGGATGTGGGGGGGATGAGGATTGGATTGGATATGGCCATAAGAAGCCAAAAAATGGTTTGTTTCACCACCAGAAAGTCCGCAAACACTCCGGATGTCCTGGGGCAGTCCTGTGGTGTTCGCGGACACTTCAGATGTCCTAGGACATCTGTAAGGATATCTGTATCTATTTCGGCATTACAGGGTTGGGTAAAAGCAGTTTTTGGATGGCTTATAACTTTTACACCACTCAATGAAACTGCATGTAATTTTGCAATTTTATTCTAGAACTAATCCTGAATGGTTTTGCAATTTTTTTTGTGATTCTGTCAAGAAGGGGCGAAATTAGAGGGGGGGCTCCCAAAATATTGTAAAGGCATATAAATGTGGTGTCATTTGACGAATCTGCACAACATTTGGCAAAACGATTTTGGATCTAGATATAAATGGCTTTCTAAAGTTTGGTGGGATTTTCTCAAGAAGGAGCGAAATTAGAGGGGGGACTCAACATTTTTTGATGGCTTATAACTTTGTTGCTATTTGACGAATGTGGACAAAAGGTTTGAGAAAGATTATAGACCCAACCTTCAATGTTTGTGTAAAGACTGAATGGATTTTGTCAAGTGGGAGCTAGGTTATATAACTATTGTATGTACATACATTTTGACACTTTTAAAAAAAGTGTAAATCTGTCCAGTAGTTTTTTTTTAAATGACCAAAATGTAAGGCAAAAAATTTAGTGATATCTATGTCCGGTCTGCTGACTCACTTCCCTGTCGATCAACGGACTGGCCTCTGATTGGCCGCACTATCCGCGGACTGGCCCCTGATTGGCCAGAAAAATTTGCAGACTTTTGCATGATCCGCGGACATCGGGAGGCAGCCGCTGATTGGATGGTGAGAAAACATTAAATGCTTCGGTTTTCCTGAAATGCCCACCATCTTGGATTCGCTGACTTTTTTGGAGTCCACGGACAGCGCGGCGAAAACATTTTTTTTAAAAGCAGCATTGCACTTGTCAAACTCAACAAACAATCTTTGGGGATGTGGGGGGGATGATGATTGGATTGGATATGGCCATAAGAAGCCAAAAAATGGTTTGTTTCACCACCAGAAAGTCCGCAAACACTCCGGATGTCCTGGGGCAGTCCTGTGGTGTTCGCGGACACTTCAGATGTCCTAGGACATCTGTAAGGATATCTGTATCTATTTCGGCATTACAGGGTTGGGTAAAAGCAGTTTTTGGATGGCTTATAACTTTTACACCACTCAATGAAACTGCATGTAATTTTGCAATTTTATTCTAGAACTAATCCTGAATGGTTTTGCAATTTTTTTGTGATTCTGTCAAGAGGGGGCAAAATTAGAGGGGGGGCTCCCAAAATATTGTAAAGGCATATAAATGTGGTGTCATTTGGCGAATCTGCACCCACATTTGGCAAAACGATTTTGGATCTAGATATAAATGGCTTTCTAAAGTTTGGTGGGATTTTCTCAAGAGGGAGCGAAATTAGAGGGGGGACTCAACATTTTTTGATGGCTTATAACTTTGTTGCTATATGACGAATGTGGACAAAAAGTTTGAGAAAGATTATAGACCCATCCTTCAATGTTTGTGTAAAGACTGAATGGATTTTGTCAAGTGGGAGCTAAGTTATATAACTATTGTATGCACATACATTTTGACACTTTTAAAAAAATAAAACATGGGCGGATTTCGAGCAAACTCGTGAGGCGCATTGGCAAGGACATTAAAGCATGGTTTTGCAAATGTGCCCTTGTTTTATTTTTTGACAAGTGTAATAATGTAGGTACAAAAAATTGTCATATACCTTTGGTGACTGAGATATAGCCTGTGGCCGTGGGCAGTAGCCAGATTGTCTGGATCATGGCATAAGGTTATGACACAGAGAAACTTGATACTGGCCTTGACCGCTAGGGACGAAAAATGGTTTTAAAGTGACTATGTCTACCTGGGACCGGCTATGTGGTAAAGTTATTCGAAGGTAGGATAGGTTTGAAAGGGAAAAAATGGCTTGTGGTAAAATGTTCATAGGGTCTTGCAGGCTGCCATGGCAAGGGAAGAGGGGCTGTGTACGGAGCCCCGCCTTCTCTTTCCATGTTGGCTGTCTTGGAAAAGGATTTTCCTTCCTACAGTGGGACACCTCAGGAGCTATAGGAAGAAAAATCTATGTTTTAGCACCCTGGGTTCCCGCTTTGGGAACCAGGGCTGCTAATGGCCTTTATCGCCCATTTCAAGGGCTGCAATGGACAATAATGGTCCGTAGCCCTCCTTATTTATTTATTTAATTATAATGCACCAATGCCCACAGACATCAGGCTGTGTGGTTACAGTATTTGTTGAGGAAGATGAGGTGGAGGAAGACAGCTTACTACTTGCTGAGAAAGGAATAACCTTTCTGAGAGCCTTGCGGTCATTGGATTTGGTGTGGCGGCGCATTGAGGTGGTCCCATAGGAGTAATGTCCAGGTAGTCTGTGACTGAGTACAAAATTGCACTCAGTGCATTTCACTTTGTTAGCTTTAGCCTTTGGTATACTCCCAACAGTAGCAAAGAAGTGGCACACCCATGATTCAATCTTGGTGCTAGAAGTAGGCACTTCCTCTACCTCATCTTCTTGGTCCTCTTCATTGTCTTTGAAAGTATTGCACTTTTTTTGTTGTGAAGGTCCTCTAGCTCGTGATGGTGGAGGCTCTTGGGGAGGAGGGGTGGCAATAACTGATGCCATTTTTAAGATAAATAGCAGTTTTAATAAAACTCCAAGCATGTACTGTGTAACAGATTGGTAATGGATAATGAGTACGAAAAGGTGTAGGGGGTGTGCAAGTGAAATTTTGAAGTTGAAGGTTCCTAGATCAGTGGAAAATGCAGTTCCGAACTGTCCACGAAGGACGGATCTTAGTGTGAAGTTCCGATGTGTTCTCGGACACGTCATCATGCCGCACGCCAGCGTATGGTCATGTGGCACTGTCCGGAAGGTCCGCAATGAAGTCAGATGTTCGTAGACGTCTACGGATGCAAAACTAGTTGAAATAGTTGCAAAAAGTGTATAGAAGTGTTCAAAATGATTCTAGAAGGTGGGAAATGGCAGAGTTTTAAGGTTACAGTTTGTAAATTGGACACAAATATTGTTATATTTGGTAAGTATGATATTAGTAAGTTGTAGGAAAATAGCATGCATTGGTAAAAACCCATGACATTCACTGAAAAAACATTGTTAAAGGGACGTTATGGTTAAGTTGGGCTAATAAAAACCTATGAAATTCAATGAAAAAACTTTGTTAAAGGGACGTTATGGTTAAGTTGCACTAATAAAAACCTATGAAATTCAATGAAAAAAACTTTGTTAAGGGGACGTTATGGTTAAGTTGTACTAATAAAAACCTATGAAATTCACTGAAAAAACTTTGTTAAAGGGACATTACGGTTTAGTTGGACTAATAAAAACCTATGAAATTCAATGAAAAAACTTTGTTAAAGGGACATTATGGTTAAGTTGCACTAATAAAAACCTATGAATTTCAGTAATAAAAGTTGTTAAAAGGACATTATGGTTACAAGTAAAATCGAAAAATCCTTGAAATTCACCAGTTATGGTAGCTAAGCAACCATAACTCGCGCCACCACCGTGCACTGCTAAGACTAACACCCAGGACATCAAAGATGGAGTGAAGGTCTTATAGGAGGGGACTGGGAGGAAATAATTTGATGCACCCCCCAGCCCTCCAGATAAGGAGCGTATTGCTGCTTTTTACGCACTAAAATAATGTAAATATGCCACATTTTATTTTTATTTTTGTACCATTTATGCAGACTGGCCACAGTACTTTGTTGAGAATTCCCCTATTCTTTGATTCCAGTAGATGGCGCTGGAACACATATTTAGCAAATGCTAGCTTTTATTTCCTCCTTCTACAGCGACCAGAGCGAACAATACGTTCCTCTACACATCCTGAGGCCCTGCATTAACATCTGTAGGTAAGTCCCCTTCTGGGCTCTATGTTCCAGTGCACAATGGCGCCACAGTTGACTTTGTGACTCTGGCTAAATTGAACTCCGAGGTGTGGCATCTGCTTCATGTTATGATTGTGTACTTTTTGAGAATTTTGGCAGAGTCGTGTGTCTGGTGATGTGCTGTTTTGTGTGCTGGCCTCACTGACCCCACGAGGCATAACCATTCCAAGATGGCAGTTCCTTCCATCAGCGCTGGTGTGCTTTTGTTTTCAATGCTGGGTGCCTGTGATTGGGCATGGCCTCTTACAACTGGGCCAATGAGGAGGCCGACAGGCTTGGCCTGCCCTCCTCACAAGGCCCACTCAGACACTCTTGGCCCTGTCTACCCCTGTCCACCAAGGTACGCCGCTATGCCGCCCCGTAAGTGTCTGTGTGCCCCCACTGCCCCTTGAATGTGCCTGTGTTCCCCCACTGCCCCTCCAATGTGTGTTCCCCCACTGCCCCCGTAAGTGCCTGTGTGCCCCACTGCCCCCCGTAAGTGCCTGTGTGCCCCCACTGCCCCTCGAATGTGTCTGTGTGCCCCCACTGCCCCTCGAATGTGTCTTTCTGCCCCCACTGCCCCTCGAATGTGTCTGTGTTCCCCCACTGCCCCTCGAATGTGTCTGTTTTCTCCCTCTGCCCCTGAATGTGTCTGTGTGCCCCCACTGCATCCCAGTGTGCCTGTGTGCCCCCTATGCCCCCCCAGTGTGCCTGTGTGCGCCCTCTGCCCCTCGAATGCATCTGTGTTCCCCCTCTGCCCCTGAATGCGTCTGTGTTCCCCCTCTGCCCCTCGAATGTGTCTGTGTGCCCCCACTGCCCCTTGAATGTGTCTGTGTGCCCCCACTGCCCCTCGAATGTGCCTGTGTTCCCCCACTGCCCCTCGAATGTGTCTGTGTTCCCCCCTATGCCCCCGTTAAGTATGTCTGTGTGCCCCCACTGCCCCTCGAATGTGTGTGTTCCCCCTCTTCCCCTGTAAGTGTGTGTGTTCCCCCTCTGCCCCGTAAGTGTGTGTGTGCCCCCACTGCCCCTCGAATGTGTCTGTGTTCCCCCTCTGCCCCCGTAAGTGTCTGTGTGCCCCCAATGCCCCTCGAATGTGTCTGTGTGCCTCCATTGCCCCCCAGTGTGCCTGTGTGCCCCCTCTGCCCCCCAGTGTGTCTGTGTGCCCCCTCTGCCCCTCGAATGTGTCTGTGTTCCCCTCTGCCCCCCAGTGTGCCTGTGTGCCCCCAGTGTCCCCCAGTGTGCCTGTGTGCCCCCTCTGCCCCTCAAATGCGTCTTTGTTCCCCCTCTGCCCCTCGAATGCATCTTTGTTCCCCCTCTGCCCCTCAAATGCGTCTGTGTGTTCCCCCTCTACCCCGTGTCTGTGTGCCTGTGTGCCCCCACTGCCCTTCGAATGCGTCTTTGTTCCCTCTCTGCCCCTCAAATGCGTCTGTGTGTTCCCCCTCCACCCCTGTGTCTGTGTGCCCCCTCTGCCCCCCAGTGTGCCTGTGTGTCCCCACTGCCCTTCGAATGAGTGTGTTCCCCCTCTGCCCCCGAATTGTGCCTGTGTGCCCCCTCTGCCCCCCTAGTGTGCCTGTGTGCCCTCACTGCCCCCAGTTTGTCTGTGTTCCCCCTCTGCCCCCGAATGTGTCAGTGTGCCCCCTCTGCCCCCCCAGTGTGTCTGTGGTCCCCCTCTGCCCCCCGAGTGTATCTGTGGTCCCCCTCTGCCCCCCAAGTGTGTCTGTGGTCCCCCTCTGCCCCGAGTGTGTCTGTGTTCCCCCTCTGCCCCGGGGTGTGTCTGTGTGCCCCCTCTGCTCCCCGGTGAGCCTGTCTGCCCCTACTGCCCCCCTAGTGTGTCTGTGTGCCCCCTCTGGCCCCTTTTTCCCTCAGGGCACCCTCCTCTCCACCCTTCCCTTCTTACAGTCCCCTCCTCTCCCCTTCCCCCCTTTTCTCATAAAGTCCACCTCTCACCCCCCCGCCCTCCGTGATGTTTCCCTTTCCCCCTCACCCCCTTCCTGCCTTGCATCCTTTCCCCTCCCCCCCCCTCGTCTCTCCGCCCCTCCCTATACTGCCTTCCCTCCCTTCTGTAATCTCCGGCACTACCCCAATTGCCGTCAGGCATAGTAAATTGTAGTCGCCTGTCTTTTTGCAGCCTCTCCCCCTGCCCCCCTCCTCTGTAACATTGAAGCTGCACTGGAACAGTTTCATTACATGTGTAATGTAGTTAGATGCCCCTACACAAGTAAGTGTGCCACTTCTCCACCGTCTCTGAAGTTGGTACCCCTCCCAACATTTGAAGGGTTAGCCCCGCCTAAATTTTAGCCTAGGTGCACCCATGGATGTGCGCACTTGCATTTTGTTAGGCACAGAGGCGAGGGAAGCATTTCCCCGAAGCTGGCAGTGTTAACGTTTTACTGTATTTGTTCAGAAAAATGTACTTGGAACAAACGCAGTAAAACTTTAAAGCTGTTACTTTCAAGAAAGACTTCCATCACCTCTCTGCATATTGCGCTTTAAAATATACTATTCGATAGTATGTGTTGGATACGTTTTACTCTCTTGCAGAGGAGAAAACACATTTTTACTCTCTTGATATTGCATTTACTCTCTAATTTGAAAAAGCATGCGTAAAATACTCCCACCTCAAAATCTTATCTGGAGCACTGGCACCCCCTCTGCCTGGCACTGCAGTATTATAGTGACTAGGCCCTGTAACCTGTCATGTTTAAACAGCGAGGTAGGCACTGTAGGACGTGCTGCGTATGTCTTTGCAATGAAAGCCTTTTGCCTAGTTTTTGGAAATGCTCACTTTCTCATCTCTCGCTTCTGACGTGTTTCCCATTTGGGACATGCAAGTGATACATTTGCTCTCACTTCCTTAAGAAAAGCAGCAGAGGGCAGAGGAAGTCATCACATCGCTAACGCTCTTGCTTGCCTCAAAGCGTATGGGAATCTTCAAGTAGTGTAGGCACCTTGACTAACTGAGTTACGACAGGGTGACCTCACTAATAACACTGGCCTAAATGAAAGAGTGAAGTTGATGTCAAAGGCTGATATAATGAGGCCTTGTTCTTTGCTAGCAGGATGAATTTAGTTTGCAATGTCGACCTGTTGGGACCACCGTTTACATTGGAAAGTGTGTGCCCTTGTGGGTATAAAGGCTCTGAGGCTCGGAGGGAAAGGGACTCTCAGAACCTTGTGTTTCTTGTTGCTGTTGGGTTTGTGCTGTCACTGCTTTCTACTAATAAAGTGCTCACCAATAGACCAGAGAGTCGTGCGTGATCATTTTTCCTCGACGGTGGTGAACTAGTCATCACTGTTTCAAAAGGGATATTGCAGGTCTTGAAGCTAAATGGAGCAGCCGGTGCACGTGGATCAAGGTTGATTTAATGCAATCACATTTTCTTCGGCCTTCGAAGAAGCATGCCCCTGCATGGAGGATACTTTCCTTGGCCCCGGGTGGCATGTGTGATCTTGTTGAGGAAGCTGTTGCCTCCGTCTAGATGTGAGAGAACCAGAGCTTGGACAGTTGCCCCTAAGTCAGATCCTCTATATGATGTGGGTTTTAAGGAGAGTACCTGTTGATGTAGGACCTGCGTGAATTCACAATCGGTATATGTGGATGCGTGAATGCCTCGAGGTACCTGTCTGATAGACAGTTGTGAAGGAATAGTTATGAGTGTGGTGGGAGATCAGCACACATGTGTGTATCATGGGGCTATGATTTAACTATCTGCTAAAACTCCAGAGAGGTTGAATGTTACTGAAGAGGAAGAAAACTTAAGGAACTCAAGAGTAGACTCACAGCTCCTGTAATCCTGATGGTCATATTTGGATACATTGGAGTCCATTAATTGGAAGCAAAGTATGAACGAGTGCAAAGCTTCATTTTCTACACAAATAAATGAGGATATGATGGAGGACAGGAAGGTAAGTATTTTCAAAATTGAGCTGTAGCAATATTCGCTTGTTGATGTGCCACATTGTGAGTTTGTGCCTTTAACACTTTAACACATTATCACATGGCAATCAACAGCCTATTGGTCTTGAGGGATAAATCACAAGACATGGAAAAACACTGCTTCAACTCACTGTTGGGTCATTTTAAATCATGTGTTAATTGCATGCTGGACCACCAACGCATGCACTTATGTGCTACTGGGTTCCCTGCATGCAGTTCTACGTGTTCACAATGCAGAGGGGATAATGAAAGGGAAAAAGTGAGGTAAACTTTCGTTTACTGTTTCATTTTCCCCTCGTCCTGCGAAAAAGTAAATGCCTGCAAATACGCTTGGCAGGCGGTGTTTACTAATGGATTCCTGTGGAATCCAACTGGTCTTGACCAGGTGTGAAACTGTGGTGGATCCCGTAGGAATCCATTCGTTGTACACCTGCATGAAAATCTCATGTAGGTGTACAAAAAGGTGCATTCATGAAATGGGGAGGAATGCACCTCAGATGTTATCACCACTCGTTGCCCCTCCTGCGGTCTCATCACTGCTGGAAAATGAGGCAGGGGGTTAAACAGAGGCTGTAAGGAATAATGATTGGCTGGGAGGAAGTCTGGCCATTCCTAATTGGCTGGGAGGACGGGGTGCTAATTAAGCAATAAGCCCCGAGCTGTGGGGGCATTACTGCATCCCTTCATTACACACAGGGCCTCATTACGACCCTTGCGGTCCCGTAATGGAGGGTGCCGGTACGGGACCGGCACCCTTCATTACGGGAGCGCTCATTACGAGGTTCTCTTTGCGGGACTCGGAACAGACGTCTGGTAAAACCAGACATCCTTTCCGGGTCCCGCGAGGGGAAGAGGGAGGTAATAAAGGGCCATTTGTAATGTGCCCGTTATTACCTTCCTCCCCATTCCAATTGAGCCCTATGGGGGCTCGAATGGGAATGGTTCCTTCAAGGAGGAATTACCGGGTCTTCCAATGTTGGAATGATCCAGTTATTCCTCATTGAAGGAACCCGGTAATGGAGCCCGGTTTGGAGGCAGCCGTAGTGTTAATAGCACCATGGCTGCCTCCAAACTCGTAATGAGGCCCACAGCATGGGCGTAGGACATGGGGGTGATGGGGGGGACAAATCCCCCCCACAATTTTAAGTGGGGGGATATAATAGCTTTTATCCCCCCCAGAATTTGTACCTTAAAATAAACACATTCTAGTGTGTTTTGTGGCTAGTTTCCACGTTCAGGATCGAACCCTGGTTGTCCCAACTGTGGGTGGGAAGCTTGGCTGCAGTGCCATGTGGAGCTGCTTGTAAATATGCTGACAGATGTCAGTATCAGTTCTGCTTCTGCAGGCCGCCTGTAGTACCACAGTTGGCCTTGTGCGCCCCCACGACACTGTCTTGCTTAAGCAAGCTGCTCTTGTTTGCCAGAGATGTCGGAAGGGCTGGGGCAGGATCAGGATAATTGTGGCCACGCAATGAAAATATCACAGTAGCAATGCCGCTCGCCTGGAAATGTTCAAAATAATGTTTACAAAATGGTGCAATTTATTTCATGTGGCTTCTTTCCAAACTCCACACTGTATGTACATTTCCTCTTTAAATCACTTCCATGACCAGGTACACCCACTTTTAGTACATTAAGCAATCCACAGACACGCTATACAGTAGAAGCCTGCCAGGGTAGCTCAGCAGGTTGACAGACCGATGCTGAGATGTTATATATTCAAAACTACAGGTTGTTAATCGTATGACTTTTTGCAATGCCTCATAAAAAAGTGTTAATGTGTTTGGCCAGGGTATGGGTTGGGCTGGTTGCTTGCTTATATTCAGGGCGAAGGTGGGGATATGTCTGCCCCTGTAGTGAAAATTAAAGGTTGCCACCCATGAACCCACAGTTTAATTTCCTAAAAAACTGCTGTCAGCACAACAGAAGCATTTATTTGTGATTAAACAGTTTGACAAGCATATACCATCTTTATAAATGTAACCGGTGCTAAAACACAGAGGGGCACACAAAATAACAGTATATGTGTTGTGTCTGACAAAAAAAACATTTCAAAGAAAACTAGTGAACACAAGCAACATTTTTCAATTTGGAAATAACTTTTTTACTTTTTTATGGAAGTGTGAAATGCACATTTGGAAAACAATAGTGTGCCTAGCATGTAGAAAGCCTGCATAAAACGCAAAGGAAGGAGCACACAAATTACAGGATATTTGTGTGGTAGTCCAATAAATATCTGTCTTTTTGAGACAGCTACTAATAAATAATAATGCAACAAAGAAGTTTTTGAAGTTTTTAATATAATCGTGAAGGCATATGTTATTTCATCTTTTTATAGAGGGGAAATAACTGGGCCAAGAAAAATGGGTAAAAACTCAGGGGTTTATAAATATCTTCACCCCGATATCACCCATTAGTAGCTCTCCACTGTTGGCCTCCACTACAAGTAGCTCTAGCTAACGTAAGTTTGAAGACGCCTGCTCTAGCGTCTTCACCTCAATGTCACGTTTGTGTGTCTCATTCCTGTGGTGCCATAAAACACCTCACTGGGTCCAGGACCAGAACGGCCCCGCCCTTTGCCCGCAGTAACAGAGCACGCCGGGTGTTCTCCCTTCTGCCCAGTACACACAGTGCCAGAACACACATACCTTTTCATACGGTGTCTTTGTCGCTGTAGTCCTGGGACAAGGGCTGTGGCGAGGAAGGGGGCGCATTGCTGACTGCCCCCCATTCACATTCGCTCTATCTTCCTTGCTCGCATGCAGTGGCAGACAACACCATATTTTTACCACCGCATTCAGTGCCCCAGCAAAACCCATCTTTCTTTCCACAATGCATACAGTGCCAGCACACACACCATATAACGTTCTTCCCCCAACGCATGCAGTGTTAGATCACCCACACTCCCCAACATAATGCATGCAACGCCTAAAGAAAGCACCCCCAGAACCTACACACCCTAGCTCACTTTAACACTTGCATGCAGTGACGAAACACAGCCCATCTATTTCACTGCACCCCACTACACGCACTGTATGAAGACACACCCTTTCTCTCCCCCCATCTAGTGCATGTAATGTCAGAACACACACCCCTCTGATTCCTTTCACCCTAATGCCCCATTTGGGGCCCTGCCTCCTCCCTTCACCCCTTGGCCCCAATGTATGCACTGCCACACAAGGTGACTCGCCCACCGCTCCCGCTGCATGCAGTGCGACAGGGGCACTCGTGGGCCCTCCACCCCCCTTACACTGCAGTGGTGCCAGCCTTGCCCCTCCCCGACACTCTATCGCCTCTGCATGGAGAGCTGCATGTGACATTGCCACAGATGCCCCCACTCCCTCGGCCAGTCAATGCCAGGGTACGCTCTTTGTTGCCAGTCTGCTGTGTCAGTGTTGCTGTCCCTTCTTGGCCACATCAGTCGCCATGCCGACACTCTGTGTCGCCTCCTGTGAGATATTTTTGGAAGCTTTTTGATAACAAATTATTCACCTTGAAAGATGAGCCTAGTCCCAAAAGAAAAAATCTTCCCCTCATGGCGATATTTTCGCGCTTTTGTATATTCCTGGCACTATACGATACTCAGTCCAATATTTGGAGAACCAGCATACGCTGCCTCGTACAAACTGGGGGCAATACATGGCCGGGAGAGAGAAGGGGGAGGGCATAATGGAACTACAGCACAGCGCTGGTAGGTGGAGGGGGTGTTGCATAAAATTGAAATGCGTGCATTTTTTATGCTGTCTTTGAAAGGCGCAGCTGTGGGAGTAGAGGCAGTCACGTGTCAGGTGGGTCGGTTGCGTCCATGTATCTTTCTGCGGGCAGTAAAAGAAAAACTGATTTATAATATTCCAGAAGTATTATAGATGCTGGTACTTCAGAGACTGTGCTAGGGCTGGGGCAGTTACATGTTGGGTGTGCCTACATAACCTCTGTTCCTCTGACGGCGTTCAAATGTCTGTCAGGGAATTGTGTAATGTATGAAGGCGTGGGTTTTATAAAGCGTAAACCTATGTGGAAAGAAGCCTCTGTACATAGGCGATGCACCCAGGTGGCCATTATTAAGCACTGGTCCCTTTTAAAGACCAGTAGAGAAGAGGAGTCAATCACATGTCACATGTGCCCAACAGAGCCCTTTATCTTGCTTAGAACAGTAAAATGAGAGACATTGAAATGGGGAAGATTAACATCTGCAGGTTTCCTACAAGGTAGTACTTAAGGCCATTCTCAAATGGTGCCGACTAGAATGGCTTCATTGAGCCCCTGACAAACTGGTCAAAATATAATAAAGATTTCTTCAAAATGTGTTTACGCAAAGTGCCAAAAGTAAGCCCCACACCTCTCACATCAACCTCGTTTGAGGGGTGCCACCCTCCTTGGGATCAGCTTCACCCTCACGAAAAACCAAAGGTTTTTCATAATCTAGAATAGGGTGGGTGGACTAGTAATCCCTCATAACCACCAGAATATATGTGATCTAATTTGCTTTTAATGGGATCACCACTACCAACATCTGAATTCACCCATCTTGAAGGGTCAGGTGGTTTAGCTGTCCCTGGAACACCAGGCAAGTATCTGCAGCATGTAAAATACGATGTCAGCTTGCAAAAGTTAAAGTAGACTGTCTGCACACTTCTGCTGCGGTGCCCCGTGCCTGCGCATGATGAACGTGCCCAGGCTGCGCAGCCTCAGCCTTTGTTTTTCCTGAATGAAGGAGAAGCCAGGCAGAGACACGTGCTCCAGTGACTCGACTCTGTGAGAGCGTGTGTTATTGAAGGAGACAGAGTGAGACAGACTCCTAGTCTGACTGCGACTCGACCTCCACCCGAGTCCTCAGCTACCATAAGGTAAGTCAAGTGGCGTGGCCCCCCTCTCCCAGGTGCAGGGTGGCATGGGGAGGATTTATTGGAGGGAATGTGCCATTGCCAACGTCAGGTATACAGTTTCTAAGCACGCGTGGTGCATTGCAAAACTGATCAGGAATCCTGGCCCCTTAATGTTTCATTATGAAACATTAAGAGGCCAGGATGCCCTGATCAGTTTGCAACGCGCCGCGCTTGTTTAGAAACTGTACATCTGTGTTATTATATTCCATAATACAAACTATTACCAGCACAGACCTGAACGCTGTCCCTGCCCAAAATAAACCATTTGTTGGTGCCCATCCTCCTCATTCCCAAAATGAGACCCGGTCCCCCAGCTGGAGGTGACATCTATTGCTGTGACACTTTGTCCCTCTTCGCACTCACTCAACATGCTTAGCATACATGGAGCAACAAGAAACTCTGTTAGAACATTTACGATTGAGGCATTCCGTTCTAGTGTACACTGCCACTTCTAGGTGATCCCAAGTAGACATATAGAGAAACGAAATGCACAGTGGGGAGGTCACACAATTCGCCCAGGATCACACAATCTGGGAAAGACTGGATTTTCTCCAAGATGTCCCTGTACCCCAGGCCTGGCTTGCAAAGTGCAGACACTGCCTGAGATATCAGCCTGACATAGCATACGAAATCCTCATAAAACCATATAAAGTAAAATGAGGATGAGCCAATCTCAGGAAGGGCCGCTACATGGGATGTGTCCTCTTTTCCATAGTAATGTCTAAGGTAGGCAAGGGAAAACACTTGATGTATGCTCTAATATCAGTAGGCCTCACTTAAGGCACACCCCTCCACCTCTTTCCACCAACTCACACCTGCTTGAAGTTTGGATGGTACCACACCTAAAGCTTGGTCTCTGACATGAGGGCTACCTGCATTTCTCTAGTTCAAACCCAGCAGCAGCTGGGTCCACTTAACCTTTCATAAATTCAGTACCATTCAAATGAGGGTAATAATACCTGCTATTGCATTGCCTAGAAGCTGAAAGCATCTGCATGAAGCACTATGACCAAAGTGTTATTATATTCCATAATATAAACTATTACCAGCACAGACCTGAACGCTGTCCCTGCCCAAAATAAACCATTTCTTGGTGCCCATCCTGCGCATCTCTCAAAAGAAATCAAGCGCTAATCTTCTGTAGGTCTTGGCTAAGCTTCACTGTTTTATTCAGCCTGGCTATTTCAGTCAGCGTACTTGAGTGGTCGCAGTGCAATCAGATTTTGGGGGTAGAGCCTCGGCAGTACGAGGATTTAGTGACTTCTCTGTCTGTGCGCCCTTCCAAATATCCATGCTCCTGACTATTTCTTAAGAGATAATGCTTGCAGGTATCAATGGGCACTTTAAAGGTCATGGATCTGGCATGCCTGTTCTAACTTATTCTGAGAAGCTATATGGAGTGGTTGGTCATGCAAGGCAGGCAAGAGAAAACCTGTGAAATGTAAGCCAGGATAGTGAGGGTGCTCTGAAGACTGAGGAGAAAGTGCTGAGTAAGTGTACAGATGAGAGTTGTGGGGTGCTGGCCATGGGGGAATGGGAAGGAAGGGACTGGGTTGCAGTAGAGCGTGGGACTGCAAAGTGAAAAAGGGTAGAAAGGGTGCAGAGGACAGAAAAAGAGAAGAGCAAGGGAGGGGAGAGATGGGAACAAGAACGGAGTGCAGATGAAAGATAGGGATGTAGTACAAGAAGGGAAAACTCCAGGACTGAGCACCAGTAAGTATATGTGGGCTTGATTTTAATGGTCAATCAAACAAAAAAGTTGATTAGCCCTCTTTAGGTTGATTACATGTGTTTCAGCTCGCCTGAGCCTTTTTAAAATCAGGGCCGTGGATAACGTGAAAGATCCATACGACTGTTGTCAGGTAAGTAATAGCGGGGTCAAATCCCCAAGTCCAAAAATCCTTTTGTTCTAAAATTGCACGTGTCGGCTGGTGTCCATGCTCACGAGGCCGGCACGAGGGCGATTAGAAGTCGTTTGTTGAAATAATTGCAGATATATACACTACACCATACCTGTCTTTGCATTGATTGGGCCTGATAATACACACAGTGACCCCCCTCTCCCAGGTGCAGGCCGGCATGGGGAGGATTTATTAGAAGAAATGTGGGAGCACGGGCCCGACGCTCTCCCACTGCCCCAGTGTCATCTGCGCTCCTGTCTTGTTCCTCTCCAGGAAGAGACAGTCACAGCAGGCTGTTCCTACATCAACTCCCTTTTCACTCAATCTTACCTGCAACCCAAGTCTGAAGTCAGGACTAACCTTAAATGAGGTATATATTCACCTCTGACCTGTCCTGTAGTGGGAGCTGGTGCCAGGGTGCGTGGCATCTTGCCTTGCGAAACAGTATCATGTTATTTGGGCTATCTTAGCAACGCCAGTTCTGGTTTAGATAAAGCCACTGACTTAGGGATGTTTACTACAAAGCCCTGTCTAGTTAATAACTTAATTGGAGCTGGGAACATACTACTAGTGTAATACAAATGTCTTATCCAGGGATGCCTTCATCCACTCTATTAGCACTATGCATGTCCATCACTGAAGTCCTGCTAAAAACCAGCAATGGCAAGTGTTTGCTTGGGTATACGTATTGGGCATTTGCCAGGCACTGCTATTAAATGTCCAGGTACTTGCACCATTTTGCAGCTGCTACCATCAGTGGGTACCTAATACCACTATGGCAGTGCTTGGCAAGTGCCTTTTCCATGCCTACATTAAAGCCCAAATGGTTGGCGTTGCAATGCTTGTTTTAAAACTGCATGTTTGTGACCCACCACCAGCTGACTAATGCATTGTAGACAAGTTTTAATAGCGGCAACCATAAGCCATCTTGGTGACCCAGAAAAAAATAAAGCAGAGCCTCGAGATTCAAACAGCACTTGTTCCGGTATCCATGTCAATCCAGTAAATACCCTGGTGCCGAGGTATGATTGCAGCCCATACACTGCTGTAAAGGGGCTCAAGTGGAATAGGATAGGATGGGTTGGTGAAACTCCATCAAGCATCTGCATTTAAAGCGCAGGTGAGAGTATTATAAAAGATCTCTCTAAATGTCCATTGCTGGGAGGATTTTATACTCTGAACTGCTTTTCTTTTTCTTAATTTTCTTCAGTGTTGTTTTCTTCTATTCTCTTGTTTTATACAGTGATGATATATGTAATTTAATACATACCGCTATTTTAATTTTGTGAAAAGTCGAGTTCTTTAAAAAAGCAAAGTCCCCAAGGTGTCCCCTGTCCCCCCCAGATTTTATGGGTCTCCTACGCCCCTGGCCCACAGTCTCTTCTCCCTTTCCATGGCGCCATTGAATTGTGAGTAGAAAAAATAAATGGCCGCCACGTAATGGTTGTCTCCCTTTTCATGACATCCATTTGTGAATGGAACACTGGGGGACGCGGCTGTAACGGTTGCCAGTCAAAGGATCGACAGTGAAAGGGTCGACAGGTCAAAGGATCGACACCAAAGGGTCGACAGGTCAAAGGATCGAAAAAAAAAATTCCCCCTTTTTTTTTTTTTTTGGCGGGTCCCCCCAACCCCCTTTTTTTGCTAAAAAACACTTTTTCCCTAATCGAAAACCCTTTGACCTGTCGACCGTTTAGATTCGATCATTGACTAGACACCGCTGTAACAATCTTAATGTCCCTCGCCGGGTACTGATAAGCATTATGACACCTTTGAATGTATTTACCCCTTGAACGAAGAGTTTGCTAAGGAAGGTAGTGGGTAAAGTTGGTTGCCAGGACACAGGAACAAGCTGAACTTTTAAGTGTGCTTCCATGCGCATGACCTTAAAGTTTTCTGTGTTTTGTGTTGGGGAAATAATTAACATATCTTTTCTCATGCATTGTACTGCCAGCGTGTCCATATGACTATTTTTAATTTTTTAAATACTGGTTTGTACATGGCTCTGGAGTCCATCACCACCAAGTTATTGTTCACACTTGCACACCCCTTCAACTATAATGTTCACTATCCCTGAGGCAATTCAAGTCAGTTACTGAAAGCAATAAAAATTGACCACATGCATCTATTACATCTTCTCTACGGTGTCCAGTTAAAGGGTCGAATACATTGTTTTCGAACTGCAATGGTTTCAAAAGGACCGGAAAAAAAAATGTGAATGCCTTTTTTTAAATGTATCTTTTTTTTGCCTTCGTATAGGAAAAAATACTAGTTTTCCCCCAAAAAACAGGGGTTTTGGGGGAGGCCCCCCAACCCAAAAAAAAAAAAACATGCATTCACATTTTTTTTTCTCGATCCTTTTGATTCAAAACTATTGCATTTGATCCTTTTGTATTCAAACCTTTCACTATAAACCCTTCTCTACATCAAAAGAACTGAAACATACACTTTAAGTGATTAGGACGGTCACAAACCAATAGTGCAGAAGTTGGAGGCAGTTGAAAAAATAAGACAGAAGCGGGGAACCTGGGGGGCGCGCAGGGACGTCGATTCACTAAAATGCCAGGTGTAGCGGAAGTGACATCACATACCTGATTATATACCTGATTACATCACAGGGAGCGATGTCACATGACCTTTTACCTGGATGACATCAGTTCCTCTTTAAATTTGGTGACATCACCACAAGTGGCATGCAAGTGTAAAAAAAGTACATAAATTTACAATTTTAAAAATACCAAGTTGTTAATAAAGAAGACAAGAATATTGTAGATACCAACCACATTTTAGCAAGGGTGCTGCCTTCATATGCCATGGGTGGGGTCATGATATCAAAGGGTTAGACCCAATAGAATCAACATAGACCATGGCACTGCCATGGATATGCCACTTCAGCATTGTATGGCCAGTTACTTCCATATTATGTTAGCTATGGCTGCAAGTTGCATATTGACATTATTTGATTAGTAGAGCCCATACATTGTCAGTTGCTGTTATATTACAGTATCCAAAAATCCAATGGATGCAAGTCACCAACAATGCACAGGAGTATTGCTTGAGGAAGCAACAGTTGGTTTACTTCGAAGGCGAGGGGCAACTTCATGTCTTATATTGTATTGCAATGGGTATTCGTAAACCGCCTTTCACCATTGGTATGATCTCAACACACTATAGGTTGAACGCCCTTAGGGGACAGAAGTTCAGGTATGGGAAAATTAATCAGAGAGAAACAGAGTGTGTGCGTGCACTTAGCCAGTACGAAGATAAGTAGGGTTGGCCAAGTCCCTGCTAGACACCCATGTTGAGCATGCATGTGGGTGGGTGCGGTGAGGAAGCACAGAGAGAATGTGAGAGAGATATTATGGCCCTGATTCATGGAATTATTTGTCTGTAAAACAGGGATTTGCGTGCCATTCTGCCCGCAAATCCCCATTTGTCATACAGGGATTGGCGTGCAGAATGTCATGCAAATATCTGATTGACACGCAAATAATGTCATGAATCGGGCCCTATGTGTGCAGCTACACCGAATGTTATTGTGGGGTATTGCTGCGTTCTAGTGCTGGGGGTTTTGTTCAAAGTATGTGAGGCAGGAGAGAGATTATGTGAGCAGCTAGACTGAATTGTGTCGTGGGGATAGCTGCATTCTAGTGCGAGAGGTGTTGTGCAAGTATTTGAAGTGTGAGAGACCTTAGGTGAGCAGCTAGACCCATTTGTATCGATGCAGAGAGCTACATTCAAGAGCCAGAGGTATTGTGCAAAATAAATTATCTCACCTTGCGTCTATCTACAGTGTGTCGGTGATGCAGGTCTGGCAGATCTGGGTCAGGACAAACTGTGCCCAGGCAGGATTGCTGCAGAAGCCACTGGGGCACACCCCTCTAATCACAGGTCCAGTGGCTCACTGGATGTGCAAAGCAGACAACGAGAAACACTAATGAGATTTGCATTCATGCTATGTTGTCAATGAGTGCTGCTGGCTGCACTTACCCATTCCCAGCCAGCTGGACCTAGCCCCCATACCCTTTCTGTTGCTACAGTACTGGGTATCAGCTGCACAGACTGCCCCGCCTCTGAACCCAACCATTCTGACATTCTTCACCAATGGACTGCCAACCTGTTAGTGATGGCGGCTTCATGATTTTTCTTGCATCTCTGTTATTTCTTCATCTTACTATCTAGGTTCAGCTCACTATCAGGCGAGATCTAGATTCCGGGTTTGAAAAAAACCTGTGGCACATTCAGCTGTTTTTTCAGGTGCAAAACAGATATCTGCTCTTGACACTGCCTCTTTGTTCATTGGCCAAGGGGTTGCATGGATAGGTTTAGGGGTAGCAGAGGGGGAGCAAGGGGTAGCAGCTGCTACCCCTGGCTACCCTCAAAAGATGTCCCTGGGAGTGTGGGGGTAAAAAAAGAGTCTGAAAATCACAGCAGAGGATTGGAAGGTGGCGGGCAGGCTCGGACTGGCATAGAGGGCAATAGGACAATGCCAAAGGTGCAGGCAAAACATGCTAATGTGGGCTCGTTTTTTGTCAAAGTGGGCCAATTTTATGGGTTACTTCACTGTGCAACTAGTAGGTTTGACGCGCATTACTGATGAAATATTCTTTAAAACGTGCAATTTGCAACACATTCCCTCTTCGGTACAACTCGACCTGTCTGTCACAATAGGAATGCATTGCCATTTGTGACTGTCGCCCACTATTTGAGTGGTGCCTGAGCCAATGGTGTGCCCCAGTCCGACCCTGGTGGCATGCAGCAGAACAGCACAAATGGCATTAAATGCAAGGTGCGAGTTAATACATTACTGGATCTTACTCAGAACCTACCTTCAGGGATGTCATTTGGGGGGTCGCAACTGCAACCCATGTGGTCTCCCTTGCTACCCCTAAAAAAGGGGGGGTTACATTATTTTTTTTAAAACAGCAGCTCCTGGGATGTTGCCAGTGCCAATGGGCTCTTTGTTTCTGGAGTGGCTGGCTTTCTTGTTCAGGCCTCTGAAAAAACAGGGGGCATCACAATTGTAACACTTTGAGCAGTGACTCTAAATAAGAGAGAAGAGGAATAATAAATAATTTGTCTTTCTGGAATTATATACAGTAATTGCTAGACTCATTAAGGGTTTATTTCAGGCATACATCAAAGGGTGAGTCACTGATTTGGTCTGTTCTTAAACACCTCAAATTCACAATGCAGACAAAAACTTCCAAAACGCATTTAGAGTAGAATAAGCATCCATTATGGACTATGTATTTTGCATTTTGCAAGTTGCAGTTATAGCATGTTTTTTTCTGCCATTGTCTCTGTTATGATCATCACAAGACATTCCATCTCGGTGTCCTCGGTCACTTGACAAATTCCTTGTGCCTAAAAGCGTGTGTACGGTATAGAAATGTTTGACCATAGGATGTAAAGTGGCCCTTGATTTCATTGTGCCACAATTAATGCTTTGTTGTAAAGTGTCTATCTTTCCTATCTCCCTGGCATGCTGTTCAGGATGTTTGTTTGCATGCATGAGGTAACAAATGCCCAGAGTAAAGAATGCCGTGTGAGTGCGCACTTTCCCTGCGCTACTCTAAATTCTTTAATACACAGTTATGAACCCTCTCAATTGTATGTATTTTGCCAACATCTGAAGCCTGAAAAGTAGATCCAAGCAGGCTTGACATGTGGCCAACTTTGCACCAGACCTGCAGATGAACTGGCCTGCTGTTAAATTTGTTACCAGTTTAATGGTATCCACTACAATGTGCAATTTGCTTTCTGACTTTGAGAACATTCAGACATGTAATTGCTCATTTTACTATAGCCAGTAAGATAGCTATAGCCAGTAAGATAGCTCAGTGGGTTGAATGCTCGCTGCTGCAATGTGTGTGTGATCTGCAGGTTGCGGGTTCGAATCCTGGCATGGCCAACCTCAGCCTTTCAGCGCTCTGAGGTCGAAATATGAGTACCAACACAGGTTGGGTGATATGTATGTATATTTGGTCTATATAATGCGCTTAAGCGTGAGAGTTATATAATAACACATCATAATCATTTGGCCTTGGGCGTCTGCTTGCATTCACAGTAATTTGGTTATATTGGCCTATACACACTGATATTAACGATGCACATGGTGATCCATTCTTGTATGAAATGTATATCACATTACAGTGATATCGTAACCATATTTCTCGTAGTATACTTAGGAAAAATACTATGTGATGCCACTTCCTGTTTTGTCATGGGTAAAAGGTTGTGTTCCATCGTTTCCTATGATATCACTTCAGGGTGGGGTCAAATGGCATTGCTTCCTGTGATGTCATTAGAGGTCAAGGGTCATGTGATGTCACTTCTGCTCCCCGTGGCATTTTGGTGAAATGATGTCCCTGTCTACCATACCCCTCACTGTATTCATGTGTAGGCCAAGAGCTATTGTCCACCCTGGGTGGCACGCGGAGCGCTGGACGATACAATGGTACAACTGATATGGGAATGCACCATGGGAGCTAAATTCGGGGAAATGGCGAGTGGACCTGGAGCATACATTGGAAACCAATGTCCAACTAGTTGTGAGACTTGTAGTTCAGGGTACGCTCCCAAGCTTTCAAGAGCCATGACATGATTCGACAATGTTGTCATAGTCTGAGCTAAACGCAGAATAGCCCTCCGATAGAAGAGAAGCACCCCACTTGGGCCTCATCACGACTTGGGCGGTAACCCTTAAAATTGGCGGTAGCGCTCATAGCGCCGATTTTAAGGGTCCGTCAGATCACGACTCCTAATACCACCGGCGGATTAACAGCTGGCGCAAGGACAGCCGGCTGTACAAGCGCCGGCCATAACAGCGCCAGGAACCCTTAGCGCTAAAACATCATCGATCAGGAGTCCGGCATAAGAGCTATTAGCGCCATGAAAGCGGCGGATAATCCGCTGAAAATACCTCCAGCAAAAAGTTGGAGGTAACAGTACACAAGCCACAGCAATGTGGGCCCAGGTGTAAGCAATGCAATCCAGAGTCCTACAAAGGACCCACCCATGCACAACACCCCCTCCTCAACACCATGCTGCCATTTGGAACCGGGAGCCTTGATGTCGACTACTACCTGCTGCGCCTGGAGCTACAGAGGCCAGTCAACCAGGCCAGGGCCCTGGGAGTGCAGGGGGCAGTGGGGATGAGGAGAAGGAGGAGGAGAGCAGCAGCAGCAAGGCGCCGAGCCATCCCCAGGGTCAGGCCAACACCCTGGGCCCTAACTGATGGTCAGTTGGTGACAGAATATCCGCTGGACAGGGCAACCATCACCCAGTTGCTGGACACAATCCGGGGGACATATGCAGCCGCATATCCAGCAGCACGGCAGTACCTCCCCTAGTGAATCTCGTGTCTGTGCTACTATCACTTGGGACTGGCAGCGACCACCATACCGTTGCCATGATGCATGGAATGGTCCAGTCCACATTCAGTGCCATGCTGGTACCAGTGCTTGATGCACTGTTGAATCATGTGAACGAACACATTGCATTGCCAGCCACACAGGCACAGGTGCACCAGCTGAAGGGTCAATCCCATGCCATTGCCCAAGTACTGAATGTAATAGAAGCCCTGGACTGCACACATGTGGCACTTGTGCCACCCCAGGCACAAGAGGCTGCCTACTGAAACCGGAAATAGTACCATTCCCTCAATGTGCAGGTGACATGTGGCCCTGACCTCACCTTCAGCCACTGCTGTGCCCGCTACCCAGGACCACCCACGACTCCATGCTCCTACACAACAGTACCCTGCCAGCGTACATGGAAAGGCACCAAGGGCAAAACACATGTCTACTGGGTGAGTACAAATGTATACCACAAAGCATGTCAATCCACAACTGATGTTGCCTGACACCGAATCCATCATTCCCAAAAGTCAGTAGCATCACAGCAGCATACACATACAAGCAGAAAGCACGATGAACCTTGGACATGTCCAACACAGCAGAACACACCCATGCAGGATGTAAGTCATGTAGCGGCACCGTGACATATGGAATACCCACCACAACAAAGCCTCCAGTGTGAGTAGCACCATGTTTCCCAACACTGACACACTCCAGACATCCCACCCTGGCCACCCGACAGCAAAGAAATACCAAACCATCACCTGGCACATCCACGAATGCTCCACACATAAGTAGGCCGAGTGATGACAATGCACATCCCACAAACACTGTCCCCAAAATGGCCATGGGAATGCATTGAGAACAGTACAGAATAGTGAAGAGCAGCAAATGCAACTGTAGGCCAATGGATTAGCAAGGACACATGAGGCAGCCACTTCTGTCAAGCAGAAGTAGATGGAAGGGCCCCCTCATCCTGCGACATGTGAATGAGTACTGTTACATATCGAAACATGGCCGTACCAAGTGGAGACTACCCCATTGATTCAATCGTGCCCATAGGACAGCGCACTCCACAATGTCATAGGCCAAATGAGAAATATGGCAAAATCACACTGATGACAAGGCTCTGTACACCCACTGGACTTACCTTGTCCCCATACCGGCTTTCTCTCCCCTACAGATGAATCTGGATATCCCCAGTACGCGTGGCTCATTACCCCTGTGCGTCACCCACACACGGCTGCGTAGCGGGCATACAACCTTGGCCATGCCCGTACACGGATCTGCGTGGAGAGGGCATTTGGACTTTTGAAGGCACGCTCCCGGTGCTTCAACCGCACAGGAGGTGCTATGATGTATGGTCCAGAAGAGGTGGTGAAATTTCACTGACATGTGCCATGCTGCACAACATCTGCTGTTGCAGATATGTGCCACTGCCCCCTGATGCTCATGTGCAGCCACCTGAGGATGGCAGTGAGGATGATGAAGGTCCAGAAGGTGTAGCACATGCACAAAGGGTGGTCCTGAGGGAAGGGAGGTTGGCCAGACAGGGATTGATTGACGGATTCTTTTCAAAATGGGTAATAGGTAAATACAGAATATGTCACTTCTACATTGAATTGCATTTGTAACAATCACCACTGTCCATGCATTGTGATTTTTGTAGTGTGTTTTATTTTTCCCTCAAACAATCCCCCCTCCCCCCAGTGAACACCCAACAATCTCCCCTCCCCCAGTGAACACCCAAAACTGTGCTGTTGCCTAATCAGGCCAACACCAATGATGCCATGCACCCCTATGATGGGCGCGGGCGCTTCCCTCTCCTGGGACCCTCCGGTGTGTGTGCCCTCAGGTGGCGCAAGGACCGGCGCCTTGGAGATGGGTCCAGTGAACCCTCTGTTGGTGTTGTTGAGGTCGAGGGCACGGAAGCACTGCCCATCATGTGTTGGCGCATGAGGGCATTGGCCTCACGTTGTTGCTCTGCTAGGGCAGACACAGCCTCCGTTAATTCACGGACCCTCTGGCCAAAGCCTGTGAGGGCAGCAGTGCATTGTTGCAAGACATGGCGCGTGCGTGCATTGTCCCGGGCAATGTACTTGCAACCATGCCGGATTGAGTTGCTCACAGCCTTGATATGGCAGCTCTGGACTTTGGCCATTGCTTCAACACGGGCCTGTTTGGCTTCAATTATGTCCAGGCGGCCCATTACTGCTGCCCCAGTGACAAGGCCCTCTCCTGGCGCGTCAGGTGGTGGACCACGAATTGTGCGCTGTTGGGGGGGGGGGCTGCATGGTGACATGTCACCAGACCGGACTGGGCTGCTTGGCTCGCAACGATGGCCCTCAGGGCTCCCATATGACGGGGTGTCGACATCGGGCTGGGGTGTGCTGCAGTGGGGCACAGCCACATGCCGACTCCCTGCCTGCTGTCTGCCAGTGCTTGGCCTTCCATGGGCTGTGGATGCCCCTTCCCCATCACTGCTGCTGTGGGTGTGTGCTGCGGTGGCATAATGCCCACGTGAAGGTGTCACTCCCACATCCGGCTGCGAATCTGGCCTCCCTCCCTCAGCGTCAGGGCTATGGATGTAGGATTCCGGTGAGCTGCCGGTAGCCCCCCTGCGGCCATGTGGCTGCCGCTGCTGTCTGGCGGGGCTGAGTTGGGGTGAGGAGGGTGTCCACGGTGTTCTCTCCCGTGGGTGCGGCCTCGGGGGGGGGTGCTGGTGGAGGCATGGTGTTGTGGGCGCATTGCTGGTGTGGCCTCATCATCATCATCAACGGCCTCTTGGGATCGACGTGTGCCTGTGGGGCACATAGGAGGTGGTTACATTTGTGTGATGCAGGTCATGCCAACAAGTGTGAATGAAGACAGTGACAATGACGCATTCAACTTGCATTCTGTTCAGTCAACATGTGGGGCTTGTTGTGGATGTGCATGGAGGGACACAGCATGGGTAAGCGTGGTTGGGGTGGACTGCGCTCAGGCTTTTGTGGTTGTGTTGATGCACAGTACCCCACTACGTAGCTGTCATATGGCTATGGGAGTCTATCCCCTGCCCCTGTCATTCATGCACTGCACGTACAGGGTCGTCTAGGCAGCACTGACGTTCTAGGGATGTGGTCCTCACTTACGGGTGTATGCAGTGCCTCAGACACATGTCTTCACTCTCATTCAGATGCATGTATTCGGGGATGGGACTCACCTGCCGTTGGATCAATGCCAGTCCCTGCCTCCACTCCACCGATGCCCTCAATGGTCCCAACATCAATGAGGCCCGACAGTTTCTCCTCCCATGGTGTGAGGTCGCGGGGGGTGGGCCTCCTCCTGTGGCCCTGCTTGCACTCCTGTGCTGGGACAGGATGCCTCTCACCCGAACCCGCGGCCAACTGCACTGACCCTTTGTGGCACACTTCTCCAGATTTGCCCTCTGCGCAGTGCGCTTGTTTTGCGCTGCTGCAGCTCGTGGTGGTGAGTCAGCGCCTCATCCACAAGGACCTCAAGTTTTTGGTCGCTAAACTTAGGTTTTCGGACCCTATCCATGGCAGAATTGCCCCTGGTGCGCTCCTGACTCATTACTGCCTTCGGATGGAGTGGATGGCTTCCAGTGCCTGAGATATCCGACGGATTGTGATTTCCAAAATGGCCACCGCTTTATTTCCCGTTCCGGCGGTGACGCGTTTCCCGTGCGCTATGAGCGCGACCTGGCGGTAGCGCACGGTGCGCCGGATTTAAGGGTTCGCACTAATCGCGCTTACGCCTTGGACCGGGGCGGGTGCACGATTAGTCGTGATCTGGCGGATTATCCGCCGGGTGCCTTGGCTTTAGCGCTATTTAGGTCCGGCGGATAATCCGCCACATTTACCGCCCAAGTCGTGATGAGGCCCACGGGTTGGGTAGCAGACATGGAGGCCTCTATAGAGCATTAGTGGACCCACAACAAGCTCGTGTAGACATCAGGGAGGACGTCCATAGGTAGATAGTGACGAGGGCCAGTGTCCTCAGATCTGGAGGGTGAAGAAGGCCCAGATGCCGGAACACGGAGGGGGAGACTGGTGAACAGTGAAATGGAAGATGATGGAGGCAAGTTACATGAGAGAGATAGTGCTATGATGTACGAGAGCCAGTGACATAGATCTGTGGTAGGGGGTGGGGCAGTGTTGGGAAGCTGTGTGAGCGATGGATTTCTGGTGAGGACGTTTGGGAGGAGATTTGGGTTGGGTGATGTGCTTACTCTTTATTGTTACATTTGTAGAATTGTGCTCCATAATATTTCCACTGAATACCAAAATGCATAAATCATTATCTAAAATAAAAGTACATGCAGATTTGGTGTAATGTGTAGAATGTTTGCAAAACCTTTTCTAGAAAGCGCTGTAACCATCGCTGTGAGTTACGCTGTAGCTATCATCCTAGGGTGAGTACTGCCATTACAGAAAGTGCAGTTGCAACTTTAAATGAACTGGGATTTGTGGTGTATCTATTGTGGGAGGCTCATGTGGGTGCTGCTGAACTCCTTTGCACCTGTGAACCCGGCTTTCCCTCTCTGTGATGGTCTGAGTGCCAGCATGCTGGGATTAGTGTGCTTGTTAAGTCTTCATCTATGCAAGGGTCCTATGGCTTTTCTCTGTGGGCCACCTTGAAATGGGTCTTGTATATGAGACTGCACGCGCCCTCCCAGGCATGCACGGGAGCACAGCCATCTTCTTCCTGTGTCTCCACCAGTGTCCTTGTCTTCACTGGCCACCTTGGGGATAGAAGCTGCAGTGCACATTACTACTCACCAGATACCTTCATGGATGCATTGAAATCTCCTACAGAAGAGTGGGGTACTTCAATCACACTTAACAATTGCTATCTTCAAAGGCAGATGCGAACATTTCAGAAAAATCTACTTTTCAGAGTAAAGAAAAGCTTGTCCGTCTACATACCACTTTTTAAAAGTCTACTTGTCTCGCCAAGTTGCAACCTTAAATGTTTACCACTGTATGTACGCACGCACCCACGCAACCTTCATTATTTACCACGGGATGAGTATACACACACACACACACAAACCTTCAGCAATGTCCTATATGCTAGCAATGTAGGGAAAACTACAAACACAGGGCTTGACCTACTGCCATCCCCGGCCTTAGCCCCGGGTGCAGGAGACCTGTGTATGGCCGAAACCGAATATACACATTTTGAGCATATCCTCTGCACAGTAAACCTGGGCACATAGTACAAAGGACAGGCCATAGCTTTTACCTAAGCTTGTGCCCAGTGGGTGCTACACCTGGACAGGCATGGCATGAACAACATGGCCCCTGAAGGCCCCCAGACCCAGGCTGTAACTGCTGCATATGTGTATGGGTTGCCCTTGGGTTGCACATCCTGATATGGTTGGGACACACATTTAGATGGAGGTTGCCTATTGGAAATGACTGGGGCCTTTGCAAGAGTAGTGGATAAGCTGGGCATGGGAAGAAGTCTGGGTAACTCAGTGTAGCTACTCGAAGTTGAGGCACTGACTGATTATATAATTCCCTGAGGAATGTCTATGTAATGAATTTAGACTCAGAAGCCCATTGCACTGTAACATGAAAACTACTCTATTTAGAATCTGCGCAAGAGTTAATCTTGCTACAATTCCAAGATGCTTGCTGTAAATTGGAGGACAAATTAGACAGAACTGTTCAAAGGTTCCTTTGTTAGTTAGGGCTAGCATGGGGGATTTTTTTTTTTTTTTGTATTTAATCAGTAAAAGATTTTTACAAAATAGATGTTTGCGTTTGTTTGCGAATAGTTCTTATGAGGCTACTTGGGATACCGCTCTCAATTTCATTCTTGAGAAGGTCAAGGTCAAGGGGGATTTATTTTATTTCAGCAGCCAACCAAGGTGGTGCATTGCCACGGTCTCATTATATATACTAGAGAACATTTAATTTTAATGTTTTACAATTTATTCAATTTTTAATAAAAAAATATATAAAATGAAAATAAAATGTTACAACTATACTTAAGAAACTTTAGTTTAAGGAACAACGGGGTTGCAATATAAAGCCAAATACTCCTGAACTTAGCCAGTTATGGTTAGCTTTGCAACCAAGCTTCCCTGCATGCCCTGCCCATGTTCTAACGTATGACATTACAAATTACATTGCTGGTGATTTCACTGATGACATCACCTACTACATCATTAATGACATCTATGTTGTTATAATCATATCACCAATGGTATTGCCAATGATATCAATAGTTTCACCTTCAAAAGAATGAATGAATATGTGATGCACAAGGTCACACTTAAAACAGGGGAAGATACTAAACTGAAGGGACAAACCCCCAGAAGTTGTGTATGTTGTGCCCAAATCCCAGTTTGAGGACTGCGTAGATACTTAAATTAGGCGTTGTAGGGTTAAGCAAAACTGTGGATTGAGCAGTGATAGTTGACCCCCCCAAACCTGCCTGCATTACATGAAGTGTGACTAAGGAGTTCCCCTGGTTCATTGAGAAAAAAGCGCATTTCGGTTTTATAAGGGCCCTCCCATCTGGTACATATGCAGTTAAGAAAGAAGTGACCGCTCTTGTCATGAGGTTGGGGGATGGCCACAATTGATTGTTTAGTTGCTACCCATTTTCATTCAAGTGTTTAATGGGGCTTGTTAAACAGTCCAAGGGGTTGTGTATAGGGTTAGAAGTAAATGTCTTCTAATCAGGTTACGTGCATGTGCCAGATGCTCATGGACTCCATTGTATCCCGTGCCCTAAGCATGTAGCTTATGGTAATGCGTGGCATTATAGCTGCACCCCTCTCAGGGTTTGGGTTGGGTATAGGGTTGGAAGTAAATGTATTCTAATGGGATTTACTAAACATGCCAGATATTTGTGGACTCTAATGCTCTTAGGGTTAGGGTTGAGTATAGGGTTAGAAATAAATGTCCTCCTATTTTGATTAATGCATGTACTAGATGTGTGTGGACCTCATTACCTCCCATAAATATTAGCATTTATTTTATGGCAATGAGTGTATTATAGCTGAAATTCTCTTAGGGTTGGGTAAGGGTTAGAAGTAAATGTCTCCTTATGGGGAATTATTATATATGCTAGATGTTTGTGAACTTCATTGCTTCCCATAACCCTTATCATGCAGTTTATGGTAATGAGTGGTATTATAGATGCAATTCTCTCAGGATTAGGATTATGGCTGGGTATAGTGTTAGAGGTAAATGTCTTTATGGAGTCTACTGCATGTTCTAGGTGTTCATGGACTCAATTGCCTCCTATAAACATTAGCATGCAGTGTGTGGTAATTAGTGGTATTATATCTGAAATTCACCCAGGGTTATGATTAGGGGCTGGATATAGAGTTAGAAGTAAATGTCTTCTAATGGGATTTACTACACATGCCAGATATATGTGGAGTCTATTGCCTCCCATAATCATTAGCATGTAGTTTACAATAATGAGTGGCATTATAGCTGAAATGCTCTCAGGGTTAGGGTTAGGGTTGAGTATAGGGTTAGAAGTAAATGTCTTCCTATGGGGATTACTATATGTTGAGGTTTACACCACATGGCATATCGCCATGAACTCTATTTCCTCCAATAACCATTAGAAATGTAGTCTATGGTAATTAGTAGTAATGTAGCTGCAATCCTATTATGTATAGGGTTAGAAGTAAATGTCTTCTTATGGGCTTCACTACATGTGCCAGTTATGCGTGTACACCATTTTCACCACTGTTTCCCATAACCCTTAGCATATAGCGTATGCTAAGGAGCGGTATTATAGCTGCAAACCTCTCAGGGTTTCTAAAACATCGCTCATCTCCATGAGCTTGCTCTCCTCATGTGCGTTTGCTCACAGGCTACGGCAGAGGCTGCAAGAGAGGCCCCCACAAGCACACAAGTAGAGTCTCCAAATGGCCCCTTTTCCATGAACTTTGAATTCATAGATGCTTGTTTGGTTGAACATTGGATGCAATGGTATCCAGTCTTTGCATCGAAATAATTTGCATCAAATCATTATCCATCAAAATGTATTCATTGAAATGCTTTTCCATCAAAAATCATATTCATTGAATTAATTTCGATGGATTTTTAGGGTTAGAGTTAGGGTTAGCGTTGGGGTTAGAGTTAGAGTAAGGGTTAGGGTTAGGGTTAGAGTTAGAGTTAGTGTTGGGTTAGGGTTAGAGTTAGGGTTAGAGTTACGGTTAGAGTTAGAGTTAGGGTTAGGGCTAGAGTTAGAGTTAGGGTTAGGGCTAGGGTTAGAGTTAGGGTTTGGATTACTGTTAGGCTTAGAGTTAGGGTTGGGTTAGGTTTAGGGGGGGTGCCCTTGGGGGTTGGGTGGGGCTACGGGGGGATCCCCCCAATAAACAATAAACACTACAAATTAGAGGAAGCTGGCCAGTGCTGAAATACTTTAACGATTTCAGCACTGGACAGCTCCCTGTAATGTTTTAACGTTAGGCATGTTTCATCAAATTTCCATGCAAATAATGTAAAATGTTTATATAACGAAACCCTATTCGATAAAAGGGTTTCAATGCATAAGCACTTTGCACTTTATGTATGGGAATTCGATGAATGATTTTTCGATGGATATGATTTGATGCAAGTAATCCTCGATGCAATAAATTTGATGCAAAGACTAGTAACCGGATGCAATGTAGCCATTTGAGAGAGAGAGAGAGAGAGAGAGAGAGAGAGAGAGAGAGAGAAAAATAGAGAGAGAGAAAAAGAGAGAGAGAGAGAGAGTGATTGACAGTAGTAAAGTGAGTTAGTGACATGGGATCTATCTGCAGCAGATCAAACTGATATACAACAGTGCACACCAAACTACATATCAAAAAGACACAAATTCAACAATTGTATTGGTGCACGGGAAGATTTCCAGCCCTGACACGAAGGCTTTACTAAAGATATACAATGTTGTCCAATCTATCGACACTCCCATCCTCTGCACACCTTTTAACTGATAAACCAGCGGGATATTTAAATGAATAAACAGAATTGTGAAAAATTCAAAAGAGAAACACTGAAAGTAATTCCTTTTCTCTCTTCCAGTATTCTTTATTTCATAATGTTCAGATGTCAACCAAAGATGCTCAACGCATTTTGGGGATGTCTCCCCCTTCTTCAGGAGGGAAATTGCAGATGTAAACATAGACAGACCACATGTCTTAAATATAACTCTTCCATATGTACTAACTGATTGTTACCCAAAATTGTTACCATATAACCCACGTTGAATGCTGGTGCTTATCATGCCAAAGGTTTATAGAAATAGAGTATTAATAAACAGTCTCCAGTGGTAGTTCACCAATCTTGCATGTGCCACCAATTCTAAAGTAAAACTACCCTGAGCGCACCTAAACCAGCCAGTGCATTCCCATCAAGAAGTGGTAAGGGGGGTCAGAACTGCAAAGCATAACTGGCTCGTTTAGCGACAGCTAGCCACTATAATGTTGATGTATAGATGAAGATCTCAGTCTGGACTGCAGGAAAAAAGCCGTCTGGCCTCAGAGGAAAAGTATAACAATTCAAGTACCAGCGTTAAATGTAATCCAAAATATAGGCTCACCACTTCCTTCTGGAGGAATTCCAAACATATCGTATCTGCACTGCTGTGCAGTGCGCCTGCCCGGGAATCGGCAATGTTCTTGGGAAAGAAGGTAACCAGAACACAGTTCCTAAAACTACATATGTATAATGTCTTATTAAGTATTCATGCTGTTAACACTAACCTACTTCCGTCCTAATATCATATATGCCCCAAATGATGGCCACAGTATTCATACATGTCTGAATTCGATCTCTCTCACCTACCTATGTGCAGTTCAATCATAGATTCACTCTGCCGCTATAGCCCTCGTGTCTCGGTCTGCCGAGAACCCTGCTTGCCTTCGTAAATAGGGCACTTCCTAAAGCGTTCACGTTAGCAGACTAAAACCAAGTGTCTCCCGATACCAACTAGAGCATAAACTTCAGGACCACTTGGCGGCCATCTTAAAGAAGATTATCTACATAGAGCCGGAGTATATTGAGGAACCCCAATCCAGGGAATGGATACTACACCTTTAGGAAATGTACAGCAGGTTCATAGATCATAAGCCGCGTTTAAACAGACAGCAGAGCTGAGATCAAAATCTGCTGCTCTCTGCATAACGTTAACCAAACAAGGAAAAGAAGAAATATACGTGTTCAAAATTCATTTATAGATGGGCCCATCGCAGAATGGCAAAACATTGCAAAAAAGAGCTATCTATCCGATATTCAGCACTCCCTGAAAGTAAACACAGGTATCCAAGATGTAAAGGCTGGAACCACAATGCTCACAGTATAAAGTACATTAAATCTGGCACAACCATCTCCTGATGGATTAGCAGGTCCTAGTAAAGCAAATAACAGTACATAGGAACAGGTCCCGAGGCTACAGTGAATAATTTTATATGTCCACTACTTACCCACTTCACATTTTTTAAATATATAAAAATTACACAAAACATGAATTTCAGCCATTAAAGCTGATCCTAATTCCTATTCAGTTTGTAGTGCCACATACATCATATGGTGATTGCATGCAAATGCCCCCACCTCATATCTAATGACAATCCTACGAAAAAGAAATGCCCTCACCTAATGGCATGCTAGCACAGCAATATGCATTTCACATCTCAAAGGTCACTAATGGCATAACCCATACCATCATTCCCACAGACCTACTCCTCATGCATGACTACTGACATATTTTGCATACTATACAAATCTTAAGACAGTCAGCATGGAGACACTAAAAGGAATATCCTTTTCTCACTAAGTGACCCCATTTCAGATTAAACCATTTAATCTGAATTCTTCGGTCATACCCCTAGGGTACACAGTGTCCAACAGGTGAATCCAAAACATATCTTCCGCATGCCAGTGATGGGAGTTCAGGGTTGGAGGTTGTTTTGAATTGAAAGGCCTAACGCCGCTTCCTGGACTAAGCAACTTTCCTTTAAGATCCCCTACCACCTTTCACTACACAAACTGCCCCACCTCCACAGACACCACCACAGGACTAGACGTTAGCATATCGGCACTAACCAAACCGCGAAACAAAATGCTCCTCGTTAGCCCTATCTCACTCCTGCACATACAAGGCTGACCAAGCCAACCAAAATGCTGTATTCGATCATATCATGGGCTCCTCCATAGGGATTAGGTACTCGTAGGTTTCTCTGCCATAGAAAGCAGATTGACACACAAAAACTGGGTGTTTCCCCTTCAACACCACAGGGTTCATATCCACCTCTCCCACAGTCCTACTAATGAACCTATCCGTTCGCCCTCCCCATTTTCTCACTGAATCATGCGCAGAGAAGTCACAATAAATGGCAGAAGGGCGCTACAGAAAACGTCTTATAGTACATTACATCAGTGGAGTGGTGTACATTACTTTTATCTCTGCTATGACTATCGCCTGCATATATTTTCATGCCAGAAATGTGTCCTGCAAATGTTTTTCGTGCCAAGGCCTTGTCTCCACTTTCCTACTTACCATGTGTCATACCTCTCACTAGATTGCTGTGAAGCCACATCCCAATGCTTCCCATGTGATGTGGATGTTGCCTTTACACCTCTCTGAAACATTACTCTGCACATTGTTTTTCTTTTCATGAATGGACTCTGCAAAATCATGCTTGAAATAAAGGTGATCTGTAGCCACATACTTTCTTGTCATGTGCCTTTCACCAGGTTTCTGACGTAGGAATCCCCTACACACATTCATACCACTCATTTGCTGTGTACACATTTGTTGCTTTAGTGTGCACCGTGCAAACACCTCTATGTGTATGCACCCTTTGGGCCCAATTCATGGAATTGTTTGCAGGTTGAATTGTGGCTTTGCACACCATATAGTCCGCTTAAGCCCCTTAGTCGATTCATGGAATCGACTTTGCAGGCCTTTTCGGGACACTTCAGGGACGTTGTGCTGTTCCGGCACATCTTTGCTTGCAGTCGAGCATGTTGCACAAGAGTCCACATAGAGCGTGGGTTGGGCCAGCGCAGAGATTTAAATAGGGTGCGGGAACATGCTTATACTCCATTCTCCATGCAGAATGGGGAAGCACAAGGTATAATGTGGCCGTGTCAAGGGACGGCCTGTGCAAGGACATCACACACCCATCACTATGCAAAACCAAGCATATTCATGGATCTGGCTGCGCAACCTCACGTCGGGGAAATCAGCATGCAAAGCTTCTGATCACACTGCCACATGAAAGCAGGCGCAAGGCCCCAATCGTGTAAGAATCACAGCACAACTATAAGGTCAGATCGGGAATTTAGGGGTGCATGCACGCAGTTGTGGTGCCAATCGCTGTTAGTGGTGCGCATATGCAGAGTAGCGGGGTCCAGCCACGGTTAACAGGGGTTTGCATGCATAATTACTGAGGACGTACTACAGTTACAAAAAATGGTAAGCATATTGACGGCGTGCTGTACATAATTACGGGTGACCCCACGCAGTGCCACTGGGGTGCTGCCTTGAGTGGGGGTTCTGCATGCAGTATAGCCAGGGTGCATTACTTTGTGGACAAGGAGGGTGCAAAGGTTGGCATACATGGTGTGGTTGGCATTCTGTCCGCTACTTGCGCATGGGTTTACTTTGTGGTCGGAATTCCATGACTATGCAGAGCACGCACAGAATCTTTTACACGCAGGGACGCGCAAAGTCGCTTTCAGCACGAGGGACTTTGCAAGATTTATGCGCGTATTCTGTGAATCGGGCCCTGAATGTGAATTTAGCTGCATTACCGTCTGAAGACATATATGTCTCTTGGGGCAAGGCTTGATTCACACTATACATGTGAATCATGCTTGTTATTCCCAACATGTTTCTATAACATTGTATATTGTCAGGTTCACTTATGAGACCTGGTTGTTTCACAGAAAATCTAAGAAATCATAGGCACCAATGATTGGTGATTTTGGACATTACTTGGGTGGAGGGTGTAGGTATTTGGAAATGAGAAGACCAGCCTTCAACACTTTAGACCTACTGACTTTTATTTGCAGAAACAACGAGCTTCTTTAATTCTGGGGAAAATGGGGGACAACATGCCGTTTGCTTTTCTTTCTCAAAAAGGTGAAGATACTGTTCACGAATCATTCTGTTGAGGCTAACAGTGTTCGGGAGTCTTCTCCAGGAGATGAGACTCTATTGCCTTTTATTCTCTAGAAACTGTTTTCCTAGGGATCATTCATCATCAATTCCTTAAAGTCTCGTATTGTCTCTCAAGCCTCTCTATTCATTTCTCTATAGTTATCCAGAGAGGAGGTCTCCAGCTCACACCCTCATTGGTGTTGGTCGTACTCCAGCCTCCTTGGCCCAGCCCCTCTCCTTGTTGGGAAGGCTTCCTGGACAACTGTTAGCACGGTCCTCTGCCTCTCTGTTCATTCAGTCTTCCTCTCATTCACTCGACGCTTACCTTTGTAAGCTGGGTCTCAAGTGCCGTTAGGGCCGTCAGCAGCAACTCTCTCATGGCTAACTTCTTCTTTGGGGATAAATGTCTTAGTAAGTCTCTATAGTCTCAGAGCGCCTGGGGACCAATTCCGTTGGTGACGGTGCGCTATACAAGTGCCGCTAACATAACATAAACGGGTTATAACAGGATAGGGCACAACGGGTGCAACTTGGACTACTGTTTCCTTATGGTAGGACGTCAATAGGCCCACTCATAGGCCACCTGCTCCTCAGGCCCCGGGCCCTCCTCCAACTCTTCTCTCTAATTCAAAAGACAAACACCAGAGACCTGTATCAGTATGAAATCCTTGGAATCTTTCTTGTTCTAGAGCATTACCATTGGTCCAATTGTCTGTCTCTCCCAGGTTGTAGCCTCCCTCCATTATGACCTCATCTCCCAAGGTCTCCCAGGTTGTAGCCTCCCTCCATTATGACCTCATCCCCCAAGGTCTGATTGGCTTCTTGCTAGAGATCTTCCTTCCTTTCCACCGCCTTGTCACAGGGGGTCACTAAAAGACAAAAAAAAAAGATGAACCCATTGTACAATAAACATTTGGGTGGGAGGATTGGTAAATTTGCTAGAAGTGACAATTCATAATTGGGTGATATCTGGATGTATGGGTGAGATATCTGTGTTAAACTGTTATGGTTAAAGGTTAATAATTTGGAAACAGGAAAGCTGGATTTCTCACATTTCCAAAGTCGTGTGATCCTGGGCAAATCACCATTGCTCTTTTTACCTCAATCCATTTTAATGTCAAAATTGGGAGTATTTAAAACAGTGACCACATTAAGAAGTGCTTTGGTATACTTATTGCAAAATGCTATTTTAGGAGTGAGGGTTAAACGAGTGTAGAAGAGTGGCGGCGGATGGATAGTAGTTAAAGATGGAACAAGTGTAGCTTTCATTGCGCTGCCTGTAGATGCATGGCCAAGGAGAGGAAGGCTGGTATAGTGCATTGGGATAGACACTCACAGGGTAATTCATAGAATTTCGCACAAAAGTAGCGCACGCGGCTGGCACACAGTGTCCCCGTGCGATACACTGCGCCAGCCGCGTGCAATAAAATCCATTTAATCGCACAGCGTCTTCATCGATTTCAGCCTCCAAAACCAGCCGTGGCACAGAGTGACGCAGCGACCCTGCAGCAGCGCCAGTTACGCCCCCAAGAACGCCCTCGCGCAAGGAAAAGCCATCAAAATTCCCAATTCATCGCAAAGGGCTGCGCTAACTCTGGACCAGTTCACAGGGCTGCCAAACAGCAAACACCAAGCGGGGAACGTGTATTTCAGTGGTTCGCGGGAAGTTTCACACACGATTGTCCTGGGTACGTGTACATCAGGGGTGCGCGTGAAGTAACACATGCGATTCCATCAGGGCACGTGTATTCCAGGGGTGCGCGGGAAGTATCACACGCAAAATCAGCAGGGTACGTGAATTTCAGGGGTACGCGGGAAGTATCACACGCGATTCCATCAGGGTAAGTGTATTTCAGGGGTGCGCGGGAAGTATCACACGCGATTCCATCAGGGCACGTGTATTTCAGGGGTGCACGGGGAGTACTATACATGAATTGGCCGTGTGGGTCCTCCCAGGTGTTCCCTCTACACCCTCCACGGCCCTTGCGGCCAGCCCACACCACAGGGGACTACCCTGCACCCCTGCTCATGTCCCGCAGGCAGCCCATCCACCATGGCTATGCCCCCCAGCCAAGCCACATGTCATCTTGCACTACTGATCAACAACGCATGTCTCCCAGCACCCTCACCCCCAGCACTGTGGGGCACCTGCCAGCAGGCCCCCACACATGACCAACCCATGTCTCCCAGCACCCCCAGCATCCAGGGGCACCCTCCACCAGGCCCCCACTCCTTTCTACCACCCCCCCACCCCCCAGCAGTGCGATTCGCCTGTGTACGTGTATATCAGGGTTGCGCGTGTAGTCTGACACGCAAATTCATCAGGGTACGTGTATTATGGGGTTCGCGGGAAGTTCCACACGCCATTGCCCTGGGTACGTGTATTTCAGGGTGCGCGGGAAGTTCCACACGCGATTTCAGCAGGGTACGTGTATTCCAAGGTGCGCGGGAAGTACCACACGCGATTGCCCTGGGCACGTGTATTTCGGGGTGCGCGGGAAGTTCCACACGCAAATTCAGCAGGGTACGTGTATTCCAAGGTGCGTGCGAAGTTCCACACGCGATTGCCCTGGGCACGTGTATTTCGGGGTGCGCGGGAAGTTCCACACGTGATTGTCCGTGGTGCGTGTATTTCGGGTTGCGCGTGAAGTTTCACAAGCGATTTCAGCAGGGTACGTGTATTCCAAGGTGCAAGGGAAATTTCACATGCAAATCCAGCAGCCTACGTGTATTCCGGGGGTCCCGGGCAGTCCTACACGTGAATCGGCCGTGTGGGTCCTCCCAGCTGTTCACTCGACACCCTCCATGGCCCCTGCAGGAGGCCCACACCACAGGGGACTACCATGCACATGTCCCGCAGGCAGCCCATCCACCATGCCCATGCCCCCCAGCCAACCCACATGTCACCTTGCACTACTGCCCACCAACGCATGTCCCCCTGCACCTCCACCCCCCAGCATCCAGGGGCACCCTCCACCAGGCCCCCACTCATGTCCCCCCTGCACCCCACCCCCCAGCACTGTGGGCCACCCTCCACGAGGCCCCCACTCATGTCCCCCTGCACCCCCAGCACTGTGGGGCACCCTCCACCAGACCCCCACTCATGTCCCCCTGCACCCCCACCCCCCAGCACTGTGGGGCACCCTCCACCAGGCCCCCACTCATGTCCAACTCATGTCCCCCTGCACCCCCACCCCCAGCACTGTGGGGCACCCTCCACCAGGCCCCCACTCATGTCCAACTCATGTCTCCCAGCACCCCCACCCCCCAGCACTGTGGGGCACCGCTTTCTGGTATGCAGAAGCTATGTCCAATGCTTCGAGTAGGGTGGGTTTATGGTGTTGTCTCACCCATCTCTGCATTGGAGGAGGAAGGGCCTCCACGAATTGCTCGAGGACCACCTTCTCTGCCATCTCATGCACAGTAGCAGAAGTGGTTTGCAACCACTTGTCCCCAAGTTCCTTGATTCTGTAAAACAACTGTCGGGGGGTTTCCTCGGGCAACAGCTTGGTATCTCTGAACTTGATCCTGTAGGCTTCTTCATCATGGCCCATTCTCTCTAGGACGGCCCATTTCATCTCAGGGTATGTGGTGTCTCCTATGGGGTTAGCGGCCTGGTATGCGCTCTGCATTTCCCCCATCATAAGGGGAGCAAAATAGTGCGTCCACCTCTCGACTGGCCATTGAGCGTTTCGGGCTACCCTTTCAAAGTTAACAAAAAAATGGGCAGGATCTTCCCCTGGGGAGTATTTCTGCAACACTGACGCAGGTACTTGTGGCTGGGCTCTAACTGCGGTAGCTTCAAGCAGCAGAGCCTGTTGCATTTGAATAGCTTGCTGGAAAGCTTGCCGGTCAGCCTGGGCTTGCTGGCTCTGTATCTGAAGGGCTTGTAGCAGCAGTTGTTGTCCCTCCGTTAGTGACTTTATCAGCTCTTCCATTGTGTTTCCTAATCCCACCCCTGCCACCAAATGTAGGTATTTGGAAATGAGAAGACCAGCCTTCAACACTTTAGACCTACTGACTTTTATTTGCAGAAACAACGAGCTTCTTTAATTCTGGGGAAAATGGGGGACAACATGCCGTTTGCTTTTATTTCTCAAAAGGTGAAGATACTGTTCACAAATCATTCTGTTGAGGCTAACAGTGTTCGGGAGTCTTCTCCAGGAGATGAGACTCTATTGCCTTTTATTCTCTGGAAACTGTTTTCCTAGGGATCATTCATCATCAATTCCTTAAAGTCTCGTATTGTCTCTCAAGCCTCTCTATTAATTTCTCTATAGTTCTCCAGAGAGGAGGTCTCCAGCTCACACCCTCACTGGTGTTGGTCGTACTCCAGCCTCCTTGGCCCAGCCCCTCTCCTTGTTGGGAAGGCTTCCTGGACAACTGTTAGCACGGTCCTCTGCCTCTCTGTTCATTCAGTCTTCCTCTCATTCACTCGACGCTTACCTTTGTTTCCGAATGAGAGAGGCCTCCAGCTGGGTCTCAAGTGACGTTAGGGCCGTCAGCAACAACTCTCTCATGGCTAACTTCTTCTTTGGGGATAAATGTCTTAGTAAGTCTCTATAGTCTCAGAGCGCCTGGGGATCAATTCCGTTGGTGACGGTGCGCTATACAAGTACCGCTAACATAACATAACATAATATAACATAACATAACATAAACGGGTTATAACAGGATAGGGCACAACGGGTGCAACTTGGACTACTGTTTCCTTATGGTAGGACGTCAATAGGCCCTCTCATAGGCCACCTGCTCCTCAGGCCCCAGGCCCTCCTCCAACTCTTCTCTCTAATTCAAAAGACAAACACCAGAGACCTGTATCAGTATGACATCCTTGGAATCTTTCTTGTTCTAGAGCATTACAATTGGTCCAATTGTCTGTCTCCCCCAGGTTGTAGCCTCCCTCCACTATGACCTCATCTCCCAAGGTCTCCCAGGTTGTAGCCTCCCTCCATTATGACCTCATCCCCCAAGGTCTGATTGGCTTCTTGCTAGAGAGCTTCCTTCCTTTCCACCGCCTTGTCACAGGGGGTCACCAAAAGACAACAAAAAAAGATGTACCCATTGTACAATAAATATTTGGGTGGGAGGATTGGTAAATTTGCTAGAAGTGAAAATTCATAATTGGGTGATATCTGGATGTATGGGTGAGATATCTGTGTTAAACTGTTATGGTTAAAGGTTAATAATTTGGAAACAGGAAAGCTGGATTTCTCACATTTCCAAAGTCGTGTGATCCTGGGCAAATCACCATTGCTCTTTTTACCTCAATCCATTTAAATGTCAAAATTGGGAGTATTTAAAACAGTGACCACATTAAGAAGTGCTTTGGTATACTTATTTCAAAATGCTATTTTAGGAGTGAGGGTTAAACGAGTGTAGAAGAGTGGCGGGGGATGGATAGTAGTTAAAGATGGAACAAATGTAGCTTTCATTGCGCTGCCTGTAGATGCATGGCCAAGGAGAGGAAGGCTGGTATAGTGCATTGGGATAGACACTCACAGGTTAATTCATAGAATTCCGCACAAAAGTGGTGCACGCGGCTGGCGCACAGTGTCCCCGTGCGATACACTGCGCCAGCCGCGTGCGATAAAATCCATTTCATCACACAGCGTATTCATGGATTTCAGCCTCCAAAACCAGCCGTGGCGCAGAGTGGCGCAGCTACCCTGCAGCAGCGCCAGTTACGCCCCCAAGAACGCCCTTGAGCAAGGAAAAGCCATCAAAATTCCCAATTCATCGCAAAGGGCTGCGCTAACCCTGGACCAGTTCACAGGGCTGCCAAACAGCAAACGGCAAGCAGGGAACGTGTATTTCAGTGGTTCGCTGGACGTTTCACACGTGATTGTCCTGGGTACGTGTACATCAGGGGTGCGCATGAAGTAACACACGCGATTCCATCAGGGCACGTGTATTCCAGGGGTGCGTGAGAAGTATCACACCCAAAATCATCAGGGTACGTGTATTTCAGGGGTGCGCGGGAAGTATCACACGCGATTCCATCAGAGTACGTGTATTTCAGGGGTGCGCGGGAAGTATCATACGCGATTCCATCAGGGCACGTGTATTTCAGGGGTGCCCGGGGAGCACTACACGTGAATTGGCCATGTGGGTCCTCCCAGGTGTTCTCTCTAACTTGAAGTAGCCGCAATCGATATAGTACAAATGGCAGGAGGCGATTATAACTGTAAGTATATTTATTGTATAATACATATAATAATATAAGTATATAACAGTACATGTAAAAGGAGGAGGGAGACAACTAGTAGCAAAGGGATCTGGATGGTTATGATTCAATTCCAGTCTTCCCTTCTAGAACTCTGTAAACACTTGAGCTCCAGGTGTTCTGATTCTGCATGCCATAATGTGGTCAGGCATGTCCCACCTAGGTCAGGCGGCTTCTATCAGAATAGTGGATACTACACATCTCCTTCCCTTTATATTGTTCCAAACAAACTATATTCCCTTATATTGTTCATAAACTATATACAACAGCTGATGTAACAACAGTTCCAGCTGGTTCACTTGAACTCCACATAGTCCTCCATCCTCTTCGGTAAACGATAATGTCTGCCGGATCTGGACATACATCCTCCATGTCTGGAGGTGGTTGGCAAGGAAAATTGAAACCGCTCAGAATTACCATCATATCTCTTCTCAACAGTATTGTTACTTTTACCTTTCACACCACTGCCTAAATTTCTAGATGTCTTAACATTACTAATTGTATTCTGATCTACATTTTTCCTTTCTTTCTTGTCACAATCATTGCCTTCACACACCCAAATTCTTTCTACATTCCATATCCTTTTGTCCTCTGTCCTGACAGCATTATGAAACGCCTCTATAACCCTAATAGGATTAGACCATTTGCATGGTCCATTTCTTAAAGTAGGAGGAAGTAACACTTTAACCAACTTACCAACAGCTGTATGCATATCATACTTGTTGCTGCGAACCTTCTTATCATAATTCACCTTGTTTCTCTTTTGTGTTTCCCTAATTCTGTCCTTTGCGTTAACCAGATTTTTTTCTATTTCTTTACCCCCTTTAATAAGCCAAATGGGAGCTAGTTTGGTGTTTGCCTTTCTTCCCCTGCTATGCTCAAAAGGAGAAATACCTGTACTGGTGTGTGGAGTAAAGCGATGAGCAATAATTTTCTCCTTGAGAGCATCCTCCCAATTTAACCCATTGGCCCACGCCATTCTGATGGTCTCTTTCAAGATTTTGTTAAAACGTTCTACTGTACCGTTAGTTTGGGGATGATAAATTGAGCTAGTCTTGTGCTCAATGGCAAATTTTTTACAGAAGTCTGCCACTTCTTTAGACTTAAATTGAGTACCATTATCGGAAAGAATACTTCCCGGATATCCTTCCCTCTCACATATATTCGATAAAAATTCAACCACAGTTTTACCCGTGACGCTAGAAGTAATTAAAATCTCTGCCCATCTGGTGAGAAGATCTATGACCACTAAGCAATACTTCTGTACACCTTTACAAGATATGGGACCTAAAATATCCATGCTTATATCCCTCCATACACTATTTGGAATGTCAGTAATAACCATGGGTTGCCTGGAACCCACACATTTTTTTTCATCATCACAACAAAGGATACATTCCCTAATATATCGCTCAATCTGCAGGTCACAACCAGGCCACCAATAGTCATTTCTAATTCTTTGTTTAGTCTTTATCACTCCTTGATGACCTTCATGACCCAGTTCTATAATTTTCAAACGCAGATCCATCGGAGGAATGACTTTATCTCCTCTCATTACAAAATTATCGTGAACATGCAGTTCATCTGCAATCGTCCAAAAAGCACTTAAGTCGGCCTCCTCAAATTTAGATTTCTTCATACAATGATGACTTTGAATTAATTCTTTCCATTTCTGGATGTTATTATCTTTAGATTCAGCCTGATCCCACACATCTTTGGATATGGAAGAAGTTTCCACACAAAAGACAACTTCCATGTCTTCATCTTCATCGACAATCTCAGAAATGTTAGTTAAACGAGATAAACAATCAGCAGACACATTCTTTATTCCTGGAACATATGTCACAGTGTAGTTGAACTCTTGCAGCATCATGACCCATCTTCTCATTCTGTTGGATACTTTATTAAGACCTTTTGACATGAACACTTGAGTTAAAGGCTTGTGATCAGTTCGAAACTCAACTTGGTTTCCCCATATAAAGCTTCTAAACTTGTCAGCTGCCCACTTAATAGCTAGAGCTTCCTTCTCTATAGTGGCGTATGAAATCTCTGCTCCCTTAAGCAATCTTGATGCAAAAGCAATTATTGCTTCCTGACCATCTTTCTCTTGGGACAACACTGCTCCCAATCCTATGTTGCTGGCATCCGTAGTGATGATAATCTTGTCATTGGTACAAAAATTCTTTAATGCAGGGGCAGAATTTATCGCATTTTTTATAAAATTGAATTCATTTTCACACTCCACGTCCCACTCAAACAATTTCCTCTTGAGTGCCTCTCGTAATGGAACAGTGTGTATGGCAACATCCTTGACAAATTTTGAGTAATATTCAGCCATGCCAATAAATGTGCGAATCTCATGTTTGGTACTCGGGCTCGGCATTCCCACAATGGTATTGACCAATTGTGGTTTTGGAAAAATTCCTTCTGCTGTAATCTTATGTCCCAAATACTCGATTTCCATGCAATTTATCTTACATTTGTCCTTGCTTAAAGTCATGCCAGCATCATACAATTTTTTACATACATGTAATAATCTCTTGTCGTGTAATTCTTGATTGACAGCATGAATTAATATATCGTCTTGAAAACAAATCACTCCATTGGTATTCTTGAACATACCATGCATAACCTTCTGGAAGACTGATGCTGCCGACACTAATCCAAACGGCATTCTTTTAAATTGATACAACCCATCAGGAGTTATGAACGCAGTAAGTTTCCTTGAACTTTTATGCAATTTAATCTGATGGTAAGCAGATGATAAGTCTAACGTCGAAAATATTTTGGAAGGTCCAATGGTAGAAACAATTTCTTGTTTATTTGGTAAAGGATGGCGATCAGGTATGACACATTTGTTCAACTCGCGTAAATCAACACAAATTCTAAGTTTTCCTGATTTTTTTCTTATCACCACAAGTGGAGAAACCCATTCGCTGGCATCAATGCTTTCTATGATTCCATCTTCTTCCATCTTCTTTATTTCCTTGCTGACTTCTTCTCGTACAGCTAAAGGAATGCTTCTTAACTTTTGAGCTATCGGTTTTTTATCTGGCTTGAGTAATATCTGATGGGTATAACCTTGAAGACATCCTATCTTATCTCGGAAAACCTTTAGCAAACCAGCTTTACTTATAACATCACCACCATTAATCGATTCGGCACCTCCGCTACTTATAGACAAAACTGATTCCATACTGGTGGAGTCCACTTTTACTCGTAATTTACTCTGGTGAGTCCAGCTGAGTAGAGCAGTTTTCCCTTCACTTGTAATATATATTTTGCCATTGGCAACTCTGTTTTTAAATTTCAACTTTCCCCAATACCAACCAATGACATTGATTTTCACACCTCCATAGGCTCTTGGATTGATATCCGCCTCATGTAAATATTCATGTTTATTCTTGTTCCAAAATTGTCTCGGCAGGAGTATATATTTTGCACCCGTATCAATCATCATACATACTTCATTGCCATCAATGGACACCATCGCCCTGGGACTTTCCAACACTTCTTCATCATCGTCATCCATTATAGTGCATACACATTCGTCTTGAGTATCCTTTTCACTACAATCACTATCGGATTTGTCCCCTATCCAGTTCATGGCATTATCGCGAGATCTGCAACACTTAGAGAAGTGACCTTTTCCTTTGCACTTGTTGCAAATGATTTTTAATGCTGGACAATCTGGGTCATCAGCCCAATGATTCACATTGCCGCATCTGTAACACCTTCCTTGGCGTTTTTTTTCCACTTTCCTTAATTGATTCTCTGGACTGTTTTTCTTATAAGCTTCATATAATGAACCCTTTTGACCATATTTGCTTGATCTTTTGTCCGTTCTCCATACATTATTTTGTTTTGTGACAGATCTCCTCTTAATGGTGTCATTATTGATCATGGAAATTGACTCCTCATCAGGTGTATCATGCATTTCACTATTACTGCTTCCTATTTTTACTTGTTTCATATTAATCTCCAATTCTTTAACACACTCCTCGGTGTGTTCCACTTCTTTTGCTACTCGGAGAACAGTGTCAAGCGAAGGATCATTTTCTGACCACAATCTTTCCCTCACTTTGCTGCTGCGACACTCTAACATAAATTGGTCTCTGAGTCTCTCATCCAGTTGCTCATTGAAATTGCATGACTTTGCTAATTTCCTTAATGCAGTGACAAACTTCTCCACACTCTCTCCCTCCTCCTGTGTACGTTTGCCAAACTTGTAACATTCTAGAATTATGCTCACTTTCTTTTCAAAATGTTTATCAATTTTCTTTACAGATAGCTGGTGTTCATTCAGGTCCAAACTCTCCTCTTCTGGTAATTCTGGAAGTGTTTCATATTTTTCTTGACCAACAGGACCTAAACAGTGCAAGAGTAATGACTTCCTTTTCTCTGCACTGCAATTGGGACCACAAATCACCCCCGCATAATGTTCGAAAGATTTGATCCACCTCTTCCAAGGTAAAGCAGGTTCGTCAGTGCTGGGCATAAAGAAGGCAGGTGAAGGCACACTGCTAAATGCCATGACGGCTAGTTATGTTTATTCAATTCTGACAAAGTGTATGAGAGCTGCAGGCTTGCGTTTGGACAAAACAGTGTACTACGCCTTTAAAATTGTCTTCCTTCTTCAGCTCATTCAACGCATGCGCGAAATCCAATGGGTAAAGTAAATACAGCAGTGCAGTGATATGTATCGCAGACCCTCAAATTTCGTCAAATTCCTCATGTGCCGCACTGAAGTGAATACAACACAACGCTGGCTTGATACAATTAAAACGAAAGCCGAGCGTTACCTTCAGGAACAGAAAGACGGGGCCGCTTCTACACTCGGGCATGAGCGGAGCAGCTCCGTACAACTTGATGTAGCAGCATTTCAACTGGAGCCATCCTCGTCGCCACTTGAAGTAGCCGCAATCGATATAGTACAAATGGCAGGAGGCGATTATAACTGTAAGTATATTTATTGTATAATACATATAATAATATAAGTATATAACAGTACATGTAAAAGGAGGAGGGAGACAACTAGTAGCAAAGGGATCTGGACGGTTATGATTCAATTCCAGTCTTCCCTTCTAGAACTCTGTAAACACTTGAGCTCCAGGTGTTCTGATTCTGCATGCCATAATGTGGTCAGGCATGTCCCACCTAGGTCAGGCGGCTTCTATCAGAATAGTGGATACTACAGTATTTCAGGGGTGCGCGGGAAGTATCATACGCGATTCCATCAGGGCACGTGTATTTCAGGGGTGCCCGGGGAGCACTACACGTGAATTGGCCATGTGGGTCCTCCCAGGTGTTCTCTCTACACCCTCCACGGCCCCTGCAGCCAGCCCACACCACAGGGGACTACCCTGCACCCCTGCTCATGTCCCGCAGGCAGCCCATCCACCATGGCCATGCCCCCCAGCAAAGCCACATGTCACCTTGCACTACTGATCAACAACGCATGTCTCCCAGCACCCTCACCCCCCAGCACTGTGGGGCACCTGCCAGCAGGCCCCCACACATGTCCAACTCATGTCCCCCTGCACCCCCACCCCCCAGCACTGTGGGCACCCTCCACCAGGCCCACACTCAAGTCTCCCAGCACCCCCACCTCCCAGCATCCAGGGGCACCCTCCACCAGGCCCACACTCCTTTCTACCACCCCCCCCCAGACCCCCAGCAGTGCGATTCGCCTGTGTACGTGTATATCAGGGTTGCGCGTGTAGTCTGACACGCAAATTCATCAGGGTACGTGTATTATGGGTCCGCGTGAACTTCCACACGCGATATCAGCAGGGTACGTGTATTACGGGGTTCGCGGGAAGTTCCACACGCGATTGCCCTGGGTACATGTATTTCGGGGTGCTCGGGAAGTTCCACACGCGATTTCAGCAGGGTACGTGTATTCCAAGGTGCGCAGGAAGTAACACACGCGATTGCCCTGGGCACGTGTATTTCGGGGTGCGCGGGAAGTTCCACACACGAATTCAGCAGGGTACGTGTATTCCATGGTGCGCGGGAAGTTCCACACGCGATTGCCCTGGGGACGTGTATTTTCGGGGTGCGCGGGAGGTTCCACACGCGATTGTCCGTGGTGCGTGTATTTTGGGTTGCGTGTGAAGTTTCACACGCGATTTCAGCAGGGTACGTGTATTCCAAGGTGCAAGGGAAATTCCACACGCGAATCCAGCAGCCTACGTGTATTCCGGGGGTGCCGGGCAGTCCTACACGTGAATCAGCTGTGTGGGTCCTCCCAGCTGTTCACTCGACATCCTCCACGGCCCCTGCAGGCGGCCCACACCACAGGGGACAAACCCTGCACATGTCCCGCAGGCAGCCCATCCACCATGCCCATGCCCCCAAGCCAACCCACATGTCCCCCTGCACCCCCACCCCCCAGCATCCAGGGGCACCCTCCACCAGGCCCCCACTCATGTCCCCCTGCACCCCCCACCCCCCAGCACTGTGGGCCACCTTCCACCAGGCCCCCACTCATGTCCCCCTGCACCCCCACCCCCCAGCACTGTGGGGCACCCTCTGCCAGGCCCCCACTCATGTCCCCCTACACCCACACCCCCCAGCACTGTGGGGCAGCCTCCACCAGGCCCCCACTCATGTCCAACTCATGTCCCCCTGCACACCCACCCCCCAGCACTGTGGGGCACCCTCCACCAGGCCCCCACTCATGTCCAACTCATGTCTCCCAGCACCCCCACCCCCAGCACTGTGGGGCACCCTCCACCAGGCCCCCACTCATGTCCAACTCATGTCTCCCAGCACCCCCACCGCCCAGCACTGTGGGCCATCCTCCACCAGGCCCCCACTCATGTCCAACTCATGTCCCCCTGCACCCCCACCCCCCAGCACTGTGGGGCACCCTCCACCAGGCCCCCACTCATGTCCAACTCATGTCTCCCAGCACCCCCATCCCCCAGCACTGTGGGGCACCCTCCACCAGGCCCCCACTCATGTCTCCCAGCACCCCCATACCCTAGCACTGTGGGGCACCCTCCACCAGGCCCCCACTCATGTCCAACTCATGTCTCCCAGCACCCCCACCCCCAGCACTGTGGGCCACCCTCCACCAGGCCCCCACTCATGTCTCCCAGCACCCCCACCCCCCAGCACTGTGGGGCACCCTCCACCAGGCCCCCACTCATGTCCAACTCATGTCCCCCTGCACCCCCACCCCCCAGCACTGTGGGCCACCCTCCACCAGGCCCCCACTCATGTCCAACTCATGTCCCCCTGCACCCCCAGCCCCCAGCACTGTGGGGCACCCTCCACCAGACCCCCACTCATGTCCAACTCATGTCTCCCAGCACCCCCACCCCTCAGCACTGTGGGCCACCCTCCACCAGGCCCCCACTCATGTCTCCCAGCACCCCCACCCCCCAGCACTGTGGGGCACCCTCCACCAGGCCCCCACTCATGTCCAACTCATGTCTCCCAGCACCCCCACGCCCCATCAATGTGGGCCACCCTCCACCAGGCCCCCACTCATGTCCAACTCATGTCCCCCTGCACCCCCACCCCCCAGCACTGTGGGGCACCCTCCATCAGGCCCCACTCATGTCCAACTCATGTCTTCCAGCACCCCCACCCCCCAGCACTGTGGGTCACCCTCCACCAGGCCCCCACTCATGTCTCCCAGCACCCCCACCCCCCAGCACTGTGGGCACCCTCCACCAGGCCCCCACTCATGTCCAACTCATGTCTCCCAGCACCCCCACCCCCCAGCACTGTGGGCCACCCTCCACCAGGCCCCCACTCATGTCTCCCAGCACCCCCACCCGCCAGCACTGTGGGGCACCCTCCACCAGGCTCCCACTCATGTCCAACTCATGTCCCCCTGCACCCCCACCCCCCAGCACTGTGGGCCACCCTCCACCAGGCCCCCACTCATGTCTCCCAGCACCTCCACCCCCCAGCACTGTGGGGCACCCTCCACCAGGCCCCCACTCATGTCCAACTCATGTCCCCCTGCACCCCCACCCCCCAGCACTGTGGGCCACCCTCACCAGGCCCCCACTCATGTCCAACTCATGTCCCCCTGCACCCCCACCCCCCAGCACTGTGGTGCACCCTTCACCAGGCCCCCACTCATGTCCAACTCATGTCTCCCAGCACCCCCACCCCCCAGCACTGTGGGGCACCCTCCACCAGGCCCCCACTCATGTCCAACACATGTCTCCCAGCACCCCCACTCCCCAGCACTGTGGGCACCCTCCACCAGGCCCCACTCATGTCCAACTCATGTCTCCCAGCACCCCCACCCCCCAGCACTGTGGGCCACCCTCCACCAGGCCCCCACTCATGTCCAACTCATGTCTCCCAGCACCCCCACCCCCCAGCACTGTGGGGCACCCTCCACCAGGCCCCCACTCATGTTCAACTCATGTCTCCCAGCACCCCCACCCCCCAGAACTGTGGGGCACCCTCCACCAGGCCCCCACTCATGTCCAACTCATGTCTCCCAGCACCCCCACCCCCCAGCACTGTGGGCCACCCTCCACCAGGCCCCCACTCATGTCTCCCAGCACCCCCACCCCCCAGCACTGTGGGCACCCTCCACCAGGCCCCCACTCATGTCCAACTCATGTCTCCCAGCACCCCCACCCCCCAGCACTGTGGGTCACCCTCCACCAGGCCCCCACTCATGTCCAACTCATGTCCCCCTGCACCCCCACCCCCCAGCACTGTGGGGCACCCTCCACCAGGCCCCCACTCATGTCCAACTCATGTCTCCCAGCACCCCCACCCCCCAGCACTGTGGGGCACCCTCCTCCAGGCCCCCACTCATGTCCAACTCATGTCTCCCAGCACCCCCACCCCCCAGCACTGTGGGCCACCCTCCACCAGGCCCCCACTCATGCCCAACTCATGTCTCCCAGCACCCCCACCCCCCAGCACTGTGGGGCACCCTCCACCAGGCCCCCACTCATGTCTCCCAGCACCCCCACCCCCCAGCACTCCACCCCCCAGCACTGTGGGCCACCCTCCACCAGGCCCCCACTCATGATCAACTCATGTCTCCCAGCCCCCCCACCCCCTAGCACTGTGGGCCACCCTCCACCAGGCCACCACTAATGTCTCCCAGCACCCCCACCCCCCAGCACTGTGGGGCACCCTCTATCAGGCCCCCACTCATGTCCAACTCATATCCCCCTGCACCCCCACCCCCCGCACTGTGGGCCACCTTCCACCAGGCCCCCACTCATGTCCAACTCATGTCCCCCTGCACCCCCACACCCCAGCACTGTGGGGCAACCTCCACCAGGCCCCCACTCATGTCCAACTCATGTCTCCCAGCACTCCCACCCCCAGCACTGTGGGCCACCCTCCACCAGGCCCCCACTCATGTCTCCCAGCACCCCCACCCCCCAGCACTGTGGGGCAACCTCCACCAGGCCCCCACTCATGTCCAACTCATGTCTCCCAGCACTCCCACCCCCAGCACTTTGGGCCACCCTCCACCAGGCCCCCACTCATGTCCAACTCATGTCCCCCTGCACCCCCACCCCCCAGCACTGTGGGGCACCCTCCACCAGGCCCCCACTCATGTCCAACCATGTCTCCCAGCACCCCCACCCCCCAGCACTGTGGGGCACCCTCCATCAGGCCCCCACTCATGTCTCCCAGCACCCCCACCCCCCAGCACTGTGAGGCACCCTCCACCAGGCCCCCACTCATGTCCAACTCATGTCTCCCAGCACCCCCACCCCCCAGCACTGTGGGCCAGCCTCGACCAGGCCCCCACTCATGTCTCCCAGCACCCCCACCCCCCAGCACTGTGGGGCACCCTCCACCAGGCCCCCACTCATGTCCAACTCATGTCCCCCTGCACCCCCACCCCCCAGCACTGTGGGCCACCCTCCACCAGGCCCCCACTCATGTCCAACTCATGTCCCCCTGCACCCCACCCCCCAGCACTGTGGGGCACCCTCCACCAGGCCCCCACTCATGTCCAACTCATATCCCCCTGCACCCCGACCCCCCAGCACTGTGGGCCACCCTCCACCAGGCCCCCACTCATGTCCCCCTGCACCCCAACCCCCCAGCACTGTGGTCCACCCTCCACCAGGCCCCCACTCATGTCCCCCTGCACCCCCACCCCCCACCAGTCAGGGGCACCTGCCAGCAGGCCCCCCGACATGTCCCCCAGCCAACATGTCATCACAATCTAGATCCCTGGGCTTTATGGGCAGCCTCCAAATGCCATACACCCACCCAAGTATTGCATCCACCCACTTAGAAATGGCAATTACATGATACAACCCCAATGGCAAGTTTGTAAATGAACACATGTCCCTCACATACACACAATGGGTGTCAGTGAATGTCAAAACCCATATCATGATATGCATGAAACCAATGAGATGATACTACACATTGAAGTTTGAAGAAAAAATATGTATTAAAAGCAACATAAATTGAATCAAAAATAAACAAACGAAAATGGGAATTAAAAAAAGAAAGCAGCATGTCCGTAAAATAATGTAAAACCACAAATCATAATCCAAAGGAAAGGTGTCCAAAGTCACAGTTCACAAAAGTAAATCCAATGGAAAATTAAAATCGAAAACCATTGCTCCATGGGTAAATTATAAAAAAAAATTGAAAATCCAACAGTCAAGTATATACAGATAAACAATCCAGGGTCCATGATCCCAACAGAAGAAATGAAACCTATCTAATAACACTACCTAATAAAAAAAACTATATACAAAAATGTGGCCCATTGTCCAAAAGGTCCAAAAAAAAATGCAAAACCAAAGGAAACCTAACACTAACTACAGAACTATTTACAAGGGCAGCGGGCCAGTCCGACGGCTCACTTCGGGATGTTCCGGGCCAGGGCATCATCGAACTCCTGCTCAATGTCCCGGAGGTGGTCCTCCTCCATGACCCTGAGGGTCCGCAGGGCCGTCGACATGTTCACCTCCAACTCCCTGCGGATTGCCTCGAGGCACTCGGCCCGCGTCAGGGCCCTCCGCATGGAGTTCTCCGCCCTGACCATCGTGAGCCGTGCCTCTTCCGCCCGCTGCCGCTCTGCATCTATGGCGTGGCCCAACCGCTGCCGCACGGAAGACACTTCCCGTCCTGGGTCCTCCTGCCCTCCGGCCGATGCCTGCCCCTCCGATGTCGAAGGCCCTGAGCCATCATGGCTCCCACCTCGTTGCTGCTGCTGCTGTGCCTGTGCCCGTGCCCTGGCTCCTGCTGCCTGCACATCCTCCACCGGCTGGGGTGCAGTCGTTGATGTGGCCACCCCTGCTGGACGTCCGACTCCCGACTGTGGCAGGGATGCCTCCTCCACCAGCCTGGCCGCACCGTCAGAGGCAGCTCCACAGGGCAGCCAGGTGACTAATGGGTGGGAAGATGGCACGGAGGACGACTGGCACATAGGGGGTTCAGTTGAGGAGGGGGTCTGAGCAAGCCCCATCAAACAGAGGAATCCGGCCTGGGTGACCTGTCCCAGTAGGCCGACGCGGTCAACGAGCCATTCGAGATGACGTGCAGTCTCCTCATGAAAAGACTGCAGGTCACCTCGCATGGCCCGTTGACGCAACGCCACACCAGTCAGGACAGGCTCAACCCGGACCCGGATAGCCACGTCCGCAGGCAGAGGAAGGCCAGTTGTTGTGAGCTCATCCCCTGCCTGAAAACGGGTCTGGACGTAGGCATCCCTGCTGGTGCAAGATGATGCAGTGACAGGATCAGGGACAGGATTGCACACAGGCACTTCCGCGGCGGCCTGTGCTGCCTCCTGTCCCTGGTCCTGCACTGCACCACTAGCACCAGTGGAATCCCCACTTCCAGACCCTGTCTCTGTTGCTTGCACGGCCTCCTCCTCCACCAAACCCCCCACCAACCTGGATGACTCCGTGCCATCTTCCCCCGTTGGGCCCTGTGGGGTCCCAGCTGCCCCTTCTGCTGCCGAGGAGTCCAACTCCGACCTCTGCCTCTTGGAGCTCCCCCCGGCAGCTGCGGCCTGGGACGCGGCACCAGACTCCTCACTCCCCGACGAGATCACAACCTGGGAGGGGAGCCGGGCCTTGCGTCTCCGGCTGACGGTGCGATCCCCGCCGCTGTGCTCCACAGCACCTTCTCCGCCCTCTTCATCAGTTGACGCTGCAGACAGGGAGAAATAAAACACAGGCATCAGGGCACTGTACAATGGACACATACACACATGACAGTTGTATATGAGTGGCATTGGCAAACCTCAGACATGGCATCACAATCGCCATCACACAAGTCATTTCAACTTGCACACTTGAGCCATACCACAGCCATATCGCAACTGCCAGCACCATCCATACACATACAACAGCATGAGCAGGCAAAGGTGAGCCAGACATCACATGCAACACAGGGAGTGCACTACACATGTACACACACCACCACACTTGCATGCATGTGTACACCTCTGCCAACTGTTGCAGTGTTCAGATCGGCATCCATGTCACATCTGCCAATCAGGCTTCCACATTCCACTATCACATGCATCCATGTTGCATCACTATTGCACCCTTGTCAAATACACACACATGCACATGTACACAGTGCTGATACGTGCAGCTGAAAACAACATCCATGTGTGACATCACGAACATGCCTACTTACATATACATTCATCCAAACATGTGTGCCCACACAACTGCATTTGGCATGCAAGCCTACACACACAAGCACCATCCATGTCTCACACATGACAGCCCTCGCATGTGTTAGCCTCACGGCCCTGTAACACCCCCACCCATACTTGGCCCCCTACAAACACATGTGCAACCTGCACACTACTGGCACATCACCACACGCACAGCTTACAATCATGATGCATGTACACTTACCGCTCGACTCCAGACGGGTCTAGCTCTCAAGGACCTGGACGTGGAGCGCTGGGGATATGCATTCCAGGACCCTCATCTGATCGTCCGACAAGTGGCCCCGGGGCCCCTTAGCATCCACTGCCTTCAAGAGGCGCCGGGCCTTGTTGAGGGTCCTGGACATGAAGTCCTCCCAGCGCTTCTTGACATGATGGAATAGTCGGACTGCCATCCCCTCCGCGTAGATGGCAGTCACGATGTCCGTCCAGATCTGAGTCCGTCCTTCCTTGTCGGCGCGCAAACTTCCGAAGAGGGCATTATACTGCCCCAGGACTTGCTCCACCAGGACACCAACTTCGGTGGCAGTGAAGCTGGTGCGCCTCTGCCTCTCTGGCCGGGGGTTGTGAGTGGTGCCAGATGTTGCAGTGCCTGACATGACAACCCCAGAGGCAGGAGTGGGTGGGCAACTGGGTCCTGGGGCTGGGCTGTGGAGCGATGGAATCCCAGTCGGGAGTCTTCGGTTCCAGCAGGGGTGGTCACAGCAACAGCACCCCTGCAAATGGCAGGGCACGTGGGCAGCAGGCAATCAGGCAGCAGCAGATGGCAGGTGGGAGCATGCTTGGGGCTCTGGGGGGCAGTAATTCGGCCTTCTGGGCAGGAGCGTGGTCTTCCGTGTGCTTACACGTGGCCAGCTTGATATGGAGTGATTTGGCACGTGAAAATCCAGCACGTCTGCATGTAATTCGAGGAAAGGGCCTTAGCGCGTAAGCGCGTCAGCACACGTACGCGAATTCATTGGCCCAAAGGCCACCAGCGTGTATGCGCGTCTGTGACGTGCGTGTGCGGGCGTTTCCCTGTACACGGGTGCATGTTACACGTCCAATGACTGCACGTCAGAGTGTCAGCTCGTGTAATTGGAGGATGGGGCCTTAGCGCGTACACGCGGGAGTGACGCTGGACATGTGCGCATGTTTAAAAGGTACGTGTAGAACGCCATTTCCTTGTACGTGCTTTTCGTGGAGAGCGAGTGGGTGAAATCTGTACTTCTTGTCGGTTCACACGCGATTTACTTCACGGCGTTCCAAGTTCGTACTCCCTGTTACCTCTGACAGCTTTTTGTCTTCTTGTCTTTTTCCTGGGCCTGTTTCCTCAAACAGCGTTCACTTCTCATGTTGTCCTGTCTCCTCAGACAGCGTACAATTCTTCTTTTGGCGGGGGTGTTGCCAACGCGCACATGCGCGTATTTTTCACGCGATTTCTCCTGGCAGACGGTGAGTCGCGCACGTATTTGACATCTGTGCTTGCCCCGTGTGTTGCCTACCCCTTCAGAGGTCAGTCTAGGCTGCGTGTGACATGCATATGATCATTTTTGTGTTTCTGGGTGCCACAGCGTAGTGCAGGTTTTTTTTTCCACGCACGTGGTCTAGGAGGGGTTGCGTGCACATTATCTCCCTTTTTCGGGGTGCCTGTGCGTTGCGTGACCCGTCATCTTCCCCCAGGGGTCACATACAGCCTTGCTAGAGCACTAGGGTACGAATTCCATCTAGTACCCTACCCCTTTGACCCCCAATTGCCCAGGACAATAGTTTACTGTAACTCCCATACGCACAACAACATCAGTGCCATGGTTGGGAGGCGAGCACGCGGTAAGGGTGGCAAAGGGGGGCGAGCCACAAGAGGTGGCCGTGGTGGATACGGTAGGGGACATGGCCAGGACTTGCAGGGTGCCCCTAGCCCCCCATGTGTGGGAGACCAGTCAGGGACACCCTTGCCCCCCCCCGGTTGAGGGTAACATGGCTGACACCATCCCTGCTCAGCCCTTGTTGGACCAGCCCATTGTGGCACCAGACCTGGCACTGGGTGACTCCATGGCTGACTTCCAGGTCAGCAGGTCTAGCCCAAGTGTGGCGGTGCACGTTGGTGTCACCAGCCCACGTGGATCAGGGGCAGCTATGTCATCTGCTGCCCCGAGTAGGCAGGGTGGGGAGGCTGCAGGGGCAGCTGCGGCTCCATCCACCCCAGCTCTGACTGTCCCAGCCAGGACAGTGTCGGTCCTAGTCCATCCTGCTGACGTTCCCCCTGACTACATCACACTTCAGCTAATGCCTGCACCAAGTCCCATGGTGAGTGTTCATTCCCACACTCCTAGTCCACAGTCCACTGGGGCTCCTGCCCCTAGTGTCCAGAGCGGCGTAGGACACTCAGTATCACCACCACCTTCCAAGCGGAAGAGGAAGAGTGCTTGTCCAGTACAGGCTGATGCCCCAGACACGGCTACACAGTCCGGCCCACCAAGGAAGCCCAGCTTCAATCAGGTCGAACTTTATGCACTTGTGGAGTATGTGTCCGCACATGACAGCGAAATGGTGATTACTGCAGGATGCAAGACCACACCTGCACAACGTCAGGCACACTGGCAGACCATTGCGGAACTCATAAGTGCCCTTGGATTCGTGAGGCGCACAGCTAATGATTGCTACAAGCGCTGGAATGACCTTAAGCGCAGGGCAAAGAAAAAGCTAGCCTCAAGTCATGCCGCAACTCTAGTGACTGGAGGTGGGTCTCCGGATAGAACTCACTCCACATGAGTATGTTGCTGGGACATACGTCACGGAGGAACAGATCCAAGGCGTGGGAAACCTGCCAGATTACGAGGCATCGTCCGGTGAGTGCACATGCATGTGTGTGTCATCCATGTGCATGGTGTGTGTGTGAGTGCTTCTGATTGAGTGCCAGGTGAGGGTGTGTGTGCCTGAGTGGTTTGGCTCACCCATGTGCTTCATCCAATACATTCTGCGCACCAGGATTTGGGTGTAGCAGTATCCCTTCTGGCAACAGTAGACATTCAGCCAACCTCACGCCAGTTGCCCTTGAATTGTCATCTTGCCACAACATAGTTGCATGTTATTCTGTGTTCATTCAGGCTGATTGTCTGCATTCCACCACTTTCACTAGGCATTTCTCAGTCCTATTGTCACATGTGTGATTTGGCTAGGGTACATGCCATCTGTGTGATGGCATGTGTCATGTATGTGTATTGGACATGCCAATCACAGGCCAATGTGTGATGGCACTGCTAGGCAGCATGCAGCAAATTTGTTTTTCTTCCATCTTTGTGTCATCAATGTGTGCCATTTGCCTCCCCTTCATACGCAGTGACAGTGCATGCATGGAACGGTTATAGTCATGTGGCACATGTGTCAATGAAGTACTGTTTCTGTTGTTTCTCAGCCCTAATTGTGTTCCATGTTGCTAATGCTTGTTCCCATTTCTTTTCTTTCATGTCTTTGCAGGGGATGACGCACTCGATACTGCTGGGGTTGTGGAGATGGTGCAGACCCAGGAGGGGTCTCAGGGCCGACTGGGCACCAGTGAGAGATGTGGTGTGGTGGTGGGTGAGAACCCACAGTTGCTGCAGGCCGTCATCTCAAGGGGTGTCTCTGGGTGCACCTCCCCCGAGCTCTATTCAGGTGCCGATTCGGATGATGAGACCTATGTGCCATCGCAGGTAAGTGTTTCTGGGAGGGATTCTGTACTGTCCAACCCACCTGAACCAGGGGTAGAACCCTTAATGGGGATATCAGTGTTGGTAGGTCCGCCTTTGTTGGTTACGGATGCAGGGTCACACTCCGCTACATCTGATCCTGTTCCTGGGCCAGCAGATCAGAGGGGGAATGCAGTCCTGCAGCCTCAGGCAGTGCCGGCACAGCAAGGCGCAGTTCGCCTTGCCCCAGAGAGGTGTGGTGCCCGCCGACGCGGTGGCCATACGCCACCTGGCAATACCGCATGGGAGCAATCCATATACGGTATGGCAAACCAACAGGCAGCATCAACTGAGATGATGGCTCAGGCCATGGATAGGGTGGCCACTTCCATTGTCCCCCAAGAAAGGCTAATTGACCAACTACAGCAGGCAACAGACTCCATTAGCCAGTCACACAGGGAGGACATGTTGGCGTCCAACAGGGACAGGCAGGCAGCACTGGAGACTCTGCGGGAAGCCATTTCTATTGAGTCCCAGGGCCACAGGGAAGCCCTGAGGGTGGAACTCCGTCAGCTCAGGGCAACTCTGGTTGAGCTTGAGGCTTCAGCTAACACGAGGACAGAACAGCAGCTGAGTGGCTCACACGTACGCTCGCAGCTGAGATGCAGGCAACTAGGGCGGAGGTCCGGGCATCCCGTGAATTGTTGTCTGGGGACCTACACACAATTATCCTCCAGAACCAGACCTTCCACACCCGCATGCTTGCTGCCATGGAGGACCAGACTAGGGCTTTGCGTGGGTTGCCTCCCATAGTGCCACCACCTCCTGATGCAGCTGCAGAGAGTGAGGAGAGCGACAGCAGCGATTCTCCCACAATAGGGTAGCCGTGCAGGCCATGAGCCCATGGAGGTGTTTTTTTTAGCAAGATCCACACAGGTGGGTTTTGGTGTGCACCCTGTCCTCGGACCTCCTGGGTGGCCTCCCCCAACCCCCCCCCCCCAGGCCCATTCATGGCCATTTTTGATTTTTGATTTATTTTTTTTTTTAATCTTGATTTTTTTGACAGTGTGTTGCCTTGTGTGGCTCCCGTGGGCATACGCTGTATTGTGGCTGGGCACATGCAGGCTTGTCCTGAATTTGGGTCAGATGCTTGGGTTTGTGTGACACACACCCCTCCTGCTTCCCGTTTCCATGGGCTTGCAAAGGGTGTGCCCAAGTGACATTGACTTACACGGTGATGTTGGACTCCCATATGATGTGTGGGCAGTCTGTAGTCAATACTGTGTATACATTCCTAGTGCATATTGTGGTTGTATTGTACACTGCATGGTGTATTGATATGTGCCTCTGCATCCATCTCATCCTCCTAATTTGCAGGTCCATTTCTCATGTCTTCACAAGGCGGTCTACTTTGGAACTGGAGTCCATGTTGTAAGCAGTGCACCTACACTCTTGCGTGGCGCTAACACTGTATAGTTGGAAGTGTTCGAAGTGCTGGCATTATCAGGTAGTGAGGCTAACAATTTTTTAAGTCCGTACTGTCATGTTTATGGTAGGTTGGAGGTTGTGTAGGTGATTGGTATTATTGGTAGGTATTTGGTAATGTGTGTTGTTGGTCCTGCATTGCTGTGAGCATTTCATGTGTGGCCAGTTTCCATTAGGGACACTGTAGTTGGTGACACTTGGGGCATGTTGTGGGGATTAATTTGTTTGCTCTCACATTGCATGACATGCCATGGTGTGTTGTGTGGCCGTGCCGGGGAGGGGTTGGGTGACATGGCACGGTTCTCATGTTGTATTTTGCAAGTGGGTATTCATTTTTGCTGCATGGAAGTGTGTCTTTTGATGGCACTGCATTGGTGGTGTTTGTGTAGGTAGGGATGCACACATTGTGACACTTCCAGATGAACAATCTCAGGTTGCTATGGTTCTGACAGTTGACTGTCCCTTAATTCATCAGAATTGTCAGATTGAGTCATCATTGATTGTCAGATGGTATGTGCCAGGGCTGTGTGCACTCCACAGGGGTGTGCTTTCTATGTGAAGTAATTAGCCACCAGCTGCGTACGGGCTGCCTCACCCCGTGCCCTTTCCCCTCCCATGCGCAGCGGGCGTGGATGTGGTTGGGGATGTGGGGGCACCACCATGTCCACAGCCAGGCCCCGGCGTGTTGCAACATTGTGCAGGACACATGCTGCCACTATGATCCTGCACACTACTGGGGGAGCGTATAACAGCTGCCCACCAGAACGTCACATACTACCTGGACGTTGATGGAATGCCAGTGCTTGCGGTTTCTATAGATGTGCTCAGATGCCCTGGGGGGACGTAGAGCCACATGGGTGCAATCAATGGCACCTAGCACTTTGGGGAATTGTGCCACCCTGTAGAAATCCTGGCTGACAGCCTGCCTTTCTGCAGGTGTTCTGGGCAGGTATATGTGCCTGCGGACTGATGGGCGTGCAGTGATGATGGCCAACACCTGGTGTAGGCACCGTGACTGCGTGGCCTGTGACACCCCCCCCCCACTATGGCACTTGTCCGCTGAAATGATCTGGTAGCCAAGAAGTGCAGTACATTGAGGACCTTCTCCAGGGGGCTGAGTGCTTGGGAGCACAGGGTGGGTGATGTGAGGTCATCCCCCCACTCACTGACCAGGTTGAGTATTATGTGTGGTGGAAACCTGTAAATCCCATACACCTGGTCATCAGGCATACCAAATAGGCTGGTTCTGGGTGTGAAGATTCTGGCCCTGACTATCCTTCTCCTCCTCCTGCGGTATCCCACGGCCACTGCTGCTAGGAACGGTATATTCATCCTGGCGTCTGAGCTTGTTTGTTGTTTGCGCACTCTTTTATGCTGCGCCAGAAGTGCGCCTGCTTCATGCTGGCGTACGTGTTTCAGGATTGGACCTTTTATTTTTTGGCGCGTTGTAGGCGAACGTGTAAATCTTCCCGCCCACCCCAGGAATACACGTAACACGCTCTCCCAGGCCCAGTCGCGAGTAAATATTCCCGCCCACCCCTGGAATGCACGTACCCCACTCTCACAGGCCCAGTCGCGTGTGGAACTTCACACGCACACCGAAATACACGTGCCCTGCAAATTCGCGTGTGGAACTTCCCGCGCACCCCGAAATACACGTACCCGGCTGGTATCGCATGTGGAAGTTCACGCGGACCCATAATACACGTACCCCGATGGAATCGTGTGTGAGACTACCCGCGCACCCCTGAAATACACGTACCCTGCTGGTATCGCGTGTGGAAGTTCACGCGGACCCATAATACACGTACCCTGATGGAATCGCGTGTGAGACTACCCGCGCACCCCTGGAATACACGTACCCAGGCAAATCGCACGGCTGGGGGGTGCGGGTGCAGGGAGACAGGAGTGGGGGCCTGGTGGAGGGTGCCCCTGGATGCAGGGTGGTGGGGGTGCAGGGGGACATGAGTGGGGGCCTGGTGGAGGGTGCCCCTGGATGCAGGGGGGTGGGGGTGCAGGGGGACAGGAGTGGGGGCCTGGTGGAGGTTGCCCTACAGTGCTGGGGGGTGGGGGTGCAGGGGGACATGAGTGGGGGCCTGGTGGAGGGTGCCCCTGGATGCAGGGGGGTGGGGTGCAGGGGGACAGGAGTGGGGGCCTGGTGGAGGGTGCCCCTGGATGCAGGGGGGTGGGGGTGCAGGGAGACATGCGTTGGTGGGCAGTAGTGCAAGGTGACATGTGGGTTGGCTGGGGGGCATGGCCATGGTGGATGGGCTGCCTGCGGGACATATGCAGGGGTGCAGGGTAGTCCCCTGTGGTGTGGGCCGCCTGCAGGGGGCCGTGGAGGGTGTAGAGGGAACAGCTGGGAAGACCCACACGACCAATTCACGTGTGGGACTCCCCGGCACCCCCGAAATACACGTAGGCTGCTGGATTCGCGTGTGGAATTTGCTGCGCATCCGGAGTACACGTACCCTGCTGAAATTGCATGTGGAACTTCACACGCACACCGAAATACACGTACCCTCCAAATTCGCATGTGAAACTTCCCACGCACCCCGGAATACACGTGCACAGGCCAATCGCGTGTGGAACTTCCCGCGAACCCCATAATACACGCACACGCTATTTTTCACACAGCTGGTGTCCGTGTTTGTCGGTACCCCTTTGCACCTCATTTGTCCTAGAGGGCCACTGTATGGATCATTCATCATAGCTGTATTTGGGTGCTTTTTGTTAGCGCACATTTTGGCGCACATTTATTTCAGGCGCAGGGACGCTACTGCCTGCTTTCTTGTGGCGTACTTGTTTGGCCCTGTGCGTGTCTTTGCCCGTGCCCTGGTTTGCCCTATTTGATTCCATGAATACGAGTTGTAGGCGAGCGTGTGGGCGTTCCGCGCACTTGCCTCCTGTACTTCCCCCGTGACGCCCATATTGTCACGCGTTGTTCCCCATTCCGAGTGTTACGCCCCGTGTTACGCCTACTTTTGTAATGTGCGCCGCGCTATGTGCGATTTCGCAGCGGCCGTGGCGCACGCCGTTGGATGACCTGTGCGCCGGCGTGCGCCGCGCACTTTTTCAGCGCACATCCAATATTTTTCTCGCGCACGGACTTCCATGAATCGATGTGCGCTGGTTTCCCTGCGATTTTCGCAGTTGCACTGCGATTTTCGCACTTTTACTGCGAATCGCACGTTTTGGCACCTATGCGCGGGAATTTTCGGCACACATTAATTCCATGAATCGGCCTGTCAAACTTTCTTCAAAGAGGATCAAAACCTCATAAGTCAGTAACTGGATCCAGTAGAAACTATTTGAAAATGTCAAAGTGGAATTTCCAAAATGACACCATCAGTTTTCATTTAAAAAGCCTGAGCCAACAGAGGCATAGGTGGCATACCACATGTGGTTCCATGTCAGCTATGAGCAGCTCATGCTAGTAAAATTCCAAATTACATTTAAGAAATTGTTTCTTCTGAATGCATTTGAATCATATGAGATTTAATAATAGAATTTACCTGAAAAAATGTGCTCTCCCCTGGACCTTTCTCGATAACAATTTGGAACATGTGTAGGTATTCATCTGTGAGCAAATGGATTCATTAAAATAGATAACTGGAATTTAGCCTACTGGACCCCCTCTCTCAGGTAAAAGAAAAATCAAGGTTCCTCTCGGGGCAGGACAAATTGGTGCAGCCAGTTCGGCGCGGGCCGATTCGCCGCGACCTCTTCGGCGCAGGAGACATTTCGTCGCGCCCATTTTGGCGTGCCCAGTTCGGCACTGGGATGTTTCGCCGCAGGGCTTTTTTGGCGCAACAGATTCGTTTTTTTTTATGTACGGTATTGCATTATGGTGCTGAAATATGTGACTTATGGACAGAACAGTAACACTACCAGTTTGGCCTAACAGTTACGTTCTCCACCGCCGATGGTTCGCGGCAGAGCGACAGCTTTCATTTTTTTTCTTGTCTCATATATATATATAATATATATTTCACTTGCATTGCCCCCCCAATACGATGCTTTAGTAAAATAAAAACATGATATATAAAATGCATTTTCTTATCACGATATCGAATTATATTGGTAAAATATGTCACTTGTGAACATTCAAACAGGGTGAGTTTGGCCTTGTGGTTACGCTCTTTGCCCCCCAGTTTATAGGCTACGGTTCGTGGCTAAGAAACAGCTTTTATTTTTTTTACCTTTCTTTCATTTTGACATTAAAATAAAAATAATGGTATGTTTTGCTAATTAGAAAAATAATGAAGATATAGCTCAGCCACGAACCATAGTCTGGAGGACTGCAGCGGAGAACTTAACCGCAAGTCCAAACTGCTCCTGTGAGATCAATGTGCAGAAGTTACCTATTTTACCACCATCATTCAATATGTTAAGACATATATACTATATATATATATACACATATATATAATCGCTGGATTTACATCTTACAAAATACCTCTGTGAAGGAGATGTGTGTGTGGAGAATGGTGTGTTCCAAGTGATCCAATTCCATTTGGCGTGAGGGTGTTTAGAAGTGGCTGCAATGTCAGCCACGTCCAAACGTCCCTCGTGCCAAACAGGCGGCGCCACAAAGGCTTCTGCGCCAAAATGGGCGCGCCGAACTGGCCGCCGCACCAAAGCGGATGCGCCGAAACGGCCCGCGCCGAATCCGCGGCGCTAAAAGGGGGTGTACCTGTTCCTCTATTTATAAACAAAAAAACAAGAGTTATCGCGCTCCCTGTTGATGCGGCTGCACCACTGCAGGGCCAGTGAAAATAATATTAAGGTGGCCTTAGCCGACGTTTGGTCCCGGAAGTTGCTGATTATTTGGACCTAGGCCTCAGCACACCGGGTGAGAGCCTGGATTTGCTGCATCATTTTTGGAGGAGCATGTTTTTCCAGTTCATGGAAGTTCTTGGACTTGGGAATCACCCCCAAATATTATATTGCAAAGCAGGGATCTCCACACACTTCTTAGCTAGGGAGCCACTCATCCTTGATTGGAAGGAAGAAAGGCTGCACCGAACAAGTCAAGACCCTAACTGTGACCTGGAAACAGCATAGTGGGTGACTAGCCCTCACTGCAGTAGGGGTTGGAGCCGAATATGGCATGTGTCATATGCCAGTGACACGTGCCACTGCATGTCACCACTACAAGTGACACGTGCCACTAGCAGCTGTCACATGCCATGCCCCAAAAAAAAGGTTTCAGGTGTCACGGTGTCTCTTCGGTTTTCAAATTATAATCCTCCTTTTAAAAAATAAAAATACGAAATGTCAATTTTATTCCCTTTTTTTAAAAATAAAATTATAATGCTCTACGAAAGATTCAAACTCATAACCTCCTGTTAGGGGCACAGCTCCATTAACCACTGCACCATTATGTCTCACGATATTAAAAGTTCAATCAAATTCTACCTCTAATGTGAACTCCTACATGGTTCAAAACTGCTCCTTTTCTTGTACAATTATGAAAGTTTGTAGCATAGAAACAATTTACTGAAAGTTTTTGCATCTTGTGCTTTTCTTGCATAATACAAAATGTAAAAAACAGTTCAATCCAAAACCTGTTACTGTGTAATGCTTTAAATGTCAATCATGTATTGTGTACATGTTTTCCAAAACAGTATGGTCACAATATTAAAGTGTGTGTTTGTACATTAATTCATGCGTTTCACACTTGACTGTACAAACTGTGATAAATACAGTACAACCATATCCTACTGATAATATGTATAAATTATATATCAGAGTATATACACGATCATGAAAACATAATTTACAAATGTTGCTAAATCTTCAGATTTAGGGCCCAATTCACAGAATCCAGCGCAGAAGCAGCACAAGTGCTGCACGCCGAGAAGGAGCATATGCCATGCGTGCACCAGCTGTGGCACAAACCAGCAATTGCACGGCACGCGTATTCATGGATTTTCTGAGGCATCAGTAACCGTGGCGCAATGAACATCAAGTAGCGCCAGCAACGCCCCAACACACCCCCATGCGCAGGCAAAAGACAGTGAAATGCCCAATACGGCGCAACGCCCCACACCATCCGTGACCCAGAACACATCCACCCCATTGTAATTGCATGAAAAATCAGAGCGTAACCCGCTCGCACCAGCCAAATCGCGTGAAAAGGCCCATGCGTACCCCGTCCGCACCCCAGCAAAATCGCGCACCCCGCTCGCACCAGCCAAATCGCGTGGGAAGGCCCGCACATACCCCATCCACACCCCAGCAAAATCATGTACCCCACTCGCTAAATCACATGGGAAGGCCCGCGTGTACCCCGTCCGCGCCCCAGCGAAATTACGTACCCCGCTCGCACCAGCCAAATCACGTGGAAAGGCCTGCGTGTACCCTGTGAAACATGCACAACTCCCCTGGAGGCAGATGCCTCCTCACGGGACAGCCAGACCCCAGCAGTGGACCATACCCCGCAGGCAGCCCATACCACATGGCCCCCCATCACCCGTGACCACACCCCGCAGGCAGCCTACACCAAATGGGATCTCCACCATCACCCGTGAACATACCCTGCATGGCCAACCCATCACCTGTGACCACACCCTGCAGGCAGCCCACACCACATGGAACCCCCACCATCACCCATGACCATACTCCGCAGGCAGCCCACACCACATGGGACCCCCACCATCACCTGTGAACATACCCCGCAGGCAGCCCACACCACATGGGACCCCCACCATCACCCGTGAACATACCCCACAGGCAGCCCACACCACATGGCTCCCCCATCACCACACCCTGCAGACAGCCCACACCACATGGGACCCCCACCATCACCCATGACCACACCCAGCAGGCAGTCCACACTACATGGGACCCACACCATCACTAGTGAACATACTCCGCAGGTAGCCCACACCACATGGGACAGCACCATCACCCATGAACATACCCCGCAGGCAGCCCACACCACACAGGCACCCCTTCACCCGTGACCATACCCTGCAGGCAGGCCCCGCCTTATGCCCCCACCTGTGATGGCAACCTGCAGGCAGGCCCCGCCTCATGTCCCCACCCCCCCACCTGTGATGGCAACCTGCAGGCAGGCCCCGCCTCATGTCCCCACCCCCCCACCAGTGACGGCAACCTGCAGGCAGGCCCCGCCTCATGTCCCCACCCCCCAACAGAGACGGCAACCTGCAGGCAGGCCCCTCCACATGTCCCCACCAGTGACAGCAACCTGCAGGCAGGCCCCGCCTCATGTCCCCACCCCCCACCAGTGATGGCAACCTGCAGGCAGGCCCCGCCTCATGTCCCCAACCCCACCAGTGACCGCAACCTGCAGGCAGGCCCTGCCACATGTCCCCGCCCCCCACCCCAAAACACATTGGACCAACATACAACCACGCAGCACATGCCAACTAAAATGCCACCACACGCTGCATCCCCCTGGTGCACCTCAACAATTAGTCATGCTCCCTATGTTATGTGAATCCTAACATCACACATGCATGCATGTGCATACACATGAACAACATTGGTGAACAGCAGGGACACGCAAATGCGTCAAGGAGAAGTGAAACATGCACTAAACCGTTGAGACCAGATACCACTTCGATTTCAATGTCAAAAAATTATATTAAAAAACATGTATCTAAGTCACCCACAGTAAAAACAACAAATTAAACATGCATGAACCAAATGAAAAATCAAAATAAAGTGAAAACCAAAATCAATGTGATGTAAAAAATGAAAGAGTCAAGAATGTGGTCCTTGTCCATTAATGTATGTGCAAATGAAATCACATATCATGTGAAAACCATTCCAAATTAAAATCCAAATATTTACAAAGATCCAGGGTCCATGGTCCCAAAACATGTAGAAAAATCCTAAAAATACAATACAAAAATAACTATATACAAGATGCGGAGCAAAGTCCAGGAACTCCAAATAAAAAGAAGAAAACAAATGAAACCTACTCCTAAAGAACTATATACAAAGGCAGCAGGCTAGTCCATCTCCTCACCATGCTCTTTCATAGTCTCCGCCAGGGCGTCATCGAACACTGCGTCCACTTCGAGTAGGCGGGCCTCGGCTTCGCCCTCGAGGGATTGCAGGGACTCCTTCATGCTCCTCTCAAACTCCCTGCGAGTCTCCTCGAGGACCTCCACCCGCCTCTCTGCCCGACGCAGTGAATTCTCCGCCCTGGCCATGGTGAGTTGCTTCTCCTGTGCCCGCTGCCGCTCTTACCCGTTTTGGCGGTCCAAACGCTCCAACACGGAAGACATCCTTGTCGTAAGGTCCACGTTTGTCTCCTGCCCGATGGCCGATACCTGCCCCTCTGATGATGAACGCCCGAGTCCTGTTGCCTCCTTTCCTGAGCCTGCTGCTGCCAAAATGCCTGGTGCCTGTGCCACAAGGACAGCCTGTGGGATGATGATACAACCCGGGGCTGTCATGCACGTGCCCTCCTTCTTGGTGCCTGCACTTCCTCCCTTGCCATAGCTCCTGTCGCTGTAGTGACAACCTCTGCTGATCCTCCTTCGACTCCCGACTGTGGCAGGGATGTGATCTCCACCAGACTGGCCGCCGGGGTTGGGACAGGTACATAGGGGGCCTGGGTGGTATCTGGGCCGGAAGATGGCAGGGAGGAGGACTGGCGCACAGAGGAGGAAAAGGAAGAAGGGTTTGCAGCAGTGGCCAGCACATGTACCAGATTTGTGACCAGGAACTGAGCTAGCCAGTTAATGAGGCGATAGACCTCATCGTGATGATGTGCAAGCCCCAGATTGGAAGCCTGCACATCATCACTAATGGTGCCTGTATGCCTCGCAATACCGGCTAGCAACGGCTAGCAACAGTTCCACCCTGTGACAAATTGATTCATCCACAGGTAGTGGAGGATCTGTTTGCGTGGATACATCCGCCACCTGCGGAGGGGTCCGGCCTGAGGCATGCCCGCAGGTGCATATTGGGGCAGTCGCAGTTCCAGGGACAAGATCAGTCACATGCCCCTCCACGGTGACCTGCACTGCCTCTGGCCCCTGATCCTGGACTGCACCACTCACACCTACCTCATCACCCCTGCTGGGCCCCATGTGCTGGGCTGATATGGCCTCCTCCTCCTCCTCCACCACCACCAACCTGGATGACTCCCCACTGTCTTCTGCATAGGATTGCCCCTGTGTGGGCTCATCTGTCCCTCCCACTGCTGAGGTGCCCACGACCAACTTCACACGCTTGGGCCTCCCCTCAGCAGCTGTGGCCATTGTCATGGACGCGGCACCAGTCTCCTCGCTCCTGGAAGATGACAGTACCTGGGAGGAGGACTGTGCCCTGCGTCTGTGCCTGGTGGAGGCATCCCTGCTGCGGTGCTCCAAAGCGCCTTCTCCGCCCTCTTCTTCCATCGTCACTGTGGATAGGGAAACATAGAACACAAACATCAGGCTACTGAACATATGTGTGTATGTGTGTTTGTCACAATGCAAATGTACATCAGTGGTACTGTCAAAGGTCACAACCATCATCACCCTCCACTACACACAGGGAAGTGCCATTCACACACATTCACAAACATGTCTATCATTCACAACAGACATTCACATCCATGGACAAGGCACTGACACAAGATCATAATTCTGTATTCAGCTCACACACATCATGGGACATACACATCTCATTCACACACATCACCTGACAGTCATGAGGCAGGCCATGGAGCTATCACGTCACAGTGCACTCAAGGGCAAATTGGCAGCGTGAGGCAATCACAAATTAAGAACTCAAGTAACATACGTGCGGAGTGTTGGGCAGTTACACACTCACTACTCAGACACACGCACATGTACACCATGCATGTCCATGATGATGACATAAGCACCTATGCGTCACACCTCTCATATGCCCCAGATCAGACACAGGTATGCAAACATGTGCGCATCGTTACATGACGGTGCGCAACACAGACACCATTGATGTGGGACACGCTTGAATGGACTCTCATGCAGCACTGTCAGGGACATGCACACAGACATCTGTACAGGAGGCATGCGAGACATAAGGCCAAGGTGCACACTCCAGCCACATGTCAACATGCACATGCTCAATGGTGGACAAGAACACATGAACCATTCGACTCCAGAAGGAGCACCAACTCCAAGACCTGGGGGTACAGCACTGGGTAGGCTCCAGGACCCACATCTCGTTGGTGGTCAACCGGCCCCGGCACCTCACTCGATCATCACCAGCCTTAATGAGGCACCGGGCCTTGTTGTGGGTCCTGGACATGAAGTCTTCCCAGCACTTGTGGACATGATGGTAGTCGCGGGGTGCCAGCCCCTCTACATTGATGGCACCCACTATGTCCCCCTAGATCTTCTTCCGTCCTTCATTGCCAACTTGCGATGGGCAGTGGAAGAGGGCATCATGATGCCGCATCATGATGCCCCAGGACTTGCTCTACCAAGATGCCAACTTCCCTGGGTGAGAAGCTGACAGCCCTCTGCCTCTCTGCCAGGGGGTTGCCACTTGCCTCAGATGGTGTGGTGTCAGACATGGCAACCCCTGAGGCAGGTGTGGGTGGGCCAGGTGGTCCTGGGGCTGGGCTGTGGAGCGGTGGAATGGCAGTCAGGAGTCCTCAGGATCAGCAGAGGTGGTCACAATGACAGGATCACTGGCAATGGCTGATGAGCAAGCACCAAAATGCAGGGCATGTGGGCAGCAGGCACACAGAGTGGGCTGGCATCAGCAGATGGCTCGTAGGAGGCAGCTTGGACAGTTGGAGGCAGGTAAATGGCCTTGTAAGCAGGAGCGTGGGTTTTCCATATTCTTTTGCGCGGCCAGCTGGAAACAGAGTGACTCCGCACATGCGTAAACAGCACGTTAGTGTGTAATCAGAGGAAAGGCCCTAAGCGCGTAAGTTACGTGACATGCGCTGGACATTGAGCGTTGTCATTCAGTATCGGGTTAAAGGTCTGGGTAGGACAACGGTGCACTGTACATGCTTTTCGTGGGGACGGATGCGTGAACTTCATATTTTTGTGGGTTCACACGCAAATAGTTCACTACTGTGGCAGTGCATACTTCTTGTTTTGGCGCAGGAGTTGCCTACGCGCAGACACACGTGTGATTTTTTTTCATTCTACGAGACAGACAGTGAGTCGTGCACACATTTTTCCCACTGTGGTTGCCCCTGTGTGACGCGTACACCATTTTCGAGGTCATAGTAGCCTATGTATTCCTCGCGTACACATTTTTTGTGTTGCTGGGTGACACAGCGTACTGCAGGCTGTTTTTTACTCAAGGTGGGCTACCGAGGGGTCCCATACATGTTGATTTTTGTTTTTTGGGTGCCTGAGCTTTGCGCGACCTGTTATTTTTTCACCAGGGGTCACATAGAGCTTTTCTGGAGCACAGTGGTACATTTTCCATCACATACCCTGGCCCCTCACTCCAATTTCCTAGGACATTTGTTGGCTGCGCCTCCCATTGCGCTAGTCCATCAGTGCCATGACTGGGAGGGCAACAAGTGGGAAGGGAGGCAAAGGTGGGCGACTTGCCAGAGGTGGCCAAGGTGGGCAACGTGGCCAGGGTGGCCAAGCTGGCCAAGGTGGGCGACGTAGCCAGGGTGGCCAAGGTGGCCAAGGTGGTCCACATGGGCAAGGTGTGCAGGACCATGCATGGAGAAGTATGCCCCACACCCAACCGGGCCAGGGAGATGCAGCAGCTGCTGACAAACCCAGCACCCGTGGGCCGGGACAAGCAGTGCCATCTGCTGTCCAGAGTGTGGAAGCTGCAGGGGCAGCTGCGGCTATCACTACCCAGGCTCAGGGTCAGCCAGCCCGGACGGTAGTGGTCCCGGCACAGGGACAGGGTGACTCAATGGCCGATTTCCATGTCCCGAAGGCCAAGACACGTGCGGTGCAAGTTCCAGGCACCGGCACACGGGGATCTGGAGCAGCGGTGTCATCTGCTGTTCACACCGGCCAGTGTCTGGAAGCTGCAAGGGCAGCTGTAGCAACCGGCACCCTGTCTCAGGGTCACCCAGCCAGGAATGGATTGGTCCCGGCCCAGTGTGACTCAGGGGCCAAGTCCCTTGTCACTAAGGCCAAGCATGTGTGGCGCATAGTCCTGGCAAAAGCACCCAGCTAATGATACCTGCAAGCTGACCTTCTGTAGTTACATTGGTGGCTGATTCCATAGGCCAGTCCACCTGTACTCCAGCCCCTACTGACCAGAGCAGTACACGCCACTCAGGGTCTGCACCACCTCACAGGAAGCAGAAGCATGCTCCAGCAGTACAGGCTAAGACCCCAGACACGACACAGGAGTCCCACACATCGAGAATGAGGAGTTTCTGTGATGAGGAACTGAAGATACTCTTGGACTACATGTTGGAACATGGCTGTGACATGCTGGTGCAGGCAGGGAGTACACATACACTTGCTCAGCGTATGACACCCCTGGCAGTGCCTCGCTGACCGTATTAGCGTCTTGGGCTATGAGAGGCGCACAGCTGGTGATGTTGTGAAGCGCTGGAATGACTTCCAACACCGAGCAAAAGACAAGCTGTCTTCAAAGTTTGCCTCTACATGGTGACTGACAGTGGGTCACCACCAGAGGACGATGAACTCACTGGACATGAGGAGATCACTAGTGATTTCATTGCAGTGGAGCAGATCCAAGGCGTGGGAGACCTGCCAATGTATGAGGGAATGTCCGGTGAGTGGTGATGCGTGTGTGTACAGGCCATGTGTATGTTGCTTGGGTGATGTGTTATGATTGCCTGCCAGTTCAAGCTACATTGTAATGACTGCCATGTGTGACCCCTGTGATGTTGGACTGATACGTGCTTGTTATCATGCAGACTGCATACAAACCATATGCTGCACACAGAGGCAATCCTCATCACCACACCTGCTCCCTCCTTCCATGACACTCTCTGTCCAGCCTCTCTTGGCCCTATTCTTGCTCCAACCTGTGGTCGCGGATAGCCTCTGATGATCTTCCACTCAACAGTCGCCTTCTATCATCACATGACTGACGTCTCTGTGAGGTCACCCTGCAAGTTGCTCATCCTCAGAGGAATTCTTCCTTTCCTCTCCATCCCCCAGCAGCTCACTGTCTCCAGAGGACTGGTAATTCCTTTGATGGACTACTGCAACAGGCTTCACCATGATTTCTATGATTCTACACTCTTCCCTCTGCAACTCTGCCAGTCCTGGACTGTGTGAAAAGTCCTTTAGGCTTGGTGCAAGGTATCTTCCTAGGACTGTGATGATGGCACAGGCTCACAGTTGCTATGAGTGTTCATTCCTGAACCCTGTGGATTCTTAGCAAGTCCCTATGGGTCCTGGGCCAGCAATTCCTTCAACTCCACCTCCAGTATTTACTTCATTCTCATGGTCTTTGATCATCCCTTTCTTACTCCCTCAGGGTCAGTTGCTCCTCATGGAAATTACTTTGTGGTTCACATCTGTGTTGAGCTGGGGCCTCCCTCTGGTACAGCCTCCCTGCCTCTATGTAACTGGAGGTGTAGCTTCTTCAAGGCATGCTAGCACTTCTGATGCTTCCTCATGTGTTGTGCTTTCTGTCCTCCTCTCCCCTGTTGTAGTCCCAGATGACTGAGAAAAGGCACTTGCCACCTGCCCACACTGTCTGCTACGACACGGTACTCTGAGCAACCATTTTAACCCACGCACTGCCTCCCAGCCACCCCCGCCCTTGGGGGTGGGGATTACTGTATCCCTACAACCCACTACCAACACTTTACACATGATGACGGCACTTACCCTTACACTGCCATCAGGCCACGACATTGCATTACTGGATCTGTGTTTTTATTCATAGTTGAGGCTGTACCCATGTACTGCACTGCACCCACACACTTCTAAACCCTGTTATCCCCTTCAATATGCCTATTCACTTGCGTGATGTCAATGTGACCTAGCATTATTGAATCCGTATGCCTGCCCTCACTGTATTACAACACCCTAGCGCTGTTGCACCCTGTGACACATGTGTGTTTTCTAATAGTGAATTCCATGAAATGTCATCTGACATGCATTGTACATGGCTCATGGTCAGGAGTATTCAACTTCCATCTGAGGCTAGTTGACAATTCTGGCATGGATATACTACGTGCCATCTGTGTATTGGCATCAGTCATGTTTGTGGAAGGACTATGCCAGTCACATGCTTGTGTGTGATGCAGGTGCTATGCAGTATATGTGTTATTTTACCCTTTGACACAGACATGGGTCTGCTTTCAGGCGCCCCTTCCCTTTCATTGACACTGCGTGCGTGCCTGACTTTGTGTCATGTGTGGTGGATGGTGCGAGCTGGTGGTGCGAGGTGGTGGAAGAGGCTGCGGTAGGGTTGGCTAATTCCTTGCAGACTTTGAAAACTGTGTCCGTGTTACTGGATACCGCAGAGATGCAGGCTTGTATAAAGACTCTTTTCTGGGAGCAGATGCAGAGTCTATACTGCCTTTGGAGGAGGCAGCAGGTCAGTTTGTCAGAGGGTGCGCCAGAGGAATCCCATTTCTATTTGGCTGCCCTGCACTTGTGTTTAACAGAAGCTGATTTGGAGTCATACAAAGAGTTGCACTTTTTGGTAGGCTTCAATCGTACCCTCATGACAGAGGCAAGAATATAAAGAGTATTGGAAACAGAGAGGTTAAAGTTTGAGAGGGCTGTGGCAGGGTGGGAGTCAGTCGCAGGAGTGGAAGGAGTATAATAGGTGGAAGCAAAGGCAGCTACTGAGACTCTTTTCATGGGTCAGATGACCTTGTAGACGGGAGGCAGTGCCGGGCTTACCTATGCAACGGGAGAAGAGAGCTTCAAGTGAGAAGAGAGGAGAAAATGATCAGTCCAGGAGAGAGAAGTAGTGAGAGGGATAGATAGCGGAATGTCAGTTGAGAAGAGAGCATCCAGGGTGTGGCCAGCGCTGTGCGTTGGGCCAGACGGTAAGATGGAAAGAAAGGGAGAGTCGCAAAGGTTGCATAAAGGTCTTAAGGAATCAGGTGAGTCGAGATGGATGTTGGGATCACCCAGTAGGAGATGAGAAGAGGAGGAAAGGAGAGAGGAGGCCAGGTCAGCCCATTACGAAAGGAAGAGGGAGGGCTGACCAGGTGGCTGATAGAAGGTGGACAGCAGTAGTGAAGAGCTTGGAGAGAGGGACAGCCTGCAGATCAGGCACTCAAAGGATGAGTAGGCCTGAGTGGGAATGACAGACACAGGGATACACTCAGGGAAGATCAATGCTACTCCCCCACCTGATCTGTTTGGTCTAGGAAGAGAGAGTATTGTGTAGCCTTCTGGGAGAAGTGTGTCAAAGCTTGTGACAGAGCAATCCTTGAACCAGGTTTCAGTGATCAAGAACATCACAATCCAGGAGTTCAAGGAGGTTGCAGATGTCAGAGGAGTGTTTGACAGCTGAGCGAGTGCTTACCATGGCAATGTGGAGCAGCTTGCAATCAGTGAAAGACTTATGGGGGGAGCAGGGGACAGTGGGCCCCCCTAAGTAACGATAGTACCTGAGGGACAGAGGTAGAAGGGGGCAGAGGAGCCAAGGCCGGTAAGGGAGACGGGACCATAATGGGTGAGGAGGGAGCCGGTGCGGGAGGCACCACAGGGGGCAAGGGAGCCCCAGATTCTCTGTTAGTGGGTGACTGGTTCACCCAAGAGGAGAAGGCACATGGGATTGTCAATGTGTGGGGTGGTGGCAAGAAAGCCATGGCGAGGGTAGAATGGTGGTTAGGAGGTGGCAAGGGAGCCAAGGTGGGCACAGCTGGCATGGGAGCCAGGGCAGCTGAAGGAGCTGGTGCAAAAGGCGGAGGGAGGTTGATAAGGCGGGGGAGGAGCCTATGAAAGAGTAGAAGGTTGGTTTGAGGACCATGGACCATGATGGTACCATTGCTGTAGACATTGATGATGACCCTGGAGGTGGAGAGGGCAAGAATGACCTCGCAGCGGGTGCCACCATTGATGGGCAAAGAAGAGAAAGGAGAGAGAAGAGCAATCATATGGAGAGTCCATAGGACGGGTGAGGGAACGACAGAGTATGTCTGTGAGAGTCTCTCTGGCAGAGGAAATGATGTAGGTGCTTGCAATTGGAAGGCCTGGGTTAGAGCTCAGTATGTCCTTCTTGAGGTTCTTCCTGACAGACTTAGTAAGGGGTGAAGGATAAGAGATAGAGAAGCAGTTTGAGAAGATAGGAGAGATAGATAGCACCGTAGCAAACTGCAGAGAGTGAGGTACACTTAACCAGACTGAGGCCACAGAGGCACAGCGAGAGCAGAAGGTAGAGGGGGGGGGAGACAGGGAACAAGAATGGGAGAAAAACAATGGGAGCTGGGGGAGGTAATATGCACAGAAGAACAGTGAACACGCAGAGGAAGGGGACGTAGTGGGTGTATGGCTGAGGGGAATAACAGCACAGAGGGACAATGGGACTGAGGAAGGGTGAGGTAACCGGTGGCAGACTAGACAGAGTACAGAGGGGTGGACTTGTTAACACATTCTCATGAAAAGCAGGTTATGCACAAAGCTAAAAACAAATGTAAACAGGAGCAGGACAATCAAGATGGGCATACAGCTGAAAACGAATTTAAAAAGCAGCAGGACAATCACAATGTGCACACAGATAAAAGCGAATTTAAACAGCAGCAGGACAATCACGATGTGCACACAGCTGAAAACGAATTTAAATAGCAGCAGGACAATCAAAGTGATAAATATTTTAGAGGAGTCATCGATCTGACCATGCTAACCAGAGCTTTTGCCTCAACTTCCACTGCCTCCGATGTCGACGCCCGAAGACCTGGATAACCGAGCAGGTAGTCCATGGGGTTGCCAGCCACTGCATCGAAATGGACAGTTACCATGTAATCTGACAGTTGCAGTCAAGTGCTCTAATGGGAGTGGTGTGCGAAGAAATGACCCTTGGAAAATTGGCAGTAGGGGTTTTGGGTCCATCACGATCATGTTAGGATGATGAAAAATGTAAAGGTGGACATGACGACACCAGAACAGACCAAAGAACACCTCACACTCTATTTGTGAATGTCGCATTTCTGTTCGTATCAATGCTTTGGGAGCCCCCACTCTCTGCACCCCCTATTCCAGGGAAAAGGGCATTCCTTCTTTCCTTATGTGGCTCCTGAAATGCCTGGCCTGTTTAATATACCAGGGGACCCCAGGCTCCATCTAGGCCATGTGTCTCTGGAAATATTGTTTTTAACTAAACCCTGTCATGCTTTTCTTCTATTCTTTGTCCCACTGCTGAGATCCCACACAGTAACATGTAAAATGTGACTTGGAAGCAATGGGCCTCACAAAATGAACACATAGCTCTCAACTCTCACGCTTTTGGCGGGTGTCACCCGCCTTGTAAACAGCTGACTCACCCGCCAAGCCTCCAGCACGCCCATTCATTTCAATGGGCGTCTCACCCGCCAAAACTAAAATCGGGTGTTTTCACCCGCCTTCGCGACCCAAATGGTTGAGAGCTATGTGAACAACTTATCAAAATGCAACACATCACACACATCTATGACTCCAAGAAATCAACAGCCTACAGAAGGACAAACATATGATACATAGATTTAAGAGAAAGCTATATTTCACATGGGCCTGCAGTATAAGAATATTGTTACTCTCTTGCCAACATGGACTAGGGGAAAAGCCATATAATTGCTGCCATTTCTTCCATAAAGCTGTGGCCCTGAGGACAGTTGTCTATTTCATGCATGATTTTGAAGAACAATAGAGGTCGTGTAGAGTGTGAGACATATGAGCCACAGCGACATTCAGAGGGACCAGTCTGTTGGGAAGTGTCTGGATTTTCCTCAGGCTGAGGCTTCAGGAAAGTAGACATTAAGGTGAAGTAGTCCCTCCGTGAAGCCTATCCCTTGACATTGACCGGGGCCCGCAGCACCGACCTGGTAGTGATGAACTTGCACATGAAATCAATAAGAGAATTGCAAGGTCCTCTCCTTTTCTTATGTAACATTATAAAACGAAAGTACTGGCTTAGAAACTCTAAACTGTGCTTCTTATGAGACTGCAGGATGTGGTTTCTAATAATATTTAGAAGCAAAGCAAGAATATGTCTTGTCAGACACTACAGTCATGTTTGTGTGCCAGAATATGCATGTCAGACCATCACATGGGCTGTGTAGCCTCTCGCACACCACCTGTGCTGAAATTACACACATGATCATCTTATCTATACCATTTATCCCTCTTTATCCAAAGTTGCCACTGAGATCAGCTGGAAATTCAGCAGCAGAGGTGTACAGGACACAGCTTAGCCCCAGTCAGACCAGCATGTGCTGTTGAGTGCTGTGTTCAGCAGTGTGTTACTTACTTCAACCCAGTGTTGCCACAAACAAAGGGACTGTCTGAGGCACAGCTGAATTTCTTTGCAGATGTAGAAAGAAAATCCTGCTCAAATACGAGAGTGCAGGTGTCCGCCTCCTTTTGCTAGAGACTTCCACGATTTTAGGGACACTTGGCAGCTCTGTTGACAGGCACCGCAAAGTACAAGCTAAGTACTGTTGGCTGTTCGCGACACTATCCCGGGCTAACGTTTCTGATTGCCTACGCATTTCAGATGTATTGAATCCGGATCGGCACTCGTGGCGTGCTGTTTATTTCAGCCCTGGAGGACATCTTTGCTGGAGACACGCGAAGTGCCTGACCCTCCATTCAGGAAGTAGGAGGTGACTTTTGTACTTGCACGTAGGGCTCATAGTGGAGTCCATTGAAAACTGTGTGGCCGCATTGCCATTTATAGTAGGAGCCCATTTGAAAACTGTGTGCCCGCAATCATATCCATACTTGGAGCCCATTGAAATCTGTATAGCCTTGGGATGGGTTAAAACTGAGAATTAATTTTCTTATTTTTTTGAAGTCATATATCTAAAACCCCTTATTTATTTATTTATTTATTTCCTAGGGTGTGTGTTTGGGAGGTTGGCCCCGCCCTTGGTTTTGTGCAACGATCCGCCTACTCCAATAAATACCGGCACCTTGGCGCACCCGCGCCGCGCACTGCAAAGTACAAGCTAAGTACTGTTGTCTGTTTGCGGTTCTCGTTGCGAGGTGCCTATCCCCAAGCCTATGTGATTATTGATTTGGGATCTCTGTAATAGATTGGAACGCTCCGAGCAAATTCCGTCAGGCCCATCGTTCCCTCTTTGCCTCGGAGCACAGTGGAGCGGAGAGGTGGGAGAGGTGTATTTCGTCCATCCTTTAATTTTTTTTGACTTGCGCGGGTGAGGGTGAATGTGGTTTCATGGTCATGTCTTTGAAGGCAGGCATGCCAAAGGGCATATGTCCGCTTAGCGCACCGTGTGTGGCGAGTCGGACGAGTAATAATGTCATAAACTGTCATTTAAGTAATACATCCACGCCAAAGGTTTTGCGAAAGGCAAATAAGGTGAAAACCGTCTTAAGTCATGGGACGGATATTAGAGAATTCTGCCAAGATCCATTACCGCCAAGGATCCAACCGCCCTTGGCCGGGGGGGCGGGTGTAGGTACTCAGCCAATTACTATTAATGACTCCAATGTAAATGTGATTGATGCCTTGTCTAGGAGAAATGGTAATCATGGTAAACCACAACAGCAGGAAACAAATGTAAGTAAAAAAAAAACATCACGTTGGGCACAGTCCCGAGGACCATAATGGCAAATCTGAATATTTCAATAACGGACACTAGTTTGCTGAATACGGTGCAATGTACAGCCTTTGATAATGCCTCTAAAGTCGTAGTGGATGGTGGTGAAAAAGATGATGCCATAATTGATTTGAACTTTCTTAATTCTGGGTTTTCTGCACAATTGCTCACAGATAATTTATCGAAAACACCTGATATGTTTTCTACTATTGGTTCTGGTTATTCGAGTGTAAATGTGTCATATTGTGCTCCAACTCCGAGGAAATGTGTTACTCCATATGTGTGTGTAGATGAGGAGGCACCAAGCTGTGGGGAGGTAGGGCAGGAACCAACAGTACCCAATGATGTGGAACCATTGCAGAAAATAGAAATAGGCAACCAGGTCCCAAATAGTGTTGTACTCATGGAAATTGCGCTAAAAGCTACTCAATTTTCATTGGCTGTGCTGTTTAAATTATATGATACCTTGGCTGAACAGGTCCGTAAGCAAGCCCTTCAAATTGAGCATTTGCTTTTATGGCAAAGAAAGCTATGCACAAATTGAAATTGAAAAGTGATAATCCAAGTATAACGCGCCCTGATCTAACTACATGTTCAATAGCAGGGAACATGGGTGTTAGGGCGGGGTACAAACTTATCCCACAAATGGATTGTATTATAGGTGAGGTGTTGGAATGTAATGCGCCTGACAAAATAGCTACGCAGGAGGGTAAGTGTACAGAGAACGAAGTTGTAGGGAGGCGATTCGCTAGTGACACTGTGATGAAGGAAGACAAAGTTGCCTATACAGTCGTCACCAAACAGGCAAAAAGTGGTACAAAGCAGAGTAACCATGTGAGTAAAAAGCTACCAAAAAATCAACCAATGCCAACAAATAAGAAGGGGGCTAAAATACAAACATTTATCAAAAAGTTAAGCATTCCAACTAACAATACAATCACAACTGCTCAAGCTATTGCAAAAAAATATCACATGCGTACTTACTCAAAGGATGATCGAACGGGAAGTGGTTCATTGCAACCAGTACTAGCACATGCCCCCCTTGATGCTCTGGTTGATGAGGTAACAGATCAGAATCTCCGGACTGGGTCCAAGAGGGAAAAAGTTCCAGTTGAGAAAGCCTCTAATTCTGGAGAAGTGAGGACCACTGTGCCGAGCCTCAATATAAGAGATTTCCATCGCCAGGAGATAAGAAAGGCAGTAGATGCCTACATGAGTAGCAATTTGGTGGTTAACATGGATAAGCCGGAGCCAATGCCCTTATGTAAAAAGATTAAAAGTGTTAGTTTTAAAGAACAAAGGGTGGAAACAAATTTTGTCCCACCCATAAACATACCTACAACAATAGAGTTAAATAATTTGCCTTTGGGACTGGGAGAGAACCATATGGTAAATCCAGAAATCTGCCAAAAGGCCAAAGAGTACATAAGTCCTGTAATACCTCAGAATTCCTTGATCTCACAGATTACGCCAGAATTTTTAAACATTATACAAAATGCTTTGAGTACCGGTGGCAGACAAAGAAGTTCCATGCCCTCAATGGCAGCAGTTACAAAAGTTGTGTCGGAGACTAAACCCGCGACCATTAAGAGAAAATCACTGGCAAATTATTCATTGAGGCTGTCTTGTAACGCCTCTCCGGCAGTGCAATATGAACTAAATAGAAGAGCTATTTTAGCCATATTCTCGGATATACCAAGTCTTGAGGACATTTGTTCCACAGACTTGGAGCTGGACAAAGGGAATCGCCAAAGTGTAAGAATATGGATGAATTCGAGGTTGGTGCAAAATACAATCTGGCTTGCTAAAACTGATTTGACATTGTTGGGATTTACAGTATTCACTGAAACAACTGCAAATGTCGAAATCAAAAATGAGGTACTGCTGAATTACAATCTCAATGGTTCTAACCTTTGCCTCACGGAAAAGAAATACTAAACAGGGTGAAGTGTGTAATTGTAATTGTAATCAAAGAAAAGATCGAGCCTAACTAGTAGGATCAGCCGCAAATATAAATCTGGCATTAATTAGTTGGAATACAAGGAGCTTTGTCCATCTGTTAAATAATGACAACAATGATCTAGTGCAATTCGACATAATTATGTTACAGGAAACATGGCTAATGTCGGTACCTGTGTGGGATGGCTTTGATCTTTTTTAAAATCCTGCATCACAGGCTTTGCACGGAAGACCGATGTCTGGCCTACTCATAGCCATTAAATCTAAAGGGGGGATCTGCGCGTAGGCATGGGAAACGCCGAATGAATTTCTCCAACTGGTTAAAGTAAAAGTCAACAATGAATCGTATGGGCTGATAAATGTCTACTGTAATCCAGTGGGAATATCGGACGGGTCCTTTTTCAAATCATTTGGAGACCTATGTAGTCTTATTGTAATGGACTCATCAATTTCACGAATTATAATTGCTGGAGATTTTAATTTGGATTGCACCAATGACCAGCCCTTAAAGTATAATCCAAGACTGAATAAATGGGCTGAATTGTCTCATCAAATAATTTGATACAGTTGAATGGTGCTTTTCCTTCCGATATTCCCCCTCATCCAACTTGGCATTGTGGTGGTAGTGTTTCCATAATTTACTTTATTTATGTGAATATGAATATGTTTGAGGGGATCAATAAGTTTTGCATTGTGGAAAATACACAGAGTGATCACAACCAACTTGTGATGCAATGGACAGTCAGTGGCGAACCAACAACCGGACAAAAAAAATCTAATGAGAGTAAATCTTGTTGTAAATAATAATGGTAATAGGCTATGATGGTCGGAGAGATTGTTAAAATGGCTCAAAGATCAACTTGAAAGTCAAAGGTGTACAGGGGGGAATCATTTGCAGCCGTGTTATGCTGACATGTTACAATACCTTCAAGCCGACAGAAGAGGCAAAGGAGGGTGTAGAGATCACCTAGATCGTCCCCAGATACATGTGTATGATGCTGCCACCAGAGCAAGGAAGGCTGAGTATCGGCGTCAAATAAGGGCAGTTAATTGTTTGACCTTGAAGGAAAGAGGACTTGCGTTGGCCCATATTAAAACAACATATACAAATTGGCTCAGAGCTACTAGAGGACTTAGACTGCAGCAGGATGGTGAAAATATGCTGGCGAAAATACAGTCGAAAAACCTAGCACAAATCTGTGCCTTATTGAGTAAGTCAACGCATTACTCACAAAACATTATGCAAGCAAATAATGTTACCGACCAGGTGTGGTGTGCCCATATATTGGAGTATTATGCAGCCCCTTCCAACTCGATAGTGACTATTCCGCAGGATCTGGGTCCCTTTTTCCAAAAGTATGATCTGGAAGATATTAAATTCTTCATAAATAAAATCAGTAACTCAGGTGCCTGTGGACCTGATGGGTTATCAAATAGGACCTTCAAAAAGCATCCTGAGCTATGGGCCGGGATACTCTTTGAAATATTCAGGATAATTAATATGAATCAATCCCTGCCTGCCTCTTGGACACATTCTCTGTTGGTCCCTATATATAAAAAAGGTGACCGCTCGAGCCTGTCTAGCTATAGACCCATTGCGTTACTTGATGCGCCTGGCAAGATCTTTACTAGATTGGTGTTGAGAGACTTCAGAGAATGGACATTGAAGAATGAGCTACATGACCCTTTCAAACGGGCTTTGTAGCTGGGTTGGGTACTATCCCAAATCTTATGGCACTAAATATGCTAAAAAGAACCAAGTGCTGTATATAGCGTACATAGACTTTCAATCTGCTTTTGATTCAATTGATAGGAACATCTTGTATCAAAAACTAGTACAAAACAATTGCTCTCAGTCTTTACTGTAGCTGATTATGCGCTTTCACAATAACACCACAGTACAAGTAAGATTAACCTTGGATGGAAAACTGTCTGACAAATTGAATACATTCCGAGGGGTAAAACAAGGTTGTATATTGGCCTCATCAGTCTTTAACTTTTTCTGGTTAGAATTAGGCATGGAGATGAGATCTCTGAAATGTGACCCACCAAAATTAGGGACAGAAAAAATCTCGCCCATATTGTATGCGGATGATCTCATTCTCTTATCCCAAACTCCAGCAGGGTTACAGTGGTTGCTTGATAAGTTGAATGACTTTGTGATGAAAAACAATCTAATCATTAATTTGCCTAAAACACAGATTATGGTTTGTCATCCACATTTTAAGACTAAAGTCAAAAATTACAAGTGGCAGCTACAAAACAGAAGTCTTTCTAAGGTAGAGCAGTATCGATACTTGGGTCTAACTTTTGCAGTCCCGGTGTCAAATAAAATTAATGAACTTGAGAGATATAATAAACTTGAGACGCTAATACAACAAGCGAAAATGTTAAAAGGGAAATTTGGGAAATTTACTATAAGTCATATAATGACTTTTTACCAACAAAAGATCATCCCTACGATATATGGAACTGAGTGTCTAATTGTGGCAAGCATAAGCTGGCAAAAATGTGAATCCCGGTTTTGGAAAGAGCTACTGATGTTACCAAAATCCGTCCCGCTGCCATTGATTAGGCCTGCATTGGGCTTATTATCCCTCGAAGTACAAGTGAAGTAGAAAATGGCTGCCACACTGAGAAAAAGCATTTTAGGTCTAAAAACCTCGAATCTTTTGGGAATAATGGCAAAACATCTGCTTGCTCGTGATCAGGTTTTTACCAAAGAATGGTGTGAATATGTATTGCACGCGTTGGCCGATGCATCAATAACATTGGATTTATTGCTTGAGAATCCTGATCGAGCAAAAGCCAAAATATATCAAAATGATTGGCTTGTAAATCGGAATTTATGTTTTCGATATATTGACTTTAAGTCCAATCCATTTGTACATAAGCATTTTTGAAGTATGGCAGACTATCTCTCCAAATTCCCTAGCCCTCAAATGCGTAACCTATACCAAAGGTTCACGCTGAATCTGTGGCCAACACGTGAAATCCTGGTGAGAAGAAGGATGATTTCCAGAGATTTGGAATATTGTCACTTCTGTAGTAACAAATTCAGCAAGGAAAATTTAGAACATGTTTTAACTAAGTGCCCTAACCTAGAGCTGAGGAGTAGACACTTCAGTAAATAATTTGTAAGTTCATGTAGTAACATGGAACCAGAGGCAGTGAGGCACCTTTTATTTAATAATGGAAAGCTAACGGTTCGTATAGCAATCATTCATTTTTTATTGACCATTTTTCCGGATATAATATCATTTTGATTAATCCTTGATTTTAGAGGGTGATTGCTTTGTGCTGTTGAAATTTTATTTGGTGTTTTCCTTGCATGAATTATGAATTATGACTTATCCTTGTATGAATTATGAATAGTATGAATTATGTTTTGAATAGTATGAATTATGACTTGTATGATGTCATAAATGTGTATAGTAATGAAATTATGATGATGTAAAAATTTGAAAGGATGATTTTATTATCCAATACAAATAAAAAAAAAATTGTGATAATGTAGGGGGCACTCCATGATACAATATGGAATACATTGCCAGAAAAAAGGGACTAGCCAGAAATGCTGTCTGATGGTAAACTCCATTGAGGCAGTTGGTACTGTGGTAGAGTCCAGATTGTCAATACTTTCTTTCAGGAAAGTCATGATTCTATTAAAGACACAGAGGCTCGTATTATGCACACTCTTCTTTATTAAAACTCAAGCAGCAATCTTAAAAAGAAAAAAAACATTAAACAAAAATCAAAGAAAAAACATTTTCTGTGTCAATGTAGTCTTTGCAGTTTGAAACTCTATTGCCCTCAGGCATAACACTTGTCCTAGTCCATGAATCACAGCGTTATGGTCCTATCGCCTCACAATTCCTCATCCCCAATTCCTCTTTCTTTCACTGTCTCGCTGTAGCTTCCTAATGAATGACTCCATCTCGAACAGGGTATAGCGAAGAACAAAACCTGTAATGAACCGCCTCCAACTCCAGCAGGGATCCGCCGTGTGTTGTCTGCCTGTTTAGTGTCCGCACCTGCTGTCAGGTTCCCTTGGAGGTTCAGCAGATTCCTTCTTAGATAAGTGACTGTAAAATTACTGACACATGCAACTTGTTATGACATTTGATTGATGGAAAATTGATCAGTTAGTTAAAAGAACTTGTAAACAGAAGAGGTGATTGAGCAAACATAAGACTGTCAAGTAAAGTTTAGTCCTTAATGGAAAGTCAATACTGTGATGTTTCAAAGGGTCGTTCAATTTCTACAGAGGCAGAGATAGTGCCCCAGCTTTGAGTCTGTGATAAACCGCAGGAACTCCATTCTCTGCTGTGGTCTGGTCTCGGATTTCTCCCAATTGATGAGAGTTTCTCTAGGAGACTCGTCATTGGGACCATTTGCTCTGGTAGCCGCATCGGATCCTGCGCCATGAGACAAATATCCTCGATGTATAAAATCAGTCTGACTCCTGAGTAGCTTTGTGAAGCACCAATGTGCTGAAGTTAGTCTGAAAAGGGAGACACATAAACTCTCACCTTTGCCATCACCAGAGGAATTCTAAAAATTGCTGGTGCATCTCAGGAATGGGTACTGCTAGATAGGCATCCCTCAAATCTATGCAGGTTAGCCAGTGCCCTTTCTGCAAAATGTCCCTGAAGAGATGGATTTCCTCCATCTTGCAGTGTCGGTACACGAGAAAGGCGTTAAATTGTCTGAGATTATCACCGGCCTGACCTTTTGCTTCTGTTTCACCAGTAAGACATTGCTTAGGAAGCGTTGCGCCACCTGCTGCGCTGGCCTTATCTCCATTTTCTTTAGAAACTCTCCTACTTCCTTGTCCATGAGGCTTTGTTCTTCCTCTGTGTTTAGGGAGGATTCTCAAAATGTGCTAATTTCCCTTACCTTTTGAGACCCCCAGCAACTTTGCTGGATTTCTAGGATTTGATTTTTCTACCTGGGAAGAGTGTGAGCCTTTTTTTCCCACTCTTCCATGTATTTTGATGTGTGTTTTACTTTTGTGTTCTTTGGTTATGGGGTTTTTAAACAACTCCATAGGCATCATCTTTTTCTTTGTGTCACACAACACCTTCAGTGTAGTGGCAAAGGGGTGTCTTTCAGACTCCCCAAGGTTTAAACACTTTCTCTGGGACTGACTATTGTCTCCAGAGCATGTAAAGGTAAATTGACTTTACTAGTCTCTTTATATTTACTGACCCAGCACGCACTATCTTCCTATAGAGTACTGGAGGGGTTGCCCAGCATCCCCTGAGTCAAAACACTCATGTAACAGTGAAATGTTACCCTTTCCTACCATGGCTGGAGGCAGTGGTTTAGATCAAACTACCATGATTTTACCAGACCGCGAACAATGGTAGCAAAAAATCGGGTCAGCCATGTTTTTCAAGATGGCGCCCAAGACGTATCTGTAAAAACAGACTCCGGTCGATTTTTTTCGCCGTTTCTTTTAGGAAAGGTCCTTCTTGTGTTTAACCAGGTTTGGTCCCTTTGTTCATTGTCCTTTGGCGAGTTCCAGTTCTGAAGCCCTCCTCTGGGGTGGACAGGATGTGAGGGAGGTGCCCGAAACTCCCTGTGCTTAGTCTCCTAGGAGACCTGGATGCACTCTGGCGTGATTGGCTGGCTGGCTGTCCGGCAAAGACAGCCACCCTGCTGTGTGAGTGACAGCCAGGCTGGAATGAATGGGGGAAAACTGTTCAAAAGCAGGTCCCTGGGACTTGGAAAGCAGAGTCGACCACTGGAACGAAAGAACCGAAGACGAGCTGAAGGAAGAGGACTGCTGCAACTCCTGGACGACCGGTGAAGCCCTGCTGTAGGTCCGAATTGCCTGAAACTCCATCGACAGAGAAGCCCTTCAAGGTTAACTTCTTCCCTCGAATTTGGTGGAACCAACCAACTCACAAGCCGCCTGGAAACCGTCCCCTCCTGATCAAATTTTCTACAGAGTGCTGTGGAAAACCGGATAGCCAGTGGGAAGGATACCAGTTTGTGTTCTTTAAGGCACTCATACCTTAAACCGACGTTTAGCCAAGCTTGTGGCCTCATCCCTGGGCAGTGCAGGAACCTCCCGACGTCCTCCTTCTTGTCCCCACGACTAAACCTCAGGAACAGCTCAAACTGCCAGGAACAACTGCCTCAGCTACAGCTCTTCTTCACTTTAAAGGTACTGTGCAAACCCGGTCCGGAATCTTTTCGACCACAGAGAAAGTTTGTGAAACTTTCCCGTCTTTGAAGGCTGGTCCTTCCCTAAAAATTTGTCTAACTTTTCACCTGGCCGAATTCTTCTAAAAACCGTGGCAAAGACTTAACTGTTATCTACCAGAACTGTGCTATCCTATACAAAGACTCTGAACCATTGACTTTGACCCAGGCCTATCGAATTTAATTGCTGGTTGTAGTTAACTGAAACCCTTTGCCCTACCTATGAATGTATTTGGGCTGCATTTCTTATGACCTTGTCTATTTACCCCTTTTTTAAAGTAACTGAAGTGCCATTTTGCTCCCACTTCAGGGGAGCTGAACTTGTTCAGTAACTTATTGGTTGTGTATTGTGGTGTATTAGTGTATGATATTAGGCTGCTTTTGTTAGTGTAATGTTTTCTAATTGACTGTGTAAATAAATGTGTATGCTTTTACCAAGAAACCTTGAGTTGAACCACTGTATTTGTTGGTCCCTTTGTGTAACTTGTTCTACTGCTCACTTCAACTCTTGAGATAAGTCTGGCTGGTCAGCCAATGCTACCACATAACTGTGTAGTACAGGCTTGTAGCAAAGGTGAAATGATACTGACACTTGTAGTATTAATTGCATGTAGTGTTCCCAAAGGGTACTGCATGTGATTCTGCCTAACACTCTGAAATTGCGAAAGGGTGCTGCGGTTTAGTTTGTGCTCTTTAAAAATTACAGACAACACCCCTGAACAGTCTCTGCGACCCAAGAGTCCACGGTAAGCTCCTCCCAAGCACTTAGGTGCATCGCTAGCCTACCAACTATCGCGGGAATTGCGCCTTGAAACACTTGTGTATAGGCGCGTTACAAATGCCATATCACATCATATCATTGCTTGCTGCTGCACTGTGTGCATACGACTGTACTCTCACATGCTGCTGCAGTGCCAACCCCTACCCCTGCCTCTTTCACGGGAGGGGAAGGAAGGATTCAGCCTTCTGTCTTCCTGCTGTCACTAGTTGTTTCCTCTATAGGGCCTCTGGCCTCCTCAGTGGCTAGCGGAGACGCCTCTGCTTCTGCCACCCTGGCAGATACACAGGGCACAAACACTCTTTTTTAACAATGTCTGACCTTTGTCCAGAGCAGCAAAGGTGTTAACAAATCTGGACATGTCTTTGACAAATGCTTCTCTAAACAAAAGCTCTTTAGCTGCTGCAGTGGCCTCAGAGGATGCCAACTCCCTGAGTTTCAGGTCGATCTTTACTACAATCGACCGTCTGCTCTCCGCTGCTATTGTACAGTTGGTATTACTTATTAAACAAACTGCTCTTTGTGCCCAATTAGCCAGAATATGCACATCCATTGGCAGGGCCTCTTTGGTCTCTTCCGCCATTTTAATGATCTTGGCCAATGGACCTATGGAATCGGGGAGTGTTTCCTGGCACGCTATCCATGAGCGGTCAATGCCCTTTTCAGGTCCTTGGTGTGCTTCACCATGAATGAGTCCACCTCCAGAGTGTCCGGTACTTTATCCGGCAGAGAAGGTCTGGGATATTGTGCTTTCAATTAGCCTCTCACCTCCTTATTTAAAGGCGTGCGCAGTCACTTGCTCAAGTACCTTTTGGCCTTAAGTGAGAGTCTCCCTTCCGAGGATCTCGGGTGGAGTAGCAGGTCTGGATGAAAGGGGTCGACCAGGGAACTATCTCTGCATTTCTAAACGCTCTTATTGTGCCTTTTGCACGGTTCTCCTTCCGGAGGAGTGGCCAAGCTCACAGAAAGGTGAGAACTCTCAGTGCTGCTGGAATCCCATTCAGTGCCCTCTTGGTCTTCCTGTGGGCTAAGGAGTATTCCACCTTGTCCCTTCCATCACACCTTTCCCTTAGCATGCCTCTCTTTTGTGTGTCCTTTGCGTGATTCGGACAGTGGTTCGCCACTGGCCTTATGTTCCTCCTGCCATTGTCTCTTGCAGGCTTTGGGCCTCACAGCTGTCGGCCTTTGCGAGAAGGCGAACCAGCCCAGGAGACAGTCCAGCTTATGGGATAGCGGTACTATGCCTGCCCATGCTGCTTTGTCCATCAGCTGTCCCAGAGAGGGGTCCTGCAGAATGTTTGAAGGCCCTTCTCTGCTTTACTCGCTGTCAGAGGATTCTACTTATACCCAGGCCATATTGTGTAATGCACAGGAGACAGACAGCTAGCAGCCGCAAGGTGACGTACAGGCTTCTTATTATTAAATTTAATTTATAACATCTCTCAATGGTCTTGAGACTATTTCGTCACTTGTTTAATGTCTTTGAAGCCATTTAAACAGTACAGTTTACATCAGCTAGTCCAGAGATTGATGACATGCTGTGGCATGCTGGAGTTCCAAGTGGCTGAAAGTTATGAAATAAAACACAAGAGGCTAAGAGGTAAGATTCCTGAAGTAATTTTGAAGCAATGAAAAAACTGATTTGAAGCAGATATAAAGAAATATTTAGGTGGCATGCCACGCTAAAATAGACACTAAAAAGGAACTTTCAGGCCCTGGTGTTTAAATAGGTCATAAGAACTAGCACCAGATATTTCCCATCTAAAGCAGTGGTGCAATGGTTGAGCTTCAGACTACAGTGCACGAGGTAGGAAGCTCTCAATATTCAATTTTATTTTTAAATTTCATTTATAACATCTCCCAATGATTGTGAGGCTTTTTACTCACTTGTTTAATGTCTTAAAAGTCATTTAAACAGTAAATTTGACATGAGCTAGTCCCAAGAGGGGTGACATGCTGTGGCATGCTGGAGTTCCAAGTGCTTCCAAACATTCAATTGCTGAAAGGTATGAAACATAAGACAAGAGACTAAGAGGTGAGATGCCTGAAGTAATTTTGAAGCAATGAAAACAGTGATTTGAAGGAGATATAAGACATATCTAGGTGGCATGCCACGTTAGAATTGACACTGAAAAGAGACTGTTGGGCCCTGCTGTTTGAATAGGTCATAAGAACTAGCACCAGCCATTTTCAACATAAAGCATTGGTGTAACTGTAGTACTCTGGACTACAGTGCATGAGGTTGAGAGTTCTAGGCAGCTGTCAGCATCCACATTTTTTTTTTATTATTTGATTTATTAACATCGCAAAAGCATTGTGAGGCTTTTAACTCACTTGTTTAATGTCTTAAAAGTCATTTAAACAGTAAATTTGACATGAGCTAGTCCCGAGAGGGGTGACATGCTGTGGCATGCTGGAGTTCCAAGTGCTTCCAAACATTCAATTGCTGAAAGGTATGAAACATAAGACAAGAGACTAAGAGGTGAGATGCCTGAAGTAATTTTGAAGCAATGAAAACAGTGATTTGAAGGAGATATAAGACATATCTAGGTGGCATGCCACGTTAGAATTGACACTGAAAAGGGACTGTTGGGCCCTGCTGTTTGAATAGGTCATAAGAACTAGCACCAGACATTTCCTATGTAAAGCTTTGGTGCAACTGTAGAACTGAAGACTACAGTGCATGAGGTTGAAAGTTCTAAGTAGCTGTCAGAATCCACATTTTTTTTAATTATTTGATTTATTAACATCGCAAAAGGATTGTGAAGCTTTTAACTCACTTGTTTAATGTCTTGAAAGTCATTTAAACAGCAAATTTGACATCAGCTAGTACCGAGATTGGTGACATGCTGTGGCATGATAAGTACTTAAACTATGCATTTGCTGAAAGTGTTTCAATATAAAACAATCCCACAATGATTGAGAGGGTATTTTTCACTTGTACAATATGTTTGAACTCCTTAAAACTGCACATTTTCCATCAGCCAGTCCAGAGATTGGTGGCATGCTGTGGCACGCTGTGGCATGTGCCACATGTCACATTCGGCTCCTACCCCTTCTCCCTCACTGCGCAGGCTTGCAGCTCCCAGGCGCTTTAATGATCAACGCTACAGCTACCCCAGCTCTATGGCACTCATTTCATCCATCCGTTGAAGAGGAAATGTTGATTATCCTCATCACAGAATCAAAGGGGAAGTGGGGGGGACAAGAATTTGGCGTCTACGGTGTCGGCAGTCAGCTTGTTTCTGGCGTTGAAACAGGATTTTGCAGAATTACAACTGGCCCTTTAACTAGCTAAAGAAGGAGAAAGGAGGAGTCCCTATATTAATTGCACCCAGAGAAAAACATGGGCGGGAAGTGTCGGGGATAAGTGTCTGGTGTTCGAGTTCCGGCAGGACTAAGGTTCCCCTCTGTTCAGGAAGTGACAGATTTCAGAGATGCGGCGAGAACGGTATGAATACATTTCTGTTAGTATCAAGTAATCGTTTTTGGGCAAATATAACGCGTCATAAAATAAAATGGCAAAACAACATCTTACAAATGTAACTTGTGTCACAAGTACAGGAACAGCTGGCATTGGAGCAACTGCGGCTCTACCATTTGAGCACCTTGCCTGTGTAATCTGTTTGAGATGTATTTGACACAAAAGGGACCACAAGATGGAGAGGGTCTCATGCCTGAGTGTACCCTTATATATTAAAACATTAGAAGACTCAGGTTGATCGGTTGTAGGGGATATTGTGATCCAAGGTTTAATTTGGATTTAAATTCGCCTTCTTGTGAGGTACTTGGGATTGCTTCTTTTTGTTAAAAACTGCTTCATAGATGAAAAAGGATTTTTTTATTACATTTCTCTATCCACAGGATGCAGGAACACATATATATGTATTTCTGTTGGATACTTGTGTTCGTTTTTCTTTGGAAGAATAGTATCCGGATGTTTCCAAAATCTCTTAAAAATATAAATATTAATCTCCCATGTTATATCTTCTCTTCTGGTCTTTATATTATTTTTTATTTATTCTTTTGGATCCAGAGCATAATATTACTGCTTTTCATCTTTATTCTCGGCGGGAGTCAGAAAAAGGGGGAAGGAAATCTGACGAGCTAAAGAGAAAATGTCTGCTCGTCTGGATTTTTTCCTGGTAACAAAGCCACAAAGAGCCTACCGGTTTCAGTGGCACAGACAAGGTAGGGGCCACATTCATCAGGGCTGGGCAGACACTTAACGTTTGCTGTGTCAACAGTCTGGTAGTTAGTAGGATAGTGCCAGGAGATCCCACCTAGTTCCCCACGGATATCGGACTATCAGACTGTTGCCAAGCTTGTGGCCTCTTCCCTGGGCAGTGCAGGAACCTCCCAAAGTCCTCCTTCTTGTCCCCACGACTGAAGCACAGGAACAGCGAGATCTGCACGAACTGCCAGGAACAACTGCCTCAGCTACAGCTTTTCTTCACTTACAAGGTACTATGCAACTGTGGTGCAGAACTCTATTCGGCCGCGGTGAAAGTCTCCGAAACTTTCCCAACTTTGAAGGCTTGTCCTTCCCTAAACCAACATCTAACTTTTCGTCTGACCAAATTCTTCTAAGACCTGTGGCAACGACTTAACCGTTTACTACCAGAACTGTGCTATCAAGACTCTGAACCATTGACTTTAGCCCATGCCTATTGAATTGAATTGCTGGTTGTAGTGAACTGAAACCCTTTTCCCTGCATATGAAAGTATTTGTGCTGTTGATTCTTATGACCTTGTCTTTTTACCACTTTTTAAAGTAACTGAAGTGCCATTTTGCTCCCACTTCAGGGGAGCTGAACTTGTTCAGAAACTGATTAGTTGTGTATTGTAGTGTATTAGATTGTGGTATTGAGCTGCTTTTGCTAGTGGAATGTTTTCCAAATGATTGTGTAAATAAATGTATATTCTTTTACCAAGAAACCTTGAGTAAGTGTTTGTTTGAATCACTGTAATTGCTAGTCCTTTGTGTAACCTGTTGTACTGCTCACTTTACTCTTGAGATATGTCTGGCTGCTCAGCCGCTGCTACCACATTACTGTGTAGTACAGACTTGTACTAAAGCTGAAATTGTACTGACACTTGTAGTCTTAATTGTGTGCAGTGTACCCAAAGGGTACTGCATATGATTCTGCTTAACAAGCACAAACCTTGGTCCTCTGGTATACCTGTTTACAAATTGGTAGCAGAGGACGATTCATTACGCCTATTCGGCATAGAGCCGCCTCTTCCGTCGCAAAGCCTGGAGGGCTGCGAGGTGAACCAGGGAGCATGAGTCACACGGAGTTGCACCCCGTGCAGAGGTCATCAGGAGCTGCATTGGAGAATATCCTGCCCGTGGTCCGTGAGGAGCCCAGCAGACCAGGAGGGCGGGGTGGCAGTTTTGGGGAGAGCCTGTGGCCGAGCAATGTCAGTGGATTACGGAGTGTAAGTATTGACTCAGCCACACAGCAATAGAGGGGGGTGGTAAAATTATCTGTGGGGTGGTGATGAGTACTGTTCAGTATCATTGAAGCATTGAGAAGTATAGTTGAGAAAGAAGCGGAGGTAGATGTCATTTTTTCATGGATAGGGAACATTTGATGTTGAGGTAAACGCTTTGGGTGGTTAGCCTAGACTATTGGTACGGAGGACAGAGGTTATGTAAAAAGTTGATTCCATGTGGATTGTGCATTTTAACTTGGGTCATGGAAGATGGTTTCCCCGTGTATGGGGCTTAGCAATTGAGGCTAGCTTGAACCGCGTAAGATGTTCTTCTGGTTAAGTCTTGCGGACGCATTTTATCTACAAGGCGGCACTGTAGGTACAGATTGAGCACGTGAAATATTGATATCCCCTGTTAAGAGGCAGGACCATGGCTGTGGGTATATGTTGTCTGTGTTTGTGAAAATAACGGCATAACTGGGAAATGGTATTGTGAGCACTGTCCTTGGTTTGTTTCCTTCACTTATGCAGTTTAAAGGTGACCTCACCATTGAGGTTTCTGTGTTGGACTTGAAAAGCACGATGAGGTGCAAACGATTTGTGGTGTTTTGAGGTGGTGTGTGGAAGGTGCATGCGTGAGAATATTGGGTGTGATCAAGGAGACAAAAGGTTGTAAGGAGGAGGTGCGCAGAGCACTCCCAAGGTATTGATTGAGAGCCAGAGAGGTTCACCAATGTATGAAAAGAACTGTCAATTGAAAAATGTGAAGGTAGTATGTCTATTAAGAGACTGTGGAAATATTGAAAGCCATGACTTGGGGTCAAGTAAGTATAAAGAATAATTTATCATGGAATAATTGTTGGGGACACACCCTCCAGCACATGTGCCGTCCCTTCCACGATATAAGGACAAGATTTGTAAATATAGCACGGAATGGACACAGAGCACAGAAGATAAACTTCCTAAACCATAGCCAAAGGGCAGAAGCTTCTCCAAATATGTGCAGCAACCATTACATACACACATACAAGAGGTTTATAAGGGGAAAAAGTTGAGCAACCGTATGGCAATATTTGAGCTCTGGAAAATGTGCCAAGACAACGGAGAGGATGTGGCGCAGCATCAATGGATGCTGAGCCAACAGGAGACCCGCGTGTAAAGCCCTCGGACCCCACTTTGCATACTCCTCCTGAACATGGGAATGAAGGGGCAGCAGCAGGAGTACAGGGAGTATACCAAATATGGGAATTGAGAGCAGCGGCGGGGTCCACAAACCCAACATTCGCACCTCCACCATACACTAGGGAGGAGGGGCAGAAAGGGGTCGGACAGGTAGGAGGAGGAACAACAGGTGCCAAAGTTGGAAAAAAGGGCGGCGCAGCAAGACACAGATAAGAGTAAAAGACAGTGACCTGGGAACAGGGGGAAAAAGAGAGAGAATGATACGATATGCTAGGTTATTTATAAAGCACTTAATAGCGAGAGGTTTCTAAGCACGGACCCGGGGATCGAACTTGTGTTGCTCCATGTCGTCTTGCTTCCAAGGTGAGCATGTTGCCGCTGAGCTATACTCCAGAGATATATATTATGGAGAATATAGTATCGAACGAGTGGTTGGGAGACAAATATTACTGAAACTAGACAGGAAGACAGCAGGAAAAATAGAAGGGGTGAGTAAGGAAGTAACAGGGTGTAAGGAAAATAGTGAAGCAAGAGAATGGGCAGAGATAATGGAAGAAGTGGAGAGACAAGAAAACTAGGAAAGGGAGGAACGTGAGAGAGTGTGAAGAAAAAAGCAAAAGGAAGAAAAACTAGAGCGATGACAGCGAGAGATGAGGAGAAAGAGAGAGCTTGAGGAGATAGCGAGGAAAAGGGAAGATGAAAAAAGGGAAAGGCAAGTACAGATAAAAAAGAAGAAGAGAAAGTTAGAAATAGAGTGGCTCGTAAGAGAGCATAGGCACAAGGTGGAGGAAGCATGCACAGTGAGAGAAGTAAGGATTAAGTTGGGTTGAGCACGTTTTGAGGATAACATGGAGAAGGAAGAGCAAGTAGATAGAGGTGTGACAGGGCAGCCACGCTATCTAGCAAAAGCAATACATGAGTCGGGACTGCAGAGGCATGATTGACATGGAGAAAGGACAGCAGGGAGAAACTATGTTGAGAAGGCTAAGCTTCCAATATGATTCTGACAGTGATGGCAGAAACACTAGGTCGGACGATGACTTCAGAGGAAGAGAGGATGAGGGACTAGGACGGCCTGTCCGAGGAAACTTAGGGAAGGGCACAGACCGAGACACGATAGAGGGATCGGACAAGGACGGGAGTGGATTGTGGGGTGACAAAGACGAAAGGGTACATCATTGTAGGTCTATATCGCACAGCATTTACAGCGCTACCTCATACACACAGACACTAAGGGACCTTCCAGTGTGCAGGAGGGAAAAATTACAGAGGGTATTCACTGCCACCAAAAACACTGGGAGACTGGAGGGGGAGATCGGGCTGACACAGTTCCCCTTACTGGAGAAGGGAGGGGGTGACCTCAATATATACCAAGGCAACAGATCGTCACGGAAAACTCGAGGTGTAAGCTACCCACATTGACCGCGTGTGTGGGAAAATGGATATATGAAATGGAAAGAATTACAGCAGGACAGACACTAGTGGTAGGTGACATTAAGGGTTTATTAGCGGCGATCCTCAGAGAGGCTGCCGATGATGTATGGAAAAGGGCTTGATACCAAGGATTAACCACCCAAAACATGGCGCACAATGGTTCACTGTTTAATAACTGCTGAGCGGCTGTATGGCAAGCTCTATGGGTGCAGTGCACAGAAACATCAGATATCAGCACGATCATGGCATGCAAAATGGGGGAAGATGATGACGCCCTACAATATATTCAGGCTATTCAAGAGTTATGGAAACTTGAAACGCGAGAACCGTGGGATAAAACAGTGGCATTATTTGATCATATACTATGCCAAGGGTTAACAGAGCAGGTGCAAAAGCAACTACAGATGTTAGTGGGGATGGAGGGAAAGTCGTGGTCAGAAATGCAACGTACAATAGTACATTACTGCAGGTTAATTCAAGAAAGTGTGAGGAAAAAACTAGAGGAAAGAAAGGAGGAGGTGAAGTTAGTGCAGAAAAAACTGTCTAAATATGCCATGGAAGGGGCAGTGTTAACAAGCACGGGAGGACAGAGCACACCACAGACACAGTACGCACCACCGCCTGCGGGAGGAGGGTTCGTGGAGTGTGAGGATTCACAGCATGGATTCCGAGGGAGATGGGGGCCACCTAGGGGATGCGGGTATGGGCATCAAATGCAACAAATCCAAGAGGGGTTTTCGGGAGGGTAACGCGGATATGGGCAACCAGTACAACAAGGTTCCGAGGTTTTTGCTGGGGGGTACCAGAGACAGATGAGAGAACCACCCAAGTTCTGGGTGTGCGAACAGGTAGGGCACATCTCTAGTGTGTTCAGTAGCAGAGGGGGGATGCAGCAGAATGAGGGAATGAAATATCAGCCAACATATCAAGGGGAACATACTGAGCACTACACCCAAGACCAGACAGAACGACAAGGACAGACACCAAACACGTACTTGCAGACACACCAACCCATGACACAGAGACCACAAATGCAGGCACCAGCACAGCAGTATTCACAGACACCCCAGATGCCACAGGTACAGAATAACACACAACCACCAACCACAGCACCATAACCTGACGGGACACTAGCACGCACAAACTCCATGGGGATGACTCCTATTCGGAAACTAGGTGGGGCTACCATGGTGGTGGGAAACGCATTTTCAGGGAACAGAATGTCAATATACCCTCGATAGGACAGCCCACAGACAGACCTGATGTGTTCCATCCTATCGATTACACCCAACCCAGCGGAGGAAGCATAGGGGTGATGATAGGTGACAAGACTTTTTCCTTTCTTGTAGACACAGGGGCAACTAGATTCTGCATCTGAGAGGGAAGGTACAGAATGTCAGGCAATGCCATGAATGCTAAGGGATTTTCTGGGGTGACGGAATTGGTTCCGTTTACAGACCATCTTAAACTTTCTATAGGGGAGCATGATCTAGCTCCACCCTTGCTGTATTCCCAACAGACACCTGTAAACATAATGGGAAGGGACATCATAAGCAAACTTAACATGACCATCTCATTCACTGACAAAGGGATAGTGTGTTCCACACTGGGGAATCCACCTTCTTAGTGTAGGAAATTATTCAAGCTTATTGTGGGCGCAAGGTACAGAGGGGGGCGCCAGCAGATGAAGAGCTATTCTGATATGGGGCTGAAGTAAAAATAGCATGGCTCCCAGGGATTTGGGGAAAATTGTGGCGCCTTCTAAATTAATACATGTTTAAACCAGAACTAACACTTGACGAGAAAGAAGGGGCAATAATACCACTAGAATTAGAGGCAGTAATCGTGGGAGATGACAGAATAACAGTACATGGGACAGATGACACCAGACAACTATGGAGGTCAGTGTCCGTGGTGGCTGAAGCGTACTGGTTAGCTAACGTGACGGACAAAGAACTGTTCAAAGACAACCGCCCAGATCACGAGGTAGTGTTCGACATTAGCATTACATACTGGGTAAAGATACACTACAGGGAGGTACTACAGAAATGGTGATGATGCTACAAGCACCGCTGACATTTCTCGAGGAAGACTTGGCAAAGGTCCCCAGCATCTTGTGGACCACAAGTCCCTATGACGTGGGGCTTCTGAAAGGTATAGGAGCAGTGAAAATAAAACATAAACCAGGAGCAATTTTATTACGAGCTAGGCAATATCCCCTGTCGAGGGAGGCAGACGAGGTATCTATGAGACAATCGCAGCAATGGTGAAGCAATGCATCTTAATACCATCAGAAATACTGTGCAACACAGCGGTGTACCCTGTCAAAAAGGCAACGGGGGATCATGGCATTTTATACAGGACTTGCGCCCTCTTAACCATACTGTTGAGGCAGAATTTCCTTTAGTTCTGAATCCAGCAACCATTTTGTGTAACATTCCTACGGAAGCAACCCACTTCACGGTTATAGATGTGTAGAATGCTTTCCTCTCTATACCACTACACCCAGACTCACAAGACTTAAATTCGTTTCTATACAGAAGTAAGAAGTGGAAGCACACTAGACTTCTTCAAGGGTACTGCGAATCACCTTCAATATTCAACAGGTTCCTTCAAATGGACATAGGAAACGTACACTTAGAGAGTCTCGATATAAGGTACGTAGATGACTTATTGATTTGCAGCAAAGTGTAGAGATGACTCCGAACACATGTTGACTGTGCTTGCAGAAAAATGGTACAAGGCAGGTAAGGGCAAATTACAATATTGCCAGAAAAAGGTGTTGTACATTGGACAACTGATGTCACAAGACAGGCGAAGAGTGACACCAGAAAAAGCAGTGGCAATACACAAGGCAGCATAGCCCACAACCATGAGACAAATGCAGAAGTTCCTAGGACTATGTAATTATTGCAGAACATGGGTGTTTGACTACAGAACGTATACTGGGCCCTTGTTAAGCACACCGAAAGATGCACAGAGAGGGGAGGATACCTTACAGTGGACAAAAGAAATGTCCGAGGCATTTGAAGAGCGGAAGGAAGCAATATGCACAGCTCCAGTATTAGGGATCCCAGACTGCATGAACAACATATGCAAAACCCAGTGAACAACAATCCGTTATTAATTAACAGACCACCTAGGCTATGAGAAGAAATCCCTATAGTAGAAGGAACAGGAAAAAAAGCCACAACTAAATTAAAGCACCACGCATAACTGAACACACAGCGGGGGGAGATCCAAAGATAACAGATTTTTTAGAAGCAGGTGGAACCCAGTATGGAGGTTTGGAGCTCTAAGTGTTCTAAAATTCACTCTATTGAGTGTCTGGGTGATATGACAGATATCAGTATAATGGAAGAGGCTGGAATAGTGGGTTGTCTGGCAGTGGGTGGTGAAGTTAAGAAAGATTTAGAATCATCGATTTAACGCTCATGTGAATATTCATCTCCTAAATATTCACTCAGGAAAAGAAGCCCATCCTCATGATAACATTGATGTATTACCGGATTCACCATCACAGCTCTTGGATCAACTGATTATTAGTGACATGGCTCAAGGCTTGGAAATGTTCGGTCCAAAGATTTTACATTATACCTTGAGGGAGGCTGATGGACAAATTAACCTCTCCATCTATATCAGCCATAAATACTGTCTTTAGTGCATCAGTAGGATTGTACGAAATATTTAAGATGAAGTGTAAGCACACACATTAGTATTAAGTGAGCTAAATTGCAAAATTTACATATTAAGTAACTTGATGCTGAATCAGTCTAAAATCAGAACTAGAAAGTTGTGTGATAAACAAACAGCAATGGAAGATGTTGTCTCTAATCAGATAAAGTGAGACAATACTGTAATCAGACAGTCGCCGTCTTTGGGCACAGAAATGCCACTCATGAGTGACAACCAGAGAGATCATACAACAGAAGAACGTGGTGAAGTTAACACTCCCGTAAAAAGGTTATCAAAAAAGGCACAAAAGAAAATCAAAGAATGGTAGGATAAATCAGCTCTGTCTAAATTTCTGAAATGTCTTAGAGATATACAAATAGAAGATGAGGCTATCAGTAATTTAAAAGGATCAGGAAACTATAGAGAAAGAACCCTGAAAAATAAGGCAACAAAATATTGCTATTCAAACTGAGAATAACAGCCATGTTTGTATTGACTTAACTAATAATAATGATCGAAGATTGAAGAACACCTCAGTGTCTGTCGAGGTACAAACATGCAGAGAGGAGCGCCTGCTACCTTTTTTGAAATATTTGCAAGGAACTTGGGGTTGGTCACCCTGAGTTACCTGGGGGAAACCAGACGTGGACTCCCTGCTCACTGTGCTCAGAGAGGCAAAGCTTCACCTCACTGATGAGGCCCAACAAGGCTGAAACACGTGTATGGGGTTGCTTTTGGTACTCTTGTTCAGAGAGGAATTGCCATAGCATTTCGGTGCTGGACTGCCCATGTGGGCGGGACAAAGACTGATATGCAAATGGATATTTCCCATCTGTGAAAGGTACAGTGAGCAAAAAGCGTGTGCTGCAAACTCTCATCTCAGAATAGGTTATCATGCCATGTTCTTTCTAGAGAGGAGCGCCTGCTACCTTTTTTGAAATAGAAGAACGGGGTGAAGTTAACACTCCCGTAAAAAGGTTATCAAAAAAGGCACAAAAGAAAATCAAAGAATGGTAGGATAAATCAGCTCTGTCTAAATTTCTGAAATGTCTTAGAGCTATACAAATAGAAGATGAGGCTATCAGTAATTTAAAAGGATCAGGAAACTATAGAGAAAGAACCCTGAAAAATAAGGCAACAAAATATTGCTATTCAAACTGAGAATAACAGCCATGTTTGTATTGACTTAACTAATAATAATGATCGAAGATTGAAGAACACCTCAGTGTCTGTCGAGGTACAAACATGCAACATGTCTATACAAACAACTCAATTAAATGAAGACATATGGATCTTCAGTAAACAGAACACTGCTAATTTCAGTGAGGCCAGTAGTTCGACTTATCAACCTAAAGGAGTGTCGGAAACTCAGAATATGGCTAAGAAAGTGAGTTTTGATCAGGTTGCTCGGACAAGAGAAAAAAGAATAGAAGATAAAGAGCATTTGCCAGCAAAAAAGAGTTGGAGAAACCACAAAGTTTAAATAACACACAGATGAAGAAAGATAAAAAAAGGGAAGCAGAGTGTCATCCTTCTCAGGGGCCGCCCATGTTGGCTCTTCCTTCCGTCAGCCAGCCAATAACGAAGTAGTTAAGTGGGATTGAGAACAATTGATTGGGTTATTTGAAATACAAGATTGCATATCAGCTAAATCTACCTGTGCGCTAAAAGTAACAACAAAACGAAGAGCTATCCAGCATCAGTACTGATTCCTAAAGTTGATGAAACTGGGGAAAAAAGGTGTGAGCTCTAAATGGAGCTCAGACAAATCTAAATCTAAATATAACTCTAAATTGGACAAATGTGTTGAAATTGCGACATGAAATTCCGACCCTAGAAAGAATTTCAACTGAAGACATAAAGTATGTCAGTTTCCCTTATGAAACTAGAACAGATTTAGCAAAGATACATCTGAAATTGTTGTTTGTGATTAGGTCAATACTGGAGAAAAAAAATCTGAACTATTAAAATATGGGTGCATGGTATATAGGGTTCTCAGGAATAACATACCTGGAATCTCTGGCACACTTGGAAGCTACATTGATAGTTATCCACCTGTTCCAAGATGGCCGCCGCCCAGAGCTGTGTACCCTATCGGACAGTATCAGGCTAGTTCAATTCCCCTTTCCTCCAGCAGGAGGAGCAGCAACATAAAAACGCAGCTTGGACATTGCTCGCTGCATTGCTACTTCTGAAGCGTGCCTCCTGGAACTCCTGCAAGCTGTTATCCGAGCGACTGTGGATCCCAGCCATCCCGAACCCGGTAATCTCTTTCCCACTTTCTGCTCTACTTTCCCGGTTTCCTCCCAGCTTCCATCTCTTGCACTCCTTGTGCCTTCCTGCTCTGCCCTTCCGTCCCTTTTCCTGCTGCCCTTCGGCTCCGCCGATCATTATTTTCATTCTTTGCTACCTTTCCATAGACGCCTAGCCAGCACAAACGTATCTTCTACCCACGGGCTCTGCCGAACGCTACTTTCATTCAGTGCTGCCTTTGTGACTGTGCCTTGTCAGCACGAACTTGTATTCTACTCATCGGCTCCGCCGGGCATTGTTTTCTTTCTGTGGTGCTTGTGAATGCGCCATGTCAGCGCAAACTCTTACTCTGCCTTTCGGCTCTGCAGCATATTGAGATTTTTCCTTGCTGCCTTCTTGATACACGCTGGCCAGCGCTCCTCGCCTTTCCTTTCTCCTAGGCATAATTCCATGTCCACGTTGTCCTGCAACGGGTTGCAGACGTGGTTGCCCGTTCCATCCTTTGAGTAATTCCCTGTCCCTCATCCTTATCACTAATGCCCTGCATCACTGGTTGATGCAAGTTCGACCTCCTTATCTGGACAGAGGATCTTCAAGCCCCAAATCCTCGTCCAACAGAAGAAGACCTTCACTACTCTTCCGACTGGATAGGAACTACACCATCTCTGGGGTTTTTCCCTTCAATTTGGTTTTTTCCACATTTCTGCAAGACCCTCTGTTTTTAACCAAAGGTCTGACAGAAACCCTGGAGTGACCTACTCAAAGACTTTGCCTGCTACCCTCGGTCAGTGAAATACTAAACCTAACATGGGGAAAGAAAAGAAATAAGAGATTTATTATAGGTAAACAAGAATTTCCTACTAATCAATCGACAAAGATATATACGATTCCAGGATAGAAAACCATAGAGGGGACTGCCTGGGACCCTTACAAGAAAGACTCAGCAATGTATTCATGTCTGAGTCTCAGGGTAGATAGGCTTTGTTGATTGAATCTCTTAAACGCCAGTTTGCAAAGAAAATGTGCGGATAAAGAGAAATCTGGTGTTAGATAACTTTCATTTATTAATATGGAAATCGAAAGGTTACAATGGTTTTTTTAAAAATGAAAAGCAAAATAACATCTCTTAAATAGGTGATCTCATTCTTTTACAAGAAACATGGCTGACAAATGAAATTTGGTTAGATGGATTTAAAATTATCCAACAATTTGCCTATAAACATAGGGTAGGTCGCCCTGCACGTGGTCTATTAAATGAATTCAGAAATTCTACATTTCAATCAATAAACATTGTATCAGATAATATTCTGAGTATTTTAGCTGTCTCTGTGCTATTTAAAACTAGTGATAAAAAGATAACATTCTTATTTTAAACTTATGTTGGAATTCAAAGAATTCAGAAATAGACCACTTTCTTAACCAGATTTCGCAGTGTATCGGTAGTTGGCTGATTAGTGGAGAAACTCATGTGATTATGGCGGGAGAGCTTAACTCCTGCTATAGGCAAGATTATAACTCAGAGAAAAAATTCTTGCACCACCGTAAATAAAAAATGGATAAATGTTATTCAAGAATGGGCCCTGTTGGTTGCAAACGGAAATGTGTATGGAGACCGCGTGCAAATGCTAACCTGGACAAGAAGAGATCAGATGTCGAATATTGATTATTTTATTTTATCTAAATCAATGTTTAAAATATGTAATCAATTTGGGATCAAACCGGCAAACTTGAGTGATCACAATCTACTTATGAAAACATTTGAATTGTACACTAATCAGTTAGACTCTGACTGAAATCAGAAATTGGTTTTGAGTAGTAGTGGAAATCATATTAAATAGTTCAGTTGGGGTGGAATTTATTGAAAAAGGAAAGTGAAAAATTACATGAATACGGCACCCAAAGCTGAAATTTATGCATGTTGTATAAGCTCATGTTTTCAAGAATTCACATGGGACGGGGAAACTCCTAGAGTACGCCAGAGTAAGAAAACTACACACGTACATCGCTTTGATCTGTTGGTATGGGATCAAAAGGAAAAAACATGGGGCCAATCTTAAACAATTGCGTCTGACGCATAATGAACTAGACATATATTATCAAAAGATAAGAGCACATAAAAATTGGCTTTGGAATCATAGATTCCTGTGGTACAGCAAGATAGTGAAGAGATGCTGCAGTGCCTGGTCCGAAGTATCTTGAATCAAGTTGTGGTCAAATTGAAGCACAAAGTAATGGGGTTAATTAAACAGATTGGAGGATACATTGGGCTGACATATATCCGCCAACTCCCTACAATTAGAAGTTGAATAGTAATTTGTCTACATGGGATGTGGACTTTCAACAAGACGATATTAAGTGTCTAATCACAAAATCTTCAGGATCTAATGCTGCAAGGCTGAATATCCTCACTAGCTTGCTGTTCAAACAGACCAATGATCTGTGGTCATTAATAATTACACTACTCTTCACAGATATTGTTTAATACTTGTACTATGCCAGAGTCCTGGAAAGAATCCATCCTTATTCCAGTGTTCAAAAAAGGCAATTGTTTGGATCCGAACAACTGTCGGCCCATTGCCATTCTAGACTCTGATAGTAACATTTTTGCAGCACTCATCTTGGAAAAGTTGGAAATGTGGATTATAGAAAAAAACATCCTATCCAAATTTCAATGTGGTTCTAGGAAGGAACTATCAACAACATTGAATGGACTAATTTTGTCAGTCTGAAATGATGGAACCAGTCCCTGGGAGAATTCTTCACCGACCAAAATATGTGTGGCTTTGATAGACTTCGCCAAGGCATTTGACATGGTCAATCGCCATCTTTTATGGAAAAAATGGAGAAAGTGGGGGATACCGCCATCCCTGTTATCTGTTCTTTAATATGTGCATGAAGGTACATCAGTGAAAGTCAGATTGATATGAAGGGATCACTCAATGACAACTTCCCCACATCCAAAGGATTGCATCAAGGCTGCATAGTTGCACCATGTTTATTTAACTTATATCTAGCCTATCTGGATGAAACATTAAGGAATGCTGCGCTGATCAGTCCTAAAATTGGCAGACAAGGAATCAGCTGATTATCCTATGCAGATGATATCGCCCTCTTGGATAGCTCGCCAATGGGACTAGAGAGCGTTCTCACAGCATTGAGTAATTACTCAAAAACGAATGATCTAATCATAGTCATATAATCACATTTATTAATCGCAGGAAGGAAACCAGTCAAGTGAAAGGGTCTATTCATGGTATCTGTATTGAAACCAGGAGCGAGGTTATCTATTTGGGATTCAATTTGTCTAAACAGTATAACAAGGTGGTGACGATTCAAAACATTGGGAATTAAATAGATCAACTGGCATTCCAAACAAAGCACATTTTTGACAGGCACTGTACATTTTCAATCAAGCATTTAATAAAATTCTATGTCGGCAAGGTAATCCCGAAGATATTGTATGGAACGGAGATAGAACCTACGGCGTATGACATTCCATGGGATAGACTGGAGGGCAGACTCTAGAACAGCGGTATTCAAATTGTGGGGCGCAGCCCCTGAGGGGTCCACAGGTGCATCCCTGGGGGGGGCCATGAGCGCTCAGCATGAAATGTTAAAAAAAATATTTTTATTTTTTATTTTTGTTTTTTTAGATTGGAAGAAATGGACAGGGTTGGCTCACATGTTCGGGCTGAAGCATGAAACTGTCTCAGCAAAAATGAAAAAGTGGCCCACAGTTGTAAATGGATATTCATTCCTTTAGTCACAGACTGGGCTTCATTACAACTATGGCGGTACGTTAACAACGGTGCCAGTAAACTACCGGCACCGTTGCTACCGTACTGCCATAGTACAAGTTGTGCTCGCAGGTGCCTGACAGCCCGCCAGGTCTGACATGGCAGGCCGTGTGGCACCCGCGAGCACAGCTCGTCGGATGCACCGGCACAGTTATTAATGGTGCCGGTGCATCCAAGCTCCCCACTCCCATTGAGCCCTATGGGGCTCCAATGGGACTGGGGATCTACCGGCACCGGCACCCGCGAAAGGGCAATTATCAGGTCCGCCTAACTCGGCATGACCCAGTAATTGCCCATTTGCGGGTGACAGACCCACATGCAACGCCGGCGGCAGCCATGCCGGTTTTACCGGCACAGCTACCGCCAGGGTTGTAATGAGGCCCACTGTTTCCATAGTACCCAAGGGGGTGCTTTGTGTTAAAATGTAAGTCAATGGTGATATATTCTGCAACAATGGTCAAAATTACTTACTGCATAGTAAAGTAACTCATCAAACTGGTCCACATTGGCCAAAATGGTGGCCCATTTTGACTGGCCCACACTAGCATTTTACATTTTTGGTACAGGCATTGCCCTATAGGCCAGTCCGAGCCTGGCAGCTCATTCATAATGGCGAGGGGGCGCCCATCCAGTGACCCCTTACCCATTATGGAGGCGCTAAGGAGTCAGCCCAGTGAAACAGTGAGCACTCCCTCAGCTGCTTTTTCCAGCTGATGGAGTGCTCCTGGGCTGGCTGAACTGTCAAAGGGAAACACTGTTTCCCTTTGACAGTTCAGTTTAGTTCCCCATCCGCACATGCTCACTGAGCCATGCAAGTGCTGGGGCGTTTTGCTTCACCAGCATTGCATAGCTCATTGGAAATTCTGGCTGGGGCACTGCATGTCTGTATGTCTGAGGGGGAGCTCCTGCGCCTCCTCGCACATACGGACAGAGCAGCCTGGAGCAGGGCGTGTCAGCACCCACACGTGGGTGCATAGTGGGTGGGTGCAGAGTGGGATTGTGGTGGGAGCAGAGTGGGGATAGCCCAGGGTGTGTGATGGAATGGGGAGAGACCAGGGACTAGGTAGGAGTGGAATGAGGGAGCACAGCGACTGTGATGGGAGCAGGTGGCGGCACGCTATACATACTGTCCATTTGGCATTTCTGGGGGGTCACGGCCTGCCCAAATTTTGCTCGGGGAGGCCCCAGCCAAAAAAGTATGAAGACCAATGCTCTAGAAGCAGGTCCTGGGTCTGCCACCCTCTCTTCCCATGGCGTCGTTACGATTTGAACTCGGTATTCTGTCGTTACGCTTCTGGTTTGACTGGCGTGTAAAATCTATTGTTGGCAAAATCTTTTTCCCTAAATCCAATTACTTGTTTATGAATCTTCATGACAGTGACAAAACATCCCCTTTTTTGAAATTAATGGAGAAATTTACTGACGCATTGCTCTCTCGGTTTGGTAAAGATCGTTGTGATTTACATGAAAATCCACTTGGATTAAAAAAAACATTAAATGAATTGGATTGGATTTATACATTAAGTCAAATCAGAGGTTATACAGTTCATTCCGCATTCTCAATTTTAGACAAAGCTTTGGAGGACATGCCGAAATACTTGACCCAATATCCGTGTTCATTTACTAGGTACCAATTCCTACAATTTTGATTAAAGGAATGGTTCGGTCAAAATTTTTTATTGCCCCTACGGGTCGGCCATGTGTTTTTAAGCCTAAATTGCTCGATTTTAGAAACAATTCCTATGGACCTTACCCAGGTTTTCGTCCATTAAACGCACACGAAAACAGGCATCAGGGAGCTGCCATTTTGTGATAATCCTATCATTTCCCCCATCGCCCTGGCTGACCTGCTTTTGCGGCACTAAATTATATCCCCCGCTCCTGAGCCTGTCATCAGCAGACGCGTACCGCCCATTTCACAACGCCAAAGCACGTCCCGTGTCAACATTCGCTGCGCTTCAGCTAATGACATGTCGCCATGGAAATGGCAGGACGCCTCTTTCCTCAATAAGTATAAACAGACCGTTTCACAACACACAGCAGCAGATTTTCGATTCCATTCCTCTCTCTCTGTTACTTTGAATATTCTGTGACTCGTTTCTGTGCTCTGGTCAGCTACCTTCGTTGCTTGTAGCCCGTGTGAACAGATACCAGTATTTTAGTTTGTTTAACACACAATGGATACAATAATGCCCTACATGTACGAGCCCGAGTATACCGAGGAGGAACTACTGGAAAGGGAAACACGCGAAAACGATGGGTCTTCGGACGGCAGTTGGGAGGACGATTCAACAGCTGAAGAGCCTGGACCTAGTCGCATGGACGGTGTTTCCACCTGGTGCACATGCAATCGGTGCGAGCTAATGCCAACCGAGGACGAGAACTGCTGCTGCTGTGAAAACTCGGGATGCGTGGCCTACATTTCGGAAGGCGAGCCACGACCGCAATGCACCACCGAGCTGCCAGACTTCAGGGCAGCCTGCCTCACACGGTCCGTGTTGAGGATAATGATGGTGCTTATGCACAAACTTCGCGCAACTGTTCGTCCTCGTAATCCGAGTAACGAGTAAGTATACTCTGCTTGTCATGCCACTCCTATTTCATGGTCTTCTACTATATGCAAAATTACATATACATATCATTGTAACGCACAAAGGTCTTTCAATAGTGTGCAGTGTCTAGATAGCATTTGTCCGAGCAGAATGCCATCAGTTACAAGAATTGTCATTGACAACAAACGTTTATTAAACTTATCTTGGTCATTTAAAAACAGTTTGTTTCATTCCTTTTCACAGGTGGTACAGGCTGGTGGCCTATTGTTCCTTTACATGGTGGCTTCGCAGGAGGCTTGACACCGCGTTCGAAGAGTGATACCCGCCTGTGCCGTTCGTGCCATAAGAGAAACGTTCCCGAGTGACAGCGGTCAGTACAGGGGATTTTCTCTCGCTGTGCTGCAACCTGAACTGTACAATGTGTAAAGTTTTGTATTTTTGTGTCATCAAAATAAGATACAAAATAAAACACCACATATATTTTAACAACAGTTGTTTCGATTTTTTAAATCAATCAAGTGTGTCTCCATTCAAGGATGGACGTCAGACATCTGTGCTCGGAATGGGTGAAGTTCAGGTCGCTGTGAAGCAGGGTGGTCACTATCTAAGCTAACATAATATATTATCAATAATGCAAGCACTAAATAAAACTTGTTCAAAGTCTTTCAGTCGGTTATGTCTCTATAAAAGTCACACATATATCTATACTATCAATTAACATTGGATTATACAGGCCTTAGGTCAAGGGTCTTGACCACTATAATACACTGTTTGAAGTGTGGGTCTGTGCTCACAAGAATCTCTGGTATGTGGCATTTGTTATTGATATGCAACGATATACTGCAGTAAGGGTCTAATGTTAGTTGGGGATCTGCTAGGTGGGCATCATGGCGTGGTCAGTGGTCTGGCACATGAAGAGAATACCTTGCAGGGACACAGGGTCAGAATGTCAGTAAGTTTCCACTGGCGAGGGTGCGTGGGCAAGGACACGTTTGTGGAGATGAACGAGCCATGTGCTTGGTTCAGACCGGTTCACATGCAGGACCGTGATCTCAGAGAGTGATGTGTTACATTTATTAGCTGTTGCAAATACCTCCGGAGTTTTCCAGTCAGAGTGGGAACGAGGGTGTGGGCCATGTGCTCTGCGCGCTGTACTATAGCAGTGAGGCCTGGTCACCAAAATGGAGTGTAAAGGGGGTACAAAAATGGATGCCCCGTGTCCTGCTCAGTGTTCCCACCTACGCGAATGTCATCCAAAGTTAACAGATGGCTTTACTACGGGATGTTGCAAAGAAAGAATGTATGCTCATTTCTAGTGAAGGTCAGCGGCTTTGATTTTCAGCTCGCGCCCTGAAGAGGCCCACAACTCGCACTGGATGTATAAGGTTCTATTGTTTTTTGACCTTGAGAGACAGGGACCATGCCGAAAGAACTTCATTTGAAGGGGGTGTGGGGGGTGCAATAACGTAAGAGACGATAAGGCAGAAAATTCTTAAACTAGACCGAGTTTCATGTTAGTTCAGTATATGAAAAATCGTTGTCAAGAGCACAGTGGGATTTACAGACTGCATTACGCAGAGACACAATAGAAATTGCAAATATAATGTAAGTAACTCTTTAGACGCTTTTATACCGGAATGAAGAATTAATGAATGGATGCATGAATAAATGAATGAATGAATAGCTTTGAAAACGTTTGTGGGATCGTCCTTGTAGCGGGCACATGGGCATGCAGGTCCACATTCCACATGCATGTAGACAAAAAGTCGTTTCTCATTGTGTACTAACCTCGATTTATTTTGTTAGTTTTCGCATTGATTTTAGAGCCGAACATACTCCATTGCACTATCCTTGAAAGCAAATAGTTTCAGCTTGGCCGTAATAAATAAAATGAATAATATTAATAAAGATCGGCTGGCGAGACTAATTATAAATTTTATGTTTTCAAAACAGGTATATACTTCCCTTTTGCCACTGCCACCAGTTTCAGACCCCGGCAGACGGTTTCTTCAACCGCCAGCTGCAGCTTAATGTAAACAACTGCACCATTCTGATGATCTTATGGGACGATCGCCAAGGGCCCATATGCCCTTACGCGGTACTAGCGGCTAGAAGCAACATATCAACTTTTACGCTGGCCTAGGGCCTACTTGATGGAACAGCCTTGTAGTTCAACGTGCGACAAAAGTGCTTCTTTGAACGAAAACCAACACCCTGTGTACCATAAAGGAACAGCGCGTGACTCACGATAAAATTTTACGGATTTGCGGATAGAGATAAAAGAAAATATATGACTTTCGGAGTTCATATGGCAATTGCTGAATATTCTATAAACATTTAATGTCAAATAAATGTACTTTACCAAATTTACTGTGTTGCTGTTTGATTTTAAAGTACAGTTTCATATTCCGAATTGTGGCGCGCTGTGTTGTGAGCTGATCTGTGTTGGTTTCCGGGTTCTGTGTGAAGTCGCGTAGAAGACGACTGGGCGGCACAGAAACGTCACGGAGAGAGGCGGGGAATATGAATGTTTTGATAATGTCAGGCTCAGGGGCGGGGGATATGATTTAGTGCCGCAGAAGCAGGTCAGCCAGGGCGATGGGGCAAGTGTTAGGATTATCACAAAATGGCAGCTCCCTGGTGCCTGTTTTCGTGTGCGTTTAATGGACGAAAACTCGGGTAAGGTCCATAGGAAATTTTTCTAAAATCGAGCGACTTAGGCTTAAAAACACAAGGCCGACCCGTAGGGACAATAAAAAATTTTGACTAAACCATTCCTTTAAATCTCCTCCCCACAGGGGAAACTCACTATGTCCGTGCCACAAACATTGACAAAACTTTATAATGTTTGTGCTCATTGTCACAACCTAAGAAAACCAGAAACTCTGAAACATTTATTGGCGGAATCCCTTAAATTGTCCGAACTTAGAAAAAAGCATTTGGGTCACTTTTTTAGTCAGAATAAGGATGTTTATCCAGATGATTTTTGTAACCGAATGTGTGCGGGAAGTGAATTGTTTTTAGCGTTTGCAATTGTAAAAATGTTGGATGATTTAGGTTTATTAAATTCTGGTAAAGATGATTAAATGAAATGTACTTTAATGCAGGTTATTCCTGAAATGTTTAAGTGATATGGTGTAGGGAAATTATTTTATTAAATTAAGTTTTTCTTTTATTTATTGTATAAAAATTGAATATAAATTGTTGTATTTTATGATTTGTGAAAGATCAAATATTTGTTCAAAACACAATAAAAAATAAAATTTTCCAAAAGCCCAGCATTGTAGGATGCACCCAGTTTATCATTAACCGCAGCCGGCTAACCCACTGAGCTATTTTAGCATATAATCATTGCACATGGCATGCCACGTGCACTTGATGGGTTCTAGTTTCTTTCGTAAGGTAGAAATACTTTTCGTATCGTATTTTTACAAAATAAATAGAAGCAGGCTTCTAAACAAAATCCGAATGTGGCTCTTTGCCGGCCGTCAGTTCCTGTCTAGCTGATGCAAGCCACATTGAGGCTGCACTGTCTGTGAACTTTCGACTTAACCGCGGATATGGTCATGCAAGTAGAAGAAAAAAAACATTTGAAAAAAACGGAATTGCTGGATATTGGGACTGGTACATAACCGTTTGTTTATCGCACTCCATACACAAAGTTCTTGCTTCGCGCGAAATAATCAGTGTTATTATCACTTACTATCATATCATACTCGCATTCGATGTATTTGGCCAGTACCTAAAGAATCAAAAGCTGATTCGGATAACGCCATACTTAATCACATATACCGCCGACGTCAACCCACTGAGCTATCATGCCAGAGGACTGCAACAAAGAGCTATTCTGAGTGTGTAAGTATGAGACGGGGCTTTAAAGATGTAATTGACAAGTTGATACGGTTTTCTGAAACGACTAACACGCATTGTACGCACGCCACTGGACTGTGACCCCTCTCAGGTACTGTTGCGTAAGAAAAAAACAATGATTTATTGTGTGGTCTCGTGTTATGTTACGTGTGCTACCGTAAGTTTCGACCCGCTGTTTAGACATCAGCATTTTACGTGTAAAGACTTGTTGGTCCATATTTGTACCAATTTCAGTTGGGTGATATTGTATGTAAATATGTGCTCTGTAAATCGCTTTTGGTTAAGGCGCTATATAAATAATACATCATTATCATCATATTTGGAATTGGGAAAACTGAAGTACAATTCCCATAATGCAAAGAGTTGAAGAGTCAGGAGCTGACGGCGTTACGCATCACATGGAACTACTTGGCAGCAATAGATGTCAGGGCTTTAAGAAGGCACCCTGTGGGAGATTCGCAGAGGGGTTTTAAATTCAGCATGGAGATGGGGCCCTGCTGGCCCTCAACCCAGGGCAGGACCCCACTCCTCTTTCTGCAGGCTGCAGTGAAAGAGCATCTTTCTACAACTGTGCATACGAGATAGAAAGGGTATTAACTTCAAGTCCCTCTTCCTCGCCCCAATTCTTACCATTGAGTTTGTCCCGCCCTCTCAGGACCTCTTTTACAAGATTTTTTCCATTGGCTCCTCCCCTCCCAGGAGGTATAACCTCCCCCATACCTACAACTCCCCATATATTTTGTTCCTGCCGGAACGTCTTCTCGGCGTGGGGGCAGAAGAGCAGCACCAGCTGGTGGCCCGCGTCAGGCGACTCTCCTGCACGGCTTGAGGGTTTGGAGGATGCCTGGCGGGTCCCCTGTGGGGTACCGCGGATCCGCTTCCCTGGGTCGGGGTTCCGTGCCCTGCCCCGGGTGTCAGGTGAGACTCTGGCATTGGGGTGGCAGGGGGGCTTCTGTGTCCTCCTCTGCGGCTGTGTTGGGCCAGGGCGAACCGGAACGGAGAACATTTCATGACTGCGCCGTTTTTGCTGCGCCTATCGAAAATGTCGACTTTGGACATTTCTTTTCGCCCCCCTTTTCACTGCATATATATGTGCAGGTGTCAGTATAGTAAATAATTAATGGGTGTAGTAACGGGGCCGGGGTGGGGGTATATATACAGTGAAAAGGGGGTTAAAAATAAAATCGACATTTTCAGGAGGCGCAGTAAAAACGGCACAGTAATCCCGTAGATCCCAGTTTATTGGTGCCCAGTTCTGCACTCGGGAAGGAACGGTTCGGCTCCTTCTGGGCAGGGTGGTCCGGCTTAGGAACCTGTTGTGTGGTGTTTTGTGCAAGGACTGGGCTAAAGCTAGGGGGGAGTTGTGTCTCCAGGGCCGTATGGCTTCCTGGGTCTTTGTGGTCCCTCGGGCACAGCTGCATTTGAGACCATTGGTTCATCACATGCAGTCCCGTTGGGGCCCAGAGTCTCAGACTTACAGCACTTTCCTCCCAATCACGTTGGCCCTACAGGGGGCTCTTCACTGGTGGTCCTTCTGGTCTCATCTCCAGAAGAGTGTGGACTTGTCCCCAGAGTCGCTGACCATAGTTACTACCGATGCCAGCAACCTGGGTTGGGGTGCCACTCTCCAGGGCCTGTCTAATCGGGTGCAGTGGAATGTGGGGGACAAGCAGCATTCTTCCAATTGGAAAGAGCTGGCCGTCATCCAGAGGACTCTGATGTTCTTCAGGGAAGTCGATCCAGGGGAGGACTGTGCTGGTTTGGACAGACGATACCATGGCCCTGCCCTATGTGAATCATCAGGGGGGATGGGATCCCGGTCTCTGGAGACTCTGCCATTGTCCAGCGGCTCGTGGGCTGAGTCGCACCTGGTCTCTCTGCAGGCAGTCCATATTCAGGGGGTGGGCAATATGACAGCCACCAAACTCAGCAAGGTGTTCCCGGTGTCAGGAAAAATGTTGCTTTGTCCCGAAGTCTTTCGGGAGATTTGCAGGAGGTTTGGTCGACTCTGGGTGGACCTCTCGGCTCCCCAGTTCTGTTCCCGGGCTCTGCCTCCCAGGGACTGGGGAGTGGATGCTCTCACCTTGGCCTGGCCTCCAGTTGTATTTTATGCCTTTTTGCTGATCCCCCTTAATTTCTCGGGTTGTCAGGAGGATCCGGTTATCGTGGTGGTTCCTTACTGGCCCAGGAGGGGGTGGTCCCTGAGCCTTCTGAAGCTGCAGGTGGTTCCCCCTGGGATGTTGCCCTGGTGGCTGTCGCCGCTCTGGTGGGGCGCTCTTCCTCTCTTTCTTTAGAGGGTTTGGAAACCGAAAGTTGGGGCATTCAGGAATTAGGTCTTTGGGCAGCAGTGGTGGGGGCAGTTCAGCGTACTCGTCTGTCATCTACACCGAAGATGTATGGCCACCATTGGGCTAATTTTATGGCATGGTGTGCGCAAAGGGGTGTCCAGGCCCTGGAGTGTGGCCTTCCGGACATTTTGCAGTTTCTACATGAAGGGGCAGTGACAGGTTTGGTTGTTTCTACTCTCTGCTCTCAGTGGTCGGCTATTCAGGCTTTTCAGGTCTCCTGGTCCCCTGCAGTGGTTGTTGGGTGGGAGGGCACTGGTCTGGAGGCCTTTGAAGGGAGTGGCTGGGCCTCGCTTTTTGGTTCCTGCGGGGGATCCTCCCTGGGACCTCCCATTTGCCCTGTCCATGCTGCAGATTCCTCCTTTGAGCCCCTTCTGAGTATTGAGCTGAAGTAGTTGACCCTTAGGATGACATTTTCGGTTGCTATAACTTCGGCCAGATGCTTGGGTCAGATTGGGGCCCTTATGCGCAGGCCCCCCCTTTCCGGTGGTCCAGAAGGAGGCTCTGATTCTGGGATGTGACCCTTCCTTTGTTGCTAAGGTCCTCTTGAAGTGCCATCATTCGCAGGAGGTGGTGCTCCTTCCTCTCCTGACGAGACGGTGTGGCATTGTTTGGATGTTGGTGTGGTCTTGCAGTATCCAGACTACACTCAGTCTTTTTGGAAGACCGATCATCTCTTGGTCACCTTTGGTGCGGTGGGAGCTGTGGCCAGAGGGCATCCATTCCCACGATTAACCAGTGGATCAAGTCTCTGATTCTGCAGACTTATGAGTCCTCCGGCCCCTCTGTCCCAAGGGTCAGATCCAGGGTCGGTCCACGAGTGGGATGGCCGCCTGCGGGGCTAATGCTCAAGGGGTCCTCTGGGGATATCTACTGGGCTACCCCGAACACTATCAGCTTGACTTTGATGAACCCCGCTCTTTCTTTGGTGTGGGGGTGCCTGGAGCTGTCTTTTTGACTTTTGGGCACAGTTCTGTTTCTCTGTGCAACCTTCCTGCTGCTCAAACGGGTGTTATGTTGGTGTTGCATTACCCTTGGTGTCGGTGGATTTTTATTTGGACATGGGCTACTTTCCTGCGTTCTTACTTTGGTATCGCAGCCTGTACTGGGATGAGGTAGAGAGACGTGGAGTTAATGATTGGATTACTTACTGGTAATCTTCATTACTCCTTGTCTTACTCTTCCTCGTCCCAATACTGACATCCCTCCTCTCCACCCTTGAGGGGAAGCTGCCCATTCCTCTGCTTTGGGTACTACGGAGGAGTTGTAGGCAAGGGGGAGATTATACCTCCTGGGAGGCGAGGAGCCAAAGGAAGAAAGTCAAGAGTCCCTGAGAGGGTGGGACGCATTCAATTGTCAGTACTGAGACGAGGAAGAGTAGGACGAGGAGTAATAAAGATTACCAGTAAGTAATCAGTTGATGTATTAACACCTCACTGGACACTACAGAGAGCTGCTAGAAGGAAACCCTTTTTGTTAACAGTTGTCGTTCTTAGAGCAGACATTTTCATTTAGTTTACATGCTGCACGCTTCACCCTAGATTTTTTGGGGGGGGGCATGGAGTAACCCTGTTGTCTGCAACAAGCACATTAACTCCTTGAGCAATCGTACCTGAATTGGACCCTGTATTAGTCTAATTTGATTTCATTTTCATTATTTTATTTTAGTTTTTTTTTAACTATTGATTTTATTATCTTCATCACACAGTATTAGAGATGTTTCTCCCCTTCATGCCGGGTCAATCTTTTAGTTACATGGGTTGCAGTTTAAAAAAAAATGTCCTTGGTTTATTTATCTTTCAAGGCCTTGACGGACACTGTGGCCCAATCAACACGGGACGCTGTAATGATTGTAAGGTGTGTATTATCAGCACCTCGTAACTTGAAGAGCACTTGGCATACTCGCAGAGTCCTTAGTGAAGCAGTGGAGTTGGCTTCACTGCACTGACGTGACACTTTCTATCTGCAAGTCTTAACCTATTCACAAGAGCTCCCACAAGGCCTCATTATATGGCCATGGAATTAAGGCCTGTGAAGATGTAATGTTCAGCATCAGGGTGTCAGTCTGCTGAGTGAGGGTGTAGTGCCCCACCTCAGGAAGAGCGCTGGGGCACGACCTGGTGCCCTGGCAGTCCGTTCCGCGTATGCCGCTTCTCTCACTTCATGCGCGAGATCTTGTAGCTACAAAAGCGCGTGGGACGAGTCCCCACAGACACCTTAGTTCATATTGCCAAAAAAAATATAGTACCAGGTAATATTATCCCTACCAAAAATATCGACGTATAATATGGTCGTTACGAATGGCCATAGGCGATATTTTGAGTGGGGATAATATTAGGGTTTTTTCGGAGCGGCGGTGCACCCCCGCTCCTTTTATAATAATACAGGGGTTGCAAGGGTGTCCCCCGCAGGTTCTATGCCTTAATATCGCCGCAAAAATATCGTGATATTTTTGCGGAATATGGGACCAAAAATATGTAGCGCGACCTTCATGTTTGATTTATATAAACACTGGTGTCCTTGTTGGACTGATCTGGCCATCTGCATAGTGCTTTGCTGATGTGTCAAACTTTGTATTCAGCCCCCTTGCATGCATATACGCCAACATGCCACATTTCATTAGGGAGATTGTAGGACAGTCCTGCTGGTGGCTACTCTGTTATGCAGCCTTGGTGGTAACTGCATTTTGTGGCGTCCCCCACCGGGCCCGGAGTCTAGATCTACGCCCTTCATAGTTAAAGGCCAAGCTGAGTTAAGGCCCTTCAGGATTAGCACTACCATGAAGGGACGTCACTTGGGGGGCGTGGCTCTTAACAAAAGAGGCCTGCATCCCCAACTCAAAAGCAGTGCCTAAACTCAGGCAGCCTTTGTTTGCCTATGTTGTATTGTCTTGCCACTGGCCTGGATGCTTGCTGTAGAATGTTGGTGCATGAATGCAGCTCAGGAGAATGTTGGGTGGATCTGTATTTGCCAGTATATGTGATGGAATTCACACTCACTTATGAGGTACATATGTGATATGTAGACTCAAGTTTGAGGTACAGTGGTGGCCAACCGGGTAAGGGTTGCGCCTGAGAGTTATAATATTTATTGGGATAGTATTTGTCAAAGTTAATGGTCAACCATCATTAAGGGTGCTATGGTGTGAGTATAGTGGAATATTTAGTGGAACTTTACAAGTAAAGTTATATCAACCAATTGGGGTTGAACTGGCCAGCGGTTGTAATTACAATGTATATAGAGTGCACTCTAGTTAATAGGTTTAAGTTATTAGAATGTTAACTATTGTTTCCCTACAGGTCAAAGTTAAGTTGTTCAATGCATTAGTGCTACCAGGAGCACATCATTTGTTACATGTCGTTTGTGTGTGTGATTCTGGTAGTGTCTGGTTTGGATGATAGTGGTGATAAGTGACGTGTGCGTATGTTCCCCTTTCTGGTTGCAGTTCGATTGTTGGTTGTGGTGGTTTTGTTTTTTTCTTTCTGCTTGTTGGTGATTCTGTGGGATGTATGAGGGAGTCAAGTGGGAGCGATTTGTATTTGGATGTGATGTGAGGGTGTAAGAGGAGTGATCTAGGTAGCCCTCTGCAATTGTTGACCTGTCATGGCAGCACCTCTTGTTGTGTGTTAGTTACTTGGACTATGCTTCCCCAGGGTGTCATGTTTGTGGTGACACCGGGTCCGTGGTGGGGCAAATGCGTGATCCCCCCCCCCCTGTTTTTTCCCCACCTGAATGTATGATTGGTTTCCTTGGCTGTGTATGGTTGGTGCCAGAGTGTGGCAGGCTCTGTGTTTGGATGTGGCAGGTCCAAATGGAAGGTGATTGTTTGGTTAGATGTTTTGGTGATGGGGAGATGTTGTGGTGAGTCTGTATGGAAGGGAGATGTTGAGTGTGATGAGTCTGGTATGAAAGGGAGATGTTGTATTGTCTTGCCACTGGCCTGGATGCTTGCTGTAGAATGTTGGTGCGTGAATGCAGCTCAGGAGAATGTTGGGTGGACCTGTGTGTGAATGTTCTGAGAGTGTCAGTTGGGGGCCTGAGCTGGGTTGAATGGATGGCCGGTGGGTCTGCTCCTTTGTGAGTGATGTTTATACCTTCCCATGTCCACACGTGCTGTAACTATAACAAGAGTAACTGGAGCAATGTACAGATTGTACATATGTAAAATAAAGCCTTGCCTGGAAATAACTTAAGTCTCCACAGCTGGTCTGTGTGTCCGGTGTGACTAATAAGAGACATCTCTACAGCCTACTGCAGAATTCTAGATTTGTGATCGTTTACCTCAGTGTAAAGATTGTTCATTAATATGTGTTGTTTCTCTGGCCTTATCTGCTACGGGTCTGCATCCGTCAAGAAAGAACGGTCGGATCACAGGACTACTGCATGTTGGGAGGCCGTGCTGGACGCGGACCTTACAGTAATAATGACACGCGCACAGAATGTAGTGGCTGGGAAGCTGATGCGGGTCATGGAGAACTTTATCTTGGTGACAGTTTTGATCTGTCAGTGGGGGATGTTGGATACGGAGGCTGATGCTCATTACTCCAATTTCTCTGGTTGAGAGTTTAGTCGCAGTTTGAAATGCTTCTTGGTCTGTGTTCTTGTCACAGTAGAGATGGTTTCACAGGGTCGGCTCTGTGAGGGTGGGGGGTAACGATCAAAAGGATTTGCATTAATCGTAGCAACGTCGCTCGCCCCTACTTATTCATGTCCACCCCCCCCAAGACTCGGCACGCTGGTCACGTGTAACGGTCACCACATCCCTTCATAACCAATATCACAATGAGATAGCGAAGAGATAAGTCTGCCAGTTCTGGATGGTGCCCCTCCATGTTCAATCAACCGCGTAATCTTGTAGTCGAGGTGACCACCTTCTCTACATTCTTGCTGGGTATCGTCATGCACCTGCTAGGATCATGTGATCCTCATCCGCCTCTTGATTCTCTAGACCATGACCACGTGATCTCGTGTGGGGCGTCCTCTTCTCTGTCACTTTGGTGTTAGCATCCACTTTCCTTGCTAGATGAGCTTCCTTCTTGGTGGCAGAATTTTCCGGAACCAGCTACATTTCCTTGTGACAGTTCCTGCGTTCCTTTGAGCCGTCACCATAGGGCCTTTCCTTTCTGTCGAGGTCCACTGGGATAACTCGTGTGGGAGGCTTAACTTGTGCTTCAGTTACCGATTCTTCACAAGCGCTGCGTCACCCACTGAATGTCCGAGGCCTCCAGCCTTCTTGGCACTGTTTCCTTGTTCTTGTTTTGTCTTTTGCGCCTTGTTCACCTTTTCCATATGCAGTTCCACTCCAGGAGCACCCCGCTCCTGGAGCCAGTGCAGGGAATGAGCCGAAACAAGACGGAGCAGTGCTCCAGCAAAAAAATTATCTTGCCGGATAGCTGCCCCGTCTCCCACCCCGTCAGGGGTCAGCACATGACTTACCAGGTCCTAGAGCAGACCAAGTCTTGGCACAGAGTGAAGCCTAATCTTCTGAAAGGAGTCTGCTTGTTACATTGCAAGCACAAGTAATCCGTTTTTCAACTGAGCTTTCAGAAGAGTCAGCTCTCCAGGCAGAAACTACCAAATGATCACATACAATGCTGCAGCTGTCCAAACTAGTATACATGTGCTGCAATTTATAGACGTCTATTTATTCGGGTGACTATTGTGACCAAAGTCGGTTATTCACTTAAAAGGGCTTCTTACTGAATCACTATAAGACATGTTTAACATTTAAAATTGTGGACATAACGATGTTCCCATAATGCTCTTTGCTTTAATGCAAATTGCTAGGCTTGGGTTCTATGAAGGGATACTGTGTTGTGCAACTTGGCCAGGGGCCAGACCCCACCCCTCCAAAGAGGTGACAGTTCCCCCCCCAATACATGTTTTCCATTTCCAGCACTCCCTGGAGCTGTGCTCCGGCATCGCTGATCGGACTTTCCACCCGATGAGCGCCTCAGGCGGTGATGCCCCAATGGTCGAGTGAGGGGTCGTCCTGTATGACGGAAGTCGCCAATTATTCCTGCAGCATCGTGCCCTCCGCTAGTACAATCCAAAACACTTTTATTGAGAGTCATCATGAAGCATTCTACGCATCCATTTGCCTTGGGCCAATACGGCTTGATTCTGATGTCTCTGATTTCTTGTGCATCCATGAATTTTGAAAACTGATGGCCTTGAAACGTTGCTCTATTGTCCAAACTTAATGTCTCTGGCAGGTCATATCTTGCAAACATCTCCAGTAACACTGGGAGGACGAATTCCAGCACAGTGCACCTTTTATGAATTGCACTTCTGGGAAGTGTGATAATTAAAGTGCTTATCTGTCTTGTATGGTGCTGAAATCCATGCTTACTGCCTGCCATGGTGTCATAGCGCCTCGATTGGTGGTGCTTTCACGGGTGTCCTTGATGGGTGGGACTCAGCGGTATGCCAGAGTATTGTTGGGTGTCTGCCGACTTTGAAGGCCCAACACCCTCCCCAGAACAAACGGAGGACTCGGCCAACGGCAAGTGCACTGTGGTTTATTGCAAAACCAATGGGGATCAATGTTTGTTTCTTATGCGTCGCAGGCGTCAATACAAGAAAACAGGAATTCTCTGGTACATCTCAACCATGGCGTGCAGCATGGTTTTGTGTGACTCTGGCATCATCACTTGGGCCCGTCTCCAAAAAACCTATCTGCATGGGGGATTGGGTACTGAGACCATTACTACCTATAGGAGACCCTATAGGTGTTATTCTACTGGTCCTTGCATGTCAGGTGCCTGTCTCATCCCCAAGAAACGATCTATTACATTGTTGCAGAGTAGTGGGTTTACCATTGGTTCATGCCCCTTGCCATGCACCCCTGGGTTTCTAAACTGTGATTGCTTAGAGCTAATCTCCCCAGGCCTGGGATTCGATCGAGTTCTCAGCTCGCTGTGCACCTCTTCAAGGTGATGTGAATGTGTGTGTGTATTGTAACTTGTGTGTACCTGCATACCACCTTTGCCTATGAGAATATTCTCCCCACATTGCAACACTTATTGCAGTCTGTCTGGCTTGCTGGGATCGGCTCCTCTTTCCCACCACGGATTAGTGTCCATTGTCTCATTTCGCTGTACAACGTGATTAGAGACCACAAAATTGAGCTCTGCAAAATTGAGCTCTGCAACTCACATTTATAAGGATTTATTTTGTTTCTCTACAGCTGGTCCCCATGTCATCTGGAGATTGGAATGTGCCCTTGTATCTCTGACTATGGCTGTGAGCCTGTCTTGCACGTTTTTCTCTCTGTGCAGCCTGAATCAGCTCTGCTCGTATCATGCTCAGTGGCTTGAGGCCTGCTGTAATTTTTCTAAACCTTAAAATATAGTTTCTACATTGTCCATGTTATGCTATGTTCCCTATAGGTTAGTTGTATGTGGTCCGATCAGGCTCCATATATACTCCTGTATGTCCATGCAACTATTGTTATAAGCATCTGCAAGCTTGCTCAGAATCTCTTGTGTTACTGCATTTGGCTAATGTGAAAATAATAAAAGCATTGACAGCATGTATATGTATCTGTCCTAGCTATAGAACTGTGCTCTTATGCTATACATGTATACAAGTGTGTGTTTGTGTGATGCAGTGCAGGACTGCAAGTGTGTTTCATTTCTAAAGCTGCTATGTTGTGATGTCACTAATGGCATCAGCACCATGGCTTCTTGGTGCTTAGTGGAGGCTGTGCATGTGTGTCTCTGTCCACGATCTCTGGGTCTTCTCCCACACATGTAAAGATTTGCATTGTATTCGATTTGTATGGCTGGCTGAGAGGATACCTTTCAGTGTACTTGTCAATCATTGGTGCACTCTGGATTCGTCCGACATAAGATGGGTGGCTGCGAGCATTCCTGGCTCTTCGTCTTGGCATGAATCTGGGGGTGAGGAGGGGCATCTTTGGGACCCCCCTCTTCAGTCCCCCCTCAGGTCGACCTGTCGGACCAAATCCTTATATGTTAAGCCTGTAGCTCTTGGTTGCCAGGATTTTGTAATTTCTCCATGTCCATAATGATTTACATGATCATCAAAAGTCCACTCCATACAACTGCACACTCCTTCCGTGTTGCACCATACCCATTTCCCTTAGTAGTACTTTGCATCAAATGGATTATCTAGCTTCATTGCATGAAGTGAGAATAGTGGACAGTTTACTATTCATTCTCTCAGCTTGTCTCGCTACTCCACTATCTTTATCCTTTGCTCCTCCTATGGTCCCATCCAGCAGGACCTTCATGCCAATAGTCTCCTCTGCCATCTTTCGGCACTGGGTGTTTCAAATCTTCACGACGCATAGTGTCACTCCAACCAATATTAGTGCTCCCAATATTACTTTAAGTCCATCTGGCGGGCATGATGGCATCCATGACCATATGTATGATATCCAGCTCTGATCCTTACCAGTCCCTTTGGCTTCTTCCTACATCTCTGCATGCATCTGGGATAGCTGGGTCTCTGGCTCTGTCAGTGTGCCGTTATCTTCGTCGTTGGCAAGTCTGAATGTGCAACAGGAACTCCCAATTTTTGTGCAAATACCTCCTTCCATTGCTGTGAGTAAATCCAGAATATATCTATTCTGGAGCGCCATCAACCTTACTGATTGGAGCTCTTCCTTTATTGCATTGAACCCATTCACTGTGGAATTAATCGTCATCAGCTCCCACTGGGTAACCTGCAGCCATTTCGCATTCATATACGTCTGTACAGCGGGAACAGCTGATGTGAAGAACATTTGCGTTCTGCTAAACAACATTGGCACTTCATCCAAAGCTGCTTCTGATTTCAGTGAGAAATAGTTTCTTCTCTTCACTCCACTTTTTTGTACCGGCCTTTCCCCTTCTTCTTCCTTTTGTCAGTGTCGATATTCGGGAAGTCGTCGAGCTTCCATCCTTTCATAGCATAACTAATGAGGATATATTGATGTGCACCAATGAGCAAACTCCTCCCCAGTTGGGTGGCAGCTTCTCGTATGCCTTGGATCTGCATGCCCCGTAGTGATCCATCAGCACTGCAGTGCCAGTCTTCATCGCTGTGTGCTTGTCTATGCTTCGGCATCCTGTATTCTCAGCAACTTCCGCCTCACCGTCATTTTGGTAACAAGAGTGCTGGCATTTTCAAGGGTATTATAGGCATTGGTCCAGCTTAGTTTTCCAGTGAAGTGAGCAATTTTGCACTCGCGTCCCACTCCTTCCTTCAGGCACTTGTCAGTCTCTTCTTGTTCCTTGTTCACTCTAATTTTGCGAGTGTGTGCTTTGCTCTCTACCACGCCATCCTTCCTTCCATCCATCTTCTGTGTACACTTGGCCATGCACAAACATCTGTGGTCTCTCCCAGCAACCAGGTTCTCCCACCATCTCTTTGACTCTCTTCCATGGGCAAGGCAATTCTTTCAACGTTATAGTCTTTGTCTCCTTTCTGAGGACCATCAGTTATATACTGTATTTTTCGTCTAACTGCCAGTAATTGTTCAAAATGTCGAGTCTTTATGTAACCATCTTCATACGGGAACGTTGCTCGAGACATCCATCTCAATGTTGCTGTTTTCCCTTGAAATCTTCCTTCAGTTTTTGTTACCTTTTACCTGGTATTGCAGTTACTATAAACATTCTGGAGGCACTCATGGCATAGCGGATTAATGAGCAGACACAATGGCTCTCCCCACTGCTTTCCTTACCTACTTTTGTCATGTGCTTATACTACATGTTATTAGACACTCTAGCAGTGAGAAAGCGATCTACCCCTTTCATGTCTCTGTCAACACTCCACTTACCTCTCCTTACCTGCTGTCAGTGCTCTCCTGTCCACCTGACTTTGTCGTTCCATCTGCTGGGGTTGAGGTAATGTTACTAGAGGATACAATGGTAGCGCTAACAACAAGCAAAATTCTCCAAAATATAAATACAAATACTCCACTTGGAATAAAGAGACACAACAGTATAATCACATTTTTTATTATTTTGCCCATCTTTACCTGTGCTGCTTGATCCTGGTGCAACTCGAAGATATAGTTGCGTGCCTGAAATGTTGGGCTCTGGGTGCTCTGAATGGTGAATGCGTAGTGTGAACCCTGGTCCTCTCTGGTATACCGAATAATGCGTTTGTTATGTTGCCCCGTTCCATGCATGGTATCTCTTCCTCTACCTTTTTCAGCAGGTGGAATGGAATACGTTGATGTCTTAGCACGACAGGTTGCACTGTGTAGTCTACATGCAGTCTCACCTATTGACCCTTCAGGCAGCCTATTCCATGGACCTGATGCTCATATTCCATGCACAGCTTTTCCACGTCCATCAGATATACCTGGAACGTGAAGTGTACTAGTACGAAGATTTCAGCCGTCAGACAGCTCAGGAGGGTGTCCTTTGCTTCTTCGGTTACATAGTATGTTGTCTTGGTAGATTCATCAGTGTGTTACTACCACCTGGAATGCCTCCTCCAAAGGAAGGGGTGTTTTGCCCCAATACGTGAATATTCTTCTCTTTGCAGGTGCCATTTGCCAATTCCAGTCTCCCCTTTTCCCTCACACTCAGTGGCAGGTAACTCGCCTTCTGGACACTGGAAAGTGCATTTTCCAATAACTGAATTTTATGTACGTAACCTCTCTTCCAATGCCATTAAGAAAAACCTTACTGACCCTTTCCCATATCACTGAACTTCCTGGAAGCTTTCTTTCCTACTGTGCATACTTGTGACTCCTTAGTAGGGTGCAATTCTAACCCCAACATCCTTGGTGTTTCCACCCTAACTGGTAGCCACATACACATTACAATGAATGTGTTTGACCCCATTTGCAATATCACACCACCCAAAACCTTTCAAATCTATCTTCTCCCCCATATGCCTTGGGCTTTATATCTGTGTTGTGTAAAGTGTGTTATTTCCTTCCCAAATCTCTTTGCATCTTGCTTCTGAAATGATTATATATGGGGACCCTGAATCTGCTAGAGCTCTGATCTGTCCTGCCAGGAGCTACATAATCCCCTTCGTCATCATTGCCCCCCCTCCCCCACAATATGAACCACTTTGTTACACCAATCTTGATTGTCATCCTCTACACCCTTCACACTAATCTCCCCAATTGTCAAATTTTGGATTGACTTTACAAAATGACCCATAATGCATATCCCTTTCATAGCGGGGCACTCTTTTGCGTTTAGACCATGTTTTTCAAATCCGAACTGTGGACAATGTCCTTTTCGCCACCCTTGTTGGGTATGTATTGTTGTTCAATGTAACCAGACACAAAAAGCAACAAAATATGTCAAGTGAGACAAAGAAAATCAACAAATATGGTGAGTATTCCTGAGACAGTGCAGGAACGACACTCCCACTGCACGTAAATTCAGGAAGAGGAAGAAAAATAATTGTTTTGCAGACTGCGCAGGAAAATCTCCCACTGCGTTTAATTTTAAACGGACTCCATTGAAAGATTATATATCGTCCATTACAAGTTCAGCCCATAAGGTGGCGTTGTACTCCTCCCTGGTGGAAATGTACGTATGCAAAAACTGCAAAGTCAGTTTCCGAAAGAGATCCTTCTTTGGAAATGTTCTCTCGGATGTGCTTTGCCGCCACTCGTGGACACTGGAAACACACTCTCCGTTCAAGTAAGTGATCGAGCGCCCAGGGTTAATGACTCTCGACGTCCCTCCTGGGATATACCTCGAGCCCCGAATTGGACCCCGGCAGAGTGAAGTCACTTTGTTAGATCACAGGACATTAGGCCATTGTGGCGGTGTTCCCTGAGCACCGAACTAGGCCCCGAGCGATAACCCTCAGCATATAAACAATGTGAACGCTGTATTTCCCCCAGCGTACAACCATATCAACCATGAAATTCAGCTCGTCGGATCAATTGACAGGGTCCCACTCGTATGCATCCAGAACGGCCGCCCATTGTGGCGAAATTCCCAGAGCCCAAAGTCAGGCCCTGACCTGGTATCCCTCAGGGTATCGCCGTGTCATGAAGTCTGTCCTCGCACCCACCTACACACGCACTTGCCGCAATGTGTGCCATGTGCCCATTAATTAACACGTTTGTCCCTTGGTGAAGCGCATGCGCTGTTCTTCCTAATGACCTCAGTAACGTTGAGGTCTTTGATCCTTTTTCCCATCCTCGTCGCCAATTAAATGTAGTAACCATGTGAAATACATGGCTCTGAACTCGCATGCTTTTTGGTGGGTGTCACCGCCTTGTAAAGAGCTGACTCACCCGCCAAGCCTCCTGCACGCCCATTCATTCCAATGGCCTCTCACCCGCCAAAAACAAAATCGTGTGCTTTCACCCGCTTTTGCGACAGAAAAGGTTGAGAGCTATGGCAATAAATCAGCTGCCACATCCAAGTAAAGCTGGTATAATGTTAGAAGTTTAATTACAGAAAAGACCCCAACATCATCCGTGCTGAGGGAACCCCAACGGAAGAATGAATGTTTGTTACTGCTCGCGCAATGACATTCTAAATTGGAGCACCGAATGTCAAGTCGTGCGCCATCTACACGTACAAGAACGTGAATGTATATGACGGATATCTTACATAAGGCCCCTGGGTCTGGGGGACAGAGCGGAGCTCTGGCAAGACGTTTTTGGTGGTGCGCTGTTCTGTCTTGTTCCAGCCCATTCTCCGTACTGCCTGCAAGCACATCGAGAGGTGGCGGTGTAACGTCGGAAAATGCTTATCGTCAGAAAACACTTTCCCTGCTTACTGCGCATGCTCGGTAATGTATTAGCATGAAAGCATTTTCTGACAGGCAATTTCTAATCCTTATCAGCAGCGGGTCAACCTTAAACATCCTAGATATGCTTACTTGCAACACTCTAACCTGCACACCGCGAAGCACCAGGATTCCGATGTACGACCTTATGGGGGGGGGGGGGGTCTAATTCGAGGCTACGATCACATGCAACGGCAAGTCCACAACAGGATTTTACGTGATGGATGATCCGTACAGTAGAGGCCCCCTGAACGGTTTGACCACAATCGATGATCTGAAGCGGATACTGTGGGCTGGGCTGGAAGGCAATTGATGCAAACTGCTAAATAGTGCAATATTCGCCCACAGACCTAAACTCAAAGGAGATGGAGGGCGTATGAAGGTGACGAGGGGAGAGCACGGCGAATGGAGGAGGCACCCCGATAACCGGGGCAGGGGCCCTCCTCCTTTACGCTCTCTTCCCCCTCCCCCACAGGGGCAGGGGAGAGGGCGGCAAAGGAGCCAGAGAAAAGGGCGCCAAGAGCCCAGGAAAGCCCGCGAAGGGCAACAAAGGAAGGGGGCGGGGCTTGGGGCAGGGGCTTGGGGCATAAAGGCGGCGGGCGCCCGTCACAGGACCACTTGCAGCTCTTCCAGCAGCCGGGCGCCCGCCAAGAGTGGAGGACTTCTTTTCCCACCCTCCCACCCTACAGCTATGGCGGAGCCTGGACATCGTTGTCGCAGGATGGACAGGCGGGTTGTGGCAACCTAATATAAGACAAAGACTCCGAATGAGCCATTGCTAAACCGGAAGGGGCTTCGCCCATTCTAGACAGCGCCTCCTGGGAGCCTAAACGGCGGGGGTGTCTGGCGGTAGCAATTGGGGCTCAACTTCCCCCTAACAAACGGCGCTCCCCCAGTCCGCAAAGACCTGCATGGGCAGGCGGTTTCTCAGACTCGAGGGCCTTGGGGGAGTTGTGCCTGGAGGAAAAAGGGGGAAGCAGGACGAGGAGCAGTCGCCACACCTGTTGGAACTAATTTTTACCTGTTTGCAATGGTCATGTATATGTAAAAATAAATCTGCGGCCTTGTTATGCCAAACCAAAGGAAATGTCTCATGCAGCACCTTACTGGAGGGGAAACGAAGGGGCTGACAGAATGTGTGAGGTTGGATACAAACGGCATAGCTATTGGACAAATGCCCAGGTTATGGTTTCAAATCGAGGAGACGGTCTTTCCATTGGCGCAGCACCGTAGAATACTGGAAATGCAGCCAAATCAGAACTCTGGGATCCATAACCAAGGTACACCTAATTGGACACCCGGAACCGCCAGTGGAGAGGGCACCTTCTCATGTGGCAGGGGCTTGGCAAAAGATTCCATAGGTCGTGATGTAACAAACATCCCACTGTAATCCAACCGGAATAAAGACGTATACGAATAATACACTACGTGCGTGTCCATTACTCACAGCAAGGCACAAAGAAGCCCCACAACAGCCATCTGCAGGAAAGGGGGTGGGCTGGAGTGTGCAGAAGACACGATCAGTCGGAGTCTGGGCTTGGCGGAAGAATAACGGGCAAAGTTTACAGAGAGACTGAAACCCCAATCCCTTTTTAGCCCATTTGTGTGCTGCCCAATAGGTTCCAAACTTACTTGCCACCTCCACAGGTTCAGTAATTAGCCACACGCATTTAATAGATGCAACTTGACAGACGGTAAACCGATTTAATGCACATTATATTTAGGTTATGAATACTGGTATTTTTTACTGTGCACCCCTGACCGGTATGTGGGAGAAGTATTAGTCCCCTTTTATAGGAATATCAGACATAGTTCTCGAGGTAGCTCATAGCTCGCGAGTCGCCACTCCATTTATTTAGTTGTATTCTGGGGCAGTGACGCACCTTTTTTTATAAATTCCTATATCATGTCATGTAGTTTGACTCTAAATGCAGATCTGCATGGCCCAGAAATTAAAGCAGAGACGAGGTACGAATGGGCTACTGACTAATCCAGGACAGAGTCCGTGCTCTGCATATGCAGAATACTGCCAAGGTCAGTGGTCGAAGTGAGCGGGAGCGGTCGGGAACAGTGCTCCTGTACTTTTTTTAATTGCCTTTTGCAGCTCCTATACTTTTATTTGAAAAAGAAACCGTTCCAGAATGGTTTTGTTTTAAAATAAAAGTTTAGGAAGAAGTTGAAACTTGCACTTTCAGTGCACGGCACTGAACGTTCCCTTAAACAGCAGGTGCAAGTGTTTGGGGGGGTGTATTGTGTGTGGGAGGGGACGAGGTGATGGGGTTTGTGGGGAGCGGAGCAGGCCAGCAGGGAACATAGTTCCACTACTTCTTTTCGTACACTTCGACCACTGGCCAAGGTAGCATTTACAACTGGAAGTGTCAACCTCTATATGCCACCTAAACCCAGTTCTTGGAAAATGCAGTTTCCATTTGCATTGAGATAAACGTGAATGTGCATGAATGCACATCTCTCCGCTGTTATTACAGCACGTGGTGGGTAAGGGTGCGAACTACCGCTCAACTCAAGCAGATGTTCTGCAGCTGATGGCCTTGCATAAGCTACTCTGTTGTGATTAAGGTCACAATAAGGCAGTGACTGCGCTGCCCTACTTAGCGTTGCAGGTCCTCACTGGTAAGTTGAGAGCCCTCTCAACCGAGACTGTCCCTCCTCATTCCCGGAACGTAATATCTGGGCGTTCTGCATGTTTCCAAGCCCACCACTGTACTTCCATTCCGTTCCTTTCTCGCAGTAAGGGAATACAGAGTTCCCAGCATTGAGTATGTTTTCCCTGAAATCATTGGAATGGTATTATTAGCCCAAAATTGCCACACTCTGCAAATGTGCCACATACCTATCGCGCCCTACAGGTTAAAGCCCAGCTGTGTGGTGAAATAGCACAAACTGGCAACACTGACTGCTGCTGGTAGTGAGACATGATTCATAGGTCTACAGGAATATGATATGATAGGTTATTTATGACGTACTTAAACCCAGAGGTTTCTAAGCGCGGACCCGGGGATCGAACCTGTGGTACTCCATGTCGTCTTGCTTCCAAGGCGAGTGTGTTGCCCCTGAGCGATGACAATATGAGGGAACCACCCTCTTAACCCATCTAATCTTTTTTTATTTAATTTTTTATACTGCACCTCCTTGCTTACTAGCTGTTTGTGTAAATACCATACATATATGCATACAAGTATGCAGAAAGATAGCACAAACTAAGCACTCAAAAGATGGCCGTGACTGGGGTCTGCAGGAAGGATGCATTGGTGTCTATGGGAAGGAATCCGAGATCATGGTGTACATGAGGGCGGAGCGACCTCTGACAGGCCCATGGGATCAGAGCCCGCCCTCAAGTACTTTAAGACGAGATAGCTGCACCTTGAGGAGGGTGGGGTGCAGGATTCTCTTACTCCAATACCAATCAATAAGGACAACTCAAATGGTTTGCCAAAGGGAAGTTCGTTTAATGACGAGTACAAAAAACGGGGAAACAAATGGAAATCAACAATGATGCGATTGCCTGTCTCGCTTCAACTCCTGACTTTTTTTCATTCAGACAGCAATAGTTATAGCTGATTTTCATCATCATTTACGTATTAAACTCATAAGTTTGTCATGCAATTCTATTGGTTGGAAAAGGTAACTTAAGCATAGGTGCTATATCTGTATGTGGTAACAGAGTGTGAGGATTGGATGACTCTTATCGGGTGGGGCGTCTACGCTCATCACTTGTGATAGACGTCACTACAAGTACGACGTCTCATTGGTTCTACTAGCTATAGGACCCTGGATTATTTGGTCCATTGTGATTGGCTAGGTTACACCCCTAGACATAAATCTCCACTTTAATTAGCAGCATGGACACCCAGATGCGGTGTGCCCCAAGATTCACCCTGCCTCCCTTCCATCAATCAGTACCTTAGGGCTATGTGTCAATTAGTTGGCTGAGGATGGCCTCGAAGCTGTAGCTTCTTATCAGGAAAAGTTATGGCATCCTCGGGTTCTGGGTGACATCAGACATTGGTACCTCTTCGCGCTTGGCTGGTCACGTTAGTTCACAGTGAACCTGCTTCATTTTCCTTATTTTTCTGTATCTGATTCCCCTTCTGCCTTGCCACCTGCCTGGGCCTCCTTATCTCGACCTTCATGGGGCAGGCTGCTACGCTCTTCAGTTTTGATTCTTCGAAGTTGCTGCTCTCCTCCCTTCCTGGAGTTGACCTCGAATTCCTAAGCATGAGCTGCTTCTTGCTAAGTTTCGATTTCGCTCTTTCATCTGGCTTTGTGCTGGTATATGAATCCTGGCCTGTTTGGCCCTGCCAACCTGGGCTTAATTCTGCTTTCATGTAAAGTGGACTGCACTTATATAATGTGCTTCATTGAGGTAGATATATATATGTATATATAGTTGGCGGTTGCCGCTCTATTCGTCTACTAAGCATAGCAAGCCGTACTGTTTTCTTAGCTTCTTGCGTTACAAGCCTATGTACAGGCGTTAACTGGTTGCATATTTTCATCTTGCTCTATGGTTATGTTTCTTTATATTTTCACATTGTCTCTTCTTATATGTCTGTGATATCTTTATCCATAGAGTTTTCGTCTTAGTGTTATCTTTTGGTTGTTGTTCGTACGTCTGTCCGGGCCCTCGTGACGTCACCATTCGCCTTCCATTAAGGCCCTTTGGGTCTCTTCAGGCACAGTTTGTAGGTACTCTTCATTTCGTGTCAGCTGTTGGTACGGTTGTCTCAATGGGTACCATGGTTGTCTGGTTATAGGCACTTCAACAGGTATTGCTCTTCTGATGGGCACTGGGCAGAACCCTAGCACGGCTCTCTGCTGGTTTATTTGCTCATCATACATCGCATATCTTGGCAAGTATGTTCCTGGTATCTAAAAATGGGTGGCTGGAGTGTAGGCCATATCTGGGACCTCCTCTACAATGGTCTGCAGTAATTTATTTAAATTTGTAGAGTGCACTACAGCCCGCAGGCATGGAGGGGTTATATCGGAGCTTAAGAAGGCTTGATTAAGGGTTACAAGGAAGCTGCCCAAGAGTGCTTGTTACAGTTCAGAGAAAGTGTTAAGAGTATCACAGAATACATGCAGGTGCATATTGTCATAGAACCCATGTTAAAGCAGTCAAAGAGGTTAGTTTTGATGGCTTTGCAAAAGGCTGAGTGGGATTCAATGATCCTGATGTGAGGCGGTAGGGAGTTCCAGAGTAGGGCGGCGACAGCAGGGAAGCTGGAGCTGCCTGCCCGGACCTTAAGGTGGGTGGGGGTTTGGACAGTGTCTGCAGAAAACAAGGACCGACCACGATCTGGTGGCAGGGTGAGGGAACCTTGGCTTGCAGGATTGGAGACGGGGATCTACAGTGATGGAGGGGTATCTGAGTGCAGGATGGGATGAGGAACTGAACTCTGGATTGTAGAAATATTTTTGTTATACATTTAAATTCTAGTCTCACCTTGGGATGACACAATTTACCTTCATATCCCCGATATGTAGGCCCACCACAATTCAGGGTAAGAAAAACGGTGATTTCTCAAAACTCGAATGTATTTAAAGAATTAAAGTCCATTCAAACAGAGGTGGTCTCTAGCTTTATACAAAGGGGAATCGCTGCAACATGACGTTTTGTCTGGTTACATAAATATTACTTATTCACACACAATCACTCATTACCACAGTCAATTCTAGGTATATATTATATATACTCTAAGATTCTAATCGATCTGAATGCTTGCCGTCCTTAACTTCACATAAGCATTTCAATATAAGGCATACCATTGTGTTTTACTATGACAAAATACAGTTTCCATTTTTCACAATGACACGCACAATTTACAGATCAAAATACTGCATTACATGTGGTGCATGGGCTTCTTTAATGTGTGTGCAGATTTCTCTGAATATGTGTATGTAACTTTCAATCAATATGTGTGCAACTTTCAAGCTACACATATATGCAAAGCTTTCAATGCACGTGTGTGCACATCTTTCCATCTATTATTCATTTGCCTTCAGAGCTACCCCTTTTTTTTACTTGGAGATGTCATTTTCTCCTTTAAAAGGTACAATGTTAAAGCACCCATGCCCTTTTGCATTTCACGAAAAAGTACTGCATGGGTTTAACACTTTGCACAATTTTCTGTGACTAAAAAGAATTCCTCGTGCTAATTTCTGTTGCACGAACATCTAATTTATGACTAAGCTCCCATCAGCCACAAATTTGCATGATACCTCGCCAGACAATGGTATTTCATGACCATACTGTGGTCTCTGTGTCTATGCCGGTAGGATCCATGAATTATATTTTAAATGGTGCTTCATTTTACAAAAACACTGCATTTAAATTGCACCAAATCTGCCAGTTTTAAACTGCACTTCTGAATACAAATAACACATTCGGCTTTAAGGAAATTACATATCACTTGGTACCCGATTTGTATGCAAGACACAGGGCATCATAATTAACACTGCACCTATATCTTTGTCACATTAGCATTCCCCACTGGCTCCCAGCCCCCTTGCATCCTGGGATATTACCATGGATACTCGATAGGGACAATTTGGAGTTTATCTCGGAGCTCTCTTTACATTTAAAACATGTAAAACTCCTTTTTGGAGAATCCGATTGGCCCCTCGATCTGGAGTTACTGCTTCAGCAAGGTCCTTTTTAACTCGCTGTCTGGAACCCAATCCCCAACATGACTTCCTCAAAGGCTCATTTCTCTAGCCAGCCTGAATACCAATTTCCAATTTGTCTTTGTTCCGATTGCGTTCTAGTTGAATCTAGAAATATTCTTGAATATTAATTTTTTATTCCATGCGAAAGCTATTTATTAATAATTACTCACCTCATCTTGTAAGTAAGGTGTGGCTCCCACCAGTCTCATGACACAGAAGGGAAGGCTGGAACGCAGTCCTGTAAACTAATGGAGAGGCATTTATTTTTAATGATGGAACTCTGGATCTAAATTTTTGCGAGTTTAATAAAGTTGTATTCTGTAGATCAGAATGCACAATTCACACTGAATGTCCCTGTATGATGTGTATTTGCAGAGACAATTATTTTTCCAACTTGGTTACTACATTTTTCTTTTCCTCGTGCACCAGGCGGCTTTGGAGTTGGTTGCAAGAAATACTTTTTGGGTGAACTGCATAATCGGTCACATTTCAAGTTTAAATAAAAATACAGCATTATCCAAAGTGAAGTGAATTAAATGGAAACATACAATTCTTGGCATGCCCTTAGCATTCACAAGCCAGTTTCTGGATATTTTTTTTTTCTTTTTTACATTTCCTTCTTGGATGTCCATGCTGTCATTTGTGCTTCGCATTTCACAGAGGTATCCTTTTTCATCATGGCAGCAAGATGCCAATCCAACAGGAAGCATACTTTTGTGAATAGTACTTCTCTCAGAAAGACTTTCTGTAGTAAACCGATCTGCGCTGCATTTTCTTCTACTGTAAGAACATCAGTCGCTTGAAGCATGCAAAAAGGATGCACACTGGTATCTTAAGAAAGGGAGAAGAGGGTGACGTTTGCAGGAAGTGAGGAAGAACTCTCATCTTGTCTAAGACGGCAGGACCTGAGGTCTGCAGGCAGGGGTGAGCAACTGGGTTTTGCAGCAATGGAGGAAGGGCTGAGGTCTATGATTGGGGGTGGAGGGAATCACGTTTTCAAAAGGAAGTGGTGCTTTCAGGCAGGAGGATAGTCTGTTGCGAGAGATGAGCAGTTAGGATCTGCAGCAAGGGGAGAGGAACTGAGTCTGTAGGGAAAAAGTGGTCCAAAAGAAGGCATGAGCCACTAGGGTCGGCGTGAGTGTGGGAGGGCTGGTGTCTGTGGAATGATGGGAGGGACCAATGTCTGCAGAAAGAATGAGAGGCTGTTTGCTGGAAGCGAGTATCGATTGGGGTCTCTAGGAATGGAGTTATGTCTGAGAACTGCAGGACGGTAGGCAGGGCTTGAGGTCTTCAGTAGGATTTGGGCAACTGGGTGTAGTTTGAAAGTATGAGCAATCGGTTTGCAGTATGGAACAAGGTCTGCAGCAAGGAGATGACAGGGTGGATGAATGGACAATAGTCTATGAAGAAATGGTGTGTGGTGTGCAGGAAGGAGTTGGCCACTGGCTCTGCGTGAATGGAGGAAAGACTGGAGGGACTGACGGCACAAAGGGAAGAAGGGCTGATGTCGAGAAGAAAACGGCATCTGTAGGATGGTGGCATAGTTGGAATCTCTCATTAAGGCAGAGTGGACTAGGGTCTGCAGGACAGGCATCGAGCTGCAGGGTGGTGTAAGAATCTGAAGACACCACTTGCAAAATCTGGTGATTGGGTTCCTGAGATTCCCCCACCTACAGACATACAAACCAAGCGCCAATGTGGGCCACTGAATGGTGCTCTTCCACTACAGCACTTTAAGGTGGTGGTAAGTGAAAACACTTCTATACTTGCATAGAAACTTGTCTGTGAGGAAGAAGAACCAATTTACAGGGCACACAGGGAGACCGTGCCATGTTATGCATTCAGCATTTGTATTCTGCCTTTTACCATTGGTATGATTCCGAAGCACTGTGGGTTGAACACCCTTGGGGGCTGCAGGTCAGTGGAGAGAATAATGTAGTAAAACGTGCTTGGGTGGACTCATTATTGTGCAGCCAGTGTGGAATAGGTGGTGTGGCTGCGCACTAGTGCTTTCTGTGTTGCAGTGGTTGTATGAGATCAGTAGAATGTGTGCAGCAAGACCAATGGACTTGGGTATCTGCATTCTGGCGGCACTTGCGTGGCGTTTGTGAATGAGGTCATGTGTGCAGCTAGGCCGATTTTGATGGGTATAGCTGCATTCTAAAGACTGTTGAGGTGGAAGTATGTGGGCAGGTAGGCTGAATTAATCGAGGGGTGTAGCTGTATTGTTTGTAGAGGAAAGAGTTAGCATCGTGGGGTGTTTGAGTGTCTGGGTGCTTTCCAGAGGGACCTTCTTCCTGTTGTGCTTCCTGTGCCTGTCGAGGGGATGGTATCTCTTTTGGGTTTGAGCTATTAGGCTGAGGTCCTCTCCTTGCCTTGATGGGTAAGATTGCTTTGGTGAAGGCTGATGGGTGGTGACGGTGCTAGAGACGTACTTGGTTGGTAGTGCTGCTAAATCGAATCCCTGACTGGTAGTTCTAGAGCATTCCCATATAGTTGGGATTATCAGTGCTAGAACATTCCTTGGTAGTTCAGCTCATGGCTTTACAGAAGTGTGGGATTAACAATCGGGATGATTTCCTGGGCTGATTGCATAGTACATAATTACAGAGCAGTGATTAAGTTCATAAGTGCTATTAGCGCTTGGGTTGGGAGTTCTGCTAGGTAGATTCCCGGCAGGTAGTTCTGCTAAATATGTTCCTTGATGGATGTGGATTTGATTCTGCTGTTGGATTTCCAGATGAGTGAGATTAGCAGGCATATGCCTTATATGACTGATCGTGTAATGCATAATTGCATGGCCTTGATCAATCACATGAGTGCTATTAGCGCTTGGGTTGCGAGTCTAGCACAGTCAGTCCAGATTATTGGCGATGGATAACTCTAGGTCTCAGAGCATACAGTATTCCTGTGGGTGAAGGTAATGAATCAATCCGCATGGGTGTCGCTAAGATTCGGCTACAGGTAATGGTAGATCTCTGGCCTGAGAGTCTATGAAAAGGTTCTGTATTGAGGAGGGTACCATGCAAGTTTAGTGCTCGTGGTAAATCGAGTGATTTATGGCATTCCTTATTTTCTTGGCAAAGAGCCAAGCTTGGAGTGCCTTCCGGAAAGCCATGTAGCCTTTGTTGTGTCTAATGCAGGGACACAGTGAGTTTCACAAAGTAGGCACCAAGGTTGAGTTGGCAGACCTTCCTATCCTGGCCAAATTGGAGGTGGGGACCAGTAGGAGGAGGGCAGTGCTTGACCTTAGGGTGCGAGTGGGGTGGTAAGGCATAACATTTTCTTGCAGGAATTTGGAGCCTGCTTTGTGCACTGCTCGGTGGGTGATGCGTAGGAATTTGAAGGTCGCCCTGTGTCCAATTGGGAGCCCATGTAGTGTGCAGAGGGCAGGTGAGATGTGGTCCCTTTGTCCAAATGCAAGAAGCAGTCTGGCAGCCGAGTTGTGTACTCTTTGGAGTTTGTTTAGCTGGTAGACCTGTGCACCCAGGTAGAGGGAGACACATAGTTAAGTCTGGACATGACAATGGACCAAATTGTTTCCAGTCTGTTTGGGTAGGTGAGGTACGGAAGATCTGCTTCAGGAGCCTAGGGTAAAATGACAGGATTTTGAAGCATTGTTAATGTGGTGAAACAGAGCTAGGTCTGAGTCCATCGTGCAGCCAAGATTTTGGAGGTTGGGAAAGAAGGGGGGGGGGGGGAACTATGGCGGGGGGTGAGTGAGGGTGGCCAGGGAGTCGGTTGGAAGAATAAAGGAGTTTTGCTGCATACCATGATCTGTCTTACCTGGGTGTAGAAGAAGATGGTTAGTCGTAATCCACTGGTCAATCTATGTGAGACATGCTGCTAGTCTGGGTGAGGGTAGGGGGTCGATTTAGGAATTCTCAAGATGATTTGTGTGTCATCTGCATAGTTATAGCAGGTGCGGTTGTGCGAGCGGATGGTCCTGGGTGGGGGGGGCAGGGTGGAGGGGTTCATGTAAATGTGGAAGAGAAGGGGAGAGCGGCAGGTGCCTTGCGGTTACTCCAGTGCTTACTGGGCATTCAACCAGCAGTGACTAGTAAGGTAGGAGTGGCCCGGGAGAGGAATTGATTCTCACCCTACCCCGAAAACCCTGCCATATAACAACCCTTACGTACAATAGAATAATACTGTGACTATTAGCCAGTGCCACTCTGATATAATTCTCTGGTTATTGGCTGTATTTAAACTACTTTGTGAAACCTAGGCCTTTCTCTCACTATACAGGACTCTCAGACCTAGGTGTGTTTTCAACAGTATTTAAATCGCATTGTGAATGTAGTGCTGTCTTTGGTTCTGCCTGCTTAGCAAAGCTTTCATCTAGCAAACTGTTCTACTACTGTCTGAGCTCTTGTCGTTTTGTTCAATTGTCTACTATTGTCTTGTCTCTCCCTGTCTGCTCGCGCCCCTCCCTGTGTCCTTCCCTAGTGATCTCCCCGCCCCCACAGCCCTTCCTTTTTTCTCCTCTCCCTACCTACTCTATGGTGCTCTCAGTCTCTCCTATCTTTTATAACTGCTTCTCCATCGACTATCCTGCTCTCCTCACTAAATCTGGTAGGAAGAAGTTTAAAAAGGACATCCTGGTCTACAACCCAGGCCTCCCTATCGCTGACCTCCTATACCAGCGCTTCCTCCAGGCAAACCCTCACCAACATCCTCTTTGTCGTTCCCTCGCCAGACCTATGGACTCTTCATATGATCTCAGTGCCTTCTCCTTTCTGTTCCTCTCCCATTAATGGTGGCACCTGGTGAGAGGCCCTCCTGGCCTCTTTCCACTCCTCTAAGGTCTTCATTAATGTTTACTTGAATGGTACCGTCTTGGTCCAAGGCCCTCGGGGGGAACCTTCTCCTCTTTAATAGATGCTTCCTGTGCCTCCTCAATTTCCTTTCTTCTTCTGCTGTCCCCTTTCTTCCCTCCATGGATTCCTTGCCACCCCCTGCTGTCTCCTCCTTGGCTACCTTGCCCTCTCCTGCTTCCTCCTCTGGCCCCTCTTGGGCTCTTTCTATACCTCCCCAGGGCATACCTCCTGTTTTCCCCCCCCTCCCCAGAGGTCTTTCAAGGACGGCAAACTTCTCAATATTGCCACTCTAAACTCTCGCTCAGCTGTCAAACACTCCTCTAACATATGTCGCCTCCTTGAAGAACTCCACTTCAATGTCCTCGGTCTCACGGAGACATGGTTCACGGCCAGCTCTGTCACGAGCTTTGACACTCTCCTCCCTGATGGCTACAAGATCCTCTCCGCACCCAGGTCCAATCGATTCGGAGGGGGTGTAGCCCTGATCTTCCCCGAGTAGATTGCTGCCCCTGGCATTCCTAAGGAGGCCTACTCTTCTTTCGAATGCCTCAGGCGCTCTCTCTATCTCTCTCCCCCCCCTAGACATTCTATACTGTGGCTACCATCTGTCACCTGGTCAGTTCTCCTCCTTCCTCCCGGAGTGGGCAGACCTCTCCTCTTCCCTCCTGGTCTCGACCACTCAACTCCTCCTTCTTGGAGACTTTAATCCACCTGGATGCTTCTTGTCCCTCCTATGGACTCTCTTGCAATTCTCTCACTGTCTATCCGCCCCGACTCACTCTGCAGGGCACACTCTGGATGTTCTGATCTCTACAGACCTTCCCCTATCTATCCCTCTCACCACTCCTCTCTCCCATCACTTTATCCTGCCCTCCCAGCTCACTCTCTCCACCCACCAGGCCAAGCCAACACCAGCACTGCCACCTACCTTCTCGGTAATCCGACCTATGAAGCGTGTCAGTTGAGGCTTTCGCCGCCACTTTATCGCCCCCACCTCCCCCTTAGGCTGGCTCACACCTTGACACAGCCCTTTATATGCTCCACTCTGCTATATCTGATACTCCTGAAGCTCTTTCCCGTGTCATGAAGATCCGCTTGAAGCCCAAAGCCAAGTGCAACTCCTGGTATGACTCAGACCTCATCACCCTTAAACGCAAGTGCAGGGTGGCTGAGAGGAAATGGCATGCTTCCGGTACATCCTCTAACAAACTGGCCTGCCGCCTGCTCCAAAGGCAATACCGGCTCTCTGTCTGCACCAAGAAGATAGCCCACATCCAAGCCTGCGTTGCTGCGGCATCTAGCAAATCGGCCGAACTCTTTAAAATCTGCAAGGGGCTTGGCAACCCTGCTGCAGTCTCTACCTCTTCTGTTCCCACCCAGGCCATCTGCCCGGCTCTGGCTTCTCACTTCATCTCTAACACCCAGGACGTTTTCTCTCTCTTTCTCTCTTTCTCTCTTTCTCTCTTTCTCTCTTTCTCTCTTTCTCTCTTTCTCTCTTTCTCTCTTTCCTCCCTCGCTGCCTTTCCCCTGTTCTCCCCAGACAAGGTTTCTAGGCGAGTCCGATCTATGAAAGTCTTGTCAAAACAGGTTCACCCCCTGTTCCTCCAAAACCTTCAAGGACCAGATTGACACCCTGGCTCTTGCTCTGGCTGGCTTCTGCAACCACTCCTTCGCACTGGAGTCTCCCCCACACCCCTGAACCACTCCTTTGTGCACCCTCTTCTTAAGAAACCCTCTGCCGACCTGTCCTGCCCGGCTAACTATCGCCCAATCTCCATCACTCCTTTCCTGGGCAAACCCATAGGTGGCCATCTCCCAGCTTAATCTTCACACTGATTCTGTTGGTTGTCTACACGACCATCCGTCTGACTTCAGAGCTGCCAGAAGCACAGAAACCGCTCTCCGGAACATCCGTGAAGACCTGCTCTCCAACCTCGATTCCAACACACCCTGTGTACTCATCTTACTTGATCTCTCTTCTGCCCTTGACATGGTCAACCATGCCATCCAACTCAACCTTCTCCGTGATAACCAGGGTATCACTGATCAGGCCCTGGCTTGGCTGACTTCTTTCCTCTCTGACTGACCCTCCCAGGTTCAACTTGGGTCCTTCCTCTCCTCTATCTCCATCTGTGGTGTTACCCAGGGGTCTAACCTCTTTCCCTGGCTGTTCAACCAATACCTGGCACTTGCCCACTGCATTGCCGCTCTCTGCCCCAGCTTTCAGTCCTATGTGGATGACACTCAGCTCATTTTCAGGCTCCCTTCAGTCACCTCTTCTCCTTCTCTCATATCTGACTGTCTGCTATCCAGGAGTGGTGTGCTGCCAATGAGCTATGCCTGAATGCCAGTAAGACTGAGATTCTCCTCATCGGCACACCTGCTTCCTCTTTTCCTATCATTCTCTGGCCAGCCTCTCTTGGCCGTCCTCCTGCTCCCACCTGTGAGGCTAAAAACCTCAGGGTCCTCTTCAACTCCTCAATCTCCTTTCATCTCTGACATCTCTAAGAAGTCACAATACCTTCTCCTTCTCCCAGAAGCTCACTGTTAAAATCTGCCTGCCTATGGGAGGGATTGAGCTCCCAGACATGTACACCTACTACAGAGCAGCCCAGTTCAGAGCCATAGTCCCACATTTATGAGGGGACAAGCAAAAACAATGGGTAGCCATTGAAAACTATAGAATGAGACCAGTCTCACTGGGGGAGTGGTTATGGGCCCCAAGGAATTAGTTCCCAAACAGTGTCATCAAACACTTAGTAATGTGATCCCTCTTGCGGCTATGGTGGAACAAGGGAGAAATGAAGGGACTCACTACGTGGCCGTCGCCCAAGAGCTGTATCTGGGCCCGCTGCTTCGTAATGGTATCACAGAGCCACAACGGTTCCAGCAATGGTACAAAGCTGGACTCGAAAGGGTGGGACAGTTAATAAAACCCAAGGGGTGCATATCACTCCAGGACCTGGAGGCCAGCCTGCAGGTGGGACCACTGGATGTGTTCAAATTCCTCCAATTAAAGGGGAACCCGACATCAACAAAATGGAAGGATAAGCTAATGAGATCTCACACCTCTGGAAAAAATCCTGAGTGAGTCTGTTCAGACCAGGGGGCTCATCTCAAGATTACAAATTGCACTTGACGATGCGAAGGGGATCAAAACAGAGCCACCGAAAAAGATGGGAGAAAGATATGGGCCCAATGACGGCTAACCTATGGTCCATGTTGTGCAGATCAGCACACAAAAGTCTATCTCAGGCCCAATACAAACTCCACAGTATAAAATTATTACACTTGTGGCAATTTGATCCAAAGAGACTCTTAAATGTTTGCCCAAACGAGTCCTCTGTGCTGGAGAGGATGTGGTGCCCAGGGGGACTATTGGCACATGTGGTGGGCCTGCCCAAAGTCGCAAGCATATTGGAAGGAGGTTCTAGCCTGCATCAGAAAGATTGAAGGGCTCCCCAGAGACTTAGACCCCAGACTCGTTCTATTTGGCCTGGAACGGAATGATGAGCAATGGAGGAGGGTGCCCCACATGGCTCACTTCTTGTTGCTGGCGGCGAGGGCATGCATCTTGATGAGATGGAAATTGCCCGCTCTCCTGACTGAAACTACCTGGGCAAGAAAAGCCAAAGACCTTTATGAAATGGAAAATATAACAGGCCTCCTACATGACCACTTACTGAGCAGAGAAATGAAATGGGCTCCCTTCCTCGAAGCCTACAAAGGACTGATTTAATGCCTCAGGGGTCCTACTCCCAAAGCAAATCTGCTTTAAGACACAGACAGCTGACTGTCGGTGGCGATAAGTCAGTGGCGCGTGCGCTCCAACCTCGCCAGGGGCACAGACTTGAGAGCCTGCCATACCAGGAGACGGTCACGTCGGATGCTTCCCTGGAAGGCTGGGGAGCCCAAAACTAACGTCTCCACGCCAGAGGCCTGTGGCTACCGGAGAAGATCCTACACCAACGTTCTGGAACTTTGGGCAGTGTTTTGGGTCCTCAAGTCATTTCTTCTGTCCCTCAAGGGAAAGTGGTGAGAGTCTTCACAGACAATACCACCACAATGTTTTACATCCGGAAGCAGGGGAGCACAAGATCCACGGCGTTCTCCAGAGAGGTGCAGGAATTGTGTCGTTGCCCGGGGGATTTTTCTCATTCCTTATCACCTGGCAGGAGTCAAAAACATTGACGACTCCCTCAGCAGGGAGCTGCGCTCTTACCGCAAGTGGCAGATTCAGCAGGGTGAAATGGACAACCTCTTCCTCAGGTGGGGCAGCCCTCAAAATCTGTTTGCGACGGCAATGAACACCAGTGCCGGAGGTTCACCATCAGCTTCCCCCTTGCCGGGGAGCACAGGGAACGCATTCACCTTCCATTTGGGAAGGCCTGTTCATGTATGCGTTCCCTCCATTGCTGCTGCTACTACAAGTCAACTCAGATTGTGCCGTGCAGGATGATCATCGTCGTGGCCGAGGCAAATCTGGTACCCGGACCTTCTCTGCATGTCCGTGTCCCCTCCAGTCAAACTACCAGTGGTCGCAGATCTTCTCGCCAGGGAAAGAGGCGCAATCCTGCACCACGACCCAGGATTGCTGAACCTGAAGCCTTGGCTCCTGTAGCATTAGAGTTTGGTGGTTAGGAGCTGCCTGTGGACTGCAAGGATGTCCTCGCCAAGGCCAGGGCGTCATGGACTCTAAAGTGTTACAGACACAAATGGAAGCGTTTCGCGACTTGGTGCCGATCGCATAAGATTAACCCTCTGAGGGTCATGGCCCCACAAGTCCTTCCAACTTGTTGTCATTGGCTACGTCTGGGCTGGCGCACGACGCCATCCTGGTGCATCTGGAGGCTATCTCCCACTACACCAGGGCTCCGGACAGTCTTCTCTTTGGTCGCACTGTCTAGTCCAGGAGATCATCAAGGGACCGTTCCTGCTGGTGAAGGCACTGCCCCGGCGTGGGAACACAACGTGGTACTGACTAGGCTCACAGGGGCCCCTTTCGAGCCTATGCATAAATCTCTGCTCAAGTTCCTGTCTTGGAAGACCGGTTTCCTCATGGCCATCACCTCTGCCAGGAGAGTAGGTGAGATCCAGGCCCTGTCCTGCAAGCAGTGTGTTTTTTCCGACACCTTTGACACCGGCTTAAAAGACTTTGCACTCGCTGGAGGTGGCTCGAGGGCTGTTTTATGTGGCCCGCACAAAGTTTCCGGAAGACCTTTCAGCTTTTTCTTAACTTTAGTCCTGTGAACCATGGGAAGGCCTTGTCCAAGGCTTCCATCTAAAGGTGTCTCTCCAGCTGCATCACTCATTGTCCTTGGTTGGCAAACCAACCACTGGCTGGCTATCCAAGAGCCCACTCCAACAGAGCGATCGCTGCAACAGCATTCCTGTCTGGTGTGCTCCTGCTAGACATCTGCAGGGCTGCTACGTGGAGGTCTACCCACACCTTCACGAAATTCTACTGCATTGACAGAGATTTCAGAGAGGAGTCCAGAATCGGGCAAGCAGTGCTACGCAACCTGGTTGCTTGAAGGTGAGGAGGTAAGAGTTATTCATTCTGTGAGCCTTGCCACCTCCCGTGGTTGTGTGTGTATGTACTGCTATGTATTCTTTATTCATGTGAATGCATGCTAGACACCATGCTGGAGAAGGAACAAGTTACTTACCTGTAACTCTCCAGCATGGGTCTGGCATGAATTCATATGCAAACCCTCCCCTCCTGCCCCTCTGGGGCTCTTCTTGGTCATACTGCCACTTAATGTGCTACCAAATCTGAAGATGGCTGCCAGAGGAGGGACTTGGGGAGAGGGGAATCATTGGCTGGGGACAGTATGACCCAGAACTCAGTGAATGGTTTATAGGTGAAAGACAGTTTATAAACGAAAGTGAACAGTTTATTCTTATACCGAAGATTCCTAGCCCGACCAAGGGGAATATTCATGAGCATGTGATTCCATGCCAGACCCATGCTGGAGAACAGTTACAGGTAAATAACTTGTTCCTTACCCTACTTCCTCCCCTTGCTTTCCACACCCTATACCTAACTCTCTTTCCGGTTACCCTACCTCCCTGTGCGTATCCAATCCAATGGACCCTAACCCTCCATCCCTAATGGGTTAGAGTGGCCTGTGTACTATTATAGTGCAGGTGTCATAACCATATGGGGATGCATGAGTTTGTGCTGCCCCTGCGTAACAGACAGAGGACCCGTGACACCTGGGGGACACGGCTTCCTCGCCACACTACCTTTCGCTGCCTCACTCTGCAGTTGGTAAGTATCTCAACGTGCTGTTCTCCGCCCTCTGGGCATCTGCGGCTCAACTGTTTCTAGTTGGGGAGGTCCGTGGAAGTTACTAAGTTAATGGGACAGGAATAATAATATCCCAATAATCTAGAATCCACTCACCGGCTCCAATTATTGTACAAGCACCTGGGACACAGAACAAAGGAGAAGGGAACCTGAGAACTGTGGGAAACGGTGCTGGAGCACTTCAGGCGAACGACCCTCCCCCCCCCCCCCCCCCCCCCCCCCCCAAGAACTGCGAGATCAGGCTCACAATTTATTGTATGATTTTTCTGCGGGATACCTGGGCCTGAACTTGCAACCATTGTGCTTACTGTGATGTACATTTTTTAAAAACTGTTTATTGGCATTTAGTAATACAAAAACAAATGGTCAGCACTGCGTGCTGGTAATACCCCTTTCTTCCCACCCTTCCTCCCCCCTCCTGGTACACCTTCAACCTTTCAGAGATTCATTACATTACACAAGACCTGATATCTTTAGAGTTCCAATCGTTGAGCCGCAGCCATCTTGTGCTTGTATAATGGTGCTGGTACTATTTCACAATCACTTTTTCAGATTTTACTTTCACAGTACAACATTTTGCACATTAACAGTCTACTTCTGTTGTAGGCGAATCTTCCCCAGTGTCCTCAGATTGTTGGATCAAATAGTTTGTGTAGGCATCCCAGATGTTACTGCTACTGCCATGACTTTGAGTCAGTGACCCCCAAACGTTTTCCATATCAAAACAATATGTAATGTCTAGTTTCCATTGTGAGTGTTCTGGGCTCCTTGCCCCCCCCCCCTCCCTGCCCCCTAGTGCATAGCCACCTGCCGTTTAGCCAGCATAAGTAGCAGACTAAGCAATTTCCTGGTGTGTTTAATGATACCTTTGGTGTAGCCTAGTAAACCTATTAGTGGTCTGGGTGTATTGTTTGGCCTAGGCGAGCTTGTTCCCAATCCGTGGAGTTCAGGGGCCCGTCTGAGACATACGTATGCTATTTTCCTTAAGTTCTATTTCTCGTCTAATCCCTATCTCCTTGGAGATGCATCCACCTGCATCATGCACTCAAAACTCTCTCCCACAGAGTCCCTGCTGACTGAACTGACCCTGCATTCTCTTCAAAGAAGGTGTCTATTGCCGTGGGCTATTCTTTCTCAAAATACTGCATCGGTGAGTCCTTCGTTTTTAAAACGCCAGGGGGGGGGGGGGTCCGTTCCCTTTACCCTTTCCAGTAAATTCACCCCTAGCATAACAGGAGCATGATCGAATAGGGTACGAGCATGTATTCCCACCTCCACCTCCCAGTTCATTAGTGAGTACGACACCAGAAAGAAGTCGATCCTTGATGCAGAGTTATGAGAGTATGAATGGCACATGTACTGTCTCACGGCTTGGTTGCGGACTATCCACGACATCCCACGAGATGGTCATGCCCTGTAGCCTGTTGGTCCCTCTATTCCCAGATCTCTGCAATCCCCGGTTTGGTCTAATGCTGGCTGCATCACCAGATTGAAACCCAACCCAGATGATCTTCCAGATGGCAGCTCTTCCAGATGGCAGCTCTCCCAGTTGTCGATCCACCCATTCCCATGAGGTTACCGTGTCCAGGTTTGGGCCATAGTAGTTAAATTAATGTATACAAATCCCCCTGGATAGTACCCTGAACAATGAGGCCTCCCCCCCCCCCCAATCATATTTCAAACTGTAGTCTTATGAAACCCCACATTGCTGTCTATTAGGGTGCACACACCTCTTGCGTAAGACGAGTATGAGGAAAAGTACCTGTGGCAGCCGCATGTCTTCTCAAACCTAGATTCTGAGTCTGACGTGAGGTGAGTTTCCTGTAAGAATACCACTCCTACCCATGATTGCCAGTATTGACCACTGTCTTCTCCCATATTTTGCCCATTGCGTGAATGATTGGCAGCTCATTGTGCATACTTGTGACCTGGTCCCACCAGTCGCTAGGTAAATCATAAATAATGTGGCAGGTGTGCCCTGTTCACCCCCCCCTGACCCCACACCGGCCACCCCAACTCATCAGTGAACATAAAGTCCCCTCCCTTCCCACTCCTTTTCCCCTGTCAACATCAAAGCCCACGAAGTTAGGTTTACCCCCACCCTCCGTGCTGAATCCCCCAACCATTCAGCCTTCCCCCTTCTCTGAACATATGCCCTTTCAAGCTTCCACTCGGGGGGGGGGGGGGGGGCAGGGGGCGCGCAACTATGACCCCGACCTCCTAACGGATTCAAATTAACCACAGATTCCCCCAACATTTAAGAAGCTTATTGTTGTAGGCAGCAAAGCTACTCTACTGCAAAAGGATATATTCCGGCCAGGCATAATCAGCCGTTGTTGTCTGGGGTTCCTCAGTATTGTCTCTAGAAATGCAGTGGCCTCTTCCGGAGTGGTGAAGAAATTAGCCCGACCATCATATTCCACATTAAGTTTAGCCGGGAACAACATTGCATATTTCAGCCCCCGATCCCGCAGCAATTTCTTGACTTCCAAGAATATCTTACTCAACGCCTGTACCTTGTCCGAAAAGTCTGGAAACAGTTTGATTGTGCTGTCTTTGTAGTGAACTGTTCCCTTCTCCCTAACTTTGTGCAGTGTGGTGTCTCGATCCCGATAATTTAGTAGTCATGCAATTACAGGGCGTGGTGGTGCTCCCGGTATAGGCCTCTTTCCGCTTGCAATCCGGTGTGCTCTCTCCACTATGCACAAATCCGAAAAACTCTCGGGCCCAGGGCTTCCCACAGTATTTCTTCCACCAGGTTCTCCATATCTTTCCAATCGGCATTCTCTGACAGTGCTTTTATTCTAAAGTTATTTCTTCTCGATCTGGATTCCAGATCGTCCTGTTTGTCTACGAGCTCTTTCAAGGCTCTTTTTACCCGGGACATCTCCCTGGCAGTGGAGGCGGAGAGCCTTCCCTCCGCTTCATCCAATCTCTCACTGTGCTTGTCTAGACGGACCTGCATGTGGTCTACCTTGCAGGTCATGGAGTCCAACTTGCCATCCAAGGATTGAATGATGGATTGTAGCTGCATAAACATTTCTTTAATATCCTGAAATGCTCCGGCTGGGTCCTGCGCTGAAGTTTGAGAGTGCATGTCTGATATTGTCTCCGTTGTTTTATTTTTGACTGGAGCAGGCGGGTCAAGTGTCATTTGGCTTGATGCTTGCCACCTTTCCCTGACTTGGACATTGCCAGTGGCCAGGGTATCGTTGGGTAGTCAAAGCCTTGGTCCGCTGATTGTCTGCTTAGTGTGCTCTCCCTGGTGGGGCCACTCTGCTACTGTACCATCCATGGATACTGGGCCAGGCCCACTTGCACCGAGTTCCTTCCTGTGCACCTTGGTGGACTTGTTATAGGGCAGGTCCACCCCTCGGCCCCCACCGCTATGAATTTGGGTGGTCTGTGCCACAGCAATATAGTAGCAATTCGTCTGTATCCTGTGATCTCTGTGGGTGTTAGCCTTGCCACCTGGTCAGTGCCTATGTACAGTCCCGCCTTTGTAGTAAATGATTGATGCAGCAGGCAGTGATGGCCGGGACGGTGTGGCTCCCCCCAGGTTGCTGGGTCAATTCCACACCCGTCGTCCGTTGGTCTTGTAGGCTATGCGGACAGCCCCACCTGTGGGTTCCTAGTGTATGTGACGTGTTACATGTGGACTCCAGTTCTCGATGTTATGGCGGTGTCAAGGTGTGAACTCCTCCTTACGGGCTTGCTGCATTAAAGAGGACTGACTGCGAATCCTACCCCCTCTTAGCACGTGTGCCACTTGGGAGAGGGTGTAGAGTAGGCCATACCACACCTCTAGATCACTTTATGTTCAGTGCGGGTTCATTGCCCCTCACGCAACAGGTTTTAAAGACTCCTTATCTGATGATGCCCACCAGGGGTCTGCTGCGCCAGGTGCAGCCTCAATACTTTTATGTCTGTGTAGTAAAACAGACCATTTCACCTTTGCCCAGATCCAGAGTGGGTTGTGCCCTCCACGGTATAGGATCCAATTCTTTATACCCAGCGTGTTCGTAGGATGTTGTGGGCTGAATTTGGTGCATGCCGCACTCCGCCCCGCCGGTCCTTCTGTATCCTTTGTTTCATCCAGTGGCACCGCATCCTCGTAAATACAGCGGCCGTGAGGCAGCATCACCACCGCGGCGCACCAGTAGTGTGTTCCAAGGAGGGGCAGCGGCGGGAGAGGTCCGATCCTCTCTGTCCAGGCACAACGGGAGTGACACCCTGTGTCGGGTCGGGTCACGCGCCCTGTGTCCCTCGGTTGATGGGTATCGGGCAGTTGTGATCCTGGGTGGGTAGATTCCCTGGTTCAGTTTGACCACATTGCGTGGCCAGAAGGGAGTCCACCCCCACCACCCGGGGATATCGTGTGTCCAGATGCGTTCAGGCCACTTTGTCCTTGTGTGTGCGCGCCGCTCTCTGTCAGTAGTGGGGCCGCCAGGCTACAGGATCTTCTTCCGCTTCTCTGGCAGTCCACAAACTCTGTTCACCAAGAGTCATCTAGCCCCGCTCACGGCCTCCCAATGGGCCTAAACCAAGACCTGCAAGGTGACTGGGCCTTGTGTCCCTTGCAGCAGTTGTTGTTGACCGCTCCGCAGCACGGTCAAGCCTGTGTCCGGTCTGCCCCCAGGCCCCTGTAGACTGTTGGGAGACTGCAACCTCCAACGGTAGCGCCACCTGCACCACTGGACCCTAACGGTGGCGGTCTCCGTCCTGGGCTACCAATATCTCCCGTAATGTGTACCTAGTTGCCAGAGGGGTCCTGGAGAACTGGCGCCGTACCCTTCCCTCCGTCTGGGGTGCCGGTCCCGTGTGGCTCTTCACAGCTATTGATCAGGAGTCCGCACCTGTGGCTCTTCACAGCCTCTGATCAGGAGTCCGGGGTGCCGGGGGGGAGGCCCCCTCCCTTCTGATGCCGACTCGGTGATCTGCACCCCTCATTGTTTTGGGGGGGGGAGGGAAATAGGCCACAGGCGCGCCACCAAGCTCCTCCTCTCTGCCCCTCGAAACACTTGTGTATAGGTGCGTTACAAATGCCATATCATAACCGGGCCACACGCCGTCCGTCACTCGGGCTTGATTCCGGGGTTCACCTGCTCCGATTCGCTAGAAATGTTTTCTCCGTTTGTGCCGTCTTAGTTGCCACCCCAATTTCTCTGCTCTCTCCTATGAGGGAATCTGCCGGGTATTGCTCCGGATTTTTGTTAGGTGGCACAGAGCTCATGAGCCTGCAGCGATTTTTGTCGGGCTTTCTAGCGCCCTCTATATTGTAATTTTGAATTTCACATTACTATGTGCCTTGATACACCATTTGCTGTATAGGTGCATTATAAATTATTGATTTAATATGCTCATGATGTCATACGTTACATTTTGGTGCCTATTGTATGTCTCCCAATCTTTGAGCCTTACGTTTTTCATCTCTACATTTGGAGAGAAGTCCTCCTCATTGGAGCGTTCAGTGTTGGCTTGTGTGGGTAACCTGAATTTCGCACCAAACTCCTTCTGAGTGACATTGATTCAAAGTTGTCCAAAAAGAATTTCTGGCTGACTTTTGCAATTTATTTCATTGTAAAGAATAAAATCAGTGTAAAACTTGATTGCTTCTTTGTGTTCACATTGATCAAATCAGCGTAACTTCTCTGGCTACAAATGGCCTTCAACTATATAGAATGTGGGCCAATAAAGTGAATGGGGGCTTGTACATCTATGCTTGCTGACAGGAGTAACAGAGTGGGATGGAACATCACATACTGTTCAGTAGGAACTATTTGCTGTGCCTTGAAACTTCAGCCTGGAGAACTCCTTGGTAGTGCTAAAGAAGATATAATTCATAAGCTGTACAGTATACATATTTTGAATTTGTTATAGGACACTCAACGTTGGGGAGTGGGGGAGGAGTGGGGAGGAGAGGGAGGGGGAGGAGGGTGGCAGGGATTGTTGGATTGATTGGTTGGGTGTGTGTGGGGGCAGAGTCGGTATGTTGTTAAGCAAGGTTGTCTTGTCAAGAGCAGTGGTGTAGAAGTGTAGGGAGAGGGAGTTGCAGAGTGATTTGAGATGGGGTGGATTGGGTAGAGGTGCAAGTGGGTGTGAAGAATTCAGATATGATTCTGTGGAGTTCTTTGCTGTGGTTTCCACAGTTGAGAATTTTTGTTTTAATAGGCTTTTTTGGCTGTTTGGATTTCAGCTTTGTAGTTACGATGGTGCAAGGCGAACATATATCTGCTGAGATCAGTTTTTGATGCTCGCCATTTGCATTCGAGAGTCATTTGTTTTTTGGCGTTGGGGTGGGAATCATTTGGGGAATGGTCCATTGCATGAGGAAGCGCAGTGCGAGAGGGGGGGGAGGTGAGAGGAATAAGAGATTCATTGAGCCAAGAGTTGACAGGAGGGGGCATGGTAGGGGATCTAAGTAGTAGGGCTTCGGCAAGATCAGGAAAGATCTTCACTTTGTTCCAGCATTTGAGGTCATGGGGGAGGAGACCAGGGGTGTGGGGGTGGAGGGGTAGGGGGATAGAATGGAGAAGGGGATGGCAAAGTGGTCAGTCCAGATGATTGGTTTTGGGGGGGGATAAATAGATCAGGTCATGGGAGCATTGTATCAAGGGTGTGCCCCCTTGAGTGGGTAGGCCCAGTCATTTTGAAGGGAGAGGTTGAGCGCATCAAGACTGTCGACCAGTGGATGGGTCATGGGGTTGGTGGGAATCTCCAACCAAATATTGAAATCTCCAAGGAGAGTCAGAGAGGGGTAATTTACCTGAATAGTGGCTACAGAATCACAGAGGTTGTTGGAGAAATGTCTCTTCGTAACCAGGGGGTCTGTAGATGAGTAGGAAGCTGTGGGAGAAAGTCTGAGGTAGCAAGAGTTTAACTAGAAGGGATTCACATGAGGTAATGCATGGCCTGGATTTTGAGTGACGGGAGATGGGGTTACATTTGTGGGGGCTAGGAAAACTAGGCAGGCGGAGGAGGATATGTGAGGGGTGTGGGAAGAGCTGAGATGGAGAGGGTGAGTGGAAAGATGGTCATTAGGTGTTAGGGGGCTAGAAATTGGACTGAGTCTGGGAGGGTTCAGGGGAATCTGGTGTACAGGGTGAGAAGTAGAGGGAGGGGGTGGAAGCAGGGCAAGGACGAGGGCGAGTTTGGGAGGACGGGTTGAGGTAGAAGTGTCGAGTAGGGGGTCGAGGATGGGGACCGGTCTTGTTTTCTATATTTTGTGGGTTTTGGTGCTTTAGGGATGTGAGAGAGGGTGGGGGGCAGAAGGGGAGGGAGATGACGCTACCGTTCTTGGGAGGGCGGGGCGTGCTGTTTTCATAGAGGGGAAGGGATATGATGGGGTGTTTGTTGGCAGGGGTCGAGAAGTGGTTAAAGGGGGGGAGGGTGCACTCGGGGGGGGGGGGGGCGGATGTGCGAGAGGGAGGGGGTTCTCAGAAGGGTTATGGGGGAGGGACTGGGGGCATGGGGGAGCGAAAGGGAGGGATGTTCATTGGAGGGTGCAAGGAAGGAGTGGAGGGAGAGGTGGGTTTGCGCTGTTTGGCATGCCAGCGGACTCCTGTGGCTTGGGAGTTCGATAGGGGGCATGGTGTCTTGGCGTGGGGTATTTGGGAGTTCTCAATAGTAGTCAGAGGGAGGGTGGGGGACGGTAAGTTTGGGTGGGAAGCAGGGTGGGGAATAGGCTTCTAAGGAGGGAGGTGATTGGCGCGCCAGAGTGCACCTCTGATTTTAGAGTTGGATGCAGGGTGGTGGTAGGAGAGGAGGCAAGCGGGGCCAGGATGTAATGAGGGGAGGTGTCTAGGGTTGTGCTCAGGGGAGGGAAATAGGGGGGCTCGAGAAGGTGGGTGCTAGAGTGCAGGCCAGGTGCTGAGGGATCTGGGGAGGCTAGGGATCGGTACAGGTGGGAGAGGGGAATTCTTGTGGGCAGGTGTCTCCATCTGGTGTTGGGAAGCTAGGAATTGAAGAACCTGTGGTGGTAGATGGGGTGGAAGTCTAGATGAGGAAGGGCGCTTAGAACTTAAGTGAATTACAGTACTTTACAGGTGGCCCTTGTAGTTGTAGGGGGAGAGAGTGAAAGCAATTTAATTATGAAGCGTAGGTAGGTAATCAGTGCCACCTGAGGGGATGAGTGCAGGATCAGAATAAGAGTAAATGTTCCAAGTTAAACCCGGATAATTCTCTGAGTTTGGGAATAGGAGAATGTTGCACAGAAAATCTAAGGATATAAGGTTTACTATCTAGATGTGAAGTAGGCTACCAGAATTATATCTCAGTGATTGCGACCAGCAGAGTCCCAGAAAGTAGAATCTTGTTGCATTATTTAGATATGAGACAGGTTAAGGGGAACAATTTAGGTGTGTGTGACAGGCAGAAACAACACAGTAGTCCCTTGGGCACACTATCTGGATGCGAGACAGGCTAACAGGAACAATTTTCTAATTGTTTTGGACTAGCAGAATCGGCCTGCATTGCTTAAAAAGGGGTGACGTAGGCTAACATTTAATGAGATTAGATAGTTAGTAGGTGGTAGCTACCTAGGCACACTTTCCTTACTAGTTGCTGCTGGCCACTGGTGACACCTGCAGACATGATATGAAGCTGCCTCTTGTAGGAGCCACCCTTTGCCTTGGGCCCTTCACACCAGGGGCTGCGCTAGGAGGGTCATTTAAGACTTGTGATCTAACCAATCGGAGGTGGGTGGGCAGAGATCAGGAAGAGAAAGTGGGTGGGGAAGGCAGGGAGAGGGATTCACTGAGGCACGGAGCACAGATTAATAAAATTAAATGGATTTTTTTAAAAACCGGCTCAGAGGAGCTTTTACATGCTTTCCACTCACCTCGCTTTTAGCAAAGCAAAGAAACGAGTGCAGGCTGCTGCTGGCACTAGACCTGCACAACACAGAGACTTTGACCAATCAGGGAGGGGAGCGGGCTGGGAGGTGGGTGGAGATCGGGAAGGAGAAGCGGGTGGGGAAGGCAGGGAGAGGCTCGAAGAGAATGTCAAAGAATAAAGGCAAAGAGCAACAAAGACCCCAAACCCCCCAAAGAACTCTGGAGGAAAGACACAGAGGCGTATTACAATGGGGAAGTGCCCTCGTAATCCCAAGAAACCAGGCAGAAGCAGGGCGAGGCGGGGGCAGCCCAATCAATTACCCAGCATATTCTCAAATGGCACTTCCAGGACTTGGGGACAAAATAGCAGGCACAGTAGAAACCCATCTAGCCAAGATTAGAGAAAACTGGGCCTCCGCCCTACATGAGGTGAAGGGGGACATAAGCAAACTCGAAGAAAGGGCGAACGCGCATGAGACGGTGTCAGGATTAGGGGCTGTTCGGGACGGAAAAGACGCCAGAAACTGAACAAATAGGGTAAAAACTACAATTCCCATGAGCACTTGCGGAAATGTGTAGTTCCCCGCCGTGCGCGCGTGTGGCCTGCTGAGTTGGATTAGGAACGGTTTAAGGCCACACGGCGCACGGCAGGTGTGGCTTATTGTGGGTGTGCGGAGCTCCATGTCGGAGTGAACTTTCACTGAGACGGCGGCGGGGGGTGACCAGGCGGTTCGAGTTGCAAGCAAGGGTGCCGCTGTGAAGTGCTGAGTCATCCAGCGTCCAGGACGGCTTCCGAGCCTCCCGGACTTCAGATAAGTGCCTCATGAGTATGTTTTCTCACGTTTAATGAGTTTTCTGGGCACCATGGACATTTGGTTATTGAAGGGCTGGGGTTCGGAGGGGGCGGCAATGTCCTCTGCAGATCCGGTAATGAGTCTGAATTACGAACATTGTTAGGGTCTGAATTACGAACATTGTTAGGGTCTATGCCCTGGTATACAAGGCCTTCTCGAGGACATTCAGACACCAGTCCTTATTCAGCAGGCATATAGGGTTACTCTGCTGATAAGAGGAGTTTTTGCACTGAAAAGAAGTCCATACTCATGTGTACATGTTGCTTATGTTAATGTGATCACTGTTGCTATTTGCTATCTCAATTTGGGCCATGTGTTATGTCCTTAATGAGGAGAGTAAGTTTCTCCATGTGTCATCCTGCTTGCTTTATGTAGTGTTCCATGTCAATGTGCATTGTGGTGCATGTATTAAGATGTGCTGTGGTGTTCTCAAGGGAGTTAACAATAAGTTATGTTCAGGAACTAGGCAGGTTTAGTAGTGTAGGGTGTTTTCCTGTTGCTTCCCTCGGCCTATCCACACTAGGATTCCCTTACAACCTCTTTCTGGTTTCCCTATAATCCCCCACCCTGTCCACAACCTCTTCCTAACCCTCTTCCCCCCCCCCCCCGGCTGCCACGTGGTGTCCTGTTCACTATACCAGGCACCTGTGCCAACCACGGTGGGAGGGTCGACTTCATTCGGCTTCTGTGGTTCGGGGGAGAGTGTTGACTGCTTTTTTTTTTTTTTTTAAGTTGTGTATCTTGACATAATGAGCCACTCCCAAATTGGGATACATACAACCATGCAAGCCAAATGGAAGCGACTCCTCCGCCTTTGGCCGATGTGCTAAAGGCATTGCAGGATATTCAGATGGAATTAGTTCAGGCTAGACAAGAATCTGATAATCTAAAACAACAAGTACAAAGTTTGGTAGCACAGAGGACGCCGTTAGAAGGGGCTGGCACTAGCACTATGGGTGCCTCTTCTAGTCAGAATCCTACAGTCATAGTTCAACCTCCTAGCAATGTACCACTGGCTGCGCCAGAAAGGTTTTCAGGGGATCCTCGAAAATACATGTTCATTACACAATGCAGGTTACACGTTTTGTGTAAACCTGCTGCGTTTGAGACAATTCAAGCTAGGACAGCCTTTGTAATTTCATACTTGACAGGAGATGCAGCGACAAGGGCAATGCCATTGGTGCAGAAAGATGATCCTCTGTTATATAACTGGGATGGTTTTTTAGCAGAGTTTGGGAGGCTATTTGATCGGCGAGAAGTGTCTCTAGCCCAGGATAAGGAATTGCTGGGTCTAAAACGAGGGATTTGGTAACCTATGTAACCCAATTTAACAGATTAATAATGGAGACTGAATGGCCGGTGGCTAAACAGACAGTGTTATTCTATCATGGATTGCGGGAGGAACTTAAAGACGCAATTGCTCAAGTGGACCGCAACCCAGAACATGTACGGCCATGATAGATTTAGCATTAAGATTAGATCATCGTATGAATGAGCGAAAAGGTGATTTTAAAAAAGACCAGAAGCAGCACCTTTTGTGCGATTGGACAGGAGTAGAGGGGGAAGGACAAGTGAGGTAGAACCCATGCAGATTGGGAGTGTAAGAGGTCCTTTGTCAGCAGGAGAGGGAGAATTGCGCAAGGCCAACAAGTTATGTTTGTATTGTGGACAGGCCGGGCATTTTATACGTACATGCTCCAATACTCCTCAGAAGAATGGTGAGAAAAATCCAAAAGAGGCGGGCCGGCTATAGGGGGAACACAGGTGTCAGGCCCTTTTGATGTAAGATTCCTCAAATGGATTGCCAATACGGTAGGGGGTATAACTTCCCACTTGTATATTTTGGTGACGCTATGTTTTGCCCTAACTAAACAGGAAGTCATGGCTATGGTGGATTCGGGGGCTACAGGTAATTTTATAGACATTTCATTGGCCAAGCAGTTAGGGTTACCATTGGTGGACAAGAAACAAGCCGGAGGAGTCCAGTCAGTAGATGGCTCTCCGCTAATATCGGGGCCCATACGGAAACAGACAGAGGCCTTGGAAATGGTCTGTGTGGGGGGGGGGGGGGTCATCAGGAGAAAATTACTTTTGACTTCATAGCTGCACCCCAGTTTGGATTGATTTTTGGGAATACCATGGTTGAGATTACACAATCCCCGAATTGATTGGGAACAACAGACAGTGGAGTTTGATGGATCAAGATGTCAGGAACACATATTATCGGAAGCGGGTCCTGCCGCATTGTTAATTGAGAAGGACATGGGAACTCGGGTAGTGTGAACGGTAGGGGGAGGTGTTCCTGCACCGTACAGGGAGTTTGAGAAGGTGTTCGATAAAAGAATAGCAGAACAATTACCTCCTCATAGGACATATGAGTGTGTTATCGAGTTGGAGGAAGGAGCAAAATTACCCTGCAGTAGGATTTATGCCCTCACAGAAAAGGAAAATTAACATCTACGAGAGTATCTAGATGAGATGTTGGCCAACGGATTCATTAGACATTCTACTTCCCCTGTGCCTTTCTCGTTCTTTTTTTGTTCCCAAACGGAAGGTACTTTACGCACGTGCATTGATTATTGGGCGTTAAACAAAGTAACCATTAAGAACAGATTTCCTTTGCCTTTAATTTCTGTGTTGCTAGATCAGGTAAAAAATGCAAAAATGTATACCAAGTTGGATTTGAGGGGAGCTTACCACCTAAAAGGAGTAAAGGAGGGTGATGAGTGGAAGACGGCATTCAGAACTAATTTTGGACTATTTGAATACCTTGTGATACCGTTTGGGTTGTGTAATGCTCCCGCAGCTTTTCAGTTTTTCATGCAAGAGGTATTGCATGAGTTTATTGATATTTTTGTCATTGTATACATTGATGACATCTTGATTTATTCAAAATCTCCATAGCAACATGTAAATCATGTAAGGGCAGTTTTGAAGAGGTTACAGGAATACCCAATTGTGTGTGAAAATTGAGAAATGTGCTTTTCATGTGCGACAAGTGGAGTTTCTGGGGTTTATACTGACCAACACTGGAATCGTAATGGATCCTAAAAAGATTCAGGCGGTTGCTGATTGGCCTTCTCCACAGTGCATAAAAGATATACAATCCTTTTTAGGGTTTGCCAATTTTTATCGGCGCTTTATTAGCAATTTCTCTAAGATTGTCACTCCTATTACACAATTATTGAAAAAAGCAGTGCAGTTTAAATGGACTGAGGAGGCAGAGGGAGCTTTTCAGCACTTAAAAACAGCCTTTACTACGGCTCCTGTGTTAAGACATCCCAATACAGATATAACATTTCAGGTGGAAACGGATGCTAGTAATGTGGCTGTAGGAGCAATTCTATCTCAGAAGGATGAGAAGGGGATATTGCATCCTGTGGCATTTTTTTCTAAGAAGTTGTCAGAATGCGAACAAAATTACTCCATCACTGATAAAGAGTTGTTAGCTAGCCGATTAGCATTTCTAGAATGGAGACATTATTTACTGGGAGCTAAGCATCAAGTGGTGGTAGTTACAGATCACAAGAATCTACAGTATTTTAAAACTGCCCATTCCCTTAGTCCTAGACAGTTACGATGGTCTCAGTACTTCAATGAGTTTGATTTTGTAGTTACCTTCAGACCAGGCAGTAAGAATGGAAAATCAGATACAATATTCTCCAAATTCTGTTGTCTAGATAAAGTAAGTGAAACTAAGACCATCATTTCACCTGAAAGAATAATTGGTGTGATCACAAAACGGGTCATTGAGGAAGTCAAGAAGGCGTTACCCTTCAAGAAGATGCAGGAGTGGGAAGAGAGTCATGTGACACGAATCGTTCGTGATGGGTTACCCTATCATAAGGGTAGGCTGTATTTACCTACTAAGGACTTACAGAATAAAGCATTAGATTGGTGCCACAAGTCTCCATTAGCACGACACGCTGGGTCGAGAAAAATGCAAGCGATATTAGAAAAATACTTCTGGTGGCCGACCTTAAGACAAGACATGGAAAGGTATTTGGGGTTGTGTGAGAATTGTGCACGCAATAAGGCGGAACATGTAAAGAAAAGGGGGGTTGTTACAACCGTTACCAACTCCTGCACAATCCTGGACCATCATTTCTATGGATTTCATTACAGCGTACCCCCTGATAATGAATTTGACACCTTTGGGTAGTGGTAGACTTCTTTTCCAAACAAGCTCATTTTGTTCCTTGTATGAGTATAACGGGAGCTGGGAAATTGGCAGTTATTTCTGCAGCATGTGGTACGATTGCATGGATTACCAAAGAGCATTGTTTTAGATAGAGGATCGCAATTTACCTCCAGATTTTGGCGTGCCATCTGTCAGATGCTGGGAATTAAGTGTGCGCTTTCCATGAGCCATCACCCCCAAACAGATGGTCAGACAGAACAAGTGAATCAGACATTGGCGCAATATCTAAGAGGGTACTTGGGAGATGGCAGAGAATCCTGGGTACAGGCCTTATGGTTGGCAGAGTTCACTTATAATAATACGTACCATACATCTTTGGGAATGGCACCCAATGAATGCTTATATGGTCCAGTACAAAATATGATACCAGAACACTTGCCTGAAGTAACCCGTATGCCAGTATTACATGAGCATAAACCGTTGCTTCTGAAATCAGGCAGAAGGCATTGGAAAATTTGGAACAAGCAAAAAGACAATACAAGTTTCAGACAGTCAAACCCAGACAAGAAGGTCCCAAATTTAAAGTGGGGAATAAAGTGTGGTTATCAACACGAAATTTAGCTTTGATTGGATCAAGAAAATGTTTACCTCGTTTCATTGGGCCATACGAAATTATTAAATGTGTATCTACCACTGCTATGAAATTGTGTTTGCCTAAATCATTACTCATCCACCCGGTGTTCCATGTGTCTTTACTTAAACCCGCAGCTCTGGGAATGACCACCAAAAGACCTCCGGAGATTATAAAGGATGGGCAGACGGACTATGAAGTGAACAAGATATTGGATGTCAAGAAAAGAAGTAAAAGACTATGGTACCTGATTCAGTGGAAGGGCTATGGGCCTGAGGATTGTTCTTGGGAACCAGTGGAGGCGATACATGCCCCAAGGTTAATTCAACAATTTCAACGGCGTTATCCAGGTAAACCACGGCTTGGAAAGGGCCCTGAGAGAGGAGGTAATGTCAGGATTAGGGGCTGTTCGGGACGGAAGAGACGCCAGAAACTGAACAAATAGGGTAAAGACTACAATTCCCATGAGCACTTGCGGAAATGTGTAGTTCCCCACCGTGCGCACGTGTGGCCAGCTGAGTTGGATTAGGAACGGTTTATTAAGGCCACACGGCGCATGGCAGATGTGGCTTCTTGTGGGTGTGCGCGGAGCTCCATGTCGGAGTGAACTTTCACGGAGACGGTGGCGGGCGGTGACCAGGCGGTTTGAGTTGCATGCAAGGCTGCCGCTGTGAAGTGCTGAGTCATCCAGCGTCGGGACGGCTTCCGAGCCTCCCGGACTTCAGATAAGTGCCTCATGAGTATGTTTTCTCACGTTTGAATGAGTTTTCTGGGCACCACAGACATTTGGTTATTGAAGGGCTGGGGTGGCAATGTCCTCTGCAGATCCGGTAATGAGTTTGAATTACGAACATTGTTAGGGTCTGAATTACGAACATTGTTAGGGTCTATGCCCTGGTATACAAGGCCTTCTCGAGGACATTCAGACACCAGTCCTTCTTCAGCAGGCATATAGGGTTACTCTGCTGATAAGAGGAATTTTTGCACTGAAAAGAAGTCAATACTCATGTGTACATGTTGCTTATGTTAATGTGATCACTGTTGCTATTTGCTAGCCCAATTTGGGCCATGTGTTATGTCCTTCATGAGGAGAGTAAGTTTCTCCATGTGTCATCCTGCTTGCTTTATGTAATGTTCCATGTCAATGTGCATTGTGGTACATGTATTAAGATGTGATGTGGTGTTCTCAAGGGAGTTACCAATAAGTTATGTTCAGGAACTAGGCAGGTTTAGTAGTGTAGGGTCTTTTCCTGTTGCTTCCCTTAACCTATCCACACTAGGATTCCCTTCAACCTCTTTCCGGTTTCCCTATAATCCCCCACCCTGTCCACAACCTCTTCCACCCCCCCCCCCCCCCCCACTGGCTGCCACGTGGTGTCCTGTTCACTATACCAGGCACCTGTGCCAACCACGGTGGGAGGGTCGACTTCATTTGGCTTCTGTGGTTCGGGGGAGAGTGTTGACCGCTCCTCCCTTTTTTAGTTGTGTATCTTAACAGATGGCACTACAGGACATGCCAGAGACGGGAGAAAGACAGAAGACCTGGTTGAAAAACTGGCTGCCTCCACATACAATCTGGAATTAGAGGCCGAGGACCTCAAACAGATCCAGGAGATCAAACGTTCGGATTAAAGGCCTCCCCAAAGATGTCCATGACAAGGATCTCATGGACGCGGTCCGGCAAATCTTTGCTGATCTAATAGACCTGCATGGGGAATCCAAACTCGAATTGGACAGGGTCCATAGGGTTGGCCCACAAAGAAATGAACCAGGAGCCAGGGACACTTTGGCAGCCCTCCATGAATATGGCCAGAAGGAACAGATATTTCGGGCAGCGAGCAGGGCGAAACAAATCAAATATACTGGAACCAAACTTCAACTCTTCCAAGACCTATTTTTCTATTTCTATTCATTTCTATTGCGCCGGTAACTCACAAGTCTCAGGGTGCAGATACATGGACACATAATACAAACCTAAATCACGGGACAGGCACAGATGGAATGACTAGGTGGTTTTTAAGAAGCCAGTTATAGCTAAAGATAGGAGTCTTCAACTGCTTAAGAAAACTTAAGTAGTTCGCTTCTTTTCTTAAGTTGATGGGCAAATTGTTCCACAAACCTCTACGCGACACTACAAAAAAGGAGAAGAATGGGCCTCATAACACGGATCCTCACCGAGAAGGACATTAGATACTGCTGGACTTTCCCTTTTGGTCTGCTGTTTGAATTGGAGGGAAAACGACACTGCATTACAACATGCAAAGAAGGAGCCACCATCCTGGGAATTGAGGCGGAAGAACCAGAACCCAGCTATGGAGGAGGAAGGGAGCCTGGAACAAAGAAAACATGGGAATGGACTAAGGTGAAATGCAAGGGCGACGAGGGGTCCGAGAGGCCCAGAATAAAAGCACCAGGGAGGCTAAACTTTAAGATGAAATGAAAGCCCGGGGAGGGCACCCACCACAATAGATAACACCACAGGTGGGGGGGGAGGCTCATGGAATTAAAAATGGGCCAGGACAAGCCCGCAGGTTATACAGATGGGGAAAGGAAATGACTCAATACCCGCTAATCCACAGAGGATTCGCCGTCCAATTTTGCTAACGCTACCTAAATGAGGCAACATAGGGTTAAAAATGCTGAGGCACAGCTCCAGTTGCCCAGGAAGGACCGCGCCAAGCTGCCATAGGGTTAAATTGGCACAATTCCTGATGGGCAGCTTTGCAGGGCAGCAGGAAATTACTTTTTACTTGCCGTCAGAGTTTGCTTACCCTGCCACCAGATTTTGCTATCTCTACATAAATGACGCAACAGAGGGTAAAAATTGCCAACATAGGGTTAATGCTGCACTGCCCTGTACAACATAGGGTTAAAATTCATAGCATGGGGTTAGTACAAAAATTGGTTCAACCTTGCTAACATAGGGTTAATGCAGTACTTCCCCGCACAACATAGGGTTGGCTACGAAAAGCACACTGTCAAAAAATGGCATCAGAAGAATTTTCTAACTGGTCAATGCTGCACTGCCCTGCTCAACATAGGGTTAAACTTGATAGCATGGGGTTAGTACAAAAATTGGGTCAAAATTGCTAACATAGGGTTAATGCAGCACTGCCCCGCACAACATAGGGTTGGCTGTGAAAAGCACACTGTCAAAAAATACTATAGGAAGCATTTTCTGACGGGTAGCAAAATCGATGTTTACATGTACCGTCAGATTTTGCTAACCGATTGCATTTCACGCATGCGCAGTAGCAGGCAAAGTATTTTCTGACGATAAGCATTTTCTAACGTTACAGCAGCGGCTCGGCAGTGCTCCTTCTAGCCCTTCGTCCTCAATCATTGGGAGGCTGCGCTGGACGCCGACCTCACGCCGGTAATGACAGGCACTCAGAATGTAGTGGTTGGCAAACTGACGAGTGTCATGTCGTTTGCCCCTATATATTCATGTCCCTACCCTCTGATGCATCACGTGCCATGCTGGTCATGTGTACCGGTCACCACATCGTACAGCGCAGCCACACGTTTAGAATAGCCTTCAGGGGTACAAGACCTTGGGAGGCCATGTCACTTAGGGGGAGGTGAGGGGGCCTGGAACCCTTTCCAAGCTCCAGTTGTTGGGTGGGAAAGTAACGTGGACATATCCTAAAATGTGCAACAACATAAGTGTGCAGTGAAAAGAAATGTAGTGAGACGGCTATTGGGACAAAAGAAGCTTTCTGCGGCTGCCTTCTTCCGACACACACATTGGTCAGAGTCTTGTGTGTGAATGGTGGAGGAGGGCTTGCACAGTTGAAAGAAGGATTCACGGGCAATAGGATAAGATGGTGGTTAAAGTACACAGAGTCAAAGGCGTTTGCCGGAAGTGTGGAATGTGTTTGTTTCTTTGCATTCCGCCTATTGTAGCGCACAATTTATAATGGGGACCATGCAAGATTTAAAGACCCAGAATGAAGAAAAAAAAACATGGCTGGAGGACCACCTCCCGAATGGAACAGGCGCGTTGGCATGAAAAGACGCTGCTATGCCTTTATATAAAGAGATGAAAGCAGCACTGGTCCTGCAGGAGTGTCCTTGTCTGGAGGTGGAGTGATTTTTCCTGGCCTTCATTTCCTCCTCCGCCCACCCTTTTCCCCTGCAATGCCCAGTCCGTGGCTCGAAGCTTTACCTGTTGACGAGAATCTGAGATTGGAGGGCTTGGCCGGTGGAGTGAGTTGCCCTTTGCCCTACCTACGCAGAACGACTTCCTCCTTCAGTCAGTAGGAGAAGCACCAAGGAACTCTGCCAGTGAAAATAAAGACGCAAACATTCAGAGGTAAGGCTGGGCAGCGTTTTACTCGTTTTTGTATTACATGTCTGTGCGTGCTTATTTAGTAACTGTACATCACTCAATGCTCATAGTTGTCAATTTGCTCCATGCCACAAGAATGACCTTCATTCGGTCCTGTCCAGTGTGCAATGGCATACTCTTTTCAATTTCACCTGTCAGCAGTTTCAGTCCACAACCAATTGTGAAGTTTCTCTTCATTAACGTGTTACAATGTTAACTCCAAACAATGTAATCTAAAACTAGAGGGGAGAGTAGCCCCCGCTTTTGAACTTCCTGCCTTGTCTCTCCTGCCCTCCTTTTATGCCTTTCACATTAATGCTCTAAATACTTACTGGTAATCTTCATACCTCCTAGCCCTACTCTCCCTCGTCACAGTACTTACACTGGAACGGTGCTCGGCCTTCCGACAGAACCCTTGTTTTTTTTTCTTCTTTTAGCTCCTCCCCTTAATAGCTAGGGGGTTATTGTACTGGAAAATCCTCTAGATTATCATAGAAGTCCCAAACAAAACTCCAGTGAAGAAGGCAACACCAAGCAACGCGAGGAGCCCCAAGGAACAACGCTGAGCAAGACGAGGGCCCAGTGCAATGTAAAAGGGCAACAACCGCACTGTATTCTCAAAGCCAGATGATCAGAAATAGCTTTCCAGAAAGCCACCCCCCCGCCCACCCGAGATAAACCACCAACCACTGGCCTGTGGGTAGTCTAAACGGGGGTCGGATTCCAGGTGTGCTGACTGATCCCCCAGGACAGGCACTCCTCAAAGAGGCAGGAAAATGAGGCTTGGGACTCTATGAACCTGCACCTACCAAACTAACAATGGTCATCGGGGAGGGAAACAACCCCTGAATGAGGGGGGCATACCAAAGATACCTTAACAAGATCCCGGTGCATGCAAAAAAAGAAAGTCATCCTGCCCTCCATCCTGTAGCCCCTACAGCCACATCACCATTGGGCTGAAGAAGCAGACACCGCTATGTGCCATAGCTACGCTAGATGCAGTGAAAGCATTTGACTCAGTGAGATGGGATTGGCTGTATGGCACACTGCGCAGCTTTGGCTTGGGGCAGACTTACATTAAGTGGGTGCAATTGGGGTACACTAGGCCGATGGCACAGGGTTAAAACGGGTAGATACATATCTGATGCATGGGAACTAGAAAAGGGTATGAGGCAAGGATGTCCGTTGTCACCGTTGCTGTATGTCCTCGCTATGGAACCAATTGCTCAGTACCTCAGGATGGAATATAGGGATGCGGGTATTGAAATAGATTGGGTCAAACACTTAATATCCTTGTACCTGGATGACCCGCTACTGTATATTCAGAACCCGGAGGATAACCTAGAGTTGCTACTGGAGGCCTTGGCGCTTTTTGCAAAGCTGTCGGGGGGGATTACCATCAGCACAGATAAATCGACATTGTTCCTATTAGTGGGACTACGCGGGTGGATGGTACAGTGCTGCCCGTGCTTGCCCTACAGTGGAAGGAGCGCACGTTCAGATATTTGGGGGTTAACGTGTACCATGACCCAGCGGTTGAACACAGACATAATATGCTACAAGCCCTAGAGGGCATCAAGAGCTCAATGAAGTTCTGGGCTAGACTACCTCCTTCAATGATGGGGAGAGAAGCTTTGCTGAAGATGGTGGTATTGCACAGACTACTACACTTTTTCGTGAATGTTCTTTTTTTTTTTTATATACCTGGATCCTTTTTCAGGGCCCTGTAGGGAATCTGCAGAGGGTTTCTGTGGCAAAATGGGAGGAATAGAATAGCGCTGGCATTGTTGTGTAGGCTGTATGTAGAGGGGGGGGGGGGGAAATCAGAGTGCCTCATTTTGAATTGTATTACATAGCAGGACAGCTGCAATTTATGGTGGCTTGGCTAGCGGAAGAACCCATCCCGGTCATGCAGATGTTGCAATCCACGGGGTGGAGGTATTACTTAAAAATAGCTATTGTGGTTTGGGGGGGGTCACACAGTGGCTGGGGGGTCTTACCTTGGGGCCTTAGGGGTGAAAGTATGGGACAGGGCTTTGGCGGTGATAGGGCTAAAGGACCCAATTTCGGGACAAACTCCCTTGGTTTCGATAATGACATCTTTGGCTCAGGCGAGAATGGGAATACGCACATACTGAGGTTTGCGGGGTGGCCACTATAGGGGACTTATTACAGGATACTGCTTTTATACGCTTCTTAGAGCTGGCCAGACAGACAGACAGGCATGCATACCAGTCAATACATATTACATGGTAGCGTGAAGAGAGAGATCATTATACGTAGGTGGCCTGCATACTCCTAGGGAAGCACTTGATAGTGGATGTGCTCTATCGAGGTTGTACGATTGCCTACTGACTAGAGGGACTGCCCCCCTCTGGTGACAAGGGGCAAATGGGAGGAAGATCTTGGCGTAGATTTCACTGAGGCACAATGGGGGAGGATATTCGACTAGCATAAGAAGGTGTCACGAAATGCAAGATTATAGCTTATCTAACTATTAGTGATGCACAGAGCATACATGACACTCCAAAGGATCTCAAGTTTTCCGGGGGCAGTGGCACAAGGCTGCCCCAACTGCCATGCGATGGAGGCAGTGATGCTTCACATGTTCTGGGCATGTCCAAATGGTCGATTTCCATCCCATGGTAATTCTGCAAAGGCCCGGGTAGTGGCCGGGTAGGCTGGTGGAGAGACCTGTACAGGTGGGGAGTAGCGGAAATAGCGGCATGGAGGGGGCGGTGGAGAGAGGACATGGGGAAGCCACGGTGGGACTCATGGACTGGGAAGTACTGCTGGGATCTCGGTTCACAGAGACTAACACGGAAGAAGCAGGGGCACAATGATCGGGACAAGGGTGCTGTGGGCTCCTAATGTTCAATAAGGGAATGCGTTGCAGTATAAGCAGAATGCAGGCAGGGGCTGGGATTGAAAGGGGTTGGGAGGATGGAGATGGGAATGGAGGGGGAGGGACTGGGACATGCAAATGCGTTGGTTATGGATCTGTGCATGATGTTGTGGGGTTGTTTGTGTTAAAATCAATACAATATATTTAAAAAAAGAAACCAAACATGCATGACTCCTGGGCTAATGCAACCCTCTGGTACCCTTGCACCAAGACTCACACCCATGCAAGACTCGTGGGCTACTGCAAACCTCTTTTACTCTTCCAACAAGCCTCACAGCCAGGCACAACTCGTGGGCTACTGCAACCCATCTTTACTCTTCCACCAGGTCTCGCAGCCATGCACAACTCATGGGCTACTGCAACCCTCTTTTACTCTTCGACGACTCCCAGCCATGCAGGACTCATTGTTTACTGCAAAGCTCTGGTACCATTGCACCAAGACTCACACTCATGCACAACTGCTACCCTCTTTTACTCTTCCACCAAGACTCGCAACCATGCATGACTCATAGGCTACTGCAAACCTCTTTTACTCTTCCACCAAGATGCGCAACTGTGCATGACTCGTGGTCTATTGCAAACCTCTGGCACCCTTGCACCAAGACTCACAACTATGCACGACTCCTGGTCTATTGCAAACCTCTGGCACACTTGCACCAAGACTCACAACCATGCACAACTCGTGGGCTACTGCAAACATATTTTACTGTGTCACCAAGACCCAGTCATGCATGACTCTTGGGCTACTGTAGCCCTCTGGCTCTTGCACCAAGACTCACAACCATGCAGGACTCTGGGTCTACTGCAACCTCTGGTAGCCTTGCACCAAGACTCCCAGCCATGCATAAGTCATGGGCTACTACAACCCTCTTTTACTCTTGCACCAAACGCACAACCATACACGACTTGTGGTCAATTGAAAATCTCTGGTACCCTTGTACCTAGACTCACAACCATGCATGACTCACGGGCTACTGCAACCCTCTTTTACTCTTCCACCAAGACTCACAACCATGTCCATACGCCAAATACTTACAAATATGCATAGCATAACAAATATTGTAGAGGGCTTCCACTCGCTAGGAAGGCTGTTTGCAGGATTGAATATTTACTGTCATGAAAACTGCTTGTGTTGCAACAGCATCTACAGATAAGCTGGGCAATTAAAAACAGAAGTTTTTTTTATCAGTTGAAGAACCACAACAGCCTACTTAGAAAGCTACAAAAGGCACCCCCCCCAACCTCCTACCACAACTGCGACCTCCTACCAGAGCAAAATGGTGGACTTTCAATTGAAAATATATGGTTAGGGTGCTGATGTTTTGGTAACTGTTTTAGTAGCCAAATGAGGAAGAGCGCTGAGTGTTGCAATTGGACAATACTGCCATTACAAATGGTGGCCTCCATCGTCTGGCATGTCTCCGCCTTCTCCCACCAGGTTTGGGATGGGGCGCAGTGCTGAAATTCATGACTAAGAATCCTGTTTTCCAAGAGCACATTTTGCCGAAACAATTCCTCTGGCCACATCAGTTTTTTTTCTAGCACAGAGGGCCAGTCTTTGCATCAGGCAGTATCTTTGCATCTTCCTGCTCCCACCTGCGAGGCTAAAAACATCGGGTCATCTTCGACTCTACACTTTCCTTCACTCCTGACATCTCTGACGTCTCTAAGAAGTCACTCTGCCAGCTGCACCTCCTCAGAGGTATTCTTCATTTCCTAGCCTTCCCCCGAAGCTCACTGTCTCCAGAGCTCTGGCTCTCTCTAGGCTGGACTACTGCAACAGCCTCTTTCTAAATCTGCCTGCCTCTACTCTCCGCCCTCTGCAACTCATCCAAAACAGGACTGCAAGGCTTGTTCTTGGCCTCAAGCCCAGGGATTGTATCTCTCCAGGACTGAAATCTCTGCACTGGCTCCCAGTTGCGGCGAGGATTAAGTTCAAAACCATCTGCATTGTCCACGAGGCCTTCTGGGGCCTGGCCCCTAAATACCTTCAACTCTCTCTTCCTAAATACCTTCCCCCTCGAGCTGTTCGCTCATCTGCCTCCAACTCCCTCAGGGTCAGTCACTTCTCCAAGCAGCGAGTTGGTGGTAGATCTTTTTTCCAGCTGAGTTCTCCCTCTGGAACAGCCTCCCTGCCTCTTTGAAACTTGATGAGACCCATCTCCGGTTCCGGAAGCACCTCAAGACCTTCCTCTTTGTTTCTGCTTTCTCTCCTCCTCCTCCCGTGCTAATCTTCTGACTGAATGTGAAACTGCACTGGTTACATGGCTACCCTCTGATCTCGGCCCAGGTCCCCTCCCCACTAGTTGCACACCGGCACTGCCCCCTTGGCAACCCTTGCACTCGGGGACTGTTTCTGTATCCCTACAGCCCCTACTAGCACTTGACCCTGATTTCTGGTCTTGCACTTGCCACACTTTTATTTATAGTCTTTATTTATTTTTCTGTTATCCTATGGACTGCACTGCCCCCTCCGCTCCCCCGCACTTGCACGATCTCAATGTTACCTGGCCTAGTAGGCTCGTTGTCTGCCTTCCCTCTCCTCGCCTTGAAACACTTGTGTATAGGCGCGTTATAAATGCCATGCTGTGGGATGTGTCAACCCACTAGTCCAGGCCCTGCAACATTACTGGGCATTGCTGGCAGCAGAAACATCAGAAATGGCCGCTGGAAAGCATGCTGCTCGCTAAAAATCGCCCAGAAATGTGCAGTAAAAATCTGAAAAATAGGCTGCCATCCACTTTTGCCTATGTCAGTGGTAACACAGGAGACCACTGCCAAAACCCATCACTTGGCTGCCCACAAAGCAAGGCTGATTGCAAAAGAAACACAGAGCTGTGTGAAAATCCGGTTTTTCTTGGTTGTCAAATTTGCATAAATCATGGCTCACAAACCACCCAAAAGATCCAACCGCCTGTTGGGTGTTGAACATCATTCTAATTCAAGAATCCACATAAATATAATGTCAGCAGAAGTATATATTATCTGAACAAAGTCCATTTTTGAAGATGGTTGCTGGAAAGAAATCTGTCAAAAATGGGTGCAATACCGTTACTCGCCTCTGTCAGACGCTGGCGATTTCTAAATCTTAACAGGAGAAACTTGTGTCTCAAAAACTGAATAGAAGAAGGGATTTCCATCAAATGCGATATAGGTTGCCACGCATTGATTTTCATGTTGAAAAAGACTGGAATTGAAGATATGTTTGCTTATTTTAAATTTGTAACTGTAATTTTGCACAAGGAACAATGTTAAAATGGACTGTAAGGTAACCTGATTCAGCTAAACTTCCAAGAGGTTTCAAACACATTCCACACCTTATCCCTAAACAAAGGAATCTTTTCTCCTGTGCTCTGCTCAGTATCTGACAGGCAAATGTGAAAGGAAATGGGAGGGGGCACTCTAGCATGTGGCTCTGGGAAAGAGACAATGGAGTCCTTGAACTGAATGGAAATGCTAATTCGGGTGTGACTGACATCAACTGCCCTGGCAGGAAGACAAGCCATGTGGAGGTGGGCCAGACTGAAAATGTGGATTTGAAACTGGACTAAATATATGTTTAAGGAAAAGACTTATAAAATATTGTACGGAACTGAAAAATATGAAACTTGAGATTATTAAAATGAAAAATTCACTCACAGTTTAAAACTAATCTGGAATCTGTGCGACATTCAGAGACTGAACCACGATTTTTTAAAATATTGTAGCTATTGTGATTATGCTAGGAACATGAAAAATTACAGGAATATGGCCAGAGGGTATGTGCATGTATGTGTAAAGAATCGCACAGATCCGAAAATGTCTAACCAACCAAAAGCGCGAAAAATTGTCATTTATGAACCAAAACTTGTAGGAAGATAAGATTTTGACATACACATCACAGATTGCCTAAGGTACGTTTCTATTTATTATTAACAAGTTTTGCATATTGGAAATATGTTTTTTGGGGAAAAATAGATTTTCTGGGTAAAAGCAAAGGGGAGGATCTTCCCTAGATTGTAAATGGCAGCATCACTCTGACACATGACACCTTGTTCCTTTCTCAAATCGGGGGACAGGGAATTCTCTGACCTATCAGATCCTTAGAGAGTTGGGCACAGACAATCAGCCTCCCCACCCACTATGGAAAATGGATAAATATGGACTGCTGAGGACAGGCAAGACGCACACACTTTCACTCATCAACGGATCCACTGGCGAAGCACCCTGCAGGAAGATCCAGACTCCAGAACCTAGATCCACACTCTAGAACCCTGAAGCAGAGGCCTAATCCAAAAAGCTGAACCCTTTTCAGCAGGCCTTTAAAAACCTTGCAAACCTGATTTAACCCCTAACTTCCACAGGGCCTAACCTAACTGATCCAACAGCCTGGCTGAGCTGTTTGCTGCTTCTGGCCAAAAACCTTTGCTAGAACCCAAGATCCAGATCAGTCCAGCAGAGCTGTAACCCAGAACCCAGCAGATCCAGTCCAAGAGGCCGCGCAGAGACCAGAGTGCTGAGAGCAGAACCAAGCGCCTGAGACCTGCCCGGTGCCGAGCGAAATCCAGTCCAAACCCTTGACCAGATCTGTGACAGGCCCATTCCATTTTAAACCAGAGTTGTGAGTATTAAGCGTAGAACTGTCCATAGTCATCCCTTAGTTTAAAGTAATCCATCCAACCCATTCCAACATATCCAGACTGCATTGTAGAATCTCTTTTGTCCATTCTGAATCCTTTCTCATCCATCTAATCTTGTGATAATTGTTAGTGTAAGCCAACCTGTTTGTAAAGTGCAATTTCATTAGCAATCTTGACTCCTTTTGAGAAAAATCGACCTCTACTAAAACCTCTGACTTTTGAACCGTATGTGCTAGGAACAAAATTTAAATGTCATTTTGAAGCTAACATCCTTATAGTTTTTCCGTAATCGCGTTTCTCGCACACGGAAAAGTTGCCGCGAATTTGCATTTGGCTCAATTTCGCTACCTGTAAAAACAGCTATTTCTTGTTTTCAACTTCTGAATTTCGTTTTCCATCTGCTAACCGTTCAACTATCATTGCTAGTGTTGACCTGAACCAATCCAAGGCCACTCTCACTAGTCCTGAATTCAATTTAGCGAATTAAAGTCATTTTTAGCATTTTTCCCATTCAATCCAAACCACACTTAAAAGCAATTGACCTGTTTTAAAATCATTACTGTTCTCTCTAAGCTTACTGGGGGGAATCTGGATTGAAACTGCAATTGTTGATTGTTATTCCTGAAACCTGTGTGCCCTCCTTCCACATCTTCATATTGCATGTTGGGGGGGGGGGAGTGAGTAGTAACAGAGGGAAAGAGTAATCCCATTGTCTTTGATTGAATTCATAGCAAGTTTATTTTTGTGTTGCATTCTTTCCTATCATTGCATTTCCTTGAACCATACAAAGTTATTCTCTGCTACATTATTCTTCCTATTCCTACTTGATTAAATAGATTGTTGATATTGTAATATTACCCATTGCTGATCATTGTTCATATTCATAAGTGTGATATTTAGATATTATTCATAAAAGTGTAATCTATATATTGTTCAATTCTTCTTCAAATAAATCTTTTAATTTGCAAAACAAACCTATTTCTTGGTCTTGGAGACCGGGGGGATTCAAAGAGAGGGGTGTTATATAAGGGTACATCATCCAGAATTACAAGAACTTTTGACATAAAAATATATAAATAAGGGTTTCCATTGGACATCCCATACTAGGCATTGACTTAGTTGGAGTGCTGGATTGAAATCACTTACAATGCCATGCCATGCCATATCATATCATCAGCGGCTGCCTGGCTTGCCAGCCTCAAGGGAGTCGAACACCACCATGCATCATTTGTATTGTATAAAACAAAGTGCTGAAAAAAATAAATCTTTCTCTCTGTGAGGCCAAGTTTCTACTGCAGTCAGCAGCTGTGCTGGCAAATCCTAGCACCTGGCTCTCTGCAAGCCCCGAATCTGTGAACTGCCGGCATGCGTTTTATCTTAAAAGCAATATTGGTGTCTTATTGTGCAGACAGTTCCTGACCCGACTGTACACATGCGCTATGCAGAGTTGAGGGGATGGGGCTGGACTCGGCTGCGTACTTTGCACGTGCCTCCTGAGGAGTCTTCAGAGTTGAGGTGATTGGGCTGGACTCGGCTGAGTGCTTTGCACGTGCCTCCTGAGGAGTCTTCAGAGTTGAGGTGATTGGGCTGGACTCGGCTGCGTGCTTTGCACGTGCCTCCTGAGAGTCTTCAGAGTTGAGGTGATGGGGCTGGACTCCGCTGCGTACTTTGCAAGTGCCTCCTGAGGAGTCTTCAGAGTTGAGGTGATTGGGCTGGACTCCGCTGTGTACTTCGACAGGGAATAAGAGTGAGCAGCAGCCCGACATCAGGCTCGGGAAGAATTGCGAGGCACAGGTAAGCAAGCCGCCAGCCAGCCACTGCCAAGCCCACCATGGTCCAATTGGCCCAGAAACTAGACCAGAGTATGAATGAGCGATTGATCATCAATCGCAAATGCTCTGCACATTCTAATTATTATATATAATGTCACATACTTAAAGGTACTCTGCTTTGTATCGGCCAGGAAGCAGACGTGTAATTATAACGACTCTTTCTGCCACGCATTGTACCCCATCAAGCAAATTCTTTCAAAACCTATTATCATTATTGTTCTTTTATAACGCCCTTAATATCAAAGATTGGTTTTTAAGTGCGGGATCAGGATTCAAACCTGTGTTGTGCTGCGTTGTCTTGCTTCCAAGACAAACGTGTTGCCCCTGAGCTTTCACCCCTCACTATCAAATACACCCGTCGGTATTTGGTCCGGGCTGACTGTTTTCAGTGCTTTAACTGGTTTGTACACATAATCTGGATGTCTCTCTCCCTTGGGATGGCGGTCTGTCTCAGAAGCCAGGATGTTCTGTAGACCAGAGCTAAATGGGCTCTGATTTACAACTCCTTTGCCAGATAAGGGCTGCCCGGCAGGCAGAAATTAATGGAAACCACTACCATATAGAGTAAGCAGACAGTGGCGGGAAAGAAGCTGGCTAGTGGTCAGTGTTTGCATTTTAGCCAATGCCAACCTACATTTCATTTGTGGGACACATTTGGGGAAACCTGAACTAATGCAAACCACTGTTGAATGGACAGCCAGGGCTGGATGTGGGGTATCTGATATGTTATGGGACCACTTATCAATAATATTAATAATAATTTATCATTTATATAGTGCTACGAACCCTCGGGTATCTGAGCGCTGCTTATTATTACCCACGGTGTGTGGTGCTCATTTATCGACCTCGGAAGCATGAAAGGCTAACTTTGGCCCTGCCCGGATTCAAACCTGCATCAGCAGGCTGTAGCTGTGTACAGATGTCAAAGCGAGCGCTCTACTCGCTGTGCTAACGGACCGGCTATAAAATCCAACAAAGCAATAAAGCTTTGTTGCAATGTAGTGTGCTCTCTTAGATCTATCTAGCTAACCAATTCGAGGGGAGAGCTACACCACTCGTGGCCTGAAGGCCAACATAAAGCTTTAAAGTCTGCCATTTAATAGAACTAAATTTCCATTGGGAAAATTAGACTTCATTATTCAGATACTCCAGGATATTCTTTAACATGTTGCAGCAAAAAAAAAAAAAACATTTTTACGGCACTAAATTCTATTTAGTGTAGAATATTTCTTATGGAGAGGAGGCTGCAGGAGAGCCAGGCTGCAAGAGAGCCAGGTTGCTATAAAGAGACAATACATGAACCTGCAAAAGAGCAAGGGTGTCCTTATCTGCACCTTTTGCATGTGGTTCCAGATTTCAATTTAATAGAGTCCCAGATGCCGTTGCCCCAAACCTCTCGCTCTGCCAGTGATGCACTTATTCACTTGCTCTGTCACATGGCCAAGTCACAACTCTCACTGCCAAGTCCCTGCTACACTCTCAACCATGCTCACACCTCACCCTCTCCAGTTCCTCCCCTGGTCCTTAAGTATTTCTCTTTCCTTCTACATCTCGCAACCTTCCCCCAGTCTATCGTCCTCTTCACCATCCTTTCTCCAAATCTGCAGCTCACTTCCTCTTTCCCACCCACTGCTTCCTTTCTTTGTGGTCCACCGTGCTCCCCCCGTCTGCTTCCACTCCTCCCTTCTGCTTTCTGGTCCACTGAACCCCCCCCCCCCTAATCTCCCCCTGCACACCACTCCCTCTCTGCCTTGCCACCACTACCCCTCTGGCTGACCTGTTCCCCTCTGCTACTTGTCCATCGCTCATTTCTGCTTTCTGGCCTGCTGCTCTCTTTCTGACCGACCACTCCTTCTCTGGCCCACCGCTACCCCTCTGCCTTCTGGCAGACTGCTCACCCTCTGGCCCCCTCTGTTTTCTTGCCCACAACTACCCCTCTGCCTTCTTGCCCCTTTCTCATCATCTGGCCCACTGATCCCTCTCTGCTTTCTGGCCCATTGCTTACCCTCATACCCACCTCTGGCCGACAGCTACCGCTCTCTCCCCTTTTCCCCATTCATATGGTGTTACATTTCTTTTTTTTTAATGCAGATTGTGCGTGTTTTTTGCAGTATTTTATAGCGAAATCACTTTTAGCTGGGGGGAGGGGTTAATAATTGTGTAAGGGAGCAGGAGGTCTACAATATTGCTGTAAGATATGCTTAACGAGTGCAACGAAAAATATAAAACGGGGGCGTTAATATCGGGCCAGTTTCTGTGAAAGACTTAGTAGGGGTACCTGGCTCAGCCTCTTATCTCATCTGACAAAATGAATGATTCGATAATAAACTATTATCAGGCAGGATTTTATGACTGGCCTGTACCTCCTAAAAAGTTGGTAGGGGTTGGGATGAGCCAGCTTGATACTAGATGTGCCTAAACCAGCTTTTAAACTTTTTTGCTACTATAAAACTAATTTGGTTGGGTAGTAATGTCAGTATTTCTTAAAAATTGCAACACGCCATTCTGTTTTTGGTGTGTGCTTTTTAGAATGGTTGAAGAATCACCCTTATATTTTCTCCCCATGAGATTCTTTTGGAATTTTGGCTGGGTGGGTTAATGTGCCTGCTGCAGTGATTTATGTGAAACCTGTAGCTAGAGCTCTGCTGCAGGTTCTGAACCTATTGAGTTATTCTAAAGATTCATTGGCTTTCAAAGTTCAAATAACCCTTCCACGAATGTTTTTACAGCTTCTTTAAACCAAGGTGCAGGAATTAAATGATCTGTGCCATCTTTTGATCTAGCAAAATGAGCAAGTGGTTTAATGCCCATCTTGTTAGAGTCTTGACAGTCTCTGGATCCAATGTTGTTACAACCAGCTCAGCCTTGCTTCTTTCCTAAGTCAAAAGAATGTATGGTATATAAGTTAGTGAAATGTCATTTTTAGCTTTACCTTAATTCTTAATTTAACAATGAAGATTACCTTATTTAAATGTTTTTATTTTCATTGTTTTTTTATATAACGCGCTTAATACCCAAGTTCTGTTTCTAGGCGCGGATCCGGGATTCAAACCTACTCTGCATGGCCTTGTTCCAAGACCAGCACATTGCCTCGGTGTGATCCTATGATACATGTGTACATCAAAAAATAACTAGAAGCAAGATTTTTTTTCTCTTCCCTTGCTTTTGTACTATAGTTTTCAAATCTATAAAAGGGATGTCAAGGGGTGGGCATTCTAAAATGTGGATAGGTCTGCAAGTCTGTTTTTTGCTTCAAACAAAGGTGGCAACCCTACTGTCACTGCTTTTAGGTAAGACAGAACCTACAACAGGGTCAGCCCTGTCACATCCGAGCCCTGAAACTAAACACGCTGATAAATCTCACAACTAATGTGCCTAAATATGGTTGCCATCAAATATATACCTATGCGTCATTAAGATGGAATTGGAACTTTTGCGCATTTGGGCCACTCCCCGGGTGGCGGGCGCCGTGGGTGGGAGGGGGTGCTGCACACATTTAATCAGTTGTCCATGTATTCTTTGACTAATCTAGTACCTACACCTTGTTGGAAACCAAGCCACGGGCTGGACAGTACAGGGCTGCCTGCCCTCAACGTCTTAGGAAAGGCCCAGCATGCAGGAGGCTTTCTTTCTTTTTGTGTGTTGGGACCATGGCTATACAATTGGAAATGATTTACAGTCGGGTCCGGGTCCAAATTTATAACATTGAAGCAACAGTTGCCTAACCTGCTGAGCTGTCTTTCCCGACCTGCGCATTGTGCTTTTCGATCTGCACTTTCCCCATACCTCTTCTGCCTGCTTAACAGCTTTGGCCTTTCTAGCCCTACCCCCCCCCCCCCCTTAAGGCTCAAGTGGTCCACTCATGAGACAGCCTTCCTCCTTTTGAAGAGAGCTGCACTTGATAATTTTGCAAGATGCCTGTGAACACTCACTGATCCTGAGACCAGCAGGAGAGCAACCAGAAGCCCCGTCGGGCTGATTTAAAAGCGCACACCACTCAATCCTTTGGCCCCCCCTTCTCCACCCCCCCACCCCTCTTCGTTTTTGGTCGCCCACTCGCCCCCATACAAATGCATGCAGAATATCCACTGCAGCAAAATGATACTCTTACCCCCCGTGGTTTAAGGCGTACGGGATCAACTGACCCATGTACTCTGCGCCTGTTAATGTGATTGTCCAAATTACTGTAAATGTATTTGAAGTTTAAGAATGAGACTCTTTATGCGGAAAGGACGTTTCGATCTTGGGCGCAATGCTGGACCTGCAATGGTTAGGAAAGGCCGATTTTGACATGTCCTTGTGTTTATTTCATTGTATTTATTGTATTCATTGGACATTTGAGAGGTGCCTATACAACAAATGCTCTTTCAAGGCGCCACAAGACAAAAAAGGGTTGGGGTGGGCAAGGGAGAAGGCTACAATTACGGTCCTATTGGGCCTTGGGATATTCGGACCGTGCAAGTGCAGAACAAGAAGTGCGAGGGGGGGGGAAGGGGAAGTGCAGCTTTGGAACCAATGAAGTACTTAGGTGGGAAGGGAAAAGTGAGGGGGAATTGGTCATTAGGGGGGCAAAAGGCAAGTGCAATCGGAAGCCAGTAAGCACAGGGAAGGGGAAGGTAAGGAGCTCGGGAGGGGTGGGGAGAAAGGGGCAAGTGCCTTGGATAGCACGTAAGCAGAGCGAGGGGGTCTGGCATTAGAGGGCCTGCAACCCTCTTATACTCGGAGGGGACCAAGGATCCAGACATGGAGGGGGAGGATGAGGATGAAGAGGGAGAAGGAGGAGGAGGATGATGATGATGATGATGAGGAGGAGGAGGAGGAGGAACATCTGCCCCCCCCCCCTCTTTGTTTGGAGAAGCGACAGACTCGCAGAGAGTTGGAGGTAGCAGACCGAAGGGCTCTGGTAGGGAGGTATTTGGGGCGAGAGAGCAGGATATAGCAGGGTCCCAGGCCCCAGAAAGCCTTGTGGATGATGTAGAGGGTCTTGAATTTGATCCTAGCAGCAACTGGGAGCGAGTGGAGAGAAATTAGGGCTGGAGAGATGCAGTCCCTGCGTGTATAAGTTGAAGGGGACGGTGGGAGGTAGAAGGAAGGTTTAGGAAGAGGCTGTTACAGTAGTCCAGCCAAGAAAGGACCAGATCTCTGGAGGCATGGAGTTTCTGGGGGAAGGTAAGGAAAGGGAGAGCACCTCTGAGGAGGTGTAGCTGATGGTGGGACGTCTTGGCAAGGTCCGCGATGTGAGCAGAGAAGGAGGGAGAGGAATCAAAGATCACACCAATGTTTTTTGCAAAACCAGAGCTGTGTATTGCTACCCAGCAAGCCCAAATGCACTCCTAGGGGACCACAATCCCCAATTTTCTAGAATAGACCAGAACACAAAAAACGGAGCTGAAACTCTTGCTTTTAGTGAAGAAGAAGCACTAAGAATACTGGAGTTGATCAAATCTGTAGGAGTCGAAATCACAGCAACTGATAAACCTGAAGCTCTAATATGGCAACTTGAATGGAAGATATGGAGGGAGATCAATCTTCAACTCCACGCCTCTATTCTGGCTCGATATTATACCACCAAGAGAATACCGAGGGGCCTACGTGTTAACTTAGAGCTGATGCTCTGTAAGTAAAATCCCGCTTTTGTTAAACGGTGGCACCAAATTCTGAATAAGTGCTTGCTCGATGTTATACTACTAACAATTGAGGAACTAGCGCATTCACTAAAAAATGTGAACGAAGATATACAAGGACTTAAAACTTTGCTGAGTAAAGGCTACACCGCGGATCAACTTAAGCAGATCCTAGAGGAGACAAATCAGAAATTGGCAAGCTATAAAGAAGAACTTGAGGTTAAGAAGATCAGAAAATTCAGACGTGATATGCAGGACTACAAGCTCGATATTGTTTACAGCTGGCAGGCATACTACGGTCATTTTAAGAATAAACCTAACTTTAGTAATTCATGGAAACCAGGTCAACCGCCGGCAGAGAATACCTCATCGGATGCCTCAAATACGGAACTTGAAGTCACCCCAAGCCAGAATCCAGAGACAACATCAGGACCAAGTGCAAAGGATCCAGCGGCTACTTCAATGGCTATTTCAACATCTCATCTTACCATCTATCGAAAATGGAATTACAAGTCCTGAAGAAAGGTTTATCCTTTGTCCCTAACAACAACAGCACATTGCTCCATGAAAAAATAGACTTTTTCAAACTCATGAGAAAGTTGAAATTGAGGGTCTTCTTCGATTCATTAGAGGAGGACGCCACATTGAAAGAACCACACAGATTCTTGGAATTAAGTCCCAAAAGTACCTTTTTAATTCACCGATACAGAATCATATTCTAGCTACCTTCGAGAAGACAGTACAGCAGGACTTCCAGAGAATACAATTTAAAACTAACACTCAAGGCAATTTCACAATTAGGGAACGCCAGACACTTAAAAATCTTTTGGACAATCGGGACGTTATTTTCAAACCAGCCATCAAGGGGGGGAGCCTTGGTTCTCATGAATAAACAGGGCTACATTGATGAAATCGAACGCCAACTGAATGATGGAGAGACATATATGGAAGTACTCCTGAATCCTTCAGAATCAGTATGATCCCTCATTAAAGGAGTACTGGATGAGGCGGAAGAAAATGATGTCCTCTCAGAGAAAACACGTCGCTTCCTTGAAAATAAACATCCCATCATGCCGGTTATGTATTGGCTACTACCCAAGATACATAAGACATTAATTAAACCGCCGGGACGTCCCATCATAGCGGCGACAGATAATCTCCTAGAACCATTGGCTCAATACCTAGACAGAATCCTGCAACCTCTAGTTCAGGAAACTACTACTTACGTCAAAGATACAATGGATTTCCTACAGAAACTTAAAAGTGTGCAATTTGTTAAAGGGGGAGACCTGATGTTCACCATGGATGTAACCTCGCTTTACACAAACATAGTACATGAAGCAGGCTTAGAAGCAATTGAATGGCTGTTACTGCAAACTGACAAATGTCAGGGCGATAGACTTTTTGTATGAACCCTGCTGAAAGTGGTGCTCATGAACAATTTTTTAAAATTTCAAGATCGATTCTTCTTTCAAATATTGGGCACGAGCATGGGTGCAGCTATGGCACCGTGCTATGCGAATGCATACATGTACTACTTGGAGCATGAACATATCCTTAAATCACCAAGATGGATGAGACATCTCTCACTATACGTCGGGTACATCGATGACCTCTTCGGACTATGGACAGGCCCTGAAGACGACCTACACAACTTCTATGAAATGATGAACGGAATGCACCCTCGGATCAAGCTCACTACTGAGACTAGCAACATCACCATCCACTTTCTGGATGTTGAAATATATGTCATCAATACCTCACTAGAGACCAGGATTTATATGAAACAGACTGACAGGAACAGCCTGCTGCTTGCTACGAGTTTCCACCCTAAGAACAGTTGACAGCGTGCCGTTAAGCCAATTTCTGCGCTACAGAAGGAATATCTCTGAGAACACTGAGTATGAGCGCCAATCGTCACTACCTGAGACTAAATTTAAGTCAAGAGGTTACAATCACTCAAGATTGCTGAAGTGGCGGAGAAAGTTAGGGGTACGGATCGAGATACACAACTGGTTCCTAAACCACCCAACTCTGGGAGCTGCTAGTCTATGTTACAACTTATTCTATGCAGAGCATGAAGATAAAGAGGGCAATCCAAAAGAATTGGACAATGCTGGGAATGGACCCACAGTTACAACTATTTCAAGAATTGCCCACCTTCGCATACAGAAATAGTAGGTCCTTACGCAAGAGTTTAGTTAAAGCAGAAGTACCATCTCCTCGAACACAGAATCAGTTCAAGGGTTCCCTGCCACAATTGCCAGCACTGTGGGAATATCATCAAAGGCAACAGCATATCACACTCACTCTGGCAAACCGATTTCACTTAGACATTCCTGCACTTGTGATGCCCAAAATGTGATTTATGCATTGAAATGTCCTTGTGGCTTTTATTATGTGGGCATGACCACCAGAAAAGTGAAAATGAGATGGTCTGAACATAAATCAAATATCCGCACCAAGAGCCAAAGGTCCCCGGTATCTTCACACTTTGAGGAAGCACGACACACCATTGCACAACTGAAATGTGTTCTCTTAGAACAGATCACAATGGGGAGCAGGGGTGGGGATGTGCAGCATAAACTGCTACAACGGGAAATCCTATGGATTGAACTGTGGGACTCATTGAGCCCTCGAGGCATGAACACTGAGTTTGACCTTATGTGCTTCGTATAACACTGACATGTTTGTCGTTCAGTTGAAGAAGCTTGGTTATTCACCCGAATTTGCATGTGACTATGTATGAATGATGCATGAGGCCATTTACAATGAGTCACTGCGGCGGACCGGCTTGTGTCACACAGTCTGTATTGAGCTTCCATGTCTGTATCTATATATGCCTGTAGAATTGAATTTGAGTTTGTACAAGTGTTGCAGAGAATGTAGTTATACAAATAACTCATGCAGCTGTGATGTGATGTCTAGATGTAGTTGACACCTTACCCCGTGAAGCTACGTGCAAGCACCCTTATCTACACTCCTAGTTGTTTGACTCCTGTAACATCCAGTGAGAGTTTTTGAGCACTATTTTATCTTACGAGGCTTTTTATTTTAGGAGGCTTGTTGCCTCATGACACGCTATGGGGGCATCCCACGGATTCATTCGAACCGCAGTTGTGTCCCCATGCGTGTCTTCTAATTCAGACCTCTGACTACATTACTATACTTGTGACATACTATATGGGCACCGCGCTGATTCATCCGATCCACGGGTTGCCCCCACTTGCGCCCGTGACTGCCCCTTTTCTCCTTACGCGACACGCAATTTACTAGACTGGACATCTTTACCTGATGGCTGACCAGACTTATCCTCCGCGTCATGGGGGCACCCCGCGGTTTCTTTGGAGCTGCGGTTGTGCCCCCATGCGCGTTCGAGATCATTTTACCTTATCATAAGCATCTTAGCCTTTGTCCCCTGTGACTCTCACGGAGACCTGAGTTTGACGTTGGACTCTTGGAGGTTGGGACCTCTAGCAGCACTTTTGTTGCGTTTGTCTTGACAACAAAGCACTGCCCTGTGCCCACACCAAGTTGGCCGCGGGGTTGCCAGGACGATGCATAATGCTACAGCTCACTCACACCACGCGCTCAGCTGCGGTTACACCAAACGGAAGAGCTTGCGTCCCGAGGTAAGTTAAACACACGGCTCGGTGCGAGTTTGTGTGTCCTCATGCCGGAGGGGCAATGGCCCCATTTGCGACGTTGTGTTACTTAGAGATCCAATTCAGAAGGACATTGATTTCTAACTTTATAACTTGATCTAACATCTCTTTACCAGTTTGAATCCGGAACGGTTTAGTTGCTTCCGGATTGAGCACCCTGCTTCTCCCCAACTCCTTACAAACCTAGTTTGAGCTACCTACTAGATTGTTATGGTATTGCAGCTTCCTATATATGAGCCTTTTAGTGCGTTGAAGCACTCAGCTTTATATGAGCCTTTTAGTGCGTTGAAGCACTCAGCTTTATCGATCTCCCCAGCATTATATACATTGCAGGAGTCACCTGCTAATTTGTCTTGACAATACATATCGGAGGCATATTATTACAAATGGGCCATTTTGTTTATTCTAGAACTTCAATTGACTGTACTCTATCAAAGCCCAGTCCTTTTGGATTACTGCCAGAAGGCTGGGTAAGTGGATGGGTGCATTCCGTCTATGTTGTTATTGTGTTGAATACTTATGGGACTGTTGGAGTATTTGTCCTGGGTTCTGATATTCCCCTTTTTTCTCTCCTGTACGACTGTAAGTTCATTCACTGGACCCCTCCCTTTTTCTCAGAGAGGTTAGTGTATCTTACTTACCATACATCTTTGTCTATTGAATTTGAGTATAGAAGCTGAGAGTAATTACTAAATAGATGTCTATTTCCATTACCCTCTAGGGTCTGTTGTATGAATGCGATTACGAATGGGAACAGTTAAGTCCATACCCTGAAGATGGTTCTATGAACCGAAATGCGTCAGTTATCTTTTGATACTCAAAAGGGACTTTTTCTGGAAACGTATGTTAATTGGATCAATTGATCAATGAAGCGACAATTTGCTAATACTTGAAAGTGATCTGCACAATGCCTGTTGCTGCAAGGCATTTCCTGTATTGAAAATGTTCCATGTCCTGTGTGTTACATTGACAAAATATGCTCTGTGTAAATATGGGATATATTGCAAATCTGATTTCCTCACTTCGAATGACTTTTGTACTTGAATGATTCAAATTCAAGAGTTATCTCTACGATCTGGTTCACCTATATATTTGACATTGATTTGTGACGCTTTATTTTGAATGATGTATAGTTAACAGCCATTTGATACAAGTTGATTAGAGATTAAGCAACGTTTTGAATTCGAATGTCTGCCATTTTGGCAAAAATATTTATGAAAAGTATTTGTGTAATTGGGGATTGTGGTCCCCTAGTAGTGCATTTGGGCTTGCTGGGTAGCAATACACAGCTCTGGTTTTGTTCGATTGTTCTGTCTCAAGTGGCCTTGTGACGTCAGCCCGCCTGCACATGAAATAATCTGCACATGACACCTGAATACTTGTTGATGAATATCCCCCCCCCTAAAACTCTTCTATAGAAACAGTGAATGATCTTTTACACAGATCAGTGCACCCCTACACCTCACCCTTTGTACCAATGTGTTTTGCCTCATAGGTGGGGGAGGGGAGAGAGCCCATAGAAGACGGGCAGAGGGAGGGAGGGAGGGAGGGAGGCAAGCAAGGTGGGAGCAGGGTCCCAATAGAGAGGATCTCAGTCTTATTGGCCTTAAGGCAGAGATCACTGGCAGCACTGAGGACTGAATGGCAGTCCGACATGAGCGAGGAGGAAGGAGAGGGAAGCTTGAAGGAGAGCTGAGTGTTGTCTGCGTAACACTGGAAGTGAGGGGAGAAAGCAGAGATTAGGCGGGCCAAGGGCACAAGGTAGACATTGAAGAGCCACAGCAAGAGGAAGGAGTCTTGAGGGACGCCGCAGGTGGAGAGTGTGATAGGGGAGAAAAGGACCCAGTTGAACCTGGAAGGGTCTGTTGGAGAGAAGGTCAACCAGTCAAGAGCCAGACCTGTGATGCCAAGGGAGGCATAGAGTCAATTTATCAGGGTGGCATTGTTGACCGTGTCAAAGGCGGAGGAAAGATCAAGGAGCATAAGAACGGAAGGAAAGTTAGAATCAAGGTAAGAAAGAAGGCCATCACGGGTGTTCAGTAGAGCAGTTTCTGTGACTCTGAAGCCAGACTGATGGTCGTGAAGACAGCCAACAGAATCAGAATGCTGAGTCAGCTGGGAGATGGCAATCTTCTCTGAGTTTGCCAAGGAAAGGGGTAATGGAGACAGGGCGATAGTTTGCAGGACAGGAAGGGTCAAAAGAGGGCTTTTTAAGGAGGGATTGCACAATGGAGTGCTTGAGGGAAGGATCCAGTGACAAAGGAGTGGTTACATAAATCAGCCAGGGAAGGCACAATGGAGGCAATAATGTCCTTGATAGTTCTAGAAGAACAGGGGAGCACCTGTTTGGAGGAGACTTTCATAGAGCGGACTAATCTAGAGACCTCATCCAGTGCTATGGGAGAGAAGGAGGAAAGAGGTAGGGAATGGGGGAGGGGAGGTAAGGCAGACAAGGTGGCCGGGGCAGGAGGGGGGTAGAGGAGAGTGAGGACAGAATGTCCTGGGTTTTGGAGAGTAAGTGGGAGGCCAGAGAGGGACAGAGGGACAGGGTTGGAGGTGGAGAGGTAGAGACTGCAGAATAATTGGCAAGTTCCTTGCAGATTTTCACAGTTGCTAGAATTGTTAGAGGCCCCAGAGATGTGGGCTTGGATGTGAGCCCTCTTCTTTGAGAGAATGGAGAGTCTGTATTGCCTTTGGAGCAGGTGACAGGACAGTTTGTCAGAGGGTGCGTCTGACACTGCCACCTCTGCTCGGCCACTCTGCATTTGTGTTAGAGCGGCTAGGTCAGAGTTGTACCAGGTGTTACGCTTGGAGGCCGGTTTCACGCGAATCCTCATAACGGGGGCAAAGATATCAAGGGTATTGGAGATAGATGAAGATTAGCAAGGAAAGAGTCAGTGTGGGTGTCCATAGGAGGAGAGGGGAGGGGAGGGGAGGGGAACTGCCTGGAAGGATGCTGATAAAATATACAAACTTAAATAGTGGAAACAAAAAAGAACTCTTACCACCATGATTCAGCAATCCTCCCATTGCACCGGGAAGCCCTTTGAAATCCTGAAACTATTAGAAAAACCAAAGGCATTCCAAACCACCTTCCAGCCCACAAACCAGTACTGTTTCGCGGTCCCATCCGCCTTTTGAGGCCAAAGTTTCCAATGCAAGAAACAAAATAAAAAAAAGCCCAGAGCACTATCCTCGCACCCAAGGACCAGTTGATTATCAAACCTAGGGTACATGAACAACTTGTCTTCTCGTTTGCTCCAATCTCTGTTCCAGACATGCAAAAAATGCTATCCCCATGCACCTCACTTCATATTCTTCCACCAAAATTGATTTTGGAACGCAAAGATTTATTTGCCCTATTCCTGATCAGATTTGTAAATGCCTCTTTTAAGGATGGCTCGGTACCCAACTCAATCAAGAAAGTCACAGATGCCCCTCTCCCCAAGAAGCCCAAAGGGAACCAAGCAATCTTAGACCGATCACAAACTGTCAGTTACTCCTTGTGTTCTTAGATAAATGTGCCATTTTGCAGCTTCAAGCACACGTGGAACGTAATGGCAACCTCCATGATCGGCAATCAGGCTTCTGACCTTCCTTCAGCACCGAGACAGCTGTTGTCAACCTCCAGTCCCACATGTTAAAAATCATGGATGAGGGGAAAGATGGGATGTTGATCCTCTTGGATCTATCCGCCGCTTTCAACTTTATAGATCACACGTCTTCTGCACTCCTTAAGCCGTCTGGGTCACTGCTCTAAAGAGGCTGTTGGCTGGTTCCGCTCATTCCTCTCAAATCGAGAGTCAAGAATCCAGTGGGGCTCAGTTTTCTCCCCATCAGTGCCCATTACGTGTAGGGTACACCAGCGGGCGGACCTATCGCACGTGCTGTTCAATCTTTACCCCAGATCGATGTGCTCACTCCTAGACAACTTGTGTGCATATTTTACAAACTATGCAGATGACACCCAAATAGTCATGGAAATTAGTGGCGACAACGCCAAGGACTCGACTACCCTAACCAACATCTATAATCAAATTGAAGACTGGATGTCAAATAACTGGCTATGCCTAAATGGCAGCAAAACTGAGCTCCTGATTTTTGGCTCACGGCAGGCCGGGAGCAAACTTAGCACAGACTACAAAAGTTGGAAACCATGACATCCAATTACAAAAGAAGGTTAAAAACCCAGGGTGTTCAATTGGAGGCCTCCTTAAATACAGATGCTCATGTTAACAACGTGAGTCAGAACTACAATTACCATCTACGCCTACTTGGGAACATTTGCCATTCTATTACAGAAATGAACTACGCAATCATCGCCCGAGGCAACAATTTAACCAGACTCTACTACTGCAACTCTTTATTATATGGAGCCTCACTCTTCAACCTTAAGAAGTGTCAGATTATACAGAATGATGCAGTGTGTATTGTCAAAAAATGTTACTAGAAGGACCCACATCTCAGACCTCAGAAGAGACCTACACTGGTTACCGATGCAGGAATGCATACATTTCAAAATGGGCATCATGGTCCACCATTGCCTCTTTGGAATGGCCCCTGCTTACCTCAAACCATTGACCCTGCTTTACTTTCCCTGTAGAACCCTATGATTTTCCAGCCAGGGGCAGGTGCTGGCTCTGAGCTTCAAACGCACTAAAGGCCTAGGAAGATCGTTCCCTGCAAAGGCAGCATATTTTTGGAACGCATTGCCACCCGCACTTAAACTAGAGGCAGACGTAAAATAGTTTCGGAAGTCACTGAAAACTCTACTCTTCAAGTGTTCTGAGTAACAGCGTGGTACTTATTTCCCCAGGTCAGACTGTCTTGACCTCTGTGTTTGTATGAGCGTGTTTTTCACTGCGCCCTGATGCCCGTGTGCTGCTGGCGCATTATATATAAATAAAAAATAAGAATGAAGGTGGAGACAAAGGCAATCACTGACACTCGTTTCATCGGTTGAATGACGGAGAAGGAGACAGGCGGTGACGGCCGAGACATAGTAGGGGGATCTGAGAGAGGATTAGTGAGAGAAGGTTGGAGATAGAAATTTCAGAGGAGATGAGAGCATCCAGGGTATCTCCGGCAGTATGAGTTTATCTGTTTTATGTGCATGTTGGATCCTTGTCCTGCTTCTACACTCTTCTTATTTTTTTTTGTATGTGTCTCGGGGTTCGTATCTCTCTCCCAGCCTTGTACTTTCTTTAGATTATATGTGATGGGAAATCAATAAGGACATCTGCAAGTCATCAATTCTCCTTTCTTCCTCTTCTTACATGTATTGTTTGGCTCTTCTTCCTCGCAAACCGAATTCTGCATTTTGCTGTTTTTATGTGGTATCCAGTGATAGTTGCCTGCGAAATGGTCGCCAGGGGGTAGCATTCCCCATAATGTAGACTCCAAATGAAATCAAATACTTTCCCCAAATATTTGGACTGTAGTATATTATAGTAAATTATACCTGTCCTAGAATATGTGGGGGAGGGCTTTTATGGGTGCAGGAAAAAAGTCACCTACCTGGTGACTTTTTCCCAGCTGACATCACAAACAACCATTAGTGTGTTTCGTGTGAAGCAGCAGCCATCACTTGGCTAACTCTAAGTACAACAAGAAAATAAACACAAAGAGGGTAGCTGTCCAGTGCCACAAACAGTGGGGACAGACCTGTGATGGTTGTGTGGTGTTGTGATCATGTCGGGGGGGGGGGGGGGCAGGGGTCTTTATTCTTGCATCAGCATAAAACTGCCCTACAGCTGGGATGTGTAACACACAGCTGTCAGCATGAGCAGGACCTGGAAGGTAAACCTGACAGTCTGGTCTGGGGGAATCTATGTACCGAGTGCATTTGAATATTGTGGTTCCTGGGGATGAAAACATGTCAATTTCCAAAAGCCCCCCCCCCCCCTCCTACCCCCCCACCATATTATAATTGTTTGGTCCAAAGCAGCAGGAGAACAGGGGTTGGCTTGGGGAGAATAGATGTAAGCAGTGACTCACTCAGTGTGTAGGGGAGAGAGTCGGCGCAGCTAGGGTATCTGGGGATTGTGTCAATAGCCTGCCTGGCTGTAAATGGCAGAAATGTCCTTCTACCTCAGTTACTTCATTGACTCCAGAAATAGATTGCTACTACAATATTCAGTCCCATGGAATCGAAATATTACCACCCATACACAACCATGGTCTATGGATGCCATTTTTGGGAGTACAAAAATATTGTCTGTCAATTTGCCAGGGGAGTGGAGAGGAGTCACATAATTGACACTTTCTTCTAATATAAAAACCCACTTTCTTTATGCTCGGTGTCCTAGTTGGCCCAGCCTGTGTGTTGTGTATTTATTAAAAGAACACCATGAAACTGCAGTGATTTCTGTTTTAGATAGTTTGAGTAAATGGAACGACCCTGTTCCACGTTCTCAATGCAATTGACCAGATCTACAGCCTTGGCGAGGGCTAGAGCAGGCTACTAGGAACTTCTACGACCATTCTCGGCGAGCCTCGGCTTGAACACAAAATAACACTTGAACTAACACATCCCATTCACATTTAACTACACTGGATACATATTTAAAATTGCAACCTCACGCTAACTTTGCTGCACCCCCAGTCACAAATATTGCACGTGCAACATGAACCCCTCTATCTTGGTGGGACCTTTCCTGACCACCCCACCATTCCCCCCCCCCCCCCCCTTTAGTTAATACTTTCACTAATAAACGGAGGATAGCACAGGGGCAACGCGCTATTCTTTGAAGCAAGAGCAATAGAGGTTTGAATCCCGGATCCGCGCTTAGAAGCCGAACTCGGGTACGGTATTGGGTACGTTTATAAAAAAACAATTACATAAAATATAAATAAATCAAAGTCTTGTTCTTTAAAACCATCTTCTCAGGAAAAAGACCTACCATCATATCTCACATTGGTCCCAATATGGGCATAATCTTCTGCTCGACAAACCCAACTCATCCCCCCACCATTTCCACAATCTACCCGCAGCTCCACACAATCATGCCCATTTGGTGGAAGCTGCAAGACAGCTTCAGAGTATCCATGTGATATGAAATGGTAGTGGTTCTAGCTTTGGACAGGGTCACAGTCATCATGGCAGACAGGAACAAAAGTTAAGATAAAATAGGCACTAGATTTCTCACAGCTAGACTCATCCAAGACGGCACCCAAGAAAGAGTCCAACCAAGAGTCATTTGTGATTCCTGCAGCAATGGTCTGTCATGGACCCATTCTCCAAATCATTTGGAGACACAAATGTACAGCACATGCTCCCTTTCTTCTGGCAGACCCCTCCCTCCGTAGCGGTTAGGTCGAGGATCTACCTATTTAGCAAGGCTATGAGCCTCAAGGCCCGCAGTTTTTCCATGATGGCACTAAAAGCTGATTAAGAAGAATTTATAAACCGCAGAAGTTTGTACGGTAACATCTGGAGCCACTTGGCATTTGCCGCGGCTTGGATGCAAGGTGCCAGAAGGGATGAAAAGAAGATCTAGATTTGACCAAACAGCAGGTACTGTTCAGGAATGTTCATCAAAGCTTTTGATGATGCCGCCGAAAGATAGTTGGATCTCTTGGTCTGTCACAATAGTCCCTCCTTTCTGTTATCTGACAGATTCATTGATATGTCCTTATATCATGAGAAAGGGGATTCAAGGGGCACAGGTGATAAAGGGGACACAGATGTGTCTATTAGGTGGGCAAGGAGCAAGTGTTCCTCCAGATTGACAAGGAAAGGCACATGTAATGTGGTGAAACTGCACACCTCGCCAGCCTAGATGGAACTGCCTGTAGGCGTATGATCCACAAGTCCAAAAAACTTCCCGAAGTGCAGCTGTACCTCCAGCCATGTTGACGATGTGAAGCATGCGCCAATAGGCACCATGTCATCGCCTTTAAAACACAGAGAAAAATGGGTACATGTCTGTATTTTAACAGGTTTTTCAGGCTCCTTAAGCAATATCCGATGTTGTATATATTTCTGCCACACATTTCCACATTCTTGGTGTACACGTGCCACTCCTTCTTATGAGAATCCCCTCATTCCTTCAGCTCTGCAACTCTTCACCCCTTGCTCCCATTGTTCATTGATGATAATGGACCCTTTTAAACTAAATTGGACTCTTTGCATACACCAAAAGGTCTCTGCTCTTTTATCTTTACAATATATAGCTAAACAGTCTTTGTCAACAGGTCAAATGAAAGGTGTGACTGATTGCCCTTAGAACTGAACCTCAGACCTTGCAGAAAGCTAGATTCACTAGGCACAGTGCATCTGCTTACTCTACTTCATCCAATTAAACATCCTAGGGACACCAGAAGCATGGGGGATGAGACAGAAGATGTAGCAAAATCCTACATATATATATATATATATATATATCTCTCTACATTATCTGCTGCAAAGCCATGGGCATCTATCATGGGGTCTACATTTTCATCGTCCTCATTGTTTCAAAAGGCAACATCAACATTTCCTTCATCAAACTTTATGATTCTAGATCAATTTAACCATTCACATCCATATTATTTGCCATCTTTGAACATGATGAAAAAGTAATATGAATAATCATCCTACTATACATTTTAAATCCAAAGTTCTCTCGAAAAATATTCCTAGTTTTTATCTACATCCCCCTTTTCCACTGGAATTAACTGTGAATCCTTAGGGCATACTTAAGTTTGTCCCTGCTCCTGTGCCAGTGTAGGGGGTACCAATATCCCTTTGCATGTTGCTAATGTGGACCCAACTCGTGTTGCCCTCTACCTCGACAGCAATCGGAGTTGTGAAAGTCACACGGTATGACCCTAGGAAACACCGCTCACTCCTGCGTTGCACAAAGGTCCGGACAAAAATCCAGTCCACAGGGAATAGTAGTTGCTTGTGCCATTCGTCGGATTCTTTGCCACTTCCTTCTATAGGCTGTTGGTGAGAAGACACAACATGTGAAGATATAATTCTGACACTTTTGGTTAAAGCCCTAGAGTACTCCATAAACTCCTCACCCATGACCTCTGCTGTCTTATGTGCATCTGATGCTCCGCTTGCAAGTGATGATTTCATGAGGGCTGAGTTGGTGCTCCTTCCCTGGCTGATTCCTCAAATAAAACAATGCTAATGTAAGGCAGTGCAACCATAGTTTACTTGAATCATTACTCATTTTTGCTAACCAGACCTTAAGAACCCCATTTAACCATTCCACGATCCTCCTGGCATGCGGGTTGTACACTGAACACAACCTGTGCTTTATTCTCAAGAGCAAAGTGATTTCTGAGAACATTAAAAAAGTGTGTTCATTTGTTGGACTTCAAAACCTCACAAATTCCCCACTGTGATAACTCACTCACCAGAAACTTTGCTGCAGACTTAGCATCAGGGTGTATGCAGGGGCCTACCTCAAGCCACCAGAAGAATAGACAAACTATGTCTATGAGGTACCAGTAGTTGTTAGATCTCGCAAGCATATCTACTAAGTCAATATGGAGTTCCCTAAATGGCCCAGAGGGCCTAGGCAAAACTACCCTTACTGACCTCATGGTGTTTCCAGGATTGAATTCCCTACAAACTATGCAGGTTCTTACAAATCTACTTACCTGTTCCTGGAGGTATGGTATAAACCATTCCTCCTGGAGCTCTGCTGCAATTTGTCATTGAGAAGTGTGTGACGAGTAAATGTCATGATGCCTACCCCCCGGACTTCCGGATCAAGTCCTTCAGTCCAGAGGGCAGACATCCAGCCCCTTATTGGAACCCACAAAGCCCCGGTTAGGGGCTTTATGGATTCAGTCCTGGCGCCATAGGCGCCAGGCTCATATATTGGATATGGCGCTAGGCTCATACAGTCAAACTTACCTCATGCAGACCATGCTGCAAGGAACTCTAGTATTGGCCTTTGTGAGGCCAGGGAAGGACTACTTTTCTTCAGGGACTATTTTTTACTTGGGTGTGGTGCTTGGAGCTATTTACCTCGGATTACTTTGGAAGCTATTTAACCCACGCCCGAAGAGCAGAACACGCTTCGTGTTATTCTGCATTCAGCAGCGTAACGCTCACCGTGCCTACAGCCAGCATCCTGTTACCTGCCACACCCGCTCCGAGTCCGGACCGCATCCTGGGAAGAAGAAGAAAAAGTTAGAGCAAGAACCTACCTTCTAATCTTCATCAGCTCCTGAATCCACCGCATTCCTGCACAAGGAAAAAGACTTTGAAAAAATAAACGCGTTGCACCGCTAGCAACTGCGCCGCGCCATACTTACCAGTCTTCACAGCATCTACACGATCCAGCGCAGCTTACATCTCTTCGTAGCTGCATTCTCGGCACCTAGAGGAAGACAAGAAAAAACAAGGTGAGCCGAGGGCAAACATAGACAATCTTGGTTACCGCCAGGCACTTACTTGATTTGCTGCCCGAGGTAGAATTCTTCGCCATCCAGCATCTTCTTACACCCCACCTGTAAGAAGACAAAAGCACTTGGTTAGAGACATTTAGCATCATTATTTTCTACCGGACAGTGCTGGGTAATACAGACTATTACCTTAGCACGACCTGCTGCCAATCAGGAGAATTCCTTTTGGAACAAGCTGCAAGATAAATAAAGTAAAAGGGAAATGAGTGAATAGCAGACATTAGAACTCTAAAGACTATATAATTACGGCTCCACGCCACATACCCCAGAGCCCTATTTCGTCTGGAACTCGCCCTATTCCTTCGATCCAGAGAAGTAACTGGCATTCTACACGCCCCTGCAATCAGCAGAGGATGGAGAGCTCATCATTTCAAGCACTAAAGTGAGGACATAAAGGGAATATCGGAGGTGTTCAGTGGGAACGAATTGGGTGCAGGTATCCTCGCAATCCACAGGTGGCTAACTCCCTTCTACTGTTTTCAGGAAACTACTCTTACAGGTCAAGCAGACAAAACTAGGAGGGCCAGTCCAGTCAGCCATCTCCGCCCTACGAGTCACGCTGGTGGAGACCACTGCTGTTCAGTTCCGTTCAACGCCCCTGCGGGAACCGGGTGAGCATAACAGTAATGCTCTAGAGCCAAAAGAACAGTTTTACAGCCATTACTTCCTTGCCCATCAGCTCCTGTCTCCACAGCAAATCTGTAGGTGAGGGAGAACATCCGCTTTTTTGCCCAAACCTCCTGTTCCTCCTTTAGGTGCTTTACCTTGCATTTCTATGATTTGGAGTATCAGAACTGCAGTGTATTGAGCAGCCAACTGTACCTGCTGGGACACCGTTTACATTTTCTGGGAATCTCTAAACGGCAAATATGTGGCTTCTTTCACTGCCCTGTTTGTGGCATCATTTCCAAGTGCTATTGCGTTAGTAAGATTAGTATGCAAAGCACATTTTAAAATGGCTACCTCTGTGGACAGGGTTAACTCTTCAATTAGTCTGGATAGTCATGCAGCATGCTGGATAGTGATCCTGTCAGATCTCTTAAATCCTCTTCTCTGCCACCTTGATAACCAACAATGTACAGTGGAGGTTACATACGCAGAGTCAGAATAAATAGTGACCGATGTGATGGCTCAACCATGATTCTTCCAGAGAACCTGCCTCGAGACCCTTCTCATGTGGCCAAGGAACGGCAGATGCTTCCTGTTCCCCCGCCCCCCCCCCCCCCACCCGAACATGGGGGGGAAGGGGTGTTCTACAGGAGGATCACATGGGATGGGAAGCCGGTCAGGGAGAATGGGAGACCCCCTTATTTGCCTTTCCTAGAAACCCTCATCTCCTAATGGCTTATTTTAAAGGAAGTAGGGAAAAAAGGAACTTTGCCATTAGCCACTTCAAGTCCCATAATTCCCTAGGTACTGGGATGAAGAAGAGGGCTAAATAGGTGCAATGTTGCAGGAGTGGTCAGTTCGTTAATTCAGATGACCCACACCTGAGGGAGACGGAGAGGCTTAAAAGGCCCCCACAGGCGCAGCCCATAGGGAAGAGCAGAGAGCAAGAGCAGTGTGGTTCATGCAGCCAGCCCAGACAGGGGCTGGAGGAGAGAAGATGCCAGGGCCAGGACCACTGTTCAGAAGTTATCAGCTGCCAGTCCTGCGAGTGTCTGTGTCTCCCAAATCCTGAAGTGCAGAGGTGGTGCAGTGGGAAACATGCAAGAGGAAAGCTTGCCCTCTGGAGACCTGTTGCTCAGCAGGAAGCGAACATGAGGGAAGCTTTCCTTCCCAGGAGGCTGTCTGCAGTGGCTGCGTTCACCCGAGGGAATCAAGGCAGTCTCCAGTGGCTGGCCTGCACTAGAGGGCCCCAGGAGCCAAAGGAGCTTCAGATGCAGGTAGAGGCGGTGGGCTAAGTGAAGCAGTTTGCCGGGTCGCAAGGAGCCACAGAAGCAGACGTCCCGCAAGCGGCAAGGGGATCGGAAGCACACGTCTTACCCAGGGAGTTCACAAGCTGGTAGTGACCCCGGAGCGCTCCAAACCTGCTCTCGTGTTCCAGGCAGGAATTCGTCAAGTAAACAGCACTCACATATGAGTGAAGGTAGTTCCCAAATGAATTTTGAATACCAGACTATTCAAAAGCAGCAAATGCCACAGCAGAAGGGGGGGGGGCTAATGAAAGGTCCATAAGTTGTGAAACCTGTTGCCCACCTTGGTACAACATATGCTAAAAGCTGGTATTAGCTCACAATGCCAAAGCCAAGGGAGAAACGGAATAAGACCCTAGGAGTCTCGGTATTTGGTTACTTGTGCAGTGGGAAACAAGAGTGGCAAAAGACTGCCCTTCTGGAAGAGGATATTCAGAAGGAGAGTAGCATTATTTACAGAGGAGTATTAAAGAGCAGCAATGTGAATCTTGTTTTCCCTGAAGTTGTTAAGCTTTAAAGCTGCAAACTGATGAATACTGTGACGCTGTTGTTAACCTCTTGTCAGTTGATCTTAACCACAAAAGCACTTGTGAAACGCTGTTCGGGCAGGTGAGTATATCTGGATTGTAAACCATTGGAGGAGTAGACCTGGCATGGAGTAAACCAGGTGGAAGCTGAAGTGGTACAAAGTGGCCCTGACAAGAGACCATTTATGTTGCTTGTGTTTCTGAAGAAAGAGCTGTGTAAAGCTGTTACGTTCTACAGAAATACAACTTCTTTGTATCAGTTGTGGCAAATCATCCTGACCAAGACCATTATTGTTGTTATTGATGAACTCAGAAGATGTTCTTTATCTAAGGAGGACATATGGTACAAGGAGAAGAAGCCTTTTATTTTCTTTGTTGAATCATTGGAGTGTTGGAACTTTCTGTTGACAAATTGAAGTTGCAAAGAACTGTGTTGGAACATTGTTGCAAACCAGGATTTCCTAATGTTCGTTTTTTTTTTTTTTTGAACTGTGAAGCAGTAATCTGTGGAAAGGGAACTCGCCCAGGTTCTAAGAACAGACTGTTGTTCCAATAAGAATTCAATCACTGTTGTGTTGAACGGCCATGCATTTCCTCATTTTTGTATTGTATGTAGAAGTGTGAAGGACAGATATCCTAGTGTTTCCTTTAGATTATTTTAAGCAGGGAAATCCTCACTATGGTAGGGATAGTGAAACGTTTATCCAACCTTCTAATTTAATAAAATGGCATTTGTTGAGAAAACCTCACAGTTGTCTGCCTCATTTTTCGGACTCCTCACACCACCTTTCCCTTACTCATTTCTAGTGCCTCTATAAGTGGCACTAGTTCTGCCGCTTGCGCTGAGTAATGCGAAGGCAACCGTTTCTTCAGTTGGACCTGGTATTCCCAATCCAGAAGGCCCACAATGGCTGCTCCATATGCCTCTCACCGGCATCCTGATTAATTATTGAGGACCCATCAACCAAAGGTGCCTCCCTCCAAAGCATCCTCCTTAACACTTGTCCTCTTTTCCTCTTCTCCCTTATATGTTGCACAATCATGGACAATGTCACATGGTTTCACTGGCTCAGCTACAGATGTCGCATGATTGACTAGGTGACATTGCAAGGGATGTATAGATGCATTTGATAGACTAACCTCATACCCCCGACTCTCTTTGGGTTGTCAAAGTCGACTTGGATATTTGCAAGAACGTAAAGACTGCATGCTCCACGTACAATGTCACCGGGAAACCCATGGTAATGGCTGAAGACTTTGAATTGCTAAAGCTTGCCCGCAAGTTAACTGTCCCTGCATCACTGAATGAGTTTGCTGTAGTATGGCCTAGCGATGTTCCCAAGGTCAGGACCGATGTTCATCACCTGCCCATTTGAGTGCAAAAAACAAATAAAATAGCTTCTTGTAATTCGGGGTTACCAAGACGGGAGCATTGCTGATCACGGCCTAGAGTTCCCAGAAGCAAGTCATCAATTCTTCAGACGATTCTATGGGGCCCTTTATGGTCTGCACTTCCTTAAGTCCCTGCAGTAAGGGCCTCACGTAACTAGAGAAGTCAAAGATCCAAGATCTACAATAGTTAGCGTCCCAAAAACTGCTGCATTTTTACTGCTTTTCACTGTGCCTGGCTGAGGCATATTCTGAACTGTTGTAGCTCTCTCTGGCATTACCTTTCTTCCTGCGGGCAATATGACTTGCCCCAAATATACTACCTCTGTCTGGCAGTACTGAAATGTTTCTTTGTCCACTTTGTACCCCTTCTCCACCAGCAGGGTAAGGAGTGTTATTGCATCTCCTCAACATTGCTCTTCTGAGGTGCTACTAACTAGCAAAGTGTCCACATAAGGGAATACTGAACTGGACACATGTAAATTCCCCAAATCCATTTTAACCACCCTGTTGGAAATACTCAGATTTACAGTACACCTTGGGCAACCTTGTGTGCTGGAATCTCTGACCACGGTACTTAAACGCTGTGAGGTACTGAGAATTGGAGTGTAAGGGGACCAAGTAAAATGCATTCTTTAAATCAATCACCATGAAGTGGGTCGACCCAGTAGGGATATTAGAGAATACCAGGATTCGGTATCACCAGAAATTCCACCTCAACAATATTATTGAGGGGGCGCAAATTCTGGACCATCCTCCAACTAGACCCCTTTACCTTCTTCACAGGGTAGATGGCTGCGTTACATGTAGACGCAGAAGTTTGCATTATGCCTTGCTTCAACAATGCCATAATGGTCTCAAATTCCCTTGTCCGCCTCTCTAGACATGGGGTACTGCTTAACATGTGGTAATATCGCACCAGGTATCAATTTTATCCTCATTGCTCCAACACTTTTTAGCAGCCCCACCTTATGAGGATTGCTGGTCCATAAATGGTCGGGCACCTTTCCCAGATCCTCCTTTCAATGGGGCGATGTATTTCTTACAATTAACATGGTCTGAGGTACTTCCCTTTGCTCCATCACTATCTGGCAAGGCACCCCCAATCTCAAAAACCATCTCTCCTGTGTTTTTGGTGTCTTTGAACAATTGCTTGTCGGACACGTCTGAGCGTTAAGGTCAAATCGATGCACAGAACTGTGCACCACTCTCTGACTTCCTCATCCGTGCCTGATAGAACCACCCTGTTCTTAATGACTACTGCTTCTAGGAGATTGTAATGGTGCCTGGTGTTACCTCCGGCAGAACAGGCATAAACAAAAACTCAATCAATTTCTCTGATTCCTGGGATGCAACTCAACAAAACAATTACCCCATAAAGAAACAAATTTGAATGTACTGCCCCCCCCACCCCCACTTATCGTGCTGTTACTACAGTACGCATGCAAATGCGCTGCTGCTCTTACTGGATACAAACCTGGAGTGGAGCATACTATACCTTCCTCCGTGAAAGCAATCAACATGTGGAGTCGACCGAGGAGATCTCTGCCCAAGAGATTTGCCGGGGTATCCGTGCAATACAACAAAGGAGAAAATACATTTTGTGTACTTAGCTTAATACGTATATCTTCAGTGTAATACCTGTGTCAATTGTTTTGCCTGACAAGTGGAGCTCGCCTTCCTTGATGCAAGATTTTGTAGCCCCTGTATTCACCATGAACAAAAAACATTTGGTCGCACACCTGTCCAGGATTCCTCTTCTGGATCGGTGGTAACGGACAGGACTGGACACATCAGAGATCCCTGTGGGCTGTCCTACTCTTGGTACATATGAGCACTGGGGAGCGAGAGAGGATTCCCTCCAAACGCACTTACTACAGTGTAAAGAGTGACCATTCCTTGGGGGACCTTACTCGTTTCCGCCACAATCCTTTCCCTTAGCTATTTACTTTAGTTATACTTCTCAGTCTTACGCAAAAGACAGCATCTTATCCATAAAACACATGCTGGCCAATATCTCTGATATATCTTCTTAACTCGAGCATAGGAGCACCATTTCTTCCACTACAATACTGCTGCTGTCTTCATCACTAGTACAGTACTGTTTACTACAATACCATATTTTCCTGACTCCTGAAGATACCCTTCACTACCTTGACTAACTAAGAAAAGCGAGGCAAGGGCCTCTGCCCGCACACTCAATACAAAATGAAGGGTGTCAAGGATATACTTCAGGAAGGTATCTATGGGTGGACTTACCATAATATGCCACCTCACCACTAGGTGAGGGTTCCAGCCAACCAGACAAGCAAACTGAAGCGTATCAGGACAAACCTCACAATGGACATGCTGGTGCAAGATACCACCTCACACCTCTAAAATAACAAACTAGGTAAAAATATATACGAAGGACTAACAACTCAAAACAGTTCACTAATTTCTTCAAAGCATTCACCCTTTCAATCCACGTAACCTCGGCTAACTCCACACACATTCTCCAATTCTACCCTTACCAAAAAACCCTTAAAAGAAAGAAACAACCCTCTTTTCTTCCTCCATTTCTCCTCTTGCTTTACCCTCAAAAGTGCAGTCCCGAAGTGGTGCTCTTTCAATTTGCCCTGCACAGCTGCTCCACAGTACTATGCCTCAGAGGAACCGATAGGTCTTTAACCAATATGGCACCCATAAACCTCTCTTTTTCACTATGCATGGAAGACTGGTCCCTGCCGAGAGGCGCTGCAGCCGAGTTGTGCGGAAGGGAGACCCCAATTGTCTCGGAGCCCAGGGTCGCTTCGTGGTTGCCAAAAATGTAGGGGTGGACCTTCAATCACCTTAACCCACCTCTTAAGCAAGTGCACGTGGAGTCAAACTAATCCCCCCCCCCCCCCCCCGCCAGAGTCTTCCTGAACCACACAAGTTGGCACATTATACACATTTTTTCAACAGTTAAAACACTCCCAATTATTTTATTACAAATCACCCCCACACGTGATTGGTTTTAACCTATACAAATAAATCCAATCTTTCCCTAATTCCCCCATTCTCATTGGTGGCAGTTATCTTAACTACCATCTTCAGCTCATGTGCAGAACACATCTCTTTTTAGGATTGGTCAATGGCAGGTCATGACATCATCATACAGTTACACATTCACATGCAAACATAATTCATTACAAGTCCCTGCTGGTCTGAGACCTAACCCTAAAATGTAATTGCACATGGTTTTCATGAATACTACAAACGACATGAGGAGCAGGAGAATAAACATGTTCTTTTTGAACTGTTGATGACTATCTCACCCACCCCAACTCCCTATCACCATTGGAAAATTCAAATCTAACGAATACCGCTTCAGCATGCATGGCACATCCTAAATACAATCGAAACACAGGGAGTATTGGTTTGCTCTGGCCTCAGGTGTCCTTCACTCCACGTTTACTGTTGGTCAGAAGCAAATATCTGAATCCGTCTGCAGTCAGCATGCACTTAAAAAAATATTACATCTGCATTTGGGATACTGCCAAGCCATTCAAAACCCTGGGCCGGTCTGTTGGCTTTCCATCTGCTAAGGTCGTAGTTACTCATTATAGTCCTCTGGTCTCTGAAACCTTGCAAAACCAGTTTTTCCAAGTCACTTAAAATTCACCTTGCAAACCTCTGTTAAAGAGAAGACGCTACATGTGGATGTATAAATCCCCTGTGTATGTATATACCAGTGTGCATGCATGTTTAATAACTACCATGTTCTCTTCACAGTGGGTCCTCCATGACAAGTCTCCTTCCTCGCATGCGCATTATGAAACTTCTCATTGCCCAGCCTCAAGGCCCTTCATTGCACACTGTTTCTGGATTGTTTTTATATTTAATTTGGTGCTTTTGGCATTTATCTTGCTGCGTGTTTACAATTCTAAGATGTATCAACTTGAAAACAAAATAACACTTGAAGTAACACCTCCCATTCACATTTAACTACACTTGATACATATATAAAATTTCAACCTTGTGCTAACTTTGACGCACCCCCAGTGACAAATATGACACATGCAACATGAACCCCTCTATCTCGTGGGAGCCTTCTTGACCACCCCAACGTTGTCATGTTGCAGACTTTGTGGAGAATTCAATGTTTTCCTCGAAGTCAGTGGAAGTACCGTCTGGCTGTAGCAACATGTTGTTTCTTCTGTGAGGGGACAGCCCTGACCGCCCCATTCTGGATAACCTGCATCTAATTAATTTTAGAGTTAGAGGTACCATCCAGCAAGCTGTTACAGTAATCAAGCTGAGCATTGATTAGGGCTGAAGCAATAACAGCTCTATTCTATGTGGAGAGGTAGGGGCGTATTTGCCTAAGCAGGTTGTTTAAGTAGATACAGGGTAAACACAGTTGAGAACATACTTATCGAAGCAGAGCGTGGAGTCAAAGTATACTCCCAGAGTTTTCACATGGGGGGGAGAAACCTTAATAGACCACACAGCAATTGAGAAGTGACTACAACATGAGTCAGGTTTTTTTAGCCTGGTGGCAGAACACATGATCAATAGCTCTGTTGTGCCATCGAGAGCTAGAGAGTTCAAAGCCATTCAAGATTGGAAAACAGCATGGATGTTATTGATGGCTATGGTATCATGGGCATTCACACCGGACAGTTCCCAAAGAACCTGGATGGTGTCGTCTGCATAGTTTGTATAGCAGGCCCCCATGCCAGCAAGCCGATCAAACAGTGGCCTGGTATAGATATTAAACAGCATGGGGGAGAGGTACGAGCCTTGAGGAACACCACAGGTAAGTTGGATTGGGGATGCCTGAAAATCACTCATTGCCAACCTAGCCCTGCGGGGTCCCAGAAAGGATTGTATCCACTCTGCAGTGGATTTGGAACATCTGCCAATTTCCACCAGTCTCCTGAAAAGCAGAGAACGGTCCACTAAATCAAACGCTGGTGACCAATCAAGAAGCATCAATAATACCATGTTACCCCGGTCAATAATGCACTCAATGTTTGATTTAAAATCGAGCAGCGTCATCTCCGTACCATATCCGACTGAAAAGCCAGATTGCCAAGCCCCCACTAGATTGAGAGCTTTGAAAAAATATTGGAGTTGTATATCCATGCTTCCTTGATGGAAGAGGGAACTAAGGACTCAGTAAAGGAGGCCCTCTCCAGCATAAACCGAGAACTCAGTCAATGGCAAGTTCAAACTGTGGTTTATTAGACAAAACCAACAGGGATCAGCACAGGAATAGGAGAATCCATGCACATCTTGTTCATTCTCTGCTCGCCGGCCGGTTTTACTCTAGGGTGGCATCAGCACCATGTCATAACCTAGGCCCTTCTCCAGAAACCCTATTGGCCCTCGTAATTGGGTGTTAAGTAGTCTACTACCTATAGTGGACGCTATACATGTTATTCTACTGGCCCTCGAATGTCAGGTGGCTGGCCTGGTCCATCCCCAAGTCACTATATATAACAATTTTGCAGTGTGGGGGTCTTACCATTTGGTTCTTGTCCATTTATACCCACCCCTAGGATACTGAACTGTGGTTGGCTAGATCTGACGTCCCCAAGGACTGGGATCTGCAAAGGTTCTCAGCTCCCGGTGTACCTCTTCAAGGTAATAAGAATGACTGTGTCTGCATTGTAACTTGTCTGTACTACCTTAGTATATGAGCGTGCTCTTTTGCTCGGTGCAACACTTGTCTCATATTGTAGCATATTTGTTGCAGTGTTCTGTAGGGTACCCGAGACCGGCTCTTTTTTCCCCAGCGCTTGTCGCTGTCCATTGTCTGCTTCGGCTGTTCGGTGTTCCGAGACCACTAATTTGAGCTGTGCAGCTCTGGATTATGAGGAATTATTCATATTTACAGCAGATGGTGCCTTTGTCCTCTAGGGAATGGAATGTCATCCGTATTGTGTGGCCTTGGCTGCACGTCCTGTCTCGCACGTCTTGCTCTCTGTCCAGCCTGAATTCAACTCGACTTGCTGAGCAGCCTGTGGCCTGCTGTAATTTTCCTAAACCATTATAATGCGGTTTCTACAATATCCATGCTAAACTACATTCTGCATAGGTTAGTCACATGGTTCTGTCAGGCCCCATAGGTGCCCCTGCAGTTGCACATGGTTATTCGCATGTATGCATCTGCAAGCTTTATTCAGGGTCTCTTGTTTCTTGCGGTTTCTGCATTGCTGCGTTTGATTAGTTGCAAAAATAATAAAGCAATGACAGTATGTATATGTGGCTGTCCTCTAACTATAGAACTGTACACTCGTGTTCTTCATGTATTAGAGTGCATGGTTGTGTCCCGAAGTGCAGATGGCATGTGTGCTTCATGTCTAATGCAGCTATGTCGTGGTGTCTCAAACAACGTCAGCAACAGGGCTGCTTGACTGTCCATTGAGGTGTCTTTGATTATCGCCTAGGGCTCCTCGTCCACGCTGGGGTAAATTTGTACTGCACCTGCTCTGTATGGCTGGTTGAGGGCATATAACTGGCTGAGGGGGTATCTCTCGACGTACTTCTCAACTGTTGGTCCATTGGGAATTTGGCCAAAATAAAATGAGTGATTGCAGTGTTTCCTGGCCTTCTTCCGCATCATACATTTCGTAGGAGGGGTTGGCTTCCTCATCCCTCTTCACATGTATGATCCTAGTAATCCAGGGAATCTGTACAAGAGTCCTTGATGATGCTTGAGGGACACACGCCCGCCAGACAGGAGGTGGGTTTCCTGCCCCTTAAGATTGAAAGGACATCATCCTCAGACACTTGGTGGAATGTGAATAGCGACTGATCTTCCAAAAGTGGCAGAACTACAGGCGCAAAGGAATCCGCAGGTTGGTAGGAAGAGAGATTGAGAGATGCTTGATGAGATGCAATGCACTGTTAATGGACAGACTTTTTTCTAATAAACTAGTCCTGAATGGACTGCCACCAAACATCACTGTTCTCAATATCCAACCTTTTGCTCTTTCCTTCGAGTTCACAGAGAATTGCAAAGTGCTCACGTGAACTAGACTTGGCCTCGATGATTCTGTTATGATTAGTTCATTTGGCAGATAGAATAGCCTGCTTTTAGGTAGCCACAGCTTTCTTATAACCAAGAAGTGAATCAGTGCACAGATTTTTCTGCCAAACTCGTTCTTTCACCCTTTTTTGCTTTTCTGAGTGTAATCCGGTCGTTATTAAACCAAGTGTTTGGTTTTTTTTTTGGTATCCCTTTTAATGTATTTAGTCATAAGAGGGGGGCAAGAGTATCAATAGCCGCATAGATGATATGCTGGTATTGAGTAACAAAGTCATCCACTAGCATAGATGGGGGTGGAAAAAAAATCCACGACAGTTGCTAACGATTGGGGTGTAACATTCTTATAGTTCCTTATCGTTTCTATTCCTTTAAGCGGCCACTTCAGCCTGAACAAGTTATCTGGCAGAGTAAGATCAAAGGAAACAAGATGGTGATTGGACCAAGGGCATGGGGTCACTTCAATGGAAATAAGTTTCATGTTATGGAACAGCACCCAGTCAAGCGTATTGCTTTTTTGGTGTGTGGCGGAGTGTACTTCCTGGCTAATACCAAAAGGCTCAAGAGTACCAATAAGTGAGGCTGCATCAGCATCTTGATCATTCCCTGACCACAGATTAAACTCCCCCCAATAACAAGAAATGGGTTGCACGTCTCAAGATTTCATTACAGAGGGCAAGAAACTGCTCCTCGAAGTTTGTGGCATTTTTTGTGGTGGGTGATCCATTATCAGGAGACTGATGGTGGGATTTAAACTAAGTTTCACCAGTCACAAATCACAATTATCTGGCGAAAGGCTCTTAGTGGAATGTATCTTTAAAGAGTCTTTATAGATAAGAGTTGCCCCACTTCGAAAGACCCCCATCTGCCCTATAAGAATTGCAGCTTCCGGTGTTGCCAGAATGAGAGGGAGCATCATGTAACCACGTTTCAGTGAGTGCTTTAAGAGCAAATGTTGATTAGACCAAACGATTGGCCAACTCTACGGCGTGTTCAACAATGGAATGCGGGTTTAAGCAGAGCAGTTCTCAATTTAATGGGGTTAGCATGACAAAGTTCAGAGATGGACAATGATTGATGGATGGATCCAGAGATGGATGACAGCATGAGATGGAGTCACTACCTAGTCTTGTCAAAAGGGATTGGAGATCTTGGCAGGAGTCTTCCCATCCGTAGCCCATGTCGGGAGTGTTCCCATCCCATCCGTAGCCCATGTCGGGAGTGTTCCCATCCATAGCCTATGTCAAAGGCGCCCTTTTCTGTGGTCTATGTCAGGAGCCCTCCCGTGCCTAGCCTATGTTAGGAACTCTCCCGACCCTAGTCTATGCCAGGGGTATTGCAGTCCCTAGCCTATGTCAGGAGTGTTCCCATCCATAGCCTATGTCAAAAGCGCTCCTTTCTGTGGTCTATGTAAGGGGCCCTTTCGTCAATATTCAGTTCATTGCTGTGTCAGCCTTCGATGTTGGCTTTAATGGAATGCATTGGCAATGGCTTCTATTTTGCAATGAGCCGGTGACTGTCACTCAACAACCAATCTCAGTTGGCATCCTGTTTCCACGTATTTACTAAATAACACAAAAACACAACCAATTGCTGCAAAAGAAATGGTACTATTCACCTTACACATTTGTACCTTTTATGGCCGGGACTTGTGTGCCAAATCTTGCCCCGAACTCAATCATATTAATCATGATTCATGTAAATAAATACCACATATGCCATAACACTTTAAATATATAATTATTATTGTGATAATTGCACATTTCAAATTACATGGAGACATTTTTTTTCAAACAAAGTTTGAGTATGTTAAACACAAAATATGAACAAAAAATAAGAAATAATTAACTCATCTTCCAATCGTGTTGTTGAAGATAATGGAGTGGGAAAAGAGTGAAGAGGATAGAGATGCAAGTGAACAAAAACCCAGTGCTGGAGGGGAGAGAAATAGGTGTCTCTGAATATGGTGAAGTCAAAGAGAAAGAAAAATGAAAATAAAGGACTTCGTTTCTAAGTAAGATCTAAGCCAGATTTTCTCACAACAAAAGAAATGGTAAATTTACAATTTATAAAAACAATTCTGGGTATTGACCTGTTACACCAGAAACTTATTTGTGTATACTTTGGGTCCAATGTGTATACATACACATACACATATAGCCTGTGTTATGAATTCAAGGTTAGTCTGCTTTTTACAAATGCAGTATGAGATCGGGGTATATAAATAATTAGTCAAACCAATCTGTTCTTTAGTTCCTACTAATATATTTGTTATATATATTGGTATGAAGGAGTCCATAAGTTTAAGGAGTTCAGTTCATGGATTCCATGTGGAAACCCCCATTGGGTCTGCCAACGCGTATAGGGGGAATGTAATGAAGAAAAACCAAGAAGGTGTGCTTCCAGACACTCTGTTAGTTCCTAAGGAAGGGAAAGTTGTTCATCTGTCCAAAATTCAGCTCTAGAAGCAATTTCCCCTTAGTGTTATTCGCGTTTCGGTGGTCTTGTGCTGCCACCTTCATCAGGGCGAATTCATGGTACCCTATAGGGAAAAAGGACAAAAAAGAGGTGGATAGAATTGAAGTCTAAAAAATGTTATGCTAAGTGGCAAATTTGCAGGCTTGAAATCACATTTTAAAAACGAGCTCGCTATAAGATTTTAGAGAAGTTTTGCATGTTGCACACGAGTTCTAGGTCCCCCACTAGGGGTGGGAAAAGAGGGGGATTTATCTTTTCACACCTCGAGGGGTTTGGGGCAGTCTCAAGAAACGGGAGACTGAAACTTCATGCTGATCCTCGCGTCTCTGGCGACCTTGCGGAGGGGTGGCTGGGGCACCTGGCGTGCCAAAGGCTCTGGGGTACGGGAGGTGCTAGTGTGATAATTCTGCGTCGTTTTCTTTAACCTGCATTGGGGTAAATGGAGATATGTTCACTATAGATGCTCCCGTGTTTGTAAAGAGCTTAATTCAATAGTTGTGGTGTCTTGCAGGGATACTATTGTGGGAGAGAAACAAAAGGGATTCGAAAAACTGGAAGAAATGGGTAATATGAAGTGCTCCTACCAGGAACTTCCTATTTTTTAAAATTCCCCTGAAATTACTGTGTAATTGTTTCCATGCGCAGAAAAAAGCGCGTTGCCGCGTGCCGGCGTTACCCATGGGCGGGGAGAGCCGTGGGTGACTGGATGAGAGGTGGTGGGTGGGGGGGCTTACCTCAGGCTGCAGCAGCATTGATCACAGTGGACTGTCCGCTGTAGTCTGCGTGCGGGGGGAGTGCTGTGTCTTTCAGCAAAGCCCGGCTCGTCAAGCCGGTTGCTTAGCAACAAGGAGCTGATATCGTCAGTTTCACGTGACCCGGAAGTTGCGGGTAAATGACGAAGAAGAAGAAAAAGAGGGCGATTGCTCAAAGAGAGAGACCAATAGGTCCGCCAACTGGGGGGGTGTGAGGGTCCATGACGAGGTCCCTCTGTGCTCAATGTGAAAGCACATTGATGGCTCTTGCAGACGTGTTGATGAGTCATAATGAGGTGCTATTAGTTACAAAAAGGTATGGCACACGAATTAGGGTGGCGCCCAATGTAGGCATTAATTAGAAAGAGCTTTCCCTACTCAATGGCTGCTGTAGCGGCATTGAAAGCCGATGGGATTGATGCCCAGACTCGTGCTGTAATACGGGAAGAGAGAGATGCGTGTGTGCAGTGTAATGTGCACATTTAATCACACCGAAGTGTGAATGCCCGATGTGCACAGGAGTACTGGTCTTGTACCTACATTGCACACTGCACCGTTGCAGTGGCCCTGTAGGGCAAAACCAGGGGATTTACTGCGGACCAGGTCTAAGTGTAGGTGCACTACTGCACGATACATTTCGGTTACTGTGTCCCATGTGTGGACATACAGTCTTAATAAAGTGACACACACATATAAAAGTAGAGTTTCTAAGTACTCTGCTTCCTACAATGATGATCAGAAATATGGGTGGATGGGCCTTCATGGGGTCCCTAGTGCCTCCTGCGTTCCCTGCCCGAGATGTGCAATTTAAGCAGGTTGATCTCATGATGGAGCGTAGTGTGAATAAAGGATGGTATTGTCTCTCGATTGACATGGTGTTTACCGAGCAGCTGCCAAAAGCATAGATGGCAGCACAATGGTATATGATATGGCGTTTATAACACGCCTATTCACAAGTGTTTCATGGTGATGAGGCATCAGTTTATACGTTGGAAAAGGTATCTGAATGGGACATTTGGTTGATGTGGTGTCTAAGGTGGTACGAACTGTTCATTCAACCCATTCTCCCATCTGACCAAACCTATGAATCCAGCGACTTTCCAATCTCAAAAGGCGTTGTTGTGTTCCTGAGCCTGCTGTTAATTTCTCAAGGACCCACCATAGTAGTTCATCAGGCATGTGTTTCATGTTCAGGTAGTGTTGAACCAAAGGCGAGGTTTCATTCTTGCAATGGATTCTCGATCTATGCTCCGAGATGCGAATGTTGACACTGCATGGTCTGTCCAACGTATCGTAAGCCACACGGGCACTCAATACAATATACTATTTGCGCAGATTTGCAGTTTCTGAAGTGTTAAAATGTCCAAGTTTTATTGCTGAAAGTGAAGCTCTGCATTTATTTTGTATACTTGCAAGCTACACACGAGCCACATGGGTGGTGCCCCACAAGGGGTCTTAGATTCCAAGGTCCTCCTCGAAAAGTTGTCTTGGTAAAATTGGATTGGACCAGAAATTCTCGGATGTTGCGTGATCTTTTAAATGCAAAACGTGGTTCATTTTCCTCCGGAAGATTAAGTTTCGCCAGAGGCCAGTATTTTCGGATGATGATCTTGATATTGTATGTGTGGGGGCCATGTGTGAGTAAACTTGTTGGTCTGGTGTATTGCTCTTCTTGCTGTCTCTCTTGTGGTGTCAGAATTGATTCTCGGCACGTAAACCTCACCCGTTTCTTAGATGTGGTAACCAATTTCTTCAGGTAGCCTCTGTATTTCGGTCTTTCACTCAGTTCTGCCGCATTGTTATACAAATCTTCCAATTGTGTGCAATTTCTGCGTAACCGCAAAAATTGCCCATATGGTAGATTTTCCTTAAGATGTTGTGGATGGTCGCTTGTATAGTGTAACAGTGTGTTGTGATCGTTGGTTTTCTGTATAGGTTACATATCAGTTTTCCCTCTTTGTGACTGATTTTTAAGTCTAAGAAATGTATAGCTTGCCTACTGTTCCATATTTAATTGCATATCTGGGTCTTGATTGTTTAACCATATGAAGAAAGTTTCAAGTTCTGCCATGCTGCCTTCCCATATGAAGATGATGTCGTTGATGAATCGTATTTACTATTCTTGGTTGTGAAGAGGTTGACCTGCTGCGAAGCTAGCTCTTCACTTGGTTGCTGGTGGCAGAAAATAGATGAGTTTAGCATTCAGGTATTTAAGATTAATTGAAATTGAAAACGTATATTAGTTGACATCCTATGTCCCCACAGCTATTATTTATATTTTCATTATTAGTTTTAGAGGGTTCCTTTCCCTGCATTGGTGGTCAGTGTCCAAGATGGGACCACTAAATCCAGGGAAGCTAGATTTGTTGCAGGAGCCAGGTTTTGGGTGATCACCACCATGGTTGCCAGCTGTGAGGGGTCCTGGCTGCAAGACCAAGAAAGGCGTGCATGTCCACCTGGGTATCACCTGTGAAAGTAGGGCGTGGTGGACAGGAGATGGTTATGGCCTTCTGACAGCAATGTGTTGAGGTTTTGAAATGAGAAAAGGTCACCTATTTTTAGTTTTGGCTCCGAGCCAAATTTAATGTTTTACATGTGTAGAGATGAGGATTGGCATAATGGAGGCAAATGTATTTTGTTGGTGCTGTTTGTCTACATTGTATGTGTCACAGTTGGCAGCCATTTTAGAGTCAGGTATTTGATATTACTTGTACTGGCAAAGGTTTTTTAAGGTCTGGCTCTGCGCATGAACTTTAGCTAGCTCCACTGCCAACTATATGGCATTATCAACTACAGCTGACAATCAGCAACCCTCTCACCTTCCATGGTCGACTCTAAACAGACTGCGAAAGACACTTACCAGACCGTGGTCGTCCTTTGCCAGACCAGCCTTGGTTGATGATGGTTGACCATGATCATCCTCAACTATATTCATGCCAGCCACTGTCCCAATACCTCTGTCTGGGACCTACGAGGGTGCATGTGCGAGCGAGTGAGCACTTCCCTTTAGGGAACTGCTCTCTTTGGCCATTGGCGATTCGGGTTTCAAGAAAGGAAAGTGCTGGAGGGATGTTGCTTCAATTCAGGCACAGAGGGAGAGGAGCAGCATTATTCCGGACTCCCTAGTGCCTGCAGATGAGAAAAGATAGAAGGCCTAAGCCAACACAGTTGTCTTAATCAGCTTTGAAGATATATACTGCATTTGATAACGACTAATACTGACATTGCTTTACAAATTCACTTTCAGTGGAAGAAAGATGGACGGCTGCAGATTAATGGTTTTCCAGTTAGATGACATACTCTGCATTGAAGGTGAGTTGGTCTGATTGTGAACATCAAGCGTGGCTCACATAGCAGGGCTTGGCTTCCTAGTGGGGTGCCAATGTTTGCAATGTTGATCAGGAGCGGATTCGTATCGGTGATCCCATCGGTCTACACCGTGTAGAAGGAATTCTGTCCAAGATGAGTTACTACTGGGGCGAAATTGGCCTGTGGTCGCCAGCCTCTTTCTGAATCAGGATCCTGACCGGAGAAAGGAATTTGTGTTGCATCAGCAAAAGTGAAATTCCCCCTACGGTTCCCCTTTTAATGGGGCAGATGTTATGCAATCGAGAGGTATTTGTGGTGTTAGCAAATACTGAGCTGGATGCTAAGTAGAGTTGACCGAGTTGCAGCTGACGGGGAAAATGGCAGACTACATGGGACTGGGGAGCTCAGGGAGTTAATACCACCCACTTCATCCTATCTAGATCATTTGAGCACAGAGGGAATATTGCTGCAGATTCAGCAATTCATTTACATTGCTCCAGTAACACCCTGTATGATTCAGTGCGCAGCAGCAAGATCATCAGGTGGGGAGGGTGCTTTTGTAAAAAGGAGCCACACTGTTGCCGCCCTTAGCTCAATATCCTTAGGTGCGTAGTTTTATCCAATGCACAGGCCCCTTAAAGAGCCAAAGCAGCAAATGGATGATGTCTGCGTTTAAGGGATGACAGATGCCTCCTCCCCTTGCCCTGCCTTACCCAGCACTTACCTAATTGCCCTCCATTCAGAAACCCATATCAGCAGTATTCCCCCCTGCGCTGACACTACCCATTACTACTATGTATTAAATCATCTGTTTAACACTGCCCTTTAGTGTTAGGGATGATAGTTCAGGGGCAACGTGCTCCCCTTGGAAGCAAGACGACACCGAGCAACACATGTTGGATCCCCGGGGTCTGCGTTTAGAAACATCTGGGTATTAAGCGCGTTATAAATTAGATTTGTCCAATTGATATCAGTGCGGTTTCCCAGTCCGATGATCTATTGCTCTGATAGCACAATGCTCTCTTGTTTATTTATCCCATTGTGTCTTTCTCCTAACCTGCTCTGCTTGGTTTGAAAACAACTGGAAGGCTCAGTCCTACTGTGTCAGCAATTTACTGTAACAGAGTCTGGCACTTCCTTGGGTAGCAGCCAGTGCCATGTTGTTCAAAACTGAAGGTTGATGGCTGGAAGGTTTTGAATCAATCATAGCCCATGGCGCTACATTCGGAATCCCTCCCGACATATCTTTTTCCAGCTTGCCAAGCCATTACCGAAGGGGAAATACAATATGCAAATCAGACTTGATTCCACCCCCAGAGATGGCAGTCCAGAGAAAACTGCTGTGTCACATGCCTTCTGCATGAGACCACAACCAACCCAGATAATGTTTCAGACTCATTTGTTATCTGCAGTGTATATGTTGCCTCTAGGTGTGGATCCAAGTCTGGTAATACCCTTCGCACTTGAGTTGACATTTGCAAAACTGGAAGTTGATAGCTGGAAGATTTTGAATAAATCAACCTTTATAAAAATAAAAAAAAAGGATGCCCTCTGCAAGAAAGAACATGGCATGATAACCTGTTCTGTGGGAATGTTCCGACTCAGTCCGCAGCCGCATGTTTTAGCTCACAGTACGTTTCACTTTCGCATAGGGGCGCCCTGATCTCTTTTTGTATATGTAAAAGGAACTTGGGGTTGGTCACCCTAAATTACCATCCAGACGTGGACCCCCTGGCTCACTGTGCTGAGAGAGGCACAGCTCCACCTCACTGATGAGGCCCGATTAGGCTGAAGCACGTGTCTGGGGTGGCTGTTGGTACTCTTGTTCAAAGGAGGATTGCAAAAGCATTTCGGTGCTGGACTGCTCAAGTGGGTGGGGCAAAGACTGTTATGCATATGGTTATTCCTCCTTTGTGAAAGGTACAGTGAGCAAAAACATGTGGCTGCGGACTCTGAGTGGGTACGTTCCCACAGAACAGGTTATCATGCAGTGTTCTTTCTTGCAGAGGGGAGCCCTTACCTCTTTTTAAATCATAAACTTTGGCATTGCTCGGGGTAACCCTCCAGGCCAGTGTTTTTCAGCCTGTCGTGCCATTAGAGAAGGGGCAAGACCATGTGAAAATTAGGGTTGGTAAATCAACATTGACGGAGATAAGCCAATTCAGGCTTGGTCTCACCCCTTTTGTAATGGCTTGGCAGGCTGAAAACCGATAAGGATTGCCCAAAACAATGCTAGAGGTTATAAATCATTGAAAACCGCCCAGTGATCATGCTTCCAATTTTGCTAAAGTCTCCCTAAGGGGGGGGGGGTGGTACCCAGAGGTGATACTCAAGATTGCTATGCCCAGAGACCCAAGCTACACCTTACTGACCTTGGCCAACAAGGCTGAAACATGTCTGGGGTTGCTTGTGGTCTTGTGCAGAAGGGGTATGACCCAGCAGTTCGGGCTCAAGTGCCCGCAGGAGGGGCTCCATGTCTGAGTTGCGTATGGTTTTTTCCCCCATCTGTAATGGCATAGCAGGCCGAAAAGCGATGGTCAAAAGTGTCGCTGAGACCAGTATGGGAGGTTATGATTAATTTTAACTCTGCCAGCTACCGTCTTCTAATTTGCTAGTAGGGGCCAGGAGATAGGTGCTGATGTCTCTAAAAATGAAAAATAGATGTATTTATTTGCTTTTTTAAAGCCATCGAGGTGCTGTTACGGAATATGTCTTAGTTGCGTATTTATAACGTGCTTGATACCCAGAGGTTTCTAAGCACGGACCCGGGGATCGAACCTGTGTCGTCTTGTTTCTAAGGCGAGCACGCTGCCGCTGAGCTGAGACAGCAAAAGTGTGAAAGAGAGCAACACCACCAGAGTATGAAGGGGAATCTGAAAGAAAGAGGGAATGGCAATAAGATGGAGAGAGAGCAAATGCACACGGTGGGTATTATACAGCATAAAATACCTTCTATTTGTGTAAAACCTGGTTGTTTTGATTAGCTTATGTTTACTATTATACAGGAGGAGGGCGCAGACCACATACTTTAAGATCATATAGTAAAATGGAGATGATCCTGCATATAGATTTGGCTTCATATTTGAAAAACACACTCCATCTTTAGTGTTATAGCAAGTCGTATTTCTTTTTTTAAAATAGAAATAGCATTTTGTATGATACAACTGGAAGTGAATCTTTTTTATTTTGAAATATATAATTACACTTTTTTTTTTTCTCCCCCCCTTCCTTTTCTGACTGTTGGTGAAAAACAGAACAACCGGAAGGTACCATTTTGTTAAATATATCATGCTATTAAGAGCATGCAATTGAGTCTTTTAATTGGTGATCTGCTATTTATAATATTCTCCAAAGGTAGAAGGTGGATATACATTTTCTAATCTTTTCCCCCTTTGGTCTCTAGATGGTCTGGAAACAGATGCCTTCAAGTACGATCGAGGAAGTCTACCGTACCTAATTCTGGACTACTTCAATGATACACTTGTGGGCTTTCCCGAGACAAGCTCTGCACAATTTCAGCCTGTGGTGGAGAGCGATTCCAAAAAAGGTAAATGATGCTCATTTTTCACGGTTGCCTGATCCCAACCTTTTTTTGCCACCTTCCAACTCTACTGCTATCTTCACTGCTGCTTTTCCCCTTCATGGGGTGCCACACTGACAGACTTGTGATTGGACGTCACCCGTTGTCTGCAACCTGTCAATATCTGTAATCATGGCTGACCAATAAGGGAGCAGCAGTGACAGCAACAGATGCAGGGAGCTAGATAATTCATGGGTAGCCCCGAACCGAGGGTTCTGGCTTGGCGATAAACACCGGTAATAGAATAGCCATGTACATCTCATTCTCTAATGTTGTGAGACAGGCATGGTGACGAGAGACACAGACTCAGAGTAAGATTTCAAAACCTTTATTTAAATTTTGAGGGTTGGTGTAATACCTAACCAGACCTTGCTCTAAAGGGATATTTCCCTGAAACAATGCTTCTAAGGGCCATTGGTGTCAAGTCCAAAAAATGTCAGTCTAAACCTATGCTTGTCCTCACTCTATACAAAAAAGTGTTGGTGGATCTTTTTTTCAAAAATGGAAAGTAGTTTGTTCAACAGAAAAATAGGGAAACCAAGGTTGGTTTCCAGTGGCTTTCTTGCCTGGTGTGGTTTTAAGCTTATCCAAAAATTTAAAAAAAAATTAAAAACAGGGTTGCTTGGTGGACCTTCGCCACATGGTCCCTACAGTGAACTCCAGTACCTTCAGTGTCATTAAGTTCCTTGGGGTTCCCTTCCCCAAGCTTCACCTTATTCAAGGTTCAAGCACCATTAAAGAAAATGTATCGCGGTTCTCTTCCCAGGGTTCCCTGTCCTCACACTTCAGTCTTTTCCACACTATAAAGCAAAGCAGTAAGTCTACAATTTAGCTGGGACTGCCAGGGTTCCCGTGCCCAGGCCCCTTTCAGCTTTCAAACACAAAGTACATTTCATCAGGATGTACTTTGATTTCTCAAGTAGACCTCTCAGGGCTCCCTTCCCCAAGCACAGGCCTCCTCCAGCTTTCAACACAAAATATATTACAGTTGCTTTTTACTTTCTCAGGGCGCCCTTCCCCAAGTTTAGGCCTCTCTAATTTCAAACACAAAGTCAGCTGGCCAGGATATGCCTTTTTCTTATGTAGAACTTATCTTACATACACTTGGGGTAGAATCGGAGCCTTTCAAAAGTGCCAGGCTTTTTGCTTTTTCCTCAGTGCAATGACTCTGACCCTTTACCCCTCTCTTTATTTCGAACTTGCACTTTCCTTGGAACCTTTTATCTTCAGGTGTTTATTGCGCATACGTGCATTGTCTTTTTTTCTTTCACTTTGGGGTGCACGCTTGCACTGTTCTTCTCCACTCTACTCCTTCTTTGCCTCTTGCACCTTCCTGCTTTAGCCTGCTTATTTTACCCTTCTGTTGGTTCCCTTACCAGATCCTAGTAGTGCACCTTCTCCTTGGGGATCAAGGTCGGACTGGGACAAGAAATAGGCCCGATTACCCAAAAATGTGGCCCACCCCTCGCGACCCTTGACCTCTGACATCACCGGAAGTGATGTCATTTGACCCCACCCGAAAGTGACATCCCAGGAAGCGATGAAACACAACCTTTCACTCCTTGACAAAACAAGACGTTGCATCAAATGGCATTGTTCCTAAGTACACTACGAAAACAAATGTAGTTATGATTTCACTAATGTGATATTCATTTCATACAAGAATGGATCACCATATGCATCAATAAGATCTGTGTGTGTGTATAGATCCATATTATCAAATGACTGAATCCAAGCAGACGTCCAAGGCCAAATTATGTTATTGTATAGCACTTATGCTAAGCTCTTTTTTATAGAACAAATATGCATACAATATCACCCAACCTGTGTCGGTACTCATTTATTGACCTAAGAAGGAAGAAAGGGTTTTTGAAAAGAAAAAAAAAACTTCTCTTTTTGTTACTTTTCAGATTTTTTTTTTCCAAACCGGCCCAGGCATGGCCAAAAACCAAAAACCGCCCCCACTCCCCAGGGACGATTTTGGGCCGGCTGAGGGGCCAATCCCACCCTGTTGGTGATCCATTGTGCACAGTGCAGGTTCAAGCCCCTGACGTCCACTTATTGATTTTACATGGCAATACCCCAGTTATGTCATCCAATCATGTTCAATTTATAATCACAATATCTAAGAAGCAGCCTCACATGCACCATATGCCAACCTCCTGACCTGCAAATACCCCACTTATGCCATCCATTGCAGCTAAAACTTAATGTGCATGGTCACTTAAGAGTACAGTTATCGACCACTGTTTGTTCGATCAAAGTAAAATGCGTCAGGCAGAGACTGTCCAACATTCTTTGTTCGTACTCCTCAATCGCCGGAAGCAGCATAGATTTCATCAGCCCCCAGCTTGCTAGCTCCAGGCAGGTGTGTTTTGATCAGGGGTGGACTGGCTTATAGGGACCTCTGGAGATTTCCCGGTAGGCCTCTGCACCATTGGCATCTTTTGTGTAGTATTTGCAAATGTTTCAGGGCCTCTTTTGGCTCCCATTCCAGCTCTGGTTTCGATGGCAGAGAGGTGGGGGGGGGGGAATTGATAGGTGGGGGGAGCTACATTTTTGTGAACGACCTTGTACAAGGTAAGGAAACAGATAGTGCAGGCAAGAGTGGTGAAGCAGAATCAGCAAGGTGGGTACAAGAAGACTGCGGGCTGGGAGACAGGGCTGTGAGGGGCCCAGGGTGTCTGTAAGGGCCAGTTTAATGTAGGGTATGGTGATCCCAATAAGGTAGGTAATGGAAGCAGTAAATGGTTATTTCAGGTCAACCTAGCAATTCTGAAACTTTCAAACACACAAGGTCGAAAAAAGGGGGAATGAATAAATATGTAATCAACTACGAGGGCACAGTAAAAGCGTGGTCAACAAAAACACATAGTCCAAGCCAGGCTGACCAATCACAGTGCGACTACCCCAACCCTGGCAGATCTGTGTGAGCAGACAGAGAAACCGGCGCAGGGAAGGAAGCCACTCGGATGTTCAGGGTCTACTGGGAAAATGGTCTCCTGTACAGTGAGCCCAAGAATTATGAGGCAGGCGCAAGGCCACTTTTGGTGGTCCTCCAATGGCACAGGGGACTTGGCTCACAACATTCTGTCGGCAGGTGTGAGAAACCTGAAGGTGTCTCACGCACTACTCCCCAGGTGACAAGGACACGGACATTGCCATTGGGTCCAGTTCCCGGGGGTGGACTAGTAAGGAAGGATCACGTGGGGGGGTCCTCGGGAGTGGAACCGAGACACCAATTGGTGAGACGTGGTATCCCCCTTCTCATAACACCTTTTCCCCATCCTACCCCGTAGGAAATTTGAACACTCAAACTCCCCTTCCCCCTTTTCTGACACACTTTCGCACTCTGCGAAAGACAAACGCCCAAGCAGTCTACCAGACATGTCCCAATACAAGGGTCAGGCAAAGTCAGGCAATTTATCAGAATCACACACACCTGACAGCCCTTTTCCACAAGGATAAAATGTGGAGCATGAGAGCACAATATGAGCAAGACAGACCACGCAATGACACAGCTATCCAGACACGGCAGTTCAAGAGGAGAAGAAAGGCGGCAAGACTGGAAAGGCTGACAATGAGAGAAGCAACCTTGCCCTTTCCAATAGCCCGTGTGTTGCAGCAGATGTCAACAGTACATGGAGCATGTCAACACTGATGAGCAGGACAGAGCGAGACACCTGCTACCGGCCTTGACTCCCGATATGAAGAAAACCGAGTGGTTCATCACAGCTGGTGAGTCGAGGGGAGAACCGATAAAGAAACTGAACTGTGTTGAACAAAAACAACAAACTGCTGATTGCGGAAAGCATAAATAACTGTTAATGTGAAAGGGGAAAGCCAGCTGCAGAAGAGCAAGAAATCACATGGGTGCTCACTTGAGGAACTCTGTACGATTACCTGATTGTTGAAACTACTGTTGCCAGAAGGCCTTTGTACAGGCGAGAAGAGGGTCAAAGTGGTCATACAGGGGTCGAGTAAAATCATATGTACAGGCGAAAGTCTTTGACCGGCAGATGATCGTAAAGCGAATCCTACATTGTAAGAAAAGTGAAAAGAACAGTGTGTTCACAAGAGTGAAACCAGCAGAGGGTTGTCCACAGTGAACTGTAAAAGGCATTAAGATTTGTGAATATCACAAAGAAGATTGTGTAGAAAGCCATAGTGAACCCGAAGGAGGGAGGCAAACCATTGAGAGGGATCTGAGCCCAGAAGAGAGGAATCCAGGGGTTGGAAACCATTACCCCAACAGCACGTGAATGCAATCAAGAAATCGTTTTTGAATACAAACCAGGGTTAACCAGATAGAGGGAGGCAGTTATTCGAGGTGGGCCTGAGGCCTGGAAGAGGGGGGCCCAAGGGTCAAGTGCAAACCCAAAAAGGAACTTTTTGTTTATTTTATTTTGAATTTATCAGGCCATCGGAAGCAGGAAAGCTAACCTCTGAAGGTCCTGATATCGGCAAGAACCATTTTGGGGATCTGAATGCCGGAAGAAGGGGATCCCGGGGTGAAAATGCATCACCCAATGTACCATTACAAAGGAATTTTTGTTGTTATGTTGAACACATCGGGTCCTCAAAGGCAAGATACTTTTTACAGAGAAAGAGACTTGGCCATTGACGGTCCTGATAATTGAGAACAGAACTGTTGTCTCATGCTGGGAAAGCTCTGGCATGTGCTGTACTCCAGTCCTGCATTTTCCTGTGCTCAAAACGTAGGGAAGGGAGACCGCGATTACTGCATCCTGACTTATTGGTGCACACTTCTTTCTTTCCTGTGAATCTCATACCACACTCTTGTATTTAGCTAAAGGATTGGCAATAGGTTTTTCTTAGTATATGCCTTATTTTGATTTGATGGTTGTAGCTTGCTGCCATTTTAGGTTTAGATTAGGCATTTTTCCACCATACCTATACAGTTTAATAAAACACCCTTGAACTGTTATCACTTGTGTCAGTCTATTCTTGATACCATGCAATCCTTTCTTACATATGGTGTCAGACGTGGGATGTGATTCAATTGCTAAAAAAAGAAAATGTAAACCCATGCTAATGTGATACCACCAGACTGGGAAAACAAACTACTTGACCTCCTTGATTCTGACCGAGTATCCATGCTGAAAAAGGTGGTGTTCTCTGTTACGTGTCCCACCTGGTCAACAGGATCTGTTCTTTAAAACTCAAGTACTACTAGATACCCTTCCTCTCTCTCTCATTAGAGCATACAACTGTGGGACCGGATAGTCCTGAAAATTCGACCCGTATTTTTTCCTTTATTAGACCTAGTGCTTTGAACTCCCTCCTTCAGAACCTTGTTTTTTTTTTTTTTTTTTTTAGCTACCCAGTCGTCAGTTGGAGGATCATGCGGCTTAGGGATTAATTTACTGCAACCCATTACTTTGGCCAAGTCAGAAGAATCAAGATGATTTTGAGACCTTGTCCAATGGAGTTGAAAGTAGTTTCCTTTCCGATTCAGAACCATCCACTGAGGTGACCCTTACAACCCCCAGAAGAAATGTCCGACCTAGCCAATGTCATTGCCCAGTTGGTGACCCATCAGATGCAGGCTGAGCTTAGGCTTCAAGAAAATCTCACTAAGCTAAATGAACTACAAGCAAGACCCTTACTACCACAAGGGGTGCTTCCAACATATCTTGAAGGCGAAGCATTAGGAAATGTTTTCTTGAACTTCGAATGACTAGCTAAACAACTAGATTGGGGAGAGAGTCTTAAAAGATGCTATTTAGCCCCTCTACTAAAAGGCGAACTACAAACCTCATATCGGCTATTAAATCTTGCACAGGGAGCCACCTTTTGATCCATCAAAGAGGGACTGTTAAAAAGAGTGGGGGGGGGGGGGGGAACTGCAACTTTTATCGGCAGAAGTTGAGGGCCATTAGGTTGAACCCAGGGGAAAATCCCTTAGAAATTGGTGAACGGGTCAAAAACACTGTGGCCCTGTGGATCAATGACAACTCCTTAGAATAACTGACAGAGATTATCACCCTAGAGCAGTTCACTAACTCTTTACCCTCTATTTGCAAAAAGCTGTGCTACAGTTCAACTGACATACACTAGCCATAGCCATGAAACTGCACAAAACCATTCAGACACATGTAAACATTTCCACTCGGCCCATCGTTGGGAGGAACAAAAGGATCCACGAACCTCAACCTCCGGGAACAGATAAACAAGTTGGGTCATTCGGAAGTAAAGAGGGTTTACCCCGGGATAGAGTGGAAATCAGAAAATTTAATCCAAAGAGGAAAGCAGAAGAGAGGAAATAAAAGGAAGAAAACACTTTCAGTCTCTTTTTCCTGTAGAGAAACGGGACATTTAGCTAGGCACTGTCCCACGAATATCCGGGACGAACCTATTGTCTAAAGGGCAAAGAGTGGGGAAGAACCTGAGGAAGAGCTGGATACCTTTAGCATCTGTTTATGTCAACCCCCTACCAAGTTTTCTTATGAAAAAGCTTGGGTAAACAGGAGACTGGTAAGAGCCTTAATTGACTCGGGCAGTAGACAAACTGCTATACAGGCCCGGGCCGCTCTACTTCAACCAGGAATCTGGATAACGCAGCCCTAGTCAAAGTTACATGTGTACATGGAGACAATGAGGTGTACCCTAAAATGCCTGTACACATTAAGATCCGGGGTAAATCCTGTGAAGTATCATCAGCCATAATACCAGGAATAATACTGCATGAAGAAGTTATTCTAGTGAGGGATTTTCCCACATTCTCTACTCTTTTACAGGAAACTCCAACTCCATACAAAGACTTCCTACCCCAGAGTTCTTAGCAGGCACATTATTATTCCCACAACTCTCCTATATGAAACTGTGATAACCGTGAACCTGTGGACCCCAAAACAGATCCGAAAACCCAGTTCATAGGTTATTGTAGAGAAACCTGTAAAACAATTCTACCTTTAGCTACTTTGACCAACACCAAGCAGTGGAATATGCAAGATTTCCTGGACATCTCTCATCCCTCTCCTCTTCCAGGTTTTGACAACACAAGGCCTGGACAAAGAACAAGCAAATCCACCTCACATAAGGGAAGGGTATGTGAGAAACATGACGGTGTCTTACGCACTAGTCTCTGGGGATCTATCATCCAGGTGGCCAAGAGAAAGCCATCGCTATTGCATTCAGTTTCTGGGGGTGGACTAGTGAGGGAGGATCACCTGGATGGGGGTCCTTGGGGAGTGGAATCGGGACACCGACAGATGGGATGCAGTATCCCCCTTCTCATAACACCTTTTCCGCATCCTAACCCATAGGATATTCGAACACTCTGCCCCCCTTTTCTGACAAACACTTTTGCACACTGCAAAAAACGACAAACACCCAAGCTGTCTACCTGACATGTTCCAATACAAGGGCCAGGCAATTGATCAGAATCTCACACACACCCGACGGGCCTTTCCCTTCCCCACAGGGATAAAAGGTAGAGCACAATACGAACAAGGCAGACTGCATGACAACATAGCTATCCAGGCATGGCAGTTCAAGAGGAGAAGAAAGGCTGCAAGACCGGAAAGGCTTACAAGGAGAGAAGTGACCTTGTCCTTTCCAACCCAGGCCCGCAAAACCTCTGCAGAAGGGATCTTAAAACCGTGAACAATAGCCCAAGTGTGTTGCAGCATATGTCAACGGTACACAGAGCATGTTGACGCTGATAAAAAGGACAGAGGGGGACGCCTGCAACTATGGTACCGGACTCCTGATGCAAAGAAAGACAAGCAGTTCATCACAGCCGGTGAGTCGAGGGGAGAACCGTTAAAGAAACCGAACTGTGTTGAACAAAAGTAACAAACTGCTGATTTCAGAAAGCATAAAGAACTGTTAATGTGAAAGGGGAAAGCCAGCTGCAGATGAGGCAGACACCATGTGGGTGCTCGCTCGAGAAACTCTGGGCAATTACCAGATTGTTGAAACTACTGTTACCAGAAGGCTTTGGGACAGGCGAGAAGAACAAAGTGCTCATGGGGGGGGGGGGGGTCTAGTAAAATCCTCTGTACAGTCGAAAGTCTTTGACCGGCAAATTATCGTAAAGCTATGGAAAGTGAATCCCACATCATAAGAAAAATGAAAGAACAGTGTGTTGACAAGATTGACCTCGGCAGAGGGTTGTCCACAGTGAACTATTTAACACATTAAGATTCGTGAATATCACAAAGAAGATTGTGTAGAAAGTTGCAGTGAATCCAACAGATGAAGGCAAAGAGTTGAGAGGGCTCTGCGCCCGGAAGAGGGGGATCCAGGGGTAAGAAACTTACCCCAACAGCAGTGAATGCAATTGAGAAATTGTTTTTGAATACAAGTGAGGGTGAACCCAATAGAGGGAGGCAGATATGGTTCTGAGGCCCGGAAGAGGGGGGCGCAAGGGTGAAGAAACATCACCTCAAGTGCAAACCCAAAAAGGAACTTTTTGTTTATTTTATTTTGAATCTATCAGGCCATCGGAAGCAGGACTACTAACCTCCGAAGGTCCTGATATTGCCAAGAACCGTTTTGGCGATCTGAACCCGGAAGATGGGGATCAAAGGGTGAAAAGGCATCACCCTAGTACCATTACAAAGGAACTTTTTGTTACACATCAGGTCCTCAAAGGCAAGAGACTTTTTACAGAGAAAGAGACTTGGCTATTGACGGTCCTGATAATTGAGAACAGAACTTTCGTCTGTGAAGACCGGAGGTGGGGGTGTCTGCCTCTCCTCTACCATATAGAGAGCAGGAGTACAAAGAGTACCCCAGCCAAGATTCTCTATTGTTGGTAGCAGTGGACGAGCAATCAAGGCCTAGCTTCTCAGGTGATATGGGTGCTGGTTCTTAAGTACAGTGTGGTCCTCAAGCACCCACTAAGGAATGTCCACACACTGTATTAGTGAAAACACAGTCTTTATATAATTAAGGTTCAAGGTTATATACACAATCACTCACTTTGTGCTCAGTTAATCTACATTGCGATATATGTACAGTTCTAAGTGGTACCACAATTATTATCAGATTTTATTAAAGTGCATCAAATGTACTCTGGTCAAATGTCACACAAATAAATTAATAAAGGTAACCAGCAATAGATATAGGAGGAAAGCAGTTAGTTAGAACAATTGTCAGAATACAGGCCCTGTTACCTAGACTCCGTTCTGTGTGGAGATCACCCCCCACCCTCCACCCACCTGGGCAACCTGTAAAATAAGGATATACTACAAGCCCAGTCCATATATTGTTCAGTAAGTCTTATTTCCTCCTAAAATGTTTCTACCACCCCAATGTACCTGGAATAGCAGAGTTAGATGACGAGTCGTCGACGGATCCTTCTTGAACGGCTCCCTTTAAAGCAGGAGCCACGGCGGCGTGGCCTGGAGCGCCAGCAATGTGGCTGCACCCTTGATGGCCTCTGTGGGGAAGCCCGCAGCATGCAATGAAAACATAGGGTTCCCGCCACCCTGAACACAATGAGCGATGGTTCCTGCAAGAGGAGCATCTGAACAACCTGGGGCAGGAGTTTGAGCCCATAACGCAGTGCCAGACCCCGGAACGAAGCGGGTGAGAGTCTGTGGCACTCGTGCCGGAAAAATCTAAGATGGCACCTAGACTGAGGCGGCGCTGCCACAGCACCACCTGGAGGGGCCTGGGCATAGGCCAAGCATAGACACGCCGGTGCGGGGGGCCACGGTCGGCAGGGTGCCTCCAGCTTCACGACCTCCCTCATGCTGACTCCGGCAGCTGTGGGGCACTCTATGATTCCCCCCCACTGCAACATCACATCAGCCCAGGGCACGGCTCAACACAGTGCGCCCCTCATAGCGGGCTCATCACAGTGCGAGACTCGGCAGCCCCCTGCTGCACCCAGACCTAGGGGGAGCGTGGCCGCCGGTGCCCCCCCCCTCGTGTCTCTACACCATCCCGGTGCATGGGTGGGGACACGGCGGGCCGAGGTGCTTAACTCGGCGGGCCCAGCGCCATCCTGATTGCACCATTGTCCCGGCCCAGGAGAACCCTTTCCTCAACGGCGGGTCAGAGGGGGAGTGCAAGACACATCTCTTGTGGCGCCCCCCTGCCTCTACACCATCCACTGCTCTGGCCCAGAGCCCAAGAAGATTACCCCCCCCTCTCTCTACAACAGCCTGGGACCCTTGAATCCCCCACCGACCTCCATGCCTCTACAAAAGCCTGTCCCCCCCCCCCCCCCAGCATTATCTGGACCGCACCAGAGGTCCAGCCCAGAGCCCAGGAGGACTCGCCCCACCATTCTGGGACGGAGGGGGAATACAAGTTACTTTTCTGTTACGGCAGTCTGAGAGCCACGGACCCTCACCCCCCGCTCCCCCCAGCCCTCCCCCCCTCACCTGTATCTGCTTGGAGGCCCCGGAAGCAACACCCGTGCACTGGACCCATGGTGGCCAACTAGAGGAGGACCAAGTTTGTGCCAGCGGCATGGGCTCGAAGCCCCGAGGCCGCCTCCACATCCTGGGGTGCCCGGCCCACGTCAGCCCCCTGTGAGGAATCCGCTGCCATTCTGCTTGGAACTTTCCTGGCTCTCCCTCATCGCCGTTTGGGGAGATAGAACTACCTGGATCATCGGGAGGCGGCCTGCATTCCCCATCGCCTAGATCGTGCATTTGGAAGCTCAACGGCTCAATAACTAGCAGTAAGTAGGAGGCCCTAACCGCTACTCCACAAACGCTTCAGCAGTGGGGGCTGTCCTGCATCTGACCCGCTCCCCCACCTTAGGTGGACATCTCTCCTGGGGTGCCCCTGCCCACTCCCCTACTCCCGCCCAACCCCCACTAAAAATCTAGGGACAGCTTTATGACCCTTCTGCCTTAGGGGCCCTCAATCCACGAGAGCACCTGCCCTCACAAGTTCTAACCAAGGACTCAGGTCTTACGCTTCTACATCAGGATTCTCTGGATCTCAGACTACAGCCTCCTCCACTCCACACCTCTGAAAGAGCCCTGATCTGCCTTCCCCACCCTCAATTTGGGACTATGGCGAAGCAATCAAAAGCGGGCAAAAATTCGGACATCGCCACTATGTTCACATCAACAGATAAAGGAAAGAAAGTTGCCGCCCGCCAACCTTACTCTATAGAAAACCCAGGAGGATAAAGGAGCTCTTGCTACCAAAGAGGACATACAGGCCTTTATGGCCGATATCAAGTCAGAATTCATATCCTGCATGACAGAGCTTACCACCAAACTAGAGCACACCGATCAAAGAGTAACCGACTTGGAGCAAAGGCTGGGGCAGATAGACGACCGCTCCCAGGACCATACAATCGCCCTGGGGGAGGTTCAGCGCTCAATCAGGACTTTACAGGACAAATGTGAAATCCTCAAATTCAAGCAAGAAGATCTTGAAAACAGGGCCCAGCGCAACAACCTCTGCATTCGAGGGATCCCAACCTCTGTTCAAGACAAGAACCTAGTGGTGGGGTACTTTTTTCAATCCCTGCTCCCGCAAATGGACAAACCCCAACTCCTCCTGGATCGCACCCACAGGCTGTGCCCATGCCGGGGAGTGGAGTCTGACTTTCCTCCTGATGTCATAACTAGAGTGCACCTTTTTACAACAAAGGAGGCAATTTCAGCAATCAGCCGAACGCAGGATGAACTCTCCTTCCAAGGATCACCCCTCCAGATCTACCAGGACCTCTCCCTTCTCACCCTCCAGAAAAGGAAAGCTCTCCGACCTCCAACACTCTTTCTCCAGGAGCATCAAATTCACTACCATTGGCTATTTCCAACTGCTTTACGGTTTTCATATAAGGGCACCCTACGCAGGAGTAACCACCTTGAAGATGCCAGTAAAATCTTGCACCCTCCCTCGCTTGAAGAGGCTACTTCACCAAGATCAGAAGACACTGGGGACCCGGGATCCGGTTCCCCCCGAAGTCTAGGCAGGCCTCCTGGTCGAAAGTGCCGCAGAGCAGTAGGAGATGATAGCTGGGGGCAGGACCATAACCAGCGTAACCCAGACTGATGAGCTCACTAACTTTCGGGCGCCATTTTAAGGGAACCCTACCAACCTAGACCGAGCTTATGAACATAGTTCACCAATGCTGCGGGCCCCACCCACGGCCCATGCCCATTTCCAAGGCACATTCCACATACGAGTCCTTGGAATCGCACACACCTTACCTATACGTTTGGCCCGTTGGCCAGGGGAACTGATGAACCCACAATGTCGTCACTCCTACCAGTTAAATTTACACCCCCCTGTTGGGGGGCGCATGTTAAAATCCCAAGAGCAGCGGGACACATTCCTAGCATATCCGCGAGATGATGGGTAATCCACCCCCCCCCCCCCCCGACCTTGCCTCCCTGAATGTGGCGGCAGAGAGCGACCCGGCTCAGGAGCATAAGACTTTATGGCTCTTATTCAGGAGACCCTATCCCCTTCAGTTCTTGGCCTCAGGGGGCTCTAAAAAAGGTGGCACAGAGGTTCTCTTCAGGAAGGGCCTGGCCCCTCAGGTTCTGGAAACAAAAATATGCCCGGAGGGCCGTTTTGTGGCAGTCAAATGCCTACTGATGGGCGACCTATACACTTTTGCATCGGTATATGCCCCTAATTCAGGGCAAGCAGCGTTCTATGACGCAATGGGCTCCTCCCTCTCCCCCTTCATCGAAGGCCAAGTCATAATTGGGGGAGATTTCAATGGCATCCCAGATCCCACTTTGGACAAATCTTAACCCCCACCTCCGGAGACTTCACTCAGGTGCTCAGCCTTCTATGCCTGTTCAGAGCCTTGCAAGTGGTGGACTCATGGCAGGTGCTCCACCCCTCCGAGAAGGACTATTCCTTCTATTCTTATGTTCACTGAACCTTCTCAAGGATCGACCTCCTCCTGACATCCTCCCAGCTGCTTAGCTATACTAACGAGGTATCCATTAGCCCACAAATCCTGTCTGACCACTCCCAAGTCGTCATAGAGAGCCAAGCTCATATTCCTAAACTTTCTGTGCCGCCTAGACGGACACTATACGACCCTATCCTTAACGACATTCCTCTGAGAGACAAGATCGCAACAGCAATTCACAACTTTCTCAGAGAAAACCCAGTCGAAGACACCTCCCCAGCAAACACGTGGGCCGTCCTGAAAGTGGTGATCAGGGGAGAACTAGTCACACAGGGGGTGGCATACCACCATAACAGATGACTGGCTCGCCAGGTCCTCGAGGAAGAGCTCAAAGCAGCGGAAGAAACCCATAAGCGAAAAGGCTGGTCTCCCAGAACTCTATGAGCGATCCGAACCGCCAGGAAAAAGCTAGAGGCTCACTACGCCGAACACACCGCACAGCTCATGGTTAAAGCCAAACAGTTCTACTATGTGAAGAACAATAAGGCGAACAAGTTGCTCATAGCTAAACTGGCTAAAGCGAGACGTAGTAATACCATAATTGGCCTTCGCGACCCTCAGGGGGTGATCCAATATGCAGAACAGGAAAAACTACTGCTGGCGGCTGACCACTTGGCCCAGGTTATGACGGTGCCCCCTCGAGATCAGAGTAAACAAAAAGAATACCTACGGGAAGCAGCCCTCCCCTGGCTACACGACGCAACCAGGGAGAATCTACAAGCTCCAATCACAGGGGAGGTCATCGAGGAGGCCATTAAATCCCTCAAATCCCAGGCCCCAACGGATGTTCCTCCAGGTTCTACAAAAGTTTTAAACCTCAGCTGATGCATAACGTCTGTTATAGTGGCGCTCTTCAACTTCTTCTGGGAATCGGGGTCGGTAACCCCTTCAATGAATGCAGGAATCCACCACCATCTTACTGCCTAAACCAGGTAAAGACCCGAGATACCCGGCCTCTTATAGGCCGAAAGCCCTGCTCAACATCGACGCCAACCTATACTCCAAGATTCTCGCATCCCGCCTGGCACGCATCCTACCCAGTATAATCCATTCGGACCAGGCAGGCTTTATCCTGAATGGAGCAACAGGCGATAACATCCGCAGGGCCCTGAACCTGGTCGACCTGGCTTCCTGAGGCCCTCAGGGGTTTAGTCTTGATGGCCCTGGATGCCACCAAGGCATTTGACAAGGTGGACTGGTCCTTTATGGGCCTGACCCTGGAGGCCTTTGGATTTGGCCCGGCGTTCCGGGCAATGGTTCTGGCCAACTATAAAGCTCCAAAGACCCTCCTCAGGATCAATGGCTCACTCTCGGCCCCGATCCCCCCAACGTCTGGAACCAGACAGGGCTGCCCGCTATCCCCACTGTTATTCGCATTGATTATGGAACCCTTCGCCCAAAAGATCAGATTTAATTGTGGCATCAAGGGCCCGCAGGCTGGTGCATCCCAGCACAAAATTGCCCTGTACGCAGATGACGTTTTGCTCACGACCTCGGAGCCCCGCTCCTCACTACAGCAGGCCCTAGCGGAAATAACCAGCTATGGGGAGATCACGGGCTTCTCCATCATCTTCAGCAAATCGGTGGCCCTGGGAGTGGGTCTCTCCCCAGAGGAGCGAGGAAAAACGCGGATCCCTTTGTGTCCAATCAAATTGGAGAAGAAGGCCATCCCCTACCTGGGGGTCCAGGTCCCCGCAAACCCGAAGGACACCTATCAGGTCAACTTCCCCCGGCTTTTTAAGGAACTAGAGGGTGATCTGAAACACTGGGCAACCCAAGAGATCTCACTGATGGGACGAATAACAGCCTGCAAGATGAACTTGCTCCCGAAGTTCCTCTACGCTTGCTCATCCCTCCCAGAGGCCATCCCAACTTCCGCCCTTTGCGAGCTACAGAGGAGAAGGCTAAGTTCATCTGGAGGAGTAAGAAGGCGAGGATTCCCCAGAAGTCAATTCTGGGCGATGCTAGATTGGGTGGACTGGGGGGGTCCCCGACCTGCAAGCATATAGAGTGGCAGCACAACTGGCGCACCTCCGTGCATGGCAAATAACCTCTGACCGCCCTAGATGGGTGGAACTAGAACAATCTCTGACCCCTATTCCCTTGTGGTTTCTCCCACACATCCCGCCCTCCCTCAGAGAGCGGGGGCAGGGACTCCTTCTGGCGACTAAACACACGATGAGCTGCTAGGACTGGGCGCTGAGAAATGAGGGAATCCCGAGAGGACTGAGCCCCCTTTCGCCGATCTTCCACAACCCGGCTTTATTGCCTGGGGCAAACCCCCAGAACTTTCAAAACTGGATCGTGGGAGGCCTAGAAACTCTGGGACAACTTTATGAGAGGGATTGACCCTGCACCTTTGAACAATGTAAGGAAAGGTTTCGACTCCAAGAAAGAGATAGATTCACATATATCCAGCTACGCCATTGGTGCTCCCACCCCCAAACTCTGCAAGCTGCTGCACGCCCCCCGCCCCTTCACAGCGCTCAAACTCACCCTTAAGGATCTCCCAGCCCGAGGACGGATCTCTACCCTATACAGGCGATTCCTGGGGGATTTCCTGGTTTCAAAAACTCGATGCATGGCCCAGTGGGAGGCTGACTTGGGACACCGATTGAGGACCAGACTTGGGTGGACATCTGGTCCCGGATACACAAGGCATCTGCCTGCATCACTAACCGAGAATGTGTGTATTACGTCCTGCTGCAGTGGTATTACTCTCCTCTCAGGCTCCACCACATGAATCATTCACTCGATTGTGCTTGCTGGAGGGGGTGCGGCCAGCCAGGCTCCTTTCTCCACATGTGGTGGGCATGCCCGAAGATTCAACAAATTTGGAAACTATGCCTAGCCACTATCGAGCAAATTACCCAGATGACCCTCCCCTTGGAGGCTGAACCCGTCCTCATGGGGGCTCTGGTTCCTGGGATATATCCATGCTCCGGAAACAGAGCTAAACTACTGACCCAATGCCTGTTGGTGGGAAAAAATAGTGGTCGCCTGCTTCTGAAGGGCTGCAGACGGCCCTGCTATAACACAAGGGTGGGGGAAGATATGGGACACACTAATCGCGGATAAGATCACAGCAGCAAGGGCCGAAGCCCTCCACCGATTCCAGAACACTTGGGCCCCTGTGTTGGAGTATGATCAAAGATTCCCCGCACTGACCTATAAGCCCAGCAACATCCGGCGGGCCATGGAAAATCAAAACACCTCCTGAAGGGGGGGGGGGGAGGGGGAGACATCCCGGGGGGTGGAGCCCCCGTACTGACGGGCATGGGGCAGGCCAGCGGGAGGAGTGGAGGGGAGTTGTGTTTTTGTTTTACATGTCTTGCTTTTTATCTTGCTGTACTAACACATTTAAAGGAAAAAAAAAAAAAGCAGGAGCCACAGATCGTCGAGATCCTTCGAAGAAAGGGGTGAACAACGGTGGTGAGGCAGCAGCTTCGGTCCTGGCGGTGTTCATCGACAAGTTGAAGACATCCTGCAAGGAAGAGGGGTGCAGGGCACCTAGACGTCGATAGTTCAGGACCGCAAAGAGTTTGTGAGGAACTGTGGCCCAGCAAGGGTGTCGAGACGTCCGGCGTCTCTACGGTCTTGGGGTGGCGGGAAACCCACCGGCAGATGCGCCGACAGCCTAGCCTTCTCCGGCGGGATAAGGCGGTCGGCGGTGTAGACAAGCGCGCCCGGGAATCAAATGTCTTACTCAGTGGAGCATTGCGGCTTCAGTCGTTGACGGCACAGTGTCAAAGAGTCCCCTCTTCTGGGAAACTAACTTTGACAGGCTTCAAGCGGTTATAGCAAACCTGCGAACTTCCAGGGCGCTTCAGCGAAGGTTAGCGTTGCACGATGGTCCCTCGTAGCTCGGGAAGAGGGCGCCTAACCAGGTCCTCTCTCGGATCAGTTCTTGAAGACACAGCAGCTTTTAGATCGATGAAGTAAAGCAACAGCAATACTGCTCTTCCAGCAGGGTTTCAAGGTTAAGCATCAGTTTCAACTCCAGCTTCTGAAAGAATTCTAGCAGGGAGAGGCCCACAGATATACTGTTGATCTCCCATTCATTCTGCTAGGTCACATTCTGGCAACACTCTGGCAACCAATCACTCAGAAGGCAGTCAGGCAGCCAATCAGGCGCACAGTGCATTCGGGCCATTCTTCTCCATCCAGACACTCACAACAAAGAATGTGGATTCAGACAAGTACCATGCCCTTCAACGCTACACACTGCATTCATACCAGTTTCGGGCAGGGCTGTCTCAGTCATTGTGTCAAACACCAGATACTAGACATCCACAACACAGAATGTGTATTCGTCACACACTACATTCACCCAGGTCCCACCCACAGGCATACCCACATCATACGGACGTTGGGAAGGCTTCAGCCAGTCTAGTCGGCACTCCGCCCTCCCCCCCTCACACTACCATATATAGAACTTCCACCCAACAGCCAGTCAGGGGGAAGGAACAGAGTCAGGGCTTCCCGGGACTTTGGGAAAACAAGAGTTAACAGGTGATTGAAGGCAATTCCAATGACAGGGCCTGGGCATCCCAAAATGGAGGACGCTCAGGGCATCTGTCAATTCAGCACAGAGCTGCCACCAGCCAGTACCCTGCTCTGTGGGCCACACAGAGGTGTCCGAAAACATACACTAGGGGCACAGGGTTGTACCCCCACCCATGGGTGCCATAAGGGTATCCCATGGGTCTGTACACCAAACCAAAAGAGAGGTGCACCGCCAGGAGTCCCGCATGAACTCCTGTGTGGCAAACACGACAGAACACGCAATAAAAAGCAGTAAAGGACAAGGATATGGAGGCCCTGCCCCTCTGATACATTTCCAGTCTTGTGCTAGGAAAGCTCAAGCGTGTGCTGTGCTCTAAAGCCCACCTTTTCCTGTGCTCAAAATGTGGGTAAGGGACACCACAATTACCACATACTGACTTATTTGTGAACACTTCTTTCATTCCTGTGAATCTTATCCCACACTCTTTTGTATTTAGCATAAGATTGGCAATACGTTTTTCTTAGTATAGGCCCTTTTATTTGACAAGACCCCACTAGTACCGCCTTATTTTGATATGATTGTCATAGCATGCTCCCATCTTAGGTTTAGATTAGGAGTTTTTCCACCCTACCTATACAGTTTAATAAACACCCTTGAACTGTGATCACTTGTGTCTGTCTATTCTTTATACTGTGAAATCCTTACACAGGCCATTTGGGGATGACCAAGAAAGCAGACAGGCTGTCTGCCCATTTTTACTTGTGCCAGAAGAGAGTAAAAATCTGAGAGCTTGCCATACTTGTCAAGCATCCAGCCAGGCTGGCAGAGCCACAAAAGCCCTCCTTGAAGCCACTTCCAAGAGGATCGGTATAGACATTGTGGGTCTTTGGATCCCAAGTCAGAAGCCCACTTTTGTGTGGACTTCCGGGGCTCTATTCGCTCACCAAGACAGATGCACCCAATGCCTAGGCAGACAAACTCAGTGACAGATTAGGCACTGCCATGTTCATGAGTATCTTTGACCTCACTTCAGGGTACTGGAAGGTCGGCCCATCTGATCATGCAAAGGAGCGGTTATAATTTTCCACTGCAGAAGGGCACTGCCAGTTCACTTTTAGTTCACTGTTAGACCCTTTGGGTTAAAAAATGCCCCCGTCACCTTTTTCGAGGATTGTAAACAAGGTATTATCTGGAATATCGGATAGTTTGTATGTGCGTGAGGATTGGCTGCCTATAAGAACATTGTTTCAGACTTTATCTTTTGCCAGCTTGTGCTATTGTGGAAGGCGAGTTTGTGCGATTTCCACTGTTATTCCAGGCAGTAAGGACTGCCACTCACACTTGCTGATTAATAGTTGCGACGTGCAGATTTATATCTGCTGTATATTTTTGAGATCTCCTACATTCATCTTTGACAGCATTGCTGATTTTTGTATTCTTTCAACCCTAGCAACGTGTGCTCATTCATGGGTCGGCTGCAGGCTTGCTTACAGTCCTGTGCTCTCTGTGGTTCATCCGAACTACATTTCCCAGGATAACCGTGCCTCAAAACGCTGTCACTGGCCCGTTAGTGCTGGCGTGTTTGTGAGGCCGGTTATCTACAGTTCTCGTCCACGCACGACCGATCTAGGGTGGAATAGTTTAAGTTAAGCCTGTCCCCGGCTTCTCTCTCAGTAGAACAGTGTACACGCTGCAATCAACCATGGCAACAGGCAGCATTAGGTCAAGGACTTCGGCTATCGTTGAGAAATATTTTAGATTAGCCCTAGTTAAGCCTCTTTACTATACACATACACTATAGGCGGTTATGCCGCCTCAACAAGAACCTTATGACAATGCTGGTCGCAGTACTGCCTATGACTGACCCCCAGCAGGCAAAGCCCTCCTCTCCCTCTCCCTTGCTTGAGGTGATTGGTGGAAGGCACCGGACCAGCAGGAAGACTTTTTCCTCCTTACAACCTGCAGCAGTTAGTCATCATCATTGATAAATGCAGGACCACAATCACAAAGGACATATTTTGTCCACATGACCCCTTACAAAATGCAAACGCGTCCTTCAGCTTGCATCTTGATACTCAGAAAGCAGGGCTTTCAACATCAAATGGCAGAGTATCTGCTGATGCTCACATACCTGAAGACCCCACTAAGAGTCGGAACCTCCTCGCATAAAAAGGCCATAAAACCAGACCTCACTTTAAAAACTTCACTGGTTGACCTCTATACAATGCTTCCTGAAGTTGTCAGTGAAGACCCCCTAGAAAAATCCTAAAAGGCTGCCTTCTGAACACTAGACCCTTACTCAGGCACTGAACTAGGGTGGCTCATTATATCTCGGATGAGATAGATCTCTGTGCCATCACTGAGTCCTGGCTGCATGCTGCAGCGGTGCCTTCCCAAAGCTGGGCACTACATCAAAACTTTAATGTTCTGAGAGTGGCTCGAGCAATTGGAAATGGAGGAGGTGTTGCTTTCATTTTCCATAAGTCAATCAAAATACATCAAGTAAAAGAGGTCAGCATTCCTGATTGTGAAGTTTTACAAGGCAAGCAATCCATTGATGATATCACCCTTTAATGTCCTAGTGATTTACAGGCCCCTAAATGGTATGCCTGATTTTATTATACATTTCGACTACATTTTTTCTAAAATGATTATGCGAGACCTAAACTTAGGTTTAGATGACCCTATGGATACTCTTGCTAAATCTACTCAATCCACTCTGGAGGGACTTGGCTGTGCTCATCAGGTTACACAAGCAACCCACTCAGGGGGCATGATTCTGGACTGGGTAGTCACTCATAGTACCCTGGTAGAAAACGTGGAAATAATTCCATGTACCTAGTTGGATCATTCCTTTATTCAATTCCAGCTACTCTGGACAGGACCCCTACAGAGACCCAGAAGTCGGCCGTCAAAAATAACATGCCGCAATTTGCGGAAACCTACTCCTGCCTCTATGTTGCCATTCCTTACGCCCATTTTGGACAATCTGAGGAACCGACAACTGAGCTGGCCACAATCTTGCACAGTGCAAAGTCCACAACAGTAAATAATTTAGCTCCACAGAAAACCAAGTTGATGAGATCACAACCATCAAAAGCGTGGTTTTCCAAAGAACTTTTGAAACTTAAACATCAGAAAAACAAAGCATTACGGGTTTTGGAAAAGTCCTTAACATTGGAGGATAAAACAAGCTACGGGATTGCTGCTAAGGAATCTAAAACTGCCATTTGTGCAGCTAAAAAAATCTTTGTATGGCAAAAGAATCAAGGAGGCAACATCTGACTCGAGGGAACTATTTAAAATCTGGAGAGAACTGGAAGACCCTCAACCTATTGCTACCAGAGTGGCCAAAGATGTAAATTGGTGCACCTCCATCCAGAATGCGATGGTAGAAAAATTGCAAAAAAATCAAATGTGAAATCTCATCCAATTTAGAGACCTCAGACAAACTGTCTGCCAAAGGTAAACGTGGCGGTTGCATCCCCTCAATACCACAGTTTCAATTCAGAGAGGTGAAGTAAGCAGAGATGTTGCATACTCTTGAGAATATAAAACCTACTAATTGTAGAGGTGATGTCTACCCGGCTATTATTAAATCCTGTGCAACGTTCCTTGTTCCTCTTATCTCCGAATTTGTAAATGCCTCTTTTCAAGACAACTACGTTCCCTTTGATATAAAACGCACATGGATTTCTACACTCTTGAACAAGCCTTCGTTGGATCCTAACGTCCTAGCCAGCTATCGCCCTATTGCAAATGTGCTCTTTCTTCTAAAGATACTTGACAAAACGGCCAACTGTAAATTAGTTTTTAGCCCTATATAACATCTTAGGTCCTAAGCAGTCAGGCTTCAGACGTGCTCAAAGTACAGAGTCCACTCTTTTGAACTTCAAAACGAACATCTTGCAACACTGTGATAAAGGGGACATCTAGCTTCTGATGCTTTTGGATCTAACTGCGGCTTTGATTTGGTAGATCACAGCACTTTGGTAGCAAAACCTCAGGACTCTACCTCATTTTACAGCAAAGCATCTTCCTGGGGTCATTCCTTACTGACAAACAGGACTGCCAGAGTCTTTCATGAAGAAGCTATGGCAGAAGGGTATGCGCTTTCATGCGGGGTACCGCAGGAGTCCTGTACGTCTCCAATTCTTTTCAATCTCTTCACTCTACCTCTCTGAGCTGTTGGATGCTATAGACATAATATATGGCAACTATGCAGATGATACACAGTGCCTTATTCCCCTCTCTGCAACCATACTCAAGACAACATGACCATCAATACCACCACCTATGATTACATACACTCATGGATGATGTGCAATGGGTTGGCACTTAATAATGCAAAGACTGTTGTCAGCACTGCACCCAATCTGTGTAAATTGGTTGATGCCTATTTTCATTTCCAAATTGCAAAGTGCTCACTAGTGACACTTCGCAAGGTTAAGACTCTTGGAGTGGTTCTGGACAAAGAACTTACTATGAAAGATCACATCAGTAGCCTTGTGTTGAGCACATCCTATGAAATAAAACTCTTGGCGCTATTAGCCCTTTTCTAGCCCATGCCATTATAGGAGCTTGTCTGCACTACTGCTCCAGCATACTCAAGGGTATAGGGAAATGTGAATGAAATCGTCTACAAGTGGTGCAAAACAATGCAGTTTGAGCGGTCAAGGGACTCTGGAAAAGTGATGATGTTACGATGGCTGGGAGATCCCTACATTGGCTATCAATTGGTAAGCGATCACATTCAGGACATTATGTATCGCACATTCCTGCCTTTACGGGAAAAACCCAGTTTACCTCACCAATTGGCTCTCCTGGCTTCCCATTATGTGCACTCTGAGGTCCAACAACTCTTGCCTTTTGCAGACTCCAAAAACCAAACTGTCTCTAGTCTTAGCAGGATGCGGCTCCAGGGCAGCATCTCGCCTGTGAAACGCTTTACCACCTTAACTTAGATCCTTCTCATCCCTATCAGCTTTCAAGCATAGACTGAAGACATCCTCTATAAATAAGGAATGTCCGGCGCCTGGTATCTAATCCTTATTGTTTTGTGTTGGTCTGTTTTTGTCCCACCGCCTCTATGCCTATGGGCTTCATCCAAGCGTTTTATAAATAATCTAAATAAATAAACAAACTAGAAGACTTCAGCATTGCCTACCTACATGACGTGACCGTGTTCAGACCACCTATCCCATCTGAAACAGGTGCTTTAAGCCAGGCAGAAGGCTGGCTTTGCTATCAAGTGCCAGATAGTGCAGGGAGCGGTACCTTACCTAGCACACCAGGTGGGTGGTGGTAAGAAACAGCCTCTCCAGGCCAGTGCAGGCAGTGGTGAATTGGGACATTCCCAGTACCCAGACACAAATGAGAGCCTTCCCGCACCTCATGGAATAATACCAGCTTTTTATCAAGGCGTATGGGACACTTGCCCCCTCACCCCCTTAACAATGTTATTTCCAACACAATGCCGAAGAAGTTCACCTGGACCCCCTGCCTCTCGGACATCCTTCCAGAGCTAGAAAGATGGTAGATTCAAGGCTCTAGTTCACAAGAGCCCAGATTATGAGCAATAATTCATACAGACTTCTTCAGATTTGGTGCAGTAGTAGCACAGCTGAACTCTGAGGCAGTAAAACAACAGTGAGCACACCTAAGTAAGTGCTTGACCAAGCGAGAGCGCAACTGGGCCACCATTTAAAGAGAGGCATATGTGGTAGTTTGGGCAGTAAGCAAGCTGTAACCCTACTTCTTTGGGTCTGACTGCACTGTCAAGACGGACCACAGAACCCTTAGGGGATTAAAGGGCCATACAGGGAGAGATTCCAAAAGATATTGCGTTGGGCATATCCCTACAGGGATTGGACATCGATATCCAGAACAAACCTCAGTCGCAGCACTAAAATGCAGATGGCCTCAGTAGGTATTCTCACCAGGATGACGAGCTAGCCCCTTGGAAGGGCGAGTATCAAACCTTTTGGCTGGAGGGGCGTGTGAAGGATTGGCATTTGGCAAGGGTGTAGAAGCCCTGACTTATATTTTATTAATTATTAAAAATGATGCAGGCAATTCCATCTCAGAAAGGGTAACCTCCTAATCAGGTTCCACCTTCATAAGCTCCATTCAACAAAAGCACAGCGCACACCTGGGCACTGCTGCATCAGTGGCTTGATCTGCAGCGTCTGCTCTTCCATGGCACAGAGCAGAGTCAGAGGACACAGGTGCCAATTTGACAGCTGCAGGGATGCTACCAATATGATGGTATGCTTCGGGGTTTCCTCTTTGTTCCTTAGTGAGGGCAAGTAATACCCTCCTCAGACAGATAGCTACTCCACAGGAAGCTGTGCTTGGAACAGGAATCACAAGGCACACACATTCACCAAGGAATAGCCTAAAACCGGGGTTCTGCACACCAAAGGGGCATTTAATTCTATTGAGAAGTGAAGGGGAGGGATTAGTGTAGACAGGGCAAGGTTTTATACAGCTGGAGGAAGGTTCCACCATCTTGTTTCCCTCTGCCTCCATCTTTCCTTCTTGCCCCCCTATATCCTGTAGCAAAAAGCACTTTGGGTATGATGACAGAAGGCAAGGATCCACTTGTTCCAAGAACAGGGACCCTTGAGGCAGGCTTAGTTTGGTCCACTCATTGCAAGAAACACCTCTGGAAGAACGTTGTTAGGTCTCTATTGAAGAGTTGACTTTCCAGAGCCCTCCAACAGTGAGATAAAGACCAAGTGTCAAAGGTAGAGGTAAGTGCTGTTTCCTACTCTTCCACAGGATGCATTAGAGTGACCCTGCTGCTGGAACAAGACCTGCAACTCTGCCATGCCACAGTGCAGTCCAGTACCTTATTGTGGTAAAGGATCCCTGGAAATGTGCAGTGGGAGCCTGAGAACAAGGATTATACTTGTCCCCGAGACCTCTATTCATGAGAAGGGAAGACAGCCAGGATCCTCGTTTTCTTGTTTTTCCTTGCATCAAACCAGTCAAACGTCCGTAGAACCGAGTTCACCACATTTCAAACTACCAGGACGATCTGGAGTTGCCTTTGGCACTCACCCAGCTCTAAAAACTCGAACTGCATGTTTGACGCTGTTCAGTGCTGCACTGGGTTAGTACTGAATCACATTCACCCTTTCCCCCTTGAGAGTAAGGCCTTCCACCACCTCACATTACTACGAAAGGCAAAAGAAATATATCGCTTGACTGTGCTGGTTTTATCTGTTTAATTGGGATCACTTTTGGTTTGTACTCAACCCTATACTCCTGCAGAGCAGAAGTAATTTTGTTATAACATATGAACCTCGCTCAATGGAAATATGAATGGCCCAATTTCTATGTATAGCCTCAACCTCACTAGGTAGGCCCCATGGCAGGTATTAAGAAATATCCATTCACAATGAGTACAGACCCCAAGCTCCAGGTGTAATTCATGAGTCTGAGTCAACCAAGGAGAGGGGCATAGACCTTCTAAAAAGGAAGACCTCATAGCCCAGGGTGCAGTTTGTTGGAACAGATGGTGGATGGCACTTGGAGAGAGCGGGCAAGTGGACAGAGGAAGAGGTGCATAGACTGGAGGAGAAGACTGAAGGAGATGCATTTGGGGAGTCAGGAGGATGTAGAGCTAGTAACAGAGAAGGCTTCAGAAAGGACTGCCAACGAAATATCCGAGCAAGAAGATGGACGGAGGAAGACAATGGGACTATCTATTAGTGGACCATGGAGAAACATCAGAAGTGGGAGAGACTTTTGTGGAGGTGTGAAAACATTGGAAGTCGGAGGTTGCAGATTTATTAGAGGAAGTTGGAGAAACACTGGACAGAGAAGAACGAGAGTCTTTAGAGGAAGTTGGAAGAAACATTGGACGGAGCAGGAGGTTGTGAAACATCCGCAGGAGGAACAGGGGAACTTATTAGATAAACATTAGGTGGAATTGGGAGAATGGATAGAACATCAGTAGGTAGTGAAATGAAACCTACCTCAACCTGAACATAGGGAGGCATCGGTTCAGAGAGCAGGCACTGGGTTTAGGTGCAGATTTCCTGATCTAAAGGGGATGAGAAAAAGCAGGAAGAAGGCTCTGGTGTAGCAACGAGGAGACCAGGAGGGAACACTAGGGCGGAACCCATGGCCATTACCGCACTCTGCGGGACCAGGTACCTTGCATCCTTCCCCTTCCTGGGTTACCAGAGGCTGTGAACATGCCTAGAGCAGGAGAAAGCAGGCGGACACCTTGAGGGAAACCTATTCATGCTACAGATGCATAGCCTAGAACTAGGCATAATTCAGAGCCTTTCCTTTTGTTGACTTGTAGATTACAAAGCAGGACAATGGCATAGGGGTTTCTGGAGCTCCCCTTTGGAATCTACACTGAGATACGTTTTGGAGAGACTAAAACTGTTCCCCGCTGAGAATTTGTTGGGCACCCAAGAATCCTTAATGAAGTTGTCCTGAGCATGAGGCTGAGTTGTAAAACAAGTTTATATGTAAGGTGTAGTAGTCTTAATTCTGAGCGAGGTATAATATGGAGTACCAGGTAAGTACATATGAGATATAGCAACCTGTATATAATTACCCTAGTACACACACCTTACTACACCATGTGCATGTACGGATATCTGGGGACAGCAATAACATAGCACCACGCCTGGCCAAGTACAGGGCAGTCGTGTACATCCACTAGAACAGTGATGTGTGTCCCATGTGCAAATAGTGTGAGAGGAGGATGTTGGGAAGTAAATAGATCAGATAAGCAGTGCCCTGTTTGTTCATACCCTATAGCATGAGATATTTTATATTACACTGCCTGCTGTAGCGGGCATGTAGTTATGGTTAAGTTGATAAACCGATAGGAAGAGCACTTTTCGGGTGGCTTATATCTTCGTTCCCCCTGGACGAACCCTCACCAGACTTTGCAAATAAAAAAAAAGTATTTTGGCCTGCTCTGATTTTTTTTTGGTGAGGTTTCGTCCAGGGGGAGCAAAGTTATAGGGGGTGTCCCCAAAATTCATTTTTTCCCACAAACTTTGATCACACCGCTGGATGGATTTTCACCAAATTTGTGGCAGGAGCAGCGGCTTCGTTCCGAAAGCGTGCTTTTGTAAATTTGGCATAAATCTGTCCAGTAGTTTTCTTTATAACGGGCTAAACATAAGTCAAAATCATTTGTGATATCTGGCTCTGCGGACCAGTTTCCCTGTTCGGTCCGCGGACAGTCATCCGATTGGCCAATCGGGTGACGTGAAGTCTTCGGACATCAGGCGCGCCCGCTGATTAGATGGAGAAAAACATGAAATGCCCCATGTTTCCTGAAACGCCCGCCATGTTGGATTTGTGGACTTTTGGAGTAAGAACACTGCGGCAGGGAAATAAATAAACGCAACGTTGCACTTGTCAAACTCAACAAATGATCTCTGGGGAGGTGGTGGGGCGAGGATGGATGGAATATGGCCATAAGAAGCCAAAAAATGGGTTTTAATCCCCAAAAGTCCACGAACACTCCAGATGTCCTGGGACACTTCTGATGTCCTAGGACATCTGTGCCCATTTCTGCATTACAGGGTTGGTGAAAAGCAGTTTTTGGATGGCTTATAACTTTGGCGCCACTCAATGAAACTGCATGTAATTCTGAATGGTTTTGCAAGTTCTGTGGGATTCTGTCAACTGGGGGCAATAGTAGAGGGGGGTCCCACAATAATGTAAAGGCTTATAAATGTGGTGCTATTTGACGAATCTGCACAACAGTTTGCAAAAAACAATTTTACATTGGGATATAAATGTTTTTCTAAAGTTTGGTGGGATTTTCTCAAGAGTGGTGAAAATAGAGGGGGGGGTCTTAAAGGCATAGTCCAGTAAAAAATGTTATTTAAAAAATAGATAGGCAACATTAAAAACAAAATACTAGCACTTTTTTTTTTACTTCCAATGTAAAATTTTGAGCTATTTAAGCTCAAAATTTGCAAAAGTAAGCACATGGGCGCATCCATTTTGTGAAATGGATGCCCGCCTGTGCTGGCTTTTGCGGCACTAATGAAGGAAAAGCCAGCCAGCTGTAGTAAACAAAAGCTACCGCTGGGTGGCTTTTCCTTCATTGGTACTGTACGCGGAGGACGGGGACCGGAGATCAGAGCAGGAAAGCTGGACCGATAACTTGGGCTGCCGGGCTGTTATCCCCTGTGCCGGACACTGGAATGGGGGTTGGAAGTCACATTATTCCCATTAGCATAACACAAAATGCTAAAGGAAATGTTGGAAAAACTTATTGATTCTATGTACTTTACTTTTTTAGTTCTATTTTTGAACTGTGAAAGGTGGTTCCTAAAGGAACATTTATTTTGTTGTTTTAAAACAATGTTTGCAAGAGAGCTTAGAACGTAAGGGGAGGAGGGAAATGAGGGAAGAAGCACTAATATGGAGGGGCAGGTGGACGGGGGACAATGTTGCGCGTGTGTTACTTCTAAGGTAGTGGGCAGTGTTTCTCATGCTCCTTGATTACAGCTTCAAAACGCATGTCGAAATTGCTTCCCCCTGCAGAGTGGTGTGTTGCAGTATATACAGAGGATTTTTGTCTTCCAAAGATATGGACCAACAGCCTCTTTTATTGCTTGCAAGGTAGCTGGTGGGATTTTGTGTACCACAGAAGTAGACTGTGTGGTTACAGTATTGGTTGAGGAAGATGAGGTGGAGGAACACCTCTTACTACTTGCTGAGAAAGGAACAACCTTTACTGAGAGCATTGCGGTGGTTGGATTTGGTGTGGCGGCGCATGGAGGTGGTCCCATAGGAGTACTGTCCAGGTAGTCCATGACTGAGTACTCAGTGCATTTCACTTTGGTAGCTTTAGCCTTTGGTACACTCCCAAAAGTGATAAAGAACTGCCACACCCATGATTCTCTCTGGGTGCTAGAGGTAGGTACTACCTCATCTTCTTGGTCCTCTTCATTGTCTTTGGATATACTGTTGTTGTTGTGTAGGTCCTCCAGCTGGTGGTGGTGGCTCTTGGGGGAGAAGGGATGGCAATTGCTGATGCCAATTTTAAGAGAAAGAGCAGTTTTGCTAGTATTCTTCCAAGTATGTGCTTTGTACTAGATTGTTAATGGATAATGAGTAAGTATAGGTGTAGTAGCTGTGCAAGGGTACATTTTGAGCTTGAAGGTGCCTAGATCAGTCGAAAAATGCAGTTCCAAAGCATGGACCCGATCGCGAAGTGAGGACGCCTTCGCAGACACGTCATCATGCTGCGTGCGAGCGCATGGTCACGTGGCACTGTCCGGAAGTTATGTGATGACATCAGATGTTTGCGGACGTCGACAGTTGCAGAAACAGTGGAAAAGGTTGCAAAAAGTGTATAGAAGTGTTAGAAATGATGCTAGAAGGTGGGAAATGGCAGAGCTTTAAAGAGATGGTCTAGTAAAAATTTTTATTTAAAAAATAGATAGGCAACATAAAAAACAAAAATACTAGCATTCTCCGTTTTAAAACTTCCTATGTAAAATTTTGAGCTATTCAAGCTCAAAATTCGCAAAAGCAAGCACATGGGCGCATCCATTTTGTGAAATGGATGCCCCGCCTGTGCTGGCTTTTGCTTTTGCGGCACTAATGAAGGAAAAGCCAGCCAGCTGTAGTAAACAAAAGCTACCGCTGGGTGGCTTTCCCTTCATTAGTGCTGTAGGCGGAGGACGGGGACCGGAGACCAGAGCAGGAAAGCTGCAGCTTTCCAGTTTTCCCCCCATTCATTCCATCCTGGCTGTCACTTACACAGCAGGGTGGCTGTCCTTGCCGGACAGACAGCCGGCCAATCACGCCACAGTGCATTCAGGTCTCCTAGCAGACTAAGCACAGGGAGTTTCGGGCACCTCCCTCGCATCCTGTCCACCCCAGACACTCAGGTGCCAGAGGAGGGCTTCAGCACTGAAGCCCACCAAAGGCCAACGAAAAAGGGACTAAACCTGGTTTGTCACGCAGACACAAACACAAGAAGGACCTTTCCTAAAAGAAATAGCAATAAAAGTTGACCAGAGTCCGTTTTTACAGGTAGGTCTTGGGCGCCATATTGAAAAACATGGCTGACCTGATTTTTAGCTACCGTTTTTTGCAGTTGGGAAAAATCATGGTAGTTTAATCTAAACCACTGCCACCAGCCATTTAAAGTAGGAAATGGTAATATTGGACTGTTACATGAGTGTTTTGACTCGGGCGAAGCTAGGCTACCCCTCCAGCACTCTATAGTGTGTGCTGGGTCTGTAAATTTAAAGAGACTAGTAAAGCCAATTTAACTTTACATGCTCTGGATGACAGTAGTCAGTCCCAGAGAAGGTATTTAAACCTTGGGAAGTCTGAAAGACATCCCTGTGCCACTGCACTGAAGGTGCTGTGTGACACACAGAAAAAGATGATGCCTATGGAGTTGTTTTGAAACTCCATAACCAAAGAACACAAAAGTAAAACACATTGAAAATAAAAAGTTCAAAGCCCCAAAATATAGCAAAAGAGCTGGAGGGCTCTAAGGTAGAGGGAATTTAGCACTTGTGTGAGAAATCTCCCCAAAAGTACCACAAAAATTGCCTTGCTAAATGTACTTTCACTGGGGTTAGCTGGGTAAAAAGTGGCGATAATTACAAGAACCAAAAGAAAAGTGGCCACTACTCCCCCATGATTGGCAAAAATGGTAGAGAACACATTGTGTGTGTTCTTGAGAGCAATTGAAATGAGTCCCTGGCGGGGGTGGGGCTTTGTCCTCCCAGCCAATGGGGAGGCTCAGAGTGGGGGCATTACTATACAGTAATCCCGCCACTCTGAACCTCCTCAGGCCTGGAGGCCACCGTCCCCCTTCCTCCCTCCCCCCTGCATTCCCACCCCGCTTTGTCACAGAGTTCAGTCACCTCTCTTCCCAGATCTGTGACATGCCACAATGAAAAGGGAGAAGGGACTACGTAGGCCATTTTTTTTCCCTTTTCTGTTTTGAAACGTTGGCGGCATTTCACAACTCCCGAAAAGATTCCATTAGTACTCTGGTCCAACGGGCCAGGGTAGTAATAGCAGTAATCCCCTCGCTGGGGCGACATTACCGCTTCAGGTAAAATGCCCTCCCAGCTTATCCCTTAATAAAACAATCAGCTTTTACATGATGGTATTGCCAATGGAATGGGCACGGAGCAATTAGGGGGTACTCGGGGTGCTGCTGTTGTTGGAGGATCCAGGGTGAGAAAGTGGGATGCCTGCAGGTGCCGGTGAAAAAGGAGCGGCTTGGCAGGTGCCAGATGGAAACACTCAAACATGGGCAGCGGAGCGGCTGGGAGCTCAGCCCGGCATCTTTCATGAAATGATGTCGAAGAACATCCAACTGTGCCTGGTAGAAGTCCTGCGTCGACTGCTAAGGCAATACGCACAAAAGGTGTGACTGCACAACATACTTCTCTTTTCCTTGATTTTGTGGGAATGATGAGTCTATGCACAAGCATTCAAGAGTAATGCAGATATAGCGTTAAAACTAGGATAGAAATAATGAAAGTCACATTTAGTGCAAAGGCAACTATAAGATACTCCATTGTTTTGGGTATATACATGAATGTAAGTAGTTGTGCAGTTAGTAAAAGGTTTATGAATGGGCTTGTTGAGAGAATATATAATTATGGTCTTCATTGCAGAGCTTTAGAAAATGTGCTTAGGTGTAGATGTTTATTGAATTGTAAATAAGGAGTGCCAAAGGAAGTTATTTTTCAGGAAATGTGCTTAGATATAGCATTATACAAATATGTAGAGTATAGGTATTTTTCAAAATATAGGACTTATGGTGCAAGCCTCAGGAGGAAAGGTTTCTTAACAAAAATATGAAGAGTCTGGACTATAAAGTAAAGACTATAAAATATAAGCTAGAAGAGCTGGACCTGGCTGGTGTGCCAGTTGGAGGATAAGATATATTTAAACACCAAATATTAGCAAGGAGCTGGTAATCCAGTATTTACGTCTTCTGGGCCCTACTTCTTGTAGTGGGTGGTCCTCACCCCTGTGGCTCCCCAATCTCAAACATGGGACTTTGTCACACAGTATTGTTATGTAACCACTGACATTTGTTTATCATAGAAGTAATTTACTCCCAACCTATTAAACATTGAAGTATTTTGACATCCTCAAACAATTGAATGGCTTGAAAGATATCCAGGATTGGAATTTTAGGACTTTATCAAAAAGTTAACTGAAGCACTGGATCCCGTAAAACAATAGCATATGCTGCAGGTGATCCAGTCCCACGCATCGATTCTCTGCAGAGGGAAAGCAAAGGCTCTTCATTATAGACTTGTAACTGTAATATAAGTGATATACACTCTGAATGTTGAGACAAGTAAATAACTGCTAACTAGAAGTGCCATTGCTTGCACTTACTTTTTATGGCTGATCACTAAATAAAGTTTTTTTTTTCTTCAACTCTCCCAACAGACCGTTGCAAGTTCCAACTGCATCTGTACAAAGACACAAATGGCAAAGATGGGATAGCCGTTGCATTCTCTGTGCACGTGGAGAACAAGACCTACCATATGTACTGCACAAAGGATAAATCTATTCAATTCAGGGTAAGGACAAAAAGCTTTAATTCTTTGTCCTAGCTTTGATCGTTTGGGAATGATTTTGCTTCGAGAAACTGCGGCGACTCCTAAAGGAGGAGAAAAGAAAACAGTAACATCGCCGATTTCTCTTTGCTCCTCTGACCGCATGTTTGGGCTTTTCGATTTTTCTTGGCATGGTCTACGTTTGTTGTCTTATTTCACGCAAATCCTTGTGATGGGGAAAGAAAATAGTTCTACGATTAACAGATTGATATAAATCAGATGTAAACAATGTGTGATCACTGTGCACAGGTTGATCTAGTCTATTTGGACTTGGACGTGGACTTCAGCTTTCTTTTGTTTATACCCAATGTTTATCTTTGGTATTTTGGCTGAGTGCCAGGACAAAAGTTAGCAAAGATGCATGAGGCATGCATGAATGTTTAGGATGTCACAAACCAAATGTTTATCAGATTTGGTCTGCAAAAATTGGTGAATATGTGCGATATCAGTCATTGCAAATTTTTGTTGGATCTCTCTGAAAAGGTACAACTTACGACTGGTAGGGAGTCTTATTCCGAGTCCGCATTCCTCTAGACTTGTGTGCTGTCCATGTCAAGGTACAGGGAAAGCATTTATTTGAAACTGAACAAAAGCAATAACAACAACAACAAAAGGGAGCCTGGTGCATGCATGAACAGCTCAGGCCATGGCCAGTCTCCTCTTCTCACTAGTACATCCATCAGATTTCTTTTCTTCGCCTGGGCAGCCTTGTTTACCGACAGAGAAGTTTGGAATTTGAGTGAGCTCGTCCGAGGGAAGGGGACATGGACTAGGGGAGCAAGAGTCACTGCAGGGAGTTAGTCATAACTATCACTACGGCTCGTGGCCCCCCTTCTTCCAGATTTGTGGCATCAATTACCAAATAAACCAGCTAGAAAAGGCATACCTCAGAAAGGTTCTCTGTCATTTCGACACCAGTAATTACTTTGATATGTTACTTAGATTTGTTTTTAAACTGGGGGGCCACTTCCCCCTCGACTACTACCCCTTCTTTTTACACATATGTATATTTTTGGAGTATTTTTGAACTAATTACATCGAAGTAACTTTGCAGTACTTATTGCCGTTGTAACTACAGGATACCCTCAGAAGAGCAGCTCAGAAGGAGGTTTTTTAGCATGACAAGGCCAAACTGGGAGGAAAATCTCCAACTCCCATCCACCAAATATTGTTTACAAATTACATGACGATTGACCAACATAACTGCCTTGCACCAGCAGAATCTAGCATGGGTATGCCATCAAGGTTGCCTTCTCGTGGACAGCGCGAGCATGGAGTCTTGATGGAGATGGGAGGCCACTGACAGTGTACTATTGTAGAAATCATGCAACAATTGTGCGAGCAATGGATGCCTTCTCTGCATACTTGCAAGGAAATGTTTCACCAAAGGTCAGAAAGCGTGGCCTGGATTTCAAATGTTACAAATAAAACTTCAGCACCCTCTTGTTGTCCTGTGCATGGAGGATTAACCAAGCGTCTGAGAACCAATGCAGAAAGACACTGACAACACAATCTCCTCAGTCATATGCAAAAGGACAAAACCTTTGGGAGAAAGGATGGATGTTTGTTGGATCACTCACCTTGTCCTAATGAAAAAGCAAACGTGGGTTATCAGCAACAAACCCACTTGATGAGCTAACGCGACGGCCACCAGAAATACCATCATCCAGCACACCAGTTCAAGATCCACAGTGGTCATCTGTTCAAAATGGTTATGAGTAAAAAGAGCAATAACAACATTAGAGTCCCAGGTGGGGACAGACCTTCAAAGTGGGGGGGGCGGGGGGGGGGGGTGGAAAGCTCCCAAAATGTTGGTTGAAAACAAAGTTACCCAGAGCCACACCCTGATCGGTCGCATCCCACTAATGTCGAATAGCAGCTAAAAGTGACTTGCAGGACTCCCAACTAATGCCCAGATCTTGGTAAAGCACGGTAGAGACACTTTCTCTTAAACTGACAGCACATTTAACTTTGTCTAGCCACCCACATGATTGCATGTTGCCCATGGTGAGACCAAGATGGGCGTTACATTTTTTCTTTCCTCAGGAACAAGGTTGTAAAGATGCTAATCCAGTGTCCCAAAAGGGGCACAAGTACTGCAGAAAATATTTTAGCAAGGCCTTAGACCTGGGTAGTGATGCAGTGGTCAAATGGTTTGGTGGCGCCACAGGGTAATTAGAATATACATATAGTTGTGCCACACATCAGGGAGTAGTCAGGTTGGGGGCTGTGCAGAAGAACACACGTGCAGAGGGGAAGTGTTTAGAGGGAACATGGGTTAGCATGCTCATATTGTTAAGAAAAGGGCAGGTAGGGTTTGGGTTTATTATATAGGTTCTACTGTATGAGGTATAATTGTTAGTTGCTGCAGGGCGCAAGATAATGTGCCTGTGGGAGCCGGACAGTGTTGAACGCTGCAGAATACCATGGTTTAGCAAAAAGCTGTGAGCATCGTTCCAGAGTTGACATGCATCGACGTGGGAAGCGAGCAGGGGCGAGGGAGTAAGGGATCCATCCAATCAGGGCTATGGGATTGTGGTGTTCTGAGGAAAGCAACAAAGTGTTGCCCTCGCTGATTTCCACTCGTAAGGTCATTGGTCCTTCTCGGCAGGATGTTATTGTCTGACTCGGTCTCAAACATAACTGCCCAATTGGCACCTAGCATTCTATCAACTTGTGCAATGAACAATGGCAGCCAATCACGGTGTCATTTTTGTGCCGACTCTTCCATTAGATAATGTTCAAACGGGCGGTTTGTTTTTTCTCCATGAGAAAGGAAACCACCAGTTAGATTTGTCAATGTATAGCATTCTTTAGGGACCCGATCTTGAGCAACCAATGTTTAGAGTTCTATTAATTGTTGCCATTCTTCTGCTTTAAAAGATGTAGCCCAACAATGTTGAGAACATGTTCCAGTTTAGTTCCATGTAACCGTCTGCTTTTCTCCCAGCTGTTTCTTTGTAATAACACCTGTATTTTCTTGCACTTGGTTCACTCAGTTTTTGACAACTTTTGTATTATTTTGTGGATTACTTTGGACTGGACCTTTACAAGGTGGCTAAGGCAGAAGATAAGCAGAAGGGCTGCAGAACCAAAACATGTTGAGGGAGGAGAATTAACTAGGACCTGGACAAACCAAAGTGGTTGGGCCAATACAGAGATTTCATAATCCTAGCGCACTTCATGATCCATAGGAAACCTTCGAGACCAGTAGACGAGGGAGCTATCTCCAGACAGCTAAAGGACATTGCTCAATTTGGCACCATGTCCAACCAAGACACAAAGCCGGGGAACCCCTCCCACGCCCCGTTCTATGATGACAACAGATCTACCAGTTAAAAAAAAAAAAAAGCTTGTGAACTACCGGTTTGTGGATAGACTACTCACAGAAAAGTACCCTCAACCTGCTGAGTGCCTCAGTCTGTGTGGAGGTCTCCTGCCAGATGAGTTACATAATACCACGTATGATCACCACCACTGTGGACGAAAACGGGGAAATGAAAATATTAAGTACTCCCCGTACCTGGCACTGCAGTATTCTAGTGACTGGGCCCTGTAACCTACCATGTTTAAACAGTGTTTCTTGTTTATACGAGGCAGAGACGGTATGATATACGGTGCATGTCTGTGAAATGAAAGCCTCTTGCCTAGCTTATTGGAATGCTCGCTTTCTCATCTCTCGCATCCAACGAGTTTCTCTTTTGGCATATGCAAGAGGTATCTAGGCTCTCGCTTGATTAAGAAAAGCGGCACCAAGGGGCAGAAGTCGTCAGAACACCAACACTCTTGCTTGCCTCATAGCATATGGGAATCTCTAAGGAGTATGGGCACCTTCACCGAGTTACGACAGGGTGACCTCAGGGATAACACTAAGGAGTATGGGCACCTTCACTGAGTTACGACAGGGTGACCTCACGGATAACACTAAGGAGTATGGGCACCTTCACTGAGTTACGACAGGGTGACCTCACGGATAACACTGGCTTACATGAAAGAGCAGAGCTGGTGTCAAAGGCTGATAATGAAGCGTTGTTCTTTGCTAACAGGATGAATTTAGTATGCAACCTTGACCTGTTGGGACCACCCCGTACATTGAAAAGAATGTGTACTGTCGGGTATAAAGGCACGGGGCTCGGAGGGAAGGGAACACTCAAAATGTGTCTCGTGTTGCTGTTGTGTTCGTGCAGTCACTGTTTTCTACTAATAGTCTTCACCAATCCACCAATGACCATTTTTCCTTCTTGTCATCACCAACGCGGAAAGATCAACCACCATTATTAGCCCTCCTCCAGTTCTTTACGGAAAACATGGCAGTGGTATTGTCTGTTCAAAGAAGAATCCTCCAGCCAAGCACCAGAAGAGGACAGATCTTCAATGACAAAAAGATGGGCTTGAGCACCAGATTGTTTAACAATTGCAATTCTGCAAAACGTAATTTAAAAAAAAAATCGAGCAAATGGATTTAGCAACAGTTTTGTGGCTTGTGTAATACAGAACATGATTTGCCTATTTTTTGCCAGCCTAATCAAACGAAGACTCGAATGCAGTAAATCTTGGCACACAAACCCACCTTTTTGTTCTTTTTCTGTTTATGCAAAAAGAACAAAATATATATTCCTTCACCTTTCCAATGTGAAAGATGGGACTCACTTTGCGGCAAGATCCGATTCGTTTTATGCAACACAGTGAATATAATAAAAAAAGAAAATCTGTCGGGTACATATTTGACCCAGTGCAAACATTTTTGTAATATTGACTGGGGCGGGGGGGGGAAATGGTTTGCGCCATTCTATAACACAAACCGTAGTAAATAGAGTGCAAATTGCATTTTCTCAATGTTTTGAATGCATGTAAATGTTTAACAATATGGCTACAGAACGTTGATCGGGAGTGTTTGATCCTATCCTAATATGGCTACAGAACGTTGATCGGGAGTGTTTGATCCTCTCGGGACCAGAAGTTGCTCCCCTAGAAATGTTCGAGTCATCCTCCGACAAGGCTCTGCCTGGGAGAAAGGATACATTCAAAAAAGTTGGGCTTGACTTCCCACCATAGAAGCTTTTCCAGGATTGGCTCACAAAAGGCAGTAATGGGAGGAGGGAGCGGGGGGTCCCGTTCCGGGAGAACAAGAAGCAGCCAGGTGCACGTTGTTCATCCAGAGCCTGGGGTTCATAAGCACCAGTGCGCCGGACACCATACAGCCAAAAGACTTCCGACTCCATCATGCCCAACCCTCTTTGTATGCGAAAACAGCATAGGACCATGCTCAGTGACCCCAGTCTCTCACCAGGAGGGAATACCCAAGCCACACTTATGAAGAGGTTTAGTTCTTTAGTAAATTTGTCCACGACACAACAGACTGTGTTCAAGATCAATCGTGGGAAATATTGATTGATGGGCAGTCTCAGCAGAAGTCAATAGCAGTGATACAAATGCTTGAGAGCTGCAAGATGGGGCTTTAAGCCCATGTAAAAAAGGGGTAGCCTATTTTATAGTAAGCCCTAAATTGTACGATCTGGAATATGGAAGGTATAGTTATTATATAGTTTTACTACTGTTTGGCCCCTTTTAGCACTTCTAAGTATTTCTAACCAATCATTTCCAATAATTTTAATCATTTGATATAATTGTAACTTAATTTAATTGATGTTAAATTGTTTTTTATGTGTATTGTGGAAATATTAATTTGTTGATTGTATCACAATCAAAAGAGGTTTACCTGTGTTGGCACATTGGTCGATGAGATTAAAGAGGACAACAGTGCCAATGCCTGCTGGATTGAATCCAGTGCTATCCGAGGAGACGTGGTCCTGAAAAGCAAGTCATCTACAATGGGGTAGACGTGCATCCCCTAATGCCTCAAGTACCCCCCTATGATCTTTGTGAACACCAGATGGGCTGTGCAAAGGCTAAGAGGAGTGCCCTTGAATGGTCATGGAAACTATTGGGCACAAACCACTTGAACTCTACCTGCAGGCCATTTCGGGAAGTAAAGGTAGGCACCCTGGAGGTCGATGGCTGCCAGCCATTCACCCTTGCCGCACGTCAGGATCTGGGCAGCCAAATACATGTTGCAAAAATGGATCGGGCATGCATTTGATGAAATGGTGAGGGTATGAAATGAAAAACGACAGAGGTGATGGCTGTAAGGTTTAGAATTAATCTCAACTCCTGGTATCGCTCTGGGCATTCCTCTGACTTCATTGCTATCCGAACGCCTTGCACAACTTGTTTTGTGCAGCAGCTCAGCCCCCAAACTGGAAAATACTAGTGCAACCTGGTGGAACAAAGTTATGTCCCAAAGGTACTGTGGTAAACAACAGGAAACTGCAGATTTGAGGCGATTCATCCCCTCAGATGTGGGCAGAGCAGATCCACTGACTCTTCAGAACGATGCAAGATCAGTCACCTCTCCCTGAACTGCTTGCAGTAGTACAGTGGACGTCTGGGCCCCAATGCAAAGGTACCATTGTGATATCCCAGCCTATTCAGACAGTCACTGGAATGACATCCCTGCAACACCCCGGGAAAGCCTCCAGATCTTTTCAGGTTCTTTTTCTTCAGCATCACACATTTCTGGAATCATTGTGGTGCGGAAACTCTTAACGAAATAACCACACCTGGGGAATGCTTCAAAGCATTGAAGCGAGTGAACCAATAGGCCATTGCAAAGTGTGAATGGGGTGGGGCACTGACTTCTGCAGGGGTGCTGATCATAGTTTAGGATAAATGGGTGCCACAGATTCCAGGGGTAGCTCATGCCACGCCACTGGTGGTACGCATTGGGCCATGGAAATTGGGTGGATAGCTTCTGGAGTATACACCCGTCTTATACAGGGCAAGCCACTACTTTGCAAATTCAAATCCTGACGGGGCAGACTTCCTCCATCTTTAGGAGATCGATCCATTCAGTGCCAGTAAATTGGGTAACAACTGCAGCTATTATTCAAGTGCTGAGACATGGGAGAATCAGGCGTGAAAGGCTATAAAGCAACGTGAAATTATTATTGTTTTTTTTAAAGGTACAAGGCCCTGGGCAGATCCCAATAGGCGCATCATTAAGCAATGTTTACCCCGTGGGGCCTCGGGTGCAAATAACAGATGTTAACTGTTCAATGGTAATCATTTTACTGACCAGAGGACACAGGTAGTATGCGTCATCAGTCGGGAACTTGGTCAGAAAAGAACCTCATCTCTTAAATCCAGGAAAGCAATGCATGCACCATCAGTGATTCTCCAACATGGAAAAAGAGCACCATAAAGCTGACGGGCAAGGTGGAGGCGGAGCCTGGGCCTGAGGAAATGAATGCATGGCCTCCCAGCTCCCTCTTTTCTTGGCTGCTTTTATAGCACCCCAGAAAATCACGCAGGTCCCCAAACCCTTGTATGGGTATGACGACGTTGCAGTTTCAGTATATTTTTCAATGAGCTGTTACCTAAACCTTTGTAATGAAAAAACTCATCGAAAAATAGAGGGGATCAAGGGGTAAGAGGATATAAGGGGTAGGAAATAGGGAGTAACTAATAGGAGAGGCAGGTTTTTGGGGGGGAAAGGTAAAAAACAAAATCAGCAAAAAACACAGTGAAAAATAACTGCCAATGTAACATAGAACTTGTATGGACATTCCACGAGTCCAGGGGAAGTGGAACTTTGGCGTACCAGGACTTCGTTGTTTTTTGTATGTCGAATTCAGACAATCTGCCATTGCCTTAACAAACAGTTTTATTCGAATACCCAACTGTCTGATTAAGATGTTTCGCTTATTGAGCACATTAACCACATTCTGCATGATCTGCACTGGCTACCAGTACTTTTCCATGACAACTTCATGATGGCTGTTATGACTTAAAGCTGTGCATGAACTATTGCCATTGCACTTTCAGCTCCCTCTGTTGCATGAGAGACTACGTAAAGCCCCAGGTCTACAGAGGCAGTGCACATCACTGTGGCAAGGGTGTTTCACCAGATAACGTGGAGGTCAGGCCTTCCCAAGTGCAGGGCCAGATGGTTACAGGTCTGACTCAATGAAAATACACACCAACACCGTTCCTCTTAGGGTTGCATGTTCCGTTTGGCTTTTCTATTCTGTTAAATTGCAAGTATTGTTTTCCATTTAGTGCATTGACGTGTTCACTCCTCAGCTGGGGTATTAGCTACTTTTGCCAAATGATAGTTATGACGAAATTCTTTTTGCCGAATATTTTAGAAAGTAAGGAAGTGATCAATTCAGTGAAAACAAAATCAGCGAAATGGCATTTGACAAAAGATTTTCAGCAAAAGTTCATAGATCCTTATCTGGAAGGTTTTATCCCACAAAAAATAAAATGGTGCCGTTTATTGAGGCAAGACCCAGATTCAGCCATTTTGGAAATGTACAGATTGCAGCCGACCCAAAAGTAACTTTAGGCTATCATTAGAAATATTCTCACATTCAAATGTTACACGTTTTTTTCTTAGTTTATTCATTTGTTTCCTCTCTCTGCAGGAAGGGACTCCACCGAAATCCATCCCCAGCAACGGCAGTGATCTCATTTTCTACCAAAGGGTCTTCTCCGGGAGCAGCTCCAATATATTCAAGTTTGAGTCGTCGCTTGTCAAGGGAGGCTATCTTGCCCGTGAGAGTGGGAGCAGGAGGCTGTTTCTGAAGGAAGCCCAGGATCAGGTGGATGAAGCGTGCCACTTAAAGCTGGACAAACGCTCATGAAAAGATGCAAACGATCAACACATCAGCATAGGAATACAGACCCACTCAAGACATTAACGGGATTGTCAACTTTTACTTAGTCATACCATATACAGGTTACAAAATCCTCTAGAATAGACGGTCTATGAACGTTGTTGCTTTTTGTGAACAAGATTGCTGATGTAGAGATCAACTGCCCAGCTCACTGTTCTGGTCCACTTGGACTAGATCTCAAGATCAAAGGCTCCAATTCATTGGGCAGGCATTGTGGTATGCTCAACGTAATCTGTTGCAGTCCCTGTTCTCCCTTCTGCTCCAGCTGGCTACTTCGGTTGATCTGAATTCAATAAGACTCTTAAAGACTGTTGCCTCTCTGTGTTCTTCTCCATACAGGCAGTAGATGTCACGGTTTCTTCCCTGTGGAAAATGTATGTTCTCCTGCACCTTCAGGCTAGTTCCATTATCCTTTGACCTCAGTCTAGGGCTTCCTAATACAGGGCCGATATCTGGGTGTGGGACTGGCTGAAGCGACTCGGGCCAAGGACTGCTAAACTAGCTCCATTACCTTGCTCCTTCAAGTCTATGGTGGTATGGACTGGGAACAGTCTCCAGGGAGCCTGTGAATCTAGTACAACTGCTCCGATCAGGCCAGCTTTCCCAGGTTGCAGATTACACTTCAGCCCTGGCATGGGTCCAGGTCTCGGATTGTCACAAACATTATGGTATTGGGATTTAATTAGGCCACTAAATTGTTGACCTGGAATCTCAAGACCTAGACTCTAATCTAATCTTACGAACTTGATCACAATTCTGGTCATATAGAGAAAATCACTTGCTCTCCTTCTGCCTACATTGTAAAAAAGTAGAAATTGTTTGTAGAATGTGCTATTAGTGACACAGTTTAATTTTCCAAGCTCTCCTCCACTACACACCTGCTGTTCTGTAAGCTGCTTCCGCAGACTCCACACAACACACTGCTGTAGGTATAGCACCATGTGTTTTAGATAGGTCTACTACAAAAAGAATTGTCTGGCAAGCGTTCACTTTTGCTTTGAGATGGTGCCTTGTGTCAAATCCCCAAATCATGATAAGATTACAAATGGAGAATTGAATAAGATTGCGATATGGACTAGTATGAGGGTGGCTAAACCCCAGGTGATCAAAATAATGCTCCAAGTGTAGATTACGGTGCAGACTGATTGATTCTAGGTAGGACCGCACGTATTGTATGAATTGTATCGGGTCATCATTTGATTCCTTATATGTCGTTTGTCCTGTATTGCATATACCTTAATATACAGTTTTGTAATATATGAACAATTGATCCCTCCATTTTGTTTCTAAATATAATTCAATCATGAATTTACTTTGATTTTTCTGTTCATCTTCCAATACCAGGTTTCTAATGTGTTTGACCGATCTGTACAGTTTACACAACATCCACTGCGGTCGCTAGATGGGACACACATACAAGTGATGACTATGTTTTAATCATTGCTCTAGTAAACTTTGCAACAGGAACCCATCTGCTTAGTAATACCATGAGATGGAGCAATTCTTTTCCACGCTGTGATGAGACACAAATGTCGGGATGCAAGGACTGGCGACTACACAAATGAGAAACTGTTCTCGTAAAGCAGAGCCGCTACAAAAGGAGTCTGCAACTTTTGGCTCTCCAGATGTTTTGGACTACAGCTCCCATAACACCCTAGCCAGCACAGTCAAAAGGTGAGGGATTATGAAAACCATAGTTCAAAATATCTGTCGAGCCCTAGTTTTCAGAATCCCTGTATTAGAGTATCAATTTAAATTATGTAAAAATAAACCAAAAAAGTAAACGAGGACTTCATAAATATACCGTTAGTTATTGTGCCCACGGCATGTCCTCTCTGAAACCAAGTGTCTCAAATCAGTGTGCATAGTATGCTGGTTACGGTTGTATATTCCTGAGAATTATCAGACTTTTTTTTTTGCTGAAAAAACGTATCGAATTTTTCATTTTTAGGGGGCGGGGGGTGTTCCTTTACTCCCCTATTATTTACTACCTACTCCCCAGCCCCGTACCTCTTATATCCCCCTATATTTTTCTAATCGTATTTTTGGCAAAAAAACTGAAATAAAACGGGAGATGTAACATCATAGTACCCTGGTTACAGTAGCTAGCACTACCTTGCTAGAGATGCAGTTCCTCCAAATCATACTTGCTCCCCCACTTCATGGCGTCAAAGGAGGGGATGTCAGATGCTTCTGGTAACAGGCACTCGGCTATTGCAACTAGGAAAAACTATACGGCATACCTTCTTTAAAACGGTCAGCAGTCATACCGGTTAAATCCATGCAATTACTGAAACAGTTGCAATCAACAGCAGAGACATAGAAAGTTCAGCCTCTAAACTATGCCCCTGGCAGCACCCTCCTTCGCATTCAGCCCTACAAATGAAATGGTGAATCCGTCTATTTTATGCCCTAAAAATAGGCAAATACGATAACAAATAAATATATATATATATATTTTAAAGTAAAAGTGCTCCACATTAAAAAAAAAAAGCACACACACATGAGCCTATCCCCTGCTCTCACCCACACATCTCTACTGGTATGCTTGGCCAGTAAAAAACAGTACCGTAGGAAGAAAAACAAAAACTTATTACGCCCTAATCCAGAGGTAAGGATGTATATTTTAATGTCCATGAATGCAAAGAAATATTTACTGCAAAAGCATTTGTTTGTTTTACAATTAAAATGTGTACTTGCTTACGAAACAACTCACATTAGGAATAGGACTTTTACCCAACTTTAAAAATGGGGAGTAAAACACTCCCACTTCAAAATCTTATCTGGAGCACTGCTCACATTCCTTTGCCACGTCCCCAAAGACCAATTTGTGGAAAAGGTTCCTGCTTCACGTGTAGGCACCAGACTCACAGTTTCTGTGCACCCCAAAATATATTTGTAAAAGGGGAACTGACGTACTTGGGGAGACTGTCGTTTTTTGCAGATGCCATCATGGAATTAAGTAGGCAAATGTGGGCACTCCAGTGGCCAAGTTCTAGAGTCAGAAACTAGATCATATGTCCAAGGATGTTTGAAAAAGGATGGTGATTATAACAACATGATATTCAAAAGGATTACGAGATGCAGGAGTAAGAATGTAGAACGCTTCTGCAGAAGCTTTCTTTCCCAGGCGGAAAAGAGACAAGATATTAAAAAATCTCCTTGGGAGCCATCAAGATGACAGCCAGTCCCATAAGAACAGAGAATAGGACCAGACAAGGAAAGAGTGCTTTGGAGAGGAGTCTGCAGAGTACTCGTTCGGTAGAATCCACAGAAAGCAAAGCGCTTGTAGGCACTTCTAGGCTACCAATAGGTGATGGAGAAAGCCTTCCCATTTTTTAAATGTGAGAAACAGGCTACGGCAGCCTGCATACTTTTTTTTTAAAAAACCTACTTTTCACCAAAGTCTTACTTTCTGGGAGTACTGTAGTTAATACATGCCCCTAGAAAGGCCTGGATAGCCTGGTAACTTCCCATCCTTTGACAATTTTAATACTCTTTCAACCCAACTGCGTGCCCTGGCTATAGGTACTAGCAATGCATGTGAAATTTTGGAGTGCGTTCTATTTGACTACAGCAGCCACGAGATGGCCATCTGGGTGGACTTGCTTCTCCTCGAAAAGCTAATAAGGAAAATGATACCAGTCATCTGTGAATGGGGATGAACTTACATGAAGGCCCAGCATTATGTAAAAAGTGGCGAGAAGTTACCAATGAAAGGAATTGCAATGCCCTGTCTGACGAAGTCCCCTGCTCCTGGTGACCACCAAGTGTGTAAAAAGGGAGGCCAGGTACCAGGCCAGTGGATGATAGACCCAAGGGCAGCATGGGAAGGATCCCTGGACACCCTCCCATGTCCCGTCACTTGGTAGCGAACAGCCACAACAGCCCTGGTGGACCCTGTAAGAAAAAACCATCCAGTTAAATCAGTTTTGTTTCCCAGAACCTGGCGACCTACCAATCCGGGGTGATTTTAGGAGTCAAACTATTGTATATCCTCAGGCGTCTTTCGTGGGAGTGGTCACTAAGAGAACATGCCATCTGTTGCAAGTCGGGTCCGGGCTAAATCTACCGCAGCATTCAGGTGCTAGGAAATTCCAAAGGGCGTTTTTTGACCGGCCTAGCTGCTCGCAGGGGACTTGTACAACTCCAGTTTGATCGCAGTTTGTAAACACACGAGTCAAAGAGTTCACAGCCAAAGACAGAAACCGACTCGCACTGAACTAGACTGACCAGGATGTCAATTTTGCATGAACCATAACCCAGGTGAGAGACCCAGAAGAGAAACAAGATCCAAGGTGGTCGTCCTAGCCTTCATGGGGTCAGGGCCCATCAGCTGCTGTGCCAAGGTTACAACCCTGGGTGCATTGCAACAAACACAAACCTGGGAGAGTGTCTCATGCCACACAAAAGGGCTTCACTTGAGTCAGAGGATGTGGGAGTTTGGAAGTGAAATTGGATGGAGATGAGTGGAGGAGCAATAAGAGGTGATACAGAGATGGTTGAGAAGAGACTGGTTGCAAGAGAAGGAGGGGGAAATGGAGCGATAGCAGAGGTGCGCGACACGAGGTGTGTTGGAAAGACAGCTGGAGAGGGAATGTGGTGGTACAAAAGCTGGAGATGTAGGAGGGAGAAGAAGCCTCATGGGTTCGGTGGGGCTGTCAGAAGAAAGTAGGGCCAGGCCTCCCTTGTAGCTAGATATTGGAAGCAGGCTCCAGCAGAAAGGACGAGACCAGGACGGGGTCGACAGCTGGCCAGTACAGAGCGACAAAGACAAATTCCTGGCAAGGGAAGAGGCAAGACCTCAGAGGGTGTCCTAAAGGGTGACCGTGACAGGAGTATCCTGGCTCCTGCTAACACGAGCTGAGAAAATATTCCTTTACCGGTAAAATCTAAAAGGAGCATTCTGGGGAGAATGTCCCTCTACCTTCTGCTTTGAAAACCCCTCAGAAAGCCACAAGTAGGTGAGACTGAACCTAGACTGCAACCAGAAGCATTCTTCCAGGCACTATTTTATCCCTACTAGGGGTTGTTCCTTCGTTTCCCTTTTGTATAATAAGCCCACTGCCTGGCCTCCAACATGTTCCACCCATGTGCCGTTACACACGGTTGACCAAATTACTTATCCTGGGGACAGACTACCAGATGTTGGGCTAACTTGGACAACCAACGCAAGTGAACAGAACGACAATTAGCCTGCAGCTCAACAAAAATACAACTATTCCATACTGGACTCAAAGCGATTTTGAATGCTTCTAATATCTGGACGCCAATTAGATCCCGAGCCAGAATGATGTGATCCGATAAAGGAATCTGTGTTATTGAACTTTGCTGAGTCTATAAGATCCCATCAAACGCCACTTTCCGCCCTTGCATTAAGTTCCGATTTAGAAGTTAGCTTCTTGTACAAAGACACACAAAAGCAGTCTGAACTTGTACAAACACTTTATTTTTGTAATTGAACACAATGCTTTCCCTTTATGCGCAAGCGCTTCACACAGAATTTGCCAAAAGCATTCAATGAGATGGGTGTGCGAATCCACATAGAGCAATCATGTTTTGATTTTTCAACATTCCCTCGACTTAATAAATAAGTATCCGCCAAGGTACCTGGAAGGAAGACACTCTTGTAATTACAAGTTGAATAAAAGAAAGGAAGCAGATGGGTGGGAAATCCCTAGCGGCTGCACTTAAAGACAAGTAAGAGGATGAGTGGGAACTACATTTGGCGTCAACAAATTCTCGATTCATCCAAGTGAAATGCAGGCTCCGCATCATGAAGCGTGGCGTGCGCTTCCTTTCCCTCAGCCTCAGATCAAAAGGCAACTCGCACATACTCACTAATTCCCTCGAGTAACTTTATAGATTCCCTGTACCATCCTCAAGCTATGGTCTCATTTTTGCACAATTAGCTCATGCAGAGATGTAACGAGCTGCTATGTATTAACAATACCATTGGTTATCAAAAGAGCCACGATAAGAGCAGGTTCGTTCGTTTACTCCTTCAGAACGCAGAAGCCAAAAGCTATCATTTTTGGTGGCCATTTGTCCATTTAGATTCACTGCACATCGAATTCTCGAGAGATTACATTTAAAAGCCGAGTCTTCTTCTGCCCTCTGCATCAGATGCTCCAGAGCATGGCCACAGCCTTGCTGATGCCCACGTCGTGATAGTTGAAGTAGCAGAGGCCAGCAAACGTTACGGCTGAAACTGCAAAAAGACTGGCATTGGCGAGTTTAATCTTGGTTTCCCCATGGACATAATCCGTCATGACCTGTCCGAGACCCCTAAAAAAAACAAACAGAATATTTAATGACAAGGAAAAATAAAAACAACATATTTAAGACTATGAAATCCCTGCTGCCGGACATTGCTTTCACGTTCGAAGCTTTAGGGATCTGTGCACATTAGAATGTGTATGTTAACAGTGTATAATCTCCACAATCTCGGAGAGCTGAGGTGTTGAAGTAATGGATGGAGATTGCCATGTGGAGCCTGCCCCATTACGGATCAACGTCATTATGATATGGCATTTGTAACGCGCCTGTACACAAGTGTTTGAAGGTGCAACGAGGCAAGGGCGGGGAACAGAGGGAAGACAGATAGCGATCCTACTAGGCCAGGTGCAATGAGATTGCGCAAATGCTGGGGGGGGGTTGAGGAGGGAGGGGCAGTGCAGTATATAGGATAACAGTAAAATAAATAAGAAAGTAACAGATAGAAGGGCGGCCAGCCGGTGGCAAGTGCGGGGGTAAGTGCAGACATCAGGTGTCAAGTGCTAGTAGGGGCTGTAGGGATACAGAACAGTCCCAGTGTGCAAGGGTGCAACTGGAGGGGAGGGGACCTGGTGCCCCGAGAAGTGCAGTTTCGGATTCAGCCAGGAGATCAGCAGGGGAGAGGAGAAGAGATAGCAGAAGCAAGTTTTAGTGAGGCAGGGAGGCTGTTCCAGAGGGAGGCACCAGCAGAAGAAAGATCTACCACCAACTTGCTGCTTGGAGAAGCGACTAACCCAGAGGGAGTTGGAGGCGGAGGAGCGAAGAGCTCGAGAAGGAACATATCTAGGAAGACAGTAGAAGGTATAGAGGTCCCAGGCAACCTTGTGGATGATGCAGAGGGTTTTGAACTTAATCTTCGCCGCCACTGGGATCTAGTGCAGAGATTTCAGTCCTGGAGAGATACGATCTCTTGGCTTGAGGCCAAGGACAAGTCTTGCAATCCTGTTTTGGATGAGTTGCAGAGGGCGGAGAGTAGAGGCAGGCATATTTAGAAAGAGGTTGGTGCAGTAGTCCAACCTAGAGAGAACCAGAGCTCAGGAGACAGTGAGCTTCTGGGGGAAGGAGAGGAAAGGAAGAGTACCTCTGAGGAGGTGCAGCTGGTAGTGTGACTTCTTGGAGATGTCAGAGATATGAGGAGAGAAGGAAAGGGTCGAGTCGAAAGATTACCCTGAGGTTTTTAGCCTCACAGGTGGGAGCAGGAAGAGGGCCAAGAGAGGCCGGCCAGAGATTGACAGGAAAGGAGGGAGAAGGTGTGCAGATGAGGAGAATCCCGGTCTTACTGCCATTAAGGCAGAGATCATTGGCGTCACACCACTCCTGGATGGCCGATAGACAGTCAGAGATGAGAGAAAGGGAAGAGGTGGCAGAAGGGAGCCTGAAAATTAGTTGAGCGTCATCCGCATAGCACTGAAAGTTGGGGCAGAGAGCAGCAATGCAGTGGGCAAAAAGTGACGGGTATTGGTTGAACAGCCAGGGAGAGAGGTTATACCCCCTAGGGAACACCACAAATAGAGATAGAGGAGAGGAAGGACCCAAGTTGGACCTGGGAGGGTCGATTGTGAGGAAGGAGGTCACCCAAGCAAGGGCCTGGTCGGCGATACCCAGGTTATCACGGAGACGGTTGAGCAGGATGGCATGGTTGACCGTGTCAAAGGCAGAAGAGAGATCAAGTAAGATGAGGTCACGGGGGGGGGTGGTGGAATCCAGGTTGGAGAGCAGGTCTTTGCAGATATTCAGGAGAGCAGTTTCCGTGCTTCTGGCAGCTCTGAAGCCAAAATGATTGTCATGAAGACAGCCAATAGATTGTGTGGAGATTAAGCTGGGAGATGGCCAACTTTTACAGGAGTTTGCCCAGGAAAGGAGCGATGGAGATTGGACGATAGTTAGCTGGGCAAGAAGAGCGATGGAGATTGGACGATAGTTAGCTGGGCAAGAAGGGTCGGCAGAGGATTCTTAAGAAGAGGGTGCACAAGGGAGTGCTTCAGGGGGAGGGGGAAGACTCCAGTGGCGAAGGAGTGGTTGCAGAAGTCAGCCAAAGCAGGATCCAGTGTGTCAATGTAATCCTTGATGGTTTTGGAGGAACAGAGGTGGACCCGTTTTGATGAAACTTTCATAGATCAGACTTGTGTCTAGAAACCTCATCGGAGGAGAACCGGGGAAAGGCAGAGGAGGAGGGGTGGCTGAAGGGCCAGAAGAAGAGCAGGAAGTAGAGGAAGGAGGGGTAGAGGAAGAGAGAGGACAGGATAGCTTGAGTTTTAAAGATGAAATGAGAAGCCAGGGCCATGCAGAGGGCCTGGGAGGGGACAGGAGATGTAGAGACTGCAGCAGGATTGGCCAGCTCCTTGCAGATTTTAAAGAGTTTAGCCAAGTTGTTAGATGCCGCAGAGACGCGGGCTTGGATGTGGGCTCTCTTCTTGGTGCAGACGGAGAGCCGGTATTGCCTTTGGAGCAGTATGTACCGGAAGCACACCATTTCCTCTCAGCCACCCTGCACTTGCGTTTAAGGGTGATGAGGTCCGAGTCGTCCCAAGAGTTGCATTTGGCTTTGGGCTTCAAGAGGTTCCTCATGACGGGTCAGAACACAAGAGTATCAGAAATAGAGTGGAGCAGGGAAAGTGCTGTGTCAGGGTGAGAGTCAGCCAAAGGGGGAGGAGGGGATGAGAAAGTGGCAGCGAAAGCCTCCACTGACACGCTTCATGGGTCGGATAACCGAGAAGGTAGGTGGCAGTGCTGGAGTTGGCTTGGCCTGAGGGATAGAGGATGAGATGAGAGGAAAGGAGAAAGTGATCACTCCAGGAGAGAGGAATGGTGAGAGGGATCGAAAGGGGAAGGTCCGAAGAGATCAGAACATACAGAGTGTGCCCTGTGGAGTGAGTCGGGCCAGCAGAGAGAATAGAGAGTCGCAGAGGTCACGAGAGAGTCCAGTGGAAGGACAGGAAGAATCCAGGTGGATGTTGAAGTCTCCAAGAAGGAGGAGTTGAGTGGTTGAGACCAAGAGGGAAGAGGAGAGGTCCACCCACTCACAGGAAGGAGGAGATCTGACCAGGTGGCCGATAGATTGTAGACACAGTAAGGGAATGGCTAGGAGAGAGATTGGAACAAATATGTTAAAGCTGAATAATTCCAAATGACCAGTTTTAATAACAAAAATAAGGATGAGCATGATATGAGTCTTTCTAGGCATAATGGGTAGGTTTATCTTGCAGCGGTATTCACAAACTTCACAACTTACACTTAAATGATGTAGGTGCAAGAAGCCCAGCAGTCAGTATAGGATTGTACTGCCTAATCGGCAGCATTTTTTGAAAAAAGTTTTAAACTGGAGGACATTTTTGCATAAAGGGCGGTTAGTGGTTAATAATTCAAATATACGTTTTGTAATCCAAATATGTGTATTGTACTCATTCATTGCGATGAAGAAATGTTTTCACTTTGTTCCAATTCCCTAAAACCTGCATACGTTCTTTCGAACAAGTCAGTGTTAAGATAATTTTCTGTAACAGCCATGTCTACATAGGATTTAGGACCCAACACAGGTGTAACTTGGGTATGATGTAAAATAAGTGTTGAAGCCCTAACCTCTGTGAATCAGTCACAAACTAAACAAAGGGTATTTTTTTAGAGTCCTCTTCATGTTTGTTTAAAGTCAGCCAAACCAAAAAGACACTTTAAAAATACATATTTTTTGTGAATGTACCTGTTAAGACAGTTTTTCTAAAGTGCTACAAGAACTTCAGAAAACTATACCTGAGGCAATACAGAATCTCCAACTCTTAGTATAAGGCTGTACCACCCAAGATGTGTGGATAGCGTAGACAGAGCAGCCAGGCTTATCTTAGGAGAGAGAGAGGGCTGTAGGTAAGCACAGAGAAACTGTAGCATACATATGGGCCACAGAAAAACCGATATGTTATGTATTGTAAAAATAATGGTTTATTTTAAATACACATAGCTTTAGTGTTAAATTAGTTCTAAACCTAATCATAAAAACCAACTCAATTATGGTATACACACAAAGTAGAACCTTATTTAAAAGAGCATTCAGCAAGACAAGTTGAGTTAAACCTATAAACACACATTCAGTATGGCAATAGGCTATTCTTGGGAAGTAAAACCAGATTAGTTCTACTTTTAGAATACAGAAAGTAATTCCAGGGCAGCAGACCCCATTGGTCCCAATTTACAGGATACCTAAATTTCACTGAATCCAATTTCACCTACAGAGAAATCTTCAAAAAAAACCTTTTCTTCGTATTTGGTTGGGTAAGTGGGTACATTTTAAAACATAGATGGGGTGGGGTAAGGGGATAGGATAAGGTAGGGCGAAGTCAGGGAATATTCAGTTTCAAGTATCACTTAGTTAGACCAACACTGCTACAAGCATATATGTATATGTAACTTTCTTCTGTTAGGAATGGATACAGTTACACCACCACTGTTCTGCATGGATTCACATGCTCATGAATATTCCCTGTCAGGCCGGGAATCCTCGGTATAGAAAAAAATAAAATAAAAAAAATCAGTATCAGTTTCGTTTCTGATCTGTCTTTCTCAGTAGTAACCAATCACTGGTCTCTGGGTCATACTGCCCCCAGCCAATGACTGCCCTCTCCCTAAGCCCCTCCCCTGGCAGCCATCCTCAGATTTTTACCGCACGTTCAAGTGTTGGGAGTCCTCGTGCTTAGCTCGAGCTTTTGCTGCGTTTTCGCGCTTTTTTCCGGAGATTTTCTAATTTTCTCGGTTAAATAGAGCCTCAAGCTCCACAGTTTTTACTTCCGATCAACGTGGATCCGTTTCAGAGTTTCTACGCGCCTCAAGGGTGAAGATTTCATCGAGTTACGCTTTTGGAGGATTCCAGAAGTTCGAGGCCTACCCCGGACATGGCCCAGGACAAAGGGAGCTTGACGCCCGGGAAGCTGTTCAGGACCTGCCCTGGATGCCAGCTTCAGAACGTTTTCAAGGAGGACGAGCATTCGTTATGCCTCTACTGTCTCCATGAGGACAAGACGCACAAGGAAAAGGACTGCGCGTTTTGTGGGAACATGTCGGAGCGGACCATGAAGGATCGCCACCTCCGTCTCGCCAACTGGCTGGAAGGTAAGAGCCCGCCAGGCGAGAAGAAGAAAAAGAAGTCCGAGCGGTCTTCTAAGTCCTGTGAGGGTTCTCCGGGGACGGGGGCCCAACAAAAGGCTAAGGTCCGCGGACACCGGGAGCGCCGAACGGTCGGGCTCTTTGGCTGCCAGGCAGGGCGCATCCTCCCCGGCGCCATCGACCACGAGCAAAAGCTCTGACTCGGGTAAGAGGAAGTCCGAGAACCCGGCAAAGCTTCTGGAGAGGCCCCGGCCGATCTCGAAGATTCCGGCAGAGGGGGAGCAAGGCTTGGACCCTACCCCCCCAAGGTGAAGGCCCCAGGCGTACAGAAGGTGACGTTGGCCTTCATTCACCCTGCTAAGACCTCGATTGAGGATGTCGCCGCGGCCCTGGCTCAGCCTGTGGAGGCTACACCAGTGGAGGCGCCCTCAGGTACCAGAGTCTCCCTGCCACCGTGGAGGGAGTTGTCTTTCAGGCCCATCGAGAAGACCCCCACAAAGTCCTTGTTGGAAAGGGTGGGGGAGGGGTTGGTGGCCGTCGTGGATACGGACACGACCTCTGAAGAGGAGCTCATCCAAGTTGTGGAGGAGGCCCAGCCCATCGGGAGGGATCCCGACAAGGCTCTTCAAGAGCCCTCGCTCCTGTCGTTTCCGGCGCCGCAGGACACCTCACCGGCCATTTTGTCAGCCATCCAGTCCTTATGCTCGGAGATAGGGACTAGGTTGCCCCTACCCCCGACGGAGGTGCCTGAGCCAGACCCGACGGAGGAACCGGAGCCAGGACCTTCGGAGAGCCCACCACTTAAGAGGAGGAGGACGCAAACTAGGCCTCCTCTCCCGCCTCTGCGGCCTTCTCTGCCTTCCTCCCGGTCCACTACCAAGGGGATGATACAGGCATGGACACGACTACGACGGGTTACGGATGACGACGGAGGCAAAGGAAAAGAAGGAGGGGTTCCTTTACCAACGGCGCGAGGCAAAAAGGAAGACGGTCCTCGCCGTACTGCTTCTTGATGACATCTGGGATGAGGGGCTCGCCCTCCTCAAGAACCCTGCCACGGCTCCGGCGAAGAGGGACCGGTACGAGAAGTACCGGGTCCCAGATGCTGCCCCCCTTGTGCCTTAGGGCGCAACCTACCCTGGACTCGGTCGTTTCGGCGGCAGCCAAGAAGAAAGCAGGGGGGGGGGGCATCGGCCTCGACTTCAACCTCCCCTCCGGACGGCTAGGGTAGGAAGCTGGATGCGATGGGATGACTGGTCATCTCATCTGCAGCGACGACCATCAAGGCAGCCAACGCCCTGGCCATCGTAGCCCGCTACGACAGGTAGTTGTGGTTCAAGATCGCCCCTCTGTTGGACTTCCTTCCGGATGCCAAGAGTGCTGAGGCCCTGGAAATCTTGCAGGAAGGTGAGATTGCCTCGGACCACGCCATTACGGTGGCTACGGACATCGCCAACACCGGTTTCCGTCAGTTGGGCAACAGCGTTTGCATGAGATGACGAGGATGGCTCAAGGCGACGGATTTCCGCCAGGACGTTCAGACCAAGGTTTTGGACATGCCTTTCGATGGGAACAACCTTTTTGGCAAGGCGGTTGATGAATCCCTTCAGGCGATCAAGACGGACACGGAGACGGCCCGTGCACTGGGTGTGCTGCAACAGCGACGGCCGTCCTTTCAGAGCTCCGGAGGCCTCCAAGGGAGCCGGCAGCAGCTCCTCTACGTACCGTCAAGCGGCAAGGTCTTCATCGCAGGAGGCCTACAGGGGACGCGGCAAGTCAGGTGGATCCCGCCGTCATCGCCATGGTGGTCAAGGAGGCAAAGCGGCCTCCAAGCAAGATTGAACTGACCGTCGGGTCGGGCCCCTGCTGAAGCACCCCGGTGGGAGGACGGCTGACGAAGTTAGTCAGAGTGTGGGAGTCCATCTCCACCGACCGTTGGGTGCTGGACGCCCTGGCCCTGGGGCACGCCCTCGAGTTCCAGAAGAGGTGCTCTCGCATTCCTCCCGTGGCCAGGAAGGAAAATCACGTCCCTCAACTGCTGTTGGAAGTAAGGGCGATGCTCAGGAAAGGTGCCATCGAGCTCGTCCCGAAGAGGCTTCGGGGCTCCGGAGTTTACTCAAGATACTCCCTCGTGAAGAAGAAGACAGGAGGATGGCGTTGCATCCTGGACCTGCGACGACTAAACAAATACATCAAGGCACAGAAGTTCCGGATGGTCACCCTCCAGCACGGGCTGGGACAGCTGGAGGAGGGCGATTTCCTGTCGTCGTTGGACTTGGAGGATGCTTACTTCCACATACCTATTCTAAAGAGACACCGAAAGTTCCTCAGGTTCGTGGTCAAAGGGCGGCACTACCAGTTCAAGGCCCTCCCGTCGGATTAAAATCGGCACCCAGGGTGTTCACCAAGTGCCTAGCACCAGTGGCGGCGCGGCTGCGCCTGCAGGGGATCCACGTTTACCCCTACCTGGACGACTGGCTCATACGGGCAAGAACAAGGGAGCTCGTCGTGGAACACACTGCGAAGACCGTCCAGCTGCTTACGGACCTGGGGTTCTCCATCAACTTTCCAAAATCCCACCTGGTCCCGTCGCAAGTCGCCCTGTTTCTGGGAGCACAGCTCGAAACAGTGGCGCGGCGGGCCCCACCGTCGGAGGAAAGGATAAGGACCATCCTAGGAAAGGTGCAACGTCTGCTGGCCACGGACGTGGCCAGAGTGAGGTCTATCAAGTCCCTCCTCGGAATGATGTCCTCCTGCATTTATCTGGTGCCCCACTGCAGACTTCGGATTCGGCCCTTGCAAGAATTCCTCGACGCCCACTGGATCCAGACGACGGGGAGCTTCGAGGACAGTATCCCGCACGACGAAGCATTCCGTCAAGCGATACGATGGTGGGATGTCCGCGCTCATCTGACAGCGGGAACAGGTTTCCTAGCCCCGGCCCACCAGGTGACAGTGACGACGGATGCCTCCCTGGAAGGTTGGGGAGCGCACACCGGGGGTCTACAAGCGAGAGGCCTTTGGCTCCCGGAGGAGAAGACTTTCCACATCAACATCTTGGAGCTCCGCGCAGTGTTCTGGGCCTTCAGGTCCTTCCTTCCGTCCCTCAAGGGCAAGGTGGTGAGGATGTTCACCGACAACACCACCACGATGTTTTACATTCGGAAGCAGGGCGGAACCAGATCCCCTGCCCTATCCAAGGAAGCCCAGGATCTGTGGCATTGAGCCGTCGCCCAAGGGATGATCCTCGTCGCACCGGTGTGGCCGAGGCAGATCTGGTCAGCGTCAACACCAGTCAAGCTGCCGACGGACGCGGATCTTCCCTCCAGAGAAAGAGGCGCCATTCCTCATCACGAACCAGAGTTGCTGAACTTGCAGGCCTGGCTCCTGCAGCACTAGAGTTTGGAGGATAGGACATCCCGGCCGACTGCAGAGAGGTTCTTGCAAAGGCCAGGGCATCCTCAGCTCTCAAGTGCTACGGACATAAATGGAAGAGGTTCTCTGTCTGGTGCCGTGCACAGAAGATTAACCCTCTGCGGATTACGGCCCCTCAAGTATTGCCGTACCTACTGTCTTTGACCAAGGCTGGCCTATCTCACGCTTCCATCAAGGTACATCTGGCTGCCGTCTCACGTTACACCAGTACTACAGGACGGGCATCCTTGTGGTCTCATCGTCTGGTGAAGGAATTTATGAAAGGACTGTTCCGATCATTCCCGCCGGTGAAGGCCCCTGCCCCGGCGTGGGAGCTCAACGTGGTGCTGACCAGGCTCATGGGGGCCCCATTCGAGCCTATGCATTCAGTGCCGTTGAAGTTTCTGTCGTGGAAGACAGCATTCCGCGTGGCCATCACCTCTGCATTACGAGTGGGAGAGATCCAGGCCCTGTCTTGCAAGCCTCCATACTTGACTTTTCACGACACAAGGGTGGTGCTAAGGACGCACCCCTCCTTCATGCCCAAGGTGCCGTTGGACTTCCACCTCAACAAGCCCTTGGTGTTGCCAGTTTTCTTCCCGTCGCTGGCTGAGAGGACTTTGCACTCGCTGGATGTAGCTAGAACGCTGAGGTTCTACGTGGACCGCACGAAGAGTTTTCGGAAGACATCACAGCTGTTTGTGAACTTTGGACCTGTGAATCAAGGGAAGGCTCTCTCTTAGACTTCCATTTCCAGATGGCTCTCCGGCTGCATCATGCACTGTCACCGATTGGCAAACCGACCGTTGCCAGGCCGTCCGAGGGCCCATTCAACCAGAGCGATCGCTGCTACTACGGCGTTCCTGTCTGGTGTGCCCCTGCTCGACATCTGCAGGGCTGCTATGTGAAGGTCGACGCACACCTTCACGAGATTCTACTGCGTCGACCGGGATTCCAGGGAGGAGTCCAGAGTCGGCCAGGCAGTGCTGCGCAACCTGTTCGCCTAAGGTGAGCCTGGTGAGGAGGTAAGAGTTGCTTAATGTTGAGTTGTTGTATTGCTTGATATTGAGCCTTTTGCCACCTCCCGTGGTTGTGCATGTGTATACTGCTATGTATTCTTATATTCATGAGCATGTGAATCCATGCCAGACCCCATGCTGGAGAAGGAACAAGTTACTTACCTGTAACTGTTATTCTCCAGCATGGGTCTGGCATGGATTCACATGCGAACCCTCCCGCCTACCCCTCTGCGGCTCTTCACTTGGTCATACTGCCACTTCACGTGCTACCAAATCTGAGGATGGCTGCCAGGGGCGGGGCTTAGGGAGAGGGCAGTCATTGGCTGGGGGCAGTATGACCCAGAGACCAGTGATTGGTTACTACTGAGAAAGACAGATCAGAAACAAAACTGATACTGATTTCTTCTATACCGAGGATTCCCGGCCTGACGACGGGGAATATTCATGAACATGTGAATCCATGCCAGACCCATGCGGGAGAACAACAGTTACAGGTAAGTAACTTGTTCTTTACTTTAGAAAACAGTTCAGGGATAGTAAAATAACTCAAACTTTTCAGAGCGGCAGTCAGCTACTCTTGGAGAGGTAACAATCTAGTAAACTATTTTAGAAGTTCACTAAAGCAATTCAAGGTAAGCATAACCCCAATGTTACAGTTTAAGAAGAGCGGCAGCTATTCAAGGTCAGTATAGCCTTTGGTATATAAACTATTACATTACTTCTAATACAGCAAGACATTTCACCAACGAAACCTTTCAGAAGTGTGGGACATAATTCTAAGTTAAGTAGTAAGACTAGCAGACGTTTATGAAAGGCAATCAGCAATTCAAGGTAAGAACCTATATACCTTTCAGAGGGGCAGTATGCAACTATAGGATAAGTAGCAACTCTAAGACTATTTTAGATGCGCACTAAGCAGCTCAAGTGAAGCAAAACCGAATGGTACACTTTGAGAAGATCAGCAGCTATTCAAGGTGAGTAAATCCTATTGGTAAGCTTTTACACTCATTCAGTTTCGGAATAATAAACAGTACAACTCATACTTTTTAGAAGAGTGAAAAAGTAAAAAAAAAAAAAAGGGGGCCTGTAAGCAACTCAAAAGTAATAACTTCAGGACACTTTGTAACTTACTGTGTTCAGGAATCAAAGCTACCAACACATTTACAAGTATGTACTTTTCAAACACTTGATATAGTTTCATGCCTCATCTTTTAAAGTCCTTCCCTATTCTAGGGCAGGAGTTATCTGAGAGGCAGAAGAGGGACCCTAGTGGTCTAGTAGCCAGCAGTAGGCAGGTCAGGATAGGGATCTGATACAGAAAAGTCAGAGTTCCAAAGGATATGTCGTTGAACATGAAAGTATGGACTATAGAGTTAGTAGAAAGGGTTCCGGGACTCCGAAGAAGGCTCCCTATATGTGTTCCAGCATTAGGCCTAGGCGAACAGAATGGGCGAACTCACAAACACATGAATCGCCCACGGAATCGACACAAGACTTAAGGCAAGTATTAACCAAGCCAACACAATACCTCAGCAAAGAAGAGCTTCTGGACGCACGTCTTCACGATACAGCAGCACAGGACCCAGTCCCTGGAATTTCGGTCTGGTGACAAAAGAAACGGACACTGGATGGGAACTTGCAGCAGTCGACAGACGAGGCTCCCAACAAAGGATTCTTCAAGGCTTCTTGCCTCTATCCATGGTTAGATTCTCTCCACTCTCTCGGTCTAGCACTCTGGTGAGGGAACTTCAGGGATTTGAATCGTGTCTCTGGAGGTCCAGTAGGAGTCTGTAGAGAAGCAGCTGATGGCATCTCTAGTGCCCACCCTCTCACCTCCATCATACTGGAAGCAAAGCAGGAAGAGCCTGTACATGACACAAAGTATTGTCCCGATACAGCTTGGAAGTTATGAGAGATATTATGCAATCAGAGCCGTATCAAATGTACCCTCATACTGGAGGTGGTGGAAGGATGTTGGCATACACCATTGGACATCGACGAGCTATAAATAAAATTGAGACCAGAGAAAAATGACGTTATGAAGAGGAGATACTAAGACACAGTGAAATGATACTTAAAGAATAATGTAACTGAAGTAACAAGACAAACATGTATGCAGAGACAAATCATATACATTAAAGATGAGTAGCAAATGAATAGATGCAGAAACGCAAGCTAGATGAGACATATAGAAGCTTGCTGCAGTAGAAACTAACATGGGGAAAGCAGCCGGGGCGTGGCTTGATGGCTACGTGAGAGGACGTTCCTTGGAGGAGCTCCCGATGATCCGATCTTGATCCTGGGAAGAAGTGATGGTTCTTGGCGGCCTTTCGAGCCCACGGTGCATCCAATGGCGCATGAAAGTGGGGGGGCACATGGTGAGTGCCCTCCCCACTAGCGAGACTGCATATCCACAGAACTAGACTTCGAAGAAGGTGGTGGTCGTGCAATGGAAGGGCAGCACCCAAGATGGCCGCCTGCGGACAAAGGGCCATAAATGGTCCGTGGAGCCGAGGAAGACAAAGTTGGTCGGAACGTGGGCGAGCCCAACCAGATAGACGTGTCGCAAATGCGCCTCTGGCTGAAGGCAAGAACATAAGGGCGAGCCCCCACTGAGGAGGCCCTGGATCGTGGCGGGCTAGCAAAGTGAACCCGGGTTCAGCAGAACCTCGCTGTGATGGGGCCGGCGAGTGAACCCCGTGAGGTACTGTGCAGCGCCGAAGATACAGCTGGGCGCGCGGGCCCAACCGACACAGCAGGAGGTCCTCCAAGGTGGTGCGACCCCGGATCAAACAGCCCACGATTGAGGCCTATGCTAGGTCACCCTCAGGCGCGGAAGGGGGCAAGAGCAAAGACACCCCGGTGGCGGCGATGGACCCACCGGGTACTATCCAGGAGGTGCTGGCGGCAATTGCCGACTTGAAGGTGGCCTGGGAGACGAAGCTGGGCCTGGCCATGAAAGAGCTGCAAGAGGGCCTAAACCTTAAGATCGGAGCGGTCCGAGAAGAGGTGAACCTGTTGCGCCAGGACGTGCGAACGATCGCGGAGCGCACTGGGGAACTGGAGAAGGAGTTGGCCCCGACCACAGAGGCGTGCAATACTCACGCCAAGGAGCTTCATGCCCTCGTGCAACGAGTGGGCAATTTGGAGGACAGAGCAGAGCAGGAAGAGGGGCGCGCCAGGCGCAACAACATTCGCATAGTGGGGGTTCCGGAGGGAATGGACGGATCGAACCCCACGGATTTCGTTGAAACTATGCTCTTGCAGGATATTACAGGTGGGGAGCTGACCCAGGGGTTCGCGGTCGAAAGGGTGCATAGGGCCCTGACCAGGAGACCGGCCCCAGGAACCCCCCCGCGGCCGTTGATCGCGAAGATCCTGAACTATCGTGACCGCAAGAAGATTCTCGAATTTTTCCGGAAAGGAGGCACGATAGAAAGGGGGTCAGCGAATATAACGGCGTATCCGGATTATAAGCTGCTTGTACAACGGAGTCGAATGAACTTTGGAACGGTGAAGAGGAGGCTTAGAGAAGCAGGCCACCGCTACATGTTGCTCTACCCCGCCAGGTTAAAGGTGTTTCATAAGAACAGATCCCTCTTCTTTGAGACGTCGACTGAAGCGATGGAATGGTTGGATAGGCAAGGTCGACCTCAGGAATCGGATGCCCAGACAGAAGCGGCTGGAGATAAGTAGCACGTTGCAGAGGCGCCCGTGAGGCCATAGTTATGACATTGGGACTGGAATATAGTATGATATTGTGCTTGGGGGGGGGGGGGGGTCACGGTATCTGCCGGCGGGTCCCGTTGAATTCACTTCTCCTAAATAGACGACTGGGAGCTCCTGGGGAGCAACCTCTGCACCCAATAGTAGTATATTTAGTTGGTCACTGTTAGAGTGGTGACACCCCGCAGGGTCCTCGTTCTCAGACACGAGACGGGTCCAGACGTGGGTAGGCCTGAGATCCAGGGATGGAGCTGGGCTATTGTTGGGGGTTGGCGGTGGGGGGGTGGGGGGTGGGGGAGTTGTGTGCAGTGGTGTGAAGTTGGGGAAGGGGGAGGAGGGCACTGTTCGTGAATAGAAGGGAAAGAGCCAGGGAACGACCCTAAGTAGGGAGCATTATGGGAAGGGATGGGATGGAGATAGACCGACCGGATGGCATCGGGTAATCTCAGAATTGTGACCTGGAATGTACGGGGCCTCAACAGCTACCTTAAACGTAACAAAGTGATGTTGTATTTAAAGAGGATGCGCGTAGACATAGCCCTGCTGCAAGAGACCCACCTCACTAGGGAAAGGCTGGAGGTGGTCAGGAGGAAATGGAAGGGCACTGCTGTGGGGGCGGCGTACTCGGCGTATGCTAGAGGAGTTATTACTTGGGTGGCGCCCCATGTGCCGTTTCGGGTGCTTGATTCTACGGTGGACCCGGAGGGTAGAATGGTGGTGGTAACGGGTCTCTTGGAAAACAGAGAAGTACACATCATAAATTTGTACGCCCCCAATAATGATACAGCGGCTTACTTTAGGACCCTCTACGGTAAACTTGGCTCCCTGGCAGGGAGTACGGTAGTGTGGGGGGGGGGGGGGGGGGGACTTTAACTTTACCGTAGATCCCAGAATGGACAGGTCCAAGGACAGGGCAGGAAAAACGGCACCGGCGGCTAAAGCGCCGAGTACCTTACTGAAAGACCTAGGCCTAGAGGATGCGTGGCGAAGGCTGCATCCCACGGATAGACAGTACTCACACTAGGCAGCGCCACATGATTTGCACACAAGGTTAGATTACATGTTTGTAACAGCCGAGATGGTGAAGACATAGAAGGGGCGGAATACAAGGCCCGAGTACTATCGGACCACTCGCCCTTGGTGGTAGACTGCCGACACCAGCCCCCACGACCGCGGATCCCTACATGGAGACTTAGGACCGAAGCTCTGCAGGACGAGGGGTTTCGGGAGGGCCTGAGGGATGCCATCGAAGAGTACTTTGATATAAATACGGGAAGCGTAAGCTCTGTGGGCACACTGTGGGAAGCGTTTAAGGTGGTGGTGCGTGGGGTAGCTATTTCCCAAGCTAAGGGGCTACAGGGCGGGGGGGTCAAAAGGGAACTCCAGGAGGTGGAAAGGGAGCTAGAGGATCTCGCGCATTGTGAGAGCACCGCTCATGGTAATAGAACCAAAGTAGAGGAGCTACAGTTGTCCTGCAGCGCACTCTGGGATAGACTGTGCAGGCTCAACTACAGGAAATATACGGAGAGGATACACGCAGGGGGGTGACAAGCCAGGCAGACTGCTGGCCTGGCTGTATAAGAGTGAGACCCCCCCCCTCGGTGATTAGTGAAATTCAGGACGAGAGGTTGCATATGCAACACCCAGAAAGAGGTAAATGAGGAATTCCTTAAGTTTTACAGACACTTGTATGAGGACACGGGGGGAGGATATGTGTCAAGACATACTGGACACATTGGGGGACATTGAGCTGCCCACCTTGGATGATCTAGAACGCACTGAGTTAGACGTACCCGTCACCTCGGATGAGCTGGAGGTGGTGATTCGGAACTTGCCCACTTGCAAGGTGCCGGGTTCGGATGGGCTGCCCAGCAAGTTCTACAAAACATACCAGCAAGAGTTGCTTCAGCCACTGCTTGCCACTTTCAACGAGGCCTATGAGCAGGGAGAACTCCCATTGTCCCTCCGTGAGGCTGTAATCATCCCACTCCTGAAACCAGGCAAGCCGGCCGTGGAGTGCGGGTCTTACAGACCGTTGTCCATGCTTAACCAGGACGGCAAAATACTCACAGCGGTGCTGGCTAATAGACTGAAGAGGGTGATTAAGAAACTGATACACCCAGATCAGACGGGATATGTTCCAGGTAGGAACATCACTGATAACCACAGGAGGCTACACCAGGTCATAGACCAAACTGAGGAAGACACGGGCGAGCTGGCTATAGGGTCATTAGACGCGGTCAAGGCCTTCGACTCGGTACGATGGCCCTGGCTGAAAGCGGTCCTGAAGGGGTACGGAATGGGACCTGGATACCTCAGATGGGTCCAGTTGTTTTATAGCACCCCGAAGGCGAGGGTCAAGACAGGGTCCAGTGTCTCAGATTCTTGGCAACTTTGCAGGGGGACCAGACAAGGATGCCCCTGGTCACCCATGCTATATATACTGGCATTAGAGCCGCTGGCAATATGCCTGCGACAACAATATGGGGAGATGGGTATAAGCACTGCCAGTGGAGAGCATCTGATATCATTATATGCGGATGATATGCTCCTTTAGTTGCGTTACCCAGAGGAAAACCTACAGTATGTGCTAGTATGTGCTAGAGGTAATAGAACGGTACGCTATCCTCTCGGGCATATCGGTGAACCCTGGAAAGTCCAGTCTGTTCCCTTTGGGCAGATATAGGAATGTCCCGGTGCAGAGGCTGCCTGTCCTGCCAATACCATGGCAGCCCGTGACATTTAGGTATTTGGGAATAAACATTTACCACAAACATTTAGAACACAAGCACAACACGGAAAAGGCGATAGAGGGGATCAAGAACAGCATGATATTTTGGTCCGGATTGCCCCTGACCATGATGGGGAGGGCGGCCTTGCTCAAGATGGTGGTCCTGCCTAGACTTTTGCACTTCTTCGTAAACGTCCCGTTTCTGATACCTAGGAGCCTATTCGCAAAACTTCATAGCGTGTGCAGGGTTTCGTGTGGGGCAGCTCTAGGAATAGGGTTGCTCTGTGGAAGCTCCAGAACCCATATGACGGGGGTGGGGGGTGGGGGGATGAGTGGGGGATAGGCCTGCCTAATTTTGAACTCTATTACCTGGCGGGGCAGCTGCAGTACGTGGCCAGGTGGCTCTCGGCTGAAGACTCGGCAGAAGCCAGGCTCCTGCGTGGAGATACAGCCCAATACTTTCTGATGGAAGTGGTGTGGTTGTGCAGAGACAAACTGGTGGGCAAGGGGCGGCTACTGAGGCTGGGCTGGGAGATCTGGCACAGGACATGGAAGATTGGCGGGGGGGGACTCTGAGCCGTACTCCCAGCAGGCCCCTTTGGCGGCGCTGTGCGGGAGTGACTCAACTACTTGAATCGGTCCGCAGATACTGGGAACAGGTAGGCTTAGCCACCCTCGGGGACATATGGCAGGAAGGGGAGGCAGTGGACTTTCAGAGGTTGCAGGAAGAGACAGGAGTACATGGTGGCCAATATATAACCTACACTAGGCTTGTGAAAAAGACTAGAGAAAGATGGCCTGAGACAGTGCTAGCGGAAGACCCAGACGCCTCCCTGGAAACCATGTATGATGTATCAGAGGGCGGGCACGAAATATCGAGGATATATGAGCTCCGGCTAGTAAGGGCAGGGAAGGAGTTGCTCCAAATGAGACAAGATTGGGAGGAGAAGGTGGGAGGACCCATGACGGATGGGCAGTGGGAACGGGCCCAGAGGTACCACACAAAGGTGTCCCGAAAGGCGAGATTCCAACAGCTTCAATTGTACGTTACCCACAGGGCTTATTTAACCCCCGGGAAGATTGCAAAGTTTGGGGGACCAACTACGCAGCAATGCCCCAGGTGTGGGGAGGTGAATGCGGGACTGCTACACATGTTTTGGGCTTGCCCGGAGGTGCATAGATTTTGGGACGAGGTCAAGACGAAACTGGCAGGTGGGGGGGGGGGTGCTGGATGTGGAATCGGCCTGGTCATGCATGCTTGGGCTTTTTCCTAGACCCCGGCATTTGAAACACAAGCAAGATGAAGGACCTGGCTTATGCTTTGGCCAAATGTAGGATTGCCATGGGCTGGAAGGCAGCCCACAGACCTATGATGGAGTTATGGTGGACGGACCTCTTGAGGTGGGCGGAAGCTGAATCTGTAGTCTGGTTTGGAGCAGTCACCGGGGGGGGGGGGGGGCGAGGAGGAAGTAGGGCCCTTGTTGGCCTGGCGGCCTCGTTGGCAAACCCTCACCAGGGTGACAACGAAACAAAGGACCCGGATGATGACTGCCTAAGTATTGTGCTACCCAATGATGCTCCCGTAAACGACATGTGAGAATCGGCTCTAGTTTAAGGGGGGGGGGGGGGGGGGGGGGGGAGTTGGGGAGTTTTGATGAAAATGTGCTGGAACATGATGCTTTCTATGTTTTGAAACAGTTGTAGTGTGTTTGTTTGATTTTAAAATAAAATAAAAATATTTTAAAAAAAAAAACAAACATGGGGAAAGCAGCCATGATGGAAAGATGGACATCGGATTGTGTCAAAACTACCTCAGAAGACAAACCAAGGCTGAAAGATGCTGAGGAAACGGTTTTCGTGCAAGGAAAAAAAAAGAATATCGGATTAGCCGAGTCTGAGGATGGCACATCAAGAAATAATTGGAATGTACAAAGGGAATCATCATGGACAAGCTATGAACCAAGGACATTTTTCTCTTGGAATAAGCAGAAGCGAAAACATTTGCAAGTGCAAAGTACCTAACAATTAAGGAGGCAGAAAGCGCATGAAAGATGGAATGACCAAGTCTCTAGAGGCCAAGAGAGGTAATGACACCCAGTATAATTGAATCAAATAGCAGTAAATTGACACATTCGTGGTCTACCGACACGTGGGGTGAAGCTCGAAAACCAGGCCTATTCATCAAGCCTCAACTGAGGATAGCGGTGCTCCTACACTCCCTTAAAAGTCCCAGAGAAGAGAACAGCCAGCAAAGTCAACTACAAAGGAGAAGCCTTGGCCCTTGGTTCATGGTCGAACGTATGAGAGAAGGTAGGCTAACTCACCAAAGCGGGCAGTGGTCTGATGTTCCCAGCACATGGGTTTCATTTTGCTTACAAGATGCCAACGAGCCGAATGTCCAAGGTTGAGAGAGTATGCCAAACAATCATAGGGGGCTCTATAGCACCATGCTATACAATGTTGCTCAGGCCAATACAGTAGTTTTCATATAATCTGTATTATACGTATTTAAAGGTTGTTTGAGGGGTGCCTAACAGATAAGGGTGCAGCCAATGGTGTCATATATATGGTAGGTTTTACTGTTTGCCATGTAGGATGACATCATAGCTGACGCACATTGAGGTATAAAGTCTTTGTACAATGGAAGTGATTGAGCTGTGTTTCGTATTGCCACCAGATTTCCATACTTTATAGGTAGCCGACAGAGTAGTACTTTGCCATATTCTTTGAGTCTGTCCAGTTATTTGGGTTTGAGGTAATTTATTATGGTAATTCCATTCTGCGCATGAGATCCGCTCCAAGGTGCTACTGCACATTTTGGTATTGGTGCGGATGGTTCAAGGGCCAGTTACCTAGGCCCAAATCTAGATTCTTGGACTATCAATGACTTTCGTCATTAGCCAGAAGATCACAGCTTCCTGTGGAGAGGTGTGTGCAATGCACACATGTGGAAAGAATCGGTCTGCAGGTGCCCCTTTGAAGAAATTGCTGTTCGGTTTACGCAGGTGCCCCGCGGACTGAAGGCAAACTGGTCGATTGAGGAAGAGTCGATGCTGAGGGACTCGAGCTGAGCCACGGATGTAAGTAGAGCATTGAAAGTGGCAAATAAAGGGGGAGCGGCTATAGTTTAAGTGTAAATATATGGTAACAGGATTTCTTTACAGACATAAGATACATAGATTATGGGTTCAAAGGGAACCAAAGAATACGCATTAAACTTTAAGTAGAGTATATGGATAGGGATTCCTGAGGCAATTGCCAATTAAGAAGAATGGTATTACACTCCAAAATGGAGTAAACAGTGAGATGAGATACATTTCCTAAGGAAAAGTAAAGGAAGGTCATCACAGAGAAAGAAAAGTGCACATTTATTTGGGGTTATAAATAGGTCAGTGTAAAACTTGTGTTGTGTATAAGGAACAAGTTACTTACCTGTAACTGTTGTTCTCGAGCATGGTGTCTGGCATGGATTCACATGCTCATGAATAAAAGAATACATAGCAGTACACACATGCACAACCACGGGAGGTGGCAACAGGCTCAACATTAAGCAATACAACAACTCAACATTAAGCATCTCTTACCTTCTCACCAGGCTCACCTTAGGCGAACAGGTTGCGCAGCACTGCTTGGCCGACCCTGGACTCCTCCCTGGAATCCTGGTCGACGCAGTAGAATTTTGTAAAGGTGTGCGTCGACCTCCACGTAGCAGCCCTGCAGATGTCCAACAGGGGCACACCAGATAGGAACGCCGTGGTAGCTGCGATCGCTCTGGTGGAATGTGCTCTCGGAGGGCCGGGCAGCGGTCGGTTTGCCAACCGATGACAGTACATGATACCGCCGGAGAGCCATCTGGAAATGGAAGCCTCTGAGAGAGCCTTCCCCTGATTGACAGGTCCAAAGTTCACAAAAAGTTGTGACATCTTCCGAAAACTCTTCGTGTGGTCCACGTAGAACTTCAGCGCTCTAGCCACATCCAGCGAGTGCAAAGTCCTTTCAGCCGGCGACGGGAAGAAAACAGGCAACACCAAGGGTTCGTTGAGGTGGAAGTCAGACGGCACCTTGGGCATGAAGGAGGGGTGCGTCCTGAGCACTACCCTCGTGTTGTGAAAAGTCAACTATGGGGGCTTGCAGGAAAGGGCCTGGATCTCTCCCACCCGTCGTGCGGAGGTGATGGCCACAAGAAACGCTGTTTTCCACGACAAGAACTTCAATGGAGCTGAGTGCAGAGGCTCGAACGGAGGTACCATGAGCTTGGTCAGCACCACGTTGAGCTCCCACGCCGGGGCCGGAGCCTTCACCAGCGGGAACGATATGAAGAGTCCCTTCATGAATTCTTTCACCAGACGATGAGACCACAAAGACGTCCGTCCCGTGGTTCTGGTGTATCGGGAGATCGCAGCAAGATGAATCTTGATGGAAGCGTGCGCCAGTCCAGCCTTGGCCAGCGTCAGTAGGTACGGCAGTACTTGAGGGGCCGTAATCCGTAGAGGGTTAATCTTCTGTGCGTGGCACCAGACAGAGAACCTCTTCCATTTGTGCCCGTAGCATTTAAGAGTTGAGGACGCCCTGGCCTTTGCAAGAACCTCTCTGCAGTCGGCCGGTATGTCGTAACCTCCAAACTCTAACGCTGCAGGAGCCAGGCCTGCAAGTTCAGCGACTTCGGGTCGTGATGGAGGATGGCGCCTCCTTCCCTGGAGAGAAGATCCGCGTCCACTGGCAGCTTAATTGACGGGGACGCTGACAAGTCCAGAAGGTCTGGGAACCATATCTGCCTCGGCCACGCAGGTGCGACGAGGATCATCCTGCACCGTGACCTCTTGAGCTGGTTGATGAGCTGGATCAGCAACGGCAATGGAGGGAACGCGTATAGAAACAGGCCCTCCAAGGGGAACGAGAAAGCATCGCCCATGCTCCTCGGCTGGGGAAAGCTGCTGGCGGCGAACCTCCGGCACTTGGAGTTCGTCGCGAACAGATCGACCTGGGGTTTGCCCCACCGTCGGAAGAGGCGGTCCACTAGATCCTGTCGTAGTTCCCACTCGTGGCACGAGCGCAGCTCTCTGCTGAGCGAGTCGGCAATGGTGTTTTTTATTCCTGCCAGATGAAACGGCACCAGAAACATCCCTTGGGCGACGGCCCAATGCCACAGATCCTGCGCCTCCTTGGACAGGGCTGGGGATCTGGTACCGCCCTGCTTCCTGATGTAGAACATGTTGGTGGTGTTGTCGGTGAAGATCCTCACCACCTTGCCCTTGAGGGACGGAAGAAAGGACCCGAGGGCCCAAAACACTGCACGGAGCTCCAGGACGTTGATATGGAGGGACTTCTCCGTCGGAAGCCAAAGGCCTCTCGCGTGCAGATTTTTGGTGTGCGCTCCCCACCCTTCCAGGGAGGCGTCCGTGGTCAATGTCTTCTGGTGGCCCGGGGTCTGGAAGTCCATGCCCGCCGCCAGATGCGCGCGGGTGCCCCACCACCGGATCGCTCGTCGGAAGCTCTCGTCGAGTGTGATCCTGTCCTCGAAGCTGCCCGTCGTCTGGATCCAGCGAGCGTCCAGGAACTCCTGTAACGGGCGCATCCGAAGCCTGCACAGGCGGATGAGATAAATGCAAGAAGACATCATTCCGAGGAGGGATTTGATGGACCTCACCCTGGCCGCATCCGCAACCAGCATCCGCTGCACCTTGCCCAAGATGGCCCTCGTCCTTTCCTCCGACAGAGAGGCCAGAAGCGCCACTGCGTCGAGTTTCGCTCCCAGAAACAGTGCGTCTTGCGCGGGCACCAGGTGGGACTTGGCATAGTTTATGGAGAATCCCAGGTCCGTGAGTAGTTGGACGGTCCTCGCCGTGTGCTCCGCGGCGAGCTCCCTTGTCTTTGCTCGGATGAGCCAGTCGTCCAGGTAGGGGTAGACGTGGCTCCCCTCCAGGCCCAGCCGCGCCGCCACTGGTGCGAGGCACTTGGTGAACACCCTGGGTGCCGACCTCAATCCGAAGGGAAGGGCTCTGAACTGGTAGTGACGCCCTTGGACCACGAATCTGAGAAACTGTCGGTGTCCCTTTAGGATGGGGATATGGAAGTAAGCATCCTCCAAATCCAACGACAGGAAATCGCCCTCCTCCAGCTGACCCATGACGTGCTGGAGGGTGACCATCCGGAACTTCTGTGCCTTGATGAATTTGTTCAGTCGTCTTAGGTCCAGGATTGGACGCCATCCTCCTGTCTTCTTCACGAGGAAGTATCTTGAGTAAACTCCGGAGCCCTGAAGCCTCTTTGGGACGAGCTCGATGGCGCCTTTCTTGAGCATCGCCTTTACCTCCAAGAGAAGTTGAGGGACGTGAGGTTCCTTCCTGGCCACGGGGGGGTAGGTTTGGGTGGCGGGACGCGCGGACACTTCTTTAGAAACTCGAGCGCGTGACCCTGGGCCAGGGCGTCCAGCACCCAACGGTCAGTCCGTGTCCGTCTTGATGGCTTGTAGGGAATCGTCCACTGTTTTCCCAAACAGGTTGCTCCTGTCGAACGGCATGTCCAAAACTCTGGTCTGCACGTCCTGCCGGAAGTCCGTTGCCTTGAGCCATCCACGCCATCTAAGGCACACGCCGTTGCCCAACTGGCGAAACCCAGTATCAGCGATGTCCGTCGCTATCGTAATGGCGTGGTCCGACGCCACTTCTCCTTCCTGCAAGATCTCTAGGGCCTCCGCCCTCTTGTCGTCCGGTAGGAAGTCCAGCAGGGGGGGCGATTTTGTACCACAACTCCCTTTCGTTGGCAGCCTTAATCTTCGTCGCAGCCGATGAGATGACTCTGCGTCCCATCGTGTCCAATTTCTTTCCCTCGCCGTCCGGGGGTGAGGTTGACGTAGAGGCCGAAGCCCCCCCCCCCTGCTTTCTTCCTGGCCGCCGCGGAGACGACCGAGTCCGGGGTCGGCTGTGCCCGAAGGCACAAGGGGCCACGTCCGGGACCCGGTACTTCTTCTCGTACCGATCCCTTCTCGCAGGTGTTGTGGATGGGTTCTTGAGGAGGGCGAGACCCTCATCCCAGATATCGTCCAGTAGAGGTACAGCGAGGACCGTCTTCTTCTTGGTCTTGCGCCGTTGATAAAGGAAACCTTCCTTCTTCTCTTCCGGGCAGAGCTGGAAAAGCTCGGATGCCCTGGCGATCATGGCATGAAACTATCCAATCTCGTCGGGCGGGGAAGCCCGGGGAGGAGGTGACGACGGAAGATCCTCGTCGTAAACCTCGTCGTCTGTACCCGTCGCGGCCGTGTCCATCCCCGTATCATCCCCACGGGTCGTGGACGGGGAGGAGGGCTGAGCAGGGCGCGATGGTTGAAAAGGAGGTGGAGGATGAATCCTTCTTCTCTTAGGAGGAGGGCTCCCAGAAGGGCCTGGCTCCGGGTCCCCCGTCGGGAGCGGTTCCTCCGTTGGTGGTAACGGCAATCTCATCCTTATCTCCGACGATAAGGACTGTATAGCCAACAAAATGGCCACCGCGTTGTCTTGCGGCACTGGTTGAGGGGATTCTGACGGGCAGTCAGGAGCCTTGTCGGCACCCTCGACGTTCTCGTCGTCTCCTACGTCAGGGTCCCTCCCGACGGGCTGGTCTTCTTCCACGCCAATGCCGTGGCTTAAGACTTCGATCAGCTCCTCTTCAGAGGTTGAGGCCAAATCCACGACAACCTCCTGCCCCCCCCCCCTTTTTCTTCTCCGGAGGTTTCACGGGGGTCCTGTCGATGGGCTTCAAAGAGGACTACCTCCGCGGTGGCAGGGAGACTCTGGGCCCTGAGGTCGCCTCCACTGGTGTAGCCTCCACAGGCTGAGACAGGGCCGCCGCGACTGTCTCGATAGAGGCCTTGACAGGGTGGATCAAGGCTTTCACCACCTTCGGTGCGCTCACCGCCTTCTCCTTGGGGGGAGGGTCACCGCCTCGCTCCCCCTCCGATGGGGCCTTCGAGCTCGACCGGGGTCTCTCCAGGAGCTTCGCCCGGGTGCTCGGCCTTCCTTTTACCCGAGCCAGAGCGTTGGCTCGTGGTTGATGGCGCCGGGGAGGATGCGCCCTGCCTGGCAACCGTAGAGCCCAACCGTTCGGCGCTCCCGGTGCCAGCGGACTCGCGGTGCTTGGCCTTCTGTTGGGCCCCCGTCGCCGGGGCGCCCTCAATGGTCTTAGAAGACCGCTCCGACTTCTTTTTCTCGCCTGACGGGCTCTTCCCTTCCAGCCAGTTGGCGAGACGCAGATGGCGGTCTTTCATGGTCCGCTCCGACATATTGCCGCAAAACGAACAGTCCTTCTCCACGTGCGTCTTGTCCTCATGCAGGCAGTAGAGGCAAAGGGAGTGTTCGTCCTCCTTAAAGACATTCTGAAGCTGGCATCCAGGGCAGACCGTGAACAGCTTTCCGGGCGTCGAGCTTCCCTTCTCCAGGGCCATGTCCGAGATGGGCCTGAGAAACTTCTGGAGTCCCCCAAAAGCGTGGCTCGAGGAAATCTTCACCCTTGAGGGGCGTAGAAGAATCCGACACGGGTCCCTGTTGATCGGATAAAGAAACGGTGGAGCTTGAGGCTCTTTTGACTGAAAAAAGAGAGAATTTTCCTATGAAAAAGCGCGAAAATGCACTAAAGCTCGAGAGCAATAGCACGAGGATCCCAACACTTGAACGTGCGGTAAAAATCTGAAGATGGCTGCCAGAGGCGGGGCTTAGGGAGATGGCAGTCATTGGCTGTGTTCAGCATGACGCAGAGATCAGTGATTGGTTACTACTACGAAAGACAGATCAGAAACAAAACTGATAATGATTTTTCTTTACCGAGGATTCCCAGCCTGACGGGGAATATTCATGAGCATGTGAATCCATGCCAGACCCCATGCTGGAGAAATTAAGAAATCTAAAATGATAGTAATAAAATTGGTTGAATACTAGGCCTTAAAAATCAAGTGATTGATGCCAGAGAAGGATGAAAGCGGAGGAAAAATAGTAAAGTTAAATAAAGGTTGTTCTGGTGGCAATAATAGAACAGGCCAGTAAGAGCCAATGGAATTGTAAAAGAAATCAAGAGAAATAATATCAAAACTTTTAAAATGTTTTAAAAGGATTGGTTTTTTGTGGTAAAGGGTGCGATTGATGCTGCCCAAATCGATTTTTGTATTGTGGGGGATTTAAGAACACGGTAGGTATTGGCAGTCAAAATCGACTGGTCATCATGGGGGACACTCCTCTTTTACATCTATGTAGAACATTACCAGGATATACACACAAAATAAGGCAGTATCACGCAGAGTGGGTGAAGGGCACGACTTGTACATTTATGCCGTGGCCTCAAGAAGGCTTGTTGTCAAAAACAGTATTGCGACATATGACAAGGTATCTATCTATATGCTACATACATGGGGAAGAATCTACAAAACCAGATGGCCATTTTAGAATTTTGGAAGATGTATCAAAACGAGAAAGATAACCCGCCTGAGCAGTGGATGCTTAATCAGCATAAAGAGGACGATGTAACGACCTCAGCCCTTCTTACTCCTCCCAAAACTGATAGCTTAATGAAAGATACACAGGGAATGTATTCTTTAAAAGGAATTAAAAAAGGCAGTATGGTATGTTAATCCAAAATATGCACCTCCCGCTTAGAACAGTGAAGACCGCATGGAAGAAAGTAAGTTTACGGAACGAAAAAAAAAAAGATCGACACGCAATGAAAATAAAGAGCGTGAGAACGAAAAAGAAGTAGACAGAAATACAGGAGGAAGTTAGGAGACACAAAGAAGGACAGAGCCAAGGAAGGGATTATAGTGCAAAACAAATGGGAGAACAGATATTACTCATATTAGATGAAAAAGCTATTGATGGTGTTTGAGAGTGGGAAGAAAGAAGAACGGGAAGAGAAAAGGAAAGGGCATTCAAAGAGGAGAAGGAAAAAGAGGAATCGAAAGGAAGAACAAAGAAGGTATGAGGAATAAAAAAAGAATAGAGTAGAAACACAGTGAAATAGAGGCCCAGAGAATGAAAGAAAGTACGTAGCAAAGAAGGCAAGAGGAAGATGAGAAATGGGAGAGGAGGAGAAGGGAAGAAGAAATGATAAGGGGCAGAGAATAGCGTCAGTTGAAGCACGAGAACGGATCACAACAGCCCTGTAGAGAGCTGCAAGGAATACAGAGATGGACCGACGAGCCAGAGGCGGAAGGCATAGGGAAAAGGACTGGGATTCTATATAGACAGATGAGAGAGAAAAGCGGTTACGAGGGTATGGGGAGCATCGCAGAACTCCACCAAAAGAAACAGGAAATACAGATAACACATTGATGGACTAGCATAGATTGATGGACTAGGATAGAACGCTGTCCCCAAGTAGACTAGCTATTGATGATGAGGAAAGGGATGACTGTCATACCAGTTGGGGTAGATGGATGTCAGACGAAGAAAGGGAGGAGAATGAGAAAACGAGAAGAGAAGGAACATGTGGTTGAATAGATCCAAGTATAGAAAAAGGGCTAAAATGGTCAGATTTAGAAGACCATAAAGAGAAAACACCAGTACCATATTCTAAGCGGCCTCCAGTAAGATTGTGCAGTGCAAGGGATATATCCCCGCCATATGTGAGCAGATTAAGATCGCTGCCAGGACCAAGACAGACGGGTGTAAAAAGCCCCCACCTGAAGAACGAAAGTGTTGGTGGGTATGATTATGGGCGAGGGTATATGCAATTCCCATCATCAGAGAAAGGGGAAGGATGATCACAATATATACCGTGGCCACAGATGGCTAACGATAACTTGAAATGTAAACTGCCTAGTTTGACTGCAGGTGTGGCAACATGGATCTACGAGTTAGAAAGGATGACAGCAGGAATGACGTTAGCAGTGGGTGATGTAAAGGGTCTCCTAGCAGCCATTCTAGGAGAGGGCGTTGACGACATTTGGAGACGAGCAGGGTATGCAAAAGTAACAGCACATGACATGACTGAGCACCATTTAATAATTACAGAGCAGATGTATGGAGAACGCTTAGAGTACAGTATCCCAACACATCCGACATGGGGGCGATTATGACAAGGAAAATGGGTGAGGATGAAGACCCTGTGGCCACAACGCTGCATCCGAATTTGAAACCAGCTTCCAGCTGCTGAACCTACACTGGTAAGGCACTCCCTCCAAGAAAGCTGCAGCACCTGATCTCCACGCCGCCATCGCCTACGGATGCGCTCCGATGTTTCTGCTTTTCAAAATTTGAATTGCCCCTTCCCTATGATGGCCGCTGCAACCTACACTTTGCATCTATTATGTTTTTGCCCCTTATTTTGTGCAGCTACTTGATGTTCTGGGATACTGTTACCATGCTAAGATAGCCCACTTTTGTTGTCTCGTTACTGTGACGAGCCTGTGCATAACTTCTTTTACGTACTAGCCTTTTTACTTGCACTACTACCAGATTTCCTTGTACACTGCTTCTACCACGAACTAGCCTACCCATTGTACTGCTAGATTGACAACACTGCACGTTGCTTGAACTTCAATCTAGCCCACTCCTACGTACTATTGTCTCTGCCCCTCTCAATCCAGTCGTCCCATGAGAGCTGCTACTCCTTGCGTGCCTAACCACAAGAGCTCCCTAACCCTGCTTTATGGCAGCCTTCTACAGAGTCGCCCTCGCCATGGCATCCCTTCCTCCCACTTGCCCATGCATGCATTCCAACAACTCCTTCCCACCACTCTATTCCATCAAAAATTACAAAAGGGCTCAGCTACTTACCCTAGGGACTTACCTGACACCATACTCAGCCCTACAGAATGGATCATGCGCTTTGCCACTCCACGTATCCCTTGTCCGGTGGATATCAGAAACAAGACACTAGGCTCACGCTTCCCTAATCACAAGGTGACCTTAAGGACCTCAAGGATACATGCCATACGCATACCTTTTCCACCCAAAAAACAATTATCAACCACTTGCCTGGCAGCTATAACAGAATGCCCTAACCCACTTACGCCCACCACCAAGACCACCTTATCTATTGCGGGACCAAGCATAGAAGGAGTACCTCATGCTTCACTGCCACCTACCATCAAAGGAGTCCTTATTAATGCTCATTCCCTAGTCGCACACGCTCTCAACATTGCTGACCTTATCTCTAACCACTTGGACTTCATGGCCATTACTGAAACCTGGCTTCACCAGGCGGCGGGCCCTGCAATCTCCTTATCCCTCCCAGAGGGATAAGGAATTATCAGAGCGGATAGAAATTCAGGCAAGGGAGGGGGGAGTTGCCTTTATAGCAAAATCTCATTTGGGCCTCAGAGCCACTTCCCTTACCAGCCTTCCTTCTGCTGAACTATTATCAGTCAAATTCCCACTCTCACCTACGCAGACCATCCTCATGCATCTCATCTACTGCCCACCAGACCCCATCTCATCTTTTGAGGAAGACATCACAGACCTCCTCTCTTGAAACACCAAACTTGGCTCCCAAACTATATTACTGGGTTTCCAGGACCCCAACGATACCAACGCCCTAGCCTTGGAAAACTCCATCCCCCAGCTTGGCTACAAGCAGTGAATCACAGAACCCACACATATAAAGGGTCGAACCTTGGACTGGGTGTCACACCTCAACTGCTCTATCACTATACACCAGAATGAACCTATCGCCTGGTCAGACCACCACTTCCTATCCACCTTTATCCAAGGATAAAACACCCCTGAACTCTATCCCCCCCCCCACTCTCACTAGAAACTGCTGAAATATCACACTGCCCAACCTTAGACCTCTAATCAGCAACATCCTTGGCGCCTCCAACTATAAGAATCTAGAAGCGAACAAACTAGTTGACCTGTATAAGGATATCCTAGAGAGTCAGCCCTAAATGTTATTGCACCGCTTAAGCTAAAAAAAAGCCAAACCAACGGCTCACCTCAACAAATGGTACACACCTGAACTTAAAATGCTAAGAAACACTGAAAGAATGGCAGAAACCACATGGCATAAATCACCTACCAGCCCCAACAAGGCCGCGTTTGCTATAGCGGCAGCTACCTACAAATCCGACGTCCTAGCCACAAAAAAAGAATCTTACAACACAAGAATCGTTAACGCTAAATCAAGCACCAAGGAGCTCTTTAGCATCCTAAAGTAACTAGAATCCCCAGCTCTGCAGTCTGAGGATTGTATAAAGGATGCAGCATGGCGAGCCAAAATCCAGCAAGCCCTTGCTAACAAAATAGCACTACTTCAAAACAAAATAGAATCCAAAATGAACAGCCTCACAAGCAACCCTACATCAAAGCACTCGCAGGAGCAACAACCCCCTCAATGCCCGCCTTTTCCATTCTCCCAAATCACTCCAAAAGAAGTGTAAGAGATTATTAGAGGCCTAAAACCCTCCCATTGCCAAGGAGACACCTGCCCTGCCTCCATCATTAAAGAAGGGGCTAAAGAATTATCTCCCTTCATCGCCACCTTGATAAATTCCTCGTTCAAAGCGAGCCTAGTCCCTAACAACTTCAAGGAGGCCTGGGTTATGCCACTACTAAATAAAAAAAATAAAAATAAAAATTTACAAACACAACATAGAACCCAACACTCACAAATTATAGGCCCATCACAACCCCTTCCTCCTAAAAATTCTGAATAAAGTTGCATTCCTGAAAATCCAGAAACATTTGGAGGAAAACAATCTACTTGGCCTTAGACATTCAGCCTAGACATGCGACGGAGACAGCACGCCTGGACCTGAAAATCCAATTGGATGAGGCTAGGGACAAAGGTAATCTGGCAATCTTGCTGCTGTTAGACCTGTCGGCTGCCTTCGACCTGGTCGATCACCAAATCCTAACGGGTCACCTGACCACAGCAGCTGCTTTTTCCACCAACGCTTCAAATTGGTTCAAATCATTCTTATCCAACCAAACTACTAGAGTCTTCTCCCCTTCAGCATCTGCTGTCCCGATACCTACACACTGCGGGGTTCCTCAGGGCTCTTTACCAACACTTTACAATATATTCACGAAGCTCCTCTTCAACCGCTTGGATAACATGGGTGTCATCTACAACATGTATGCAGATGACACTAAAGTATTCATCACGCTCACAGGCCGGTATGAAGAGGACTCCAAGTTAATTCATGAAATCTATTTGGAAATCCAGGCTTGGATGGCTGCCAACAGTTTTTGCCTCAATGACGAAAACACTGAGCTCTCGATTGTTGGCACTCAGGCACGCCTTAATAAACTAGATCTGCGGTACACCACCTTCATTATCGATGGGAACCTGATCCCAGTCGCCAAGGAAATAAAAACCTTGGGAGTCTATCTGGACTCTACCTTGTCCCTCAAGAAACAAGTCCACTCTGTAGCGTCGTCTACAGCCTACACAAACAAGCTGATCTATGGCTGTAAAGCCTATCCGTCCCCTAGTAGCTGCATGACACTAACCAGAGCTCTAGCATTGTCAAAGATCGATTACTGCAACACACTCTTCATAGGATCCACCAAACAGAATCTTAATAGGCTACAGGTCCTCCAAAACAACTCCCTGAGAGCAGCACTAAGCATTCCAAGATCCAGCCATATCTCAATTCTCAGACAGGAGTCTAACTGACTGCCAGTGCGTGATAGAATAACCCTTTGTACTCTGGCAATCACACATAAATGCCTGGAAAATGTGGCTCCCAAATACCTATCTGACAAATTCTGCAAATATCAACCAGCTAGGCCCACCAGATCTGCCCATGCACACTACCTCTTAGTACCAAGGTTCAACCTAAAAACGGCAGGAGGAGCCAGCTTCCCTGTTCAAGATGCCAAGTGTTGGAATTCCTTGCCCCTCACCACCAGACTGGAACCTTCCGTCCTAGCTTTCAAAACCAGAGTAAAAAGTTGGCTTAATGATAAGCCTCTCTGATGATGGCATTGTCCAGACGCTGATGTACCTCACTGATGTTTACTTAGGTTCATATTAACTCTTTACCTGTAATGTTTTGTCATTTAGACCCTACTTTAACCCTGGGTCGACCTAACTTCTGTTACTGTTTATTTTTTATATTTGCCTGTAACTCAAGTTTTCCAACGCCCAGTTACCTCGGGGTTTGGCACGCGATACAAATAATAAACAAATACAAAAATACTAAATTTAAGAGCACTGGCGTCTTGAGACCAGAGAACCACAGGATAAAACAGTGGCATTATTTTACCACATTTTGTGTCATGGACCGTCCGAGCCAGTGCAACGGCAGATGAAGAAGCAGGTAGGGATGGATGCAAGCCATGGCCAGAAATACAGTTGACAATTGTACATCATCGCAGATTGTTGCAAGAAAAGAACAAGAAAAAGGCTGAGGGTAGAAAGCAAGAGGAAGCAAAGTTAGTTTAGAAATAATTGTCAAAGTTTGCTATAGAAGGAGCAGTATTGACAATTGGCTACGGTGTGGTAACACAAGGTACACAGCCAGTGCAGTCAAGCAATGTGGGGTAACCTGCAGATCAAAGTGGATACAATGTCTGGCCATGAGAAAGAGGGAACGCGCCTAGAGGAGGGTGAGGGGGGATTTCAGAACCCCAACACCAGGGAGGATGCTTTAATAAAGGACAGTGGCATCAATGCTAGAATTGTGGGAGAATGGGACATATAGACAAACGGCTAGAAGTAGAGGGCATGCAGCAGAAGGGGCAGGCTCCAAGAGGGAGAGGGGGGCTATTCTCAGCAGTATAATACAGAAGCACAGGAGTATTATGCCCAAGGTGTCACACAGAATCGGACACATGTGCTGCAAATTAATCGAGGACAACAGAGCTCAGCACAAGTGCAGATGCCACAAGGGTATCTACAGCAAGCACCTATAGATGCACAGCAAGCAGCAGCACCACCACAATGGAACATGAATGTAGGAGCCTCACAAACATCCACACCTAGGATAGGGAGTGTGACTGTGGTAGGAGGAAATCCTCTCACAGGTACTGGAAATAATTTATATCCACAATAGGACAGTCCATAGAGCGACTAAATGTGTTCAGTACCATCAGTGTCACCAGACACCCCCCCCCCCCAAGAGGAACCAAGGGTCAGGGTAACGATAGGAGGCAAGACATTTCCTTTCTTGTAGCCACTGGAGCGATTCGTTCCTGTGTTCAAGAGGGAAAATACCCAATGTTTGGCATTGCCATGAATGCTTAGGGATTCTCTGGAGCAACTAGGTTAGTTCCTTTTACTGATGAATTACCAATTTACATAGAAGAACTTGATGCATCTCTGCCACTACTGTTTTCCCGACAGACACCAGTTAACATACTAGGACGTGACTTGATGACAAAATGAAACATGACAATAGCTTTTACCAACAAAGAGATTGTGTGTTCCACTCCAGGAATACATAATCTAAACGTTATAGTTAATATTGGCATTTGCAGGCCAGAAAATATTGCAAGGGGTTCCTTAAGACCCAGACGTATTCTTGTATGGAGTGACTGTTTTGATAACATGGCTTCCCAGATTATTAGGTAAAATAGAGAATATCTGATGAATTTTCATTTAGACCAGAAATACATATGGACGGTGAAGACTGACAGATAATTCCCATAGAGTTAGAAGCAGCAGCAGTCAGAGCGGAAAGGGCAGTTGTCCATGGGACAGATGAAGGATATAGACCGACAGATTTGACAGAGAAGCAGTTGTTTGGAGAGGGCTATTGGGATGATGAATTAGTAGACGAAGAGCTGTCTGAAGAGGTCTATTGGATGATGATGATTAGTATTCTTTATAAGTCTCACTTAATGGATTAAAGTAGAGAACAGAGATATACCACAGGGATTGGCAAAAGTGAGAAAGAAACTGTCATTTTTTCAGGAAGATTTAGAAAAGGTGCCAAGCATCTTCTGGACTAATAGTACTTATGATGTAGTTCTACTGAAAGGAGTAGGAGCAGTTAAAAATCAAGCTCAAGCCTGGGGCTATGCTGCCACAAGTAAAGCACTACCCCAGGTGCATAGAAGCGAACGAGGGCACATTTGAAACCATTTCTGCTTTAATGCAATGAGGAATATTGGTACCATCAGATTCTGTGTGCAACACTGCTGTGTACCCCGTGAAGAAACCAAAAGGGGGGGGCCATGGAGATGTATTCAGGATCTCTGACACACTTAATATTGTTGAAGCAGTGTTTCCTTTAGTTCCAAATATAGCTACAATAAGCCAGAACTAAATATTTTAGTTGTAGATCTAAAAAAAACCTGTTCTTCTCAATTCCCCTTCACAAAGACTCACAAGATTTGACTTCATTCTCACAGAAATTCACACCTAAAACATACTTGTTTGCTTGCCTCAGGAGTACGGAGAGTCCCCATCAACCTTTAACAGGGTCCTCCAGATGGATCTAGGAAATGTAAAGCTTCAGAGTGCAATAATTCAGTACTTAGAGGACATATTAGCGTGCAGCGAGACAGAAGAAAGATGCAGAGAAGACTCAGTTCGACTTATGACCATACTAGCAGAGAAAAGATACAAGTAGACAAGCAGAAGCTACAATATTGTCAGGAAGAGGTCCTGTATTTAGGACAGCTGATCTCTCAAGATGGAAGGAAAGTGACACCTGAAAAAGCAGAGGCAATTAAAAACACCCCTGAAACAGAGAGATTAAGGGAAATGCAACAATTTCTGGGCCTATGTAATTACTGTGGGGCATGGGTTTTTGATTACAGCATATATATTCAACCACTTTTAAAAGGACTCAAGGAAGTACAGGTGGGCAAGGATAAGATAAAATGCACAGAAGAAATGATTGAAGGATACAAATAATTAAAAAGAGCAATTTGCACAGCCCCTGTGTTAGGAATTCCAGATTACAATGAAGAATTGTATTTGTTTTACACTCAAATTGAGAGGTAATGACGGCAGTTCTCACACAGATAACGACTTTAGGACTTGGGCACAAAGCATTAGCTTATTTCAGTGATGAAAGGAGATTATCCTTGCAAGCAAGCTTTAGCTGCTGCCGCTTTTGCAATTGAAATGGCTACAAGTATTTCAATGGTGTGCTCAACAATGTTATTTCTTGAGCACTTCCTATTTGCCATTTTTGAGAAACACAAAGTACATGGACTACACAAAGAGCATTGGGATACAAGGTCATTATTTTGAATCCAGTGATCAAAATTGTCAGATGTAGAACAGTAAACTGAGCAGAATTAGTAGGGAAAGAGTACTATGTGCATGACTGCACCACGTATACAGAGTTCTATGAAGATATTCCCCATGTTAGAGAAAATGCCCTGTGGGGGTGGCGGGGGGGGGAAACGGGACGGTGGGAAGAGTTCTTTATTGATGGTGTTCTAAAAATTGACCAAACCACTGGCGAAAGGCCTACTGGGACAGCGGTAGTAAAGTTAAAATAGAATGGTGAATTTGAGGTAGTGACAAGTGAGAGACTGCCTTCGCATTGTTCAGCATAAACTGAAGAATTAGTGGCACTTATTGCTGCACTCCAGAAATACAAGGATGTGGAAGTGACGGTGTACTCCGACTCCGCCTATATGATGTCAACCGTACACGCAGGATTGTCACGCTGGAAAAGGCAGGGCTTCCTCCGCACAGACGGCTCACCAGTGCAACATGCACCGCTACTGGATAAACTCGGCCATCACAGTCATGAATTGCGCAGCCCATACTAAAAGGACAGATTTAATTTTGCACAGTAACGAAGCCACAGAAGCCGAAAGGGCAGCATATTTCCCAAACATTTCTGATTTTGATGTAGAGTGTTAAACAATTTTCAGGACGATGTAGGATGGTAAGGGAAGGATTTAAAATGCTATCCATTGTACAGTTAATTGAGCTACAAGGTCCAGCTCCAAAGGAAGAACTGAATTTATTGAAGTGGCAGGGTGTTCTTTATCCCCAACGGATGCTATATGGAGACAGGATTACACTGGAAAGCCAGTTATGCCTCTAGCATTACTGAAGGTGACACTGGAGCAGCTTCACCATCCTCCAAACACCACTAGAGTAGCTTGGTGCAACTATCACAGAAAACTGTTTCACACCAAATTTATTAGAACATGTGACACAGTTTATTGTGAACTGTATGCCAGAAGTTTGCAGCAGGACATACTTTAAGAACAGTGAGAGGAGCAATCCCAAGGTCTAATGGTCAGTTTCAGCATCTACATATAGATTATGTGGATATGTTGCAAGTATGCAACGGATACAGATATATGTTAGTGGTAGTGTGTCCTTTCTCTAGATGGATCGAGGCAAGTCCATGCACACACTGTGATGCTACATGCGCTGCCAAGTTCCTTGTGAGTGAAGTGTTCCTTAGATGGGGCGTGTGCAAAGTCCTGTGGTCCGACAATGGACTGCATTTTGTAAATGAGTTATTTGAACAGATAGTTATTCTGTTAGGTATAAAACATAGAATCACCCACAGGCCAACAGTATCTTTGAGAGATTAAACAGACTTCTAAAAGAAAGAAAAGCCAAGTTGACGATGACCGTCTGCCCCATGCTTTGTTCGCAACGAGAAACCAGACAAGCTCAGATCACCACCCGACTCTCCATTTTTTGGTGACTGGACTCTGCATGAGAATACCCCCTGCTCCTCCCACTCGAATAGAAACAGATGCCACAATGTAGCAAAGACAAAGTGATGAGATGCACGATTATTTGACAAACATAACGCCTAGTGATTTTTATTTCTCTACATGTCAAACAGCAGAGGGAAGGGTCAAAGAAGATTGAGGAAGACAGCCAAACAAGAGATACCAGCAAATTGTTAAAAACAGCCTAGTTTGTTCTGAGGGGACCAGGTGCTACTGCGAAGTTTTATGCGCACTAGGGAAAAACCCTGCTTTGAAGGACCGTACCTAGTAGAGGAGGTCACACCCACAGCTGTCAAATTAAAAAACAGAAGAGCTTGGCTGCATCTGAATGACCTAAAGCTCTACAAAGGAGAGACACCTACCCTTCCGGCAACCGATGACAGGGAAGCAAGAGAAGAAGCTCCCCGGATGACAACAAGATTGGCTACAAGGGTAAAACCAAAGTTTTATCAGAATAAAGAACATTTATGAACATTTCAGTCATTCCCAAGTCTGAAGGGAAGTGAACATTGCAGCAACTAGAGAACAACTTTAGTTAGGAAAAAGGAACAATGTGCCAGAAACAAAGCAACAATGTATATACATATATCTTCATTTGCCTATAACTAACATAACATACATTTTTGCATTCTCTTTTCACCTATATTCTCCAGTCTTACCCAGCCTTAGTAAGCCAAAACGTGGATGCTGTGAAATTTTTTGGGGATCCTAAGAATGACCCTATTATTTTAAGAGTCGTTGTTGCAATTATCCTGCAATATTTGTTGTAAAGAGGGGAAGAGGGAAGAGTACAATAAAGGTGACTAAAATACACATTGAAAGAAAAAAATAAATAGATGAGGATGCTTCAGAGTAGAAGAAATACCATGCCAGTGAGTGAGAAGACCAATAATTTCATTTGGATTGATGCTTATATTGTCATTCTGTATAATGATTTGCCTTTCCTTCCTCATTATTACGGCTTTTCGAAAGTTGATTCTCAACAATGTAGATTAAATTTTAAGTGATGATGCTGATGTTTCTAGGGTCACCCCGAGTAAAAGGGACAGACAATGTTTACCCTAAGGTTTCTGACAAATTGTTTGAGCAGAGATTCTGAAGAAGATGAGGATGTAGACACATTATCTTGATCATTCTGCCCATTTCAACAATATGTAGTAACAACACATGAATGAGGTGGGGATGAGCCCATCAGAGGAAAGCTGCTATGTGTTTTCTCTCATCCCTTATGGGATGAGAGAAAACACAGCCAGAACATTAACTGCAAGAGAAATACTTTTACATGATGGAAAGTGTCTCAGCCATCTAGCAGCTTGCACAAGAGGACAATTTGAAGGAAAATGGGCAACCCTAAGGTGGAGAACAGGAAGGACAGTCCCATATGAAGACTAATACGTTAAAAAAAAACACAGAAAGGATCCAGGTTGGATGAGCAGAATGCTCTTGTATGCACATAATGGCATGTCTGGAGACCAGCTAAGAATAGCAGAACAGAAACTACTGAATTGTGCAGACAGTTGAGAAACTCCAGCATTACCAGTATGTTGGGAAATACCTCAGATGTTGGTATATGGACAAGTGGCAACCAGCACAAGATGGGGAAATGGAATGCTAGCTTGCAATGCACATCTATTGATGGCAGCACCTGTACAACCTGTACAGATTGTGCAAATAGTGAATGACGAATACAAGTATGCAAAATTATGGACATGGTCAAGGATGAAGCAGGGCCTTTATCCATATTGCCAAAAAAAGAATGCTACAATATGTTTCTGAAATAGAGGACTGACTAAAGCTGGAGAAAATAAATAATGTAAGCAGATAATTGATGTCCCAGGAATGAAGGAACTGCTGTGATGATGGACCACTATTGGTCCTTTGGATCCAAAGCTTATATGCAGCTTCCTAAGAATTGGAGAGGAATGTGTTCTTTAGTACATGTCCCTGCATTGGAGATTCCCCAAAGTGATCTACAAATTGAAGACTTTCCAAAAATAGATGCACACCAAAGAAAGAAGAGGTGGCTCAGCCTTCTCCGGCTGAAGAGAGAGAACTACTTTGGAGCAAAATCGATAGAAGCTTAATAGTATTCCAGATGAGCATAAACCATTTAACAGCACGGTAATGATACTTACATCTATTTTTACGCCAGACTCCGGACTGCAGTGAATGCCAAGTGGTTACAGATCACTAGATAGGAGCTGCTACAAACAAACACCACAACTATAAAAAGGATTCAACGCAATTCGAGAAGAATTAATGGCCATTCGACTGAAGACCCTTCAGATAAGGTATGTCTTGGACTTCATTACAGCAATGGAAGGAGGCGTTTGAACCAAGATCAAACCTTCTTACTGTACTTGCATACCTGCCCATGATGGAGGAAATGTAACCCTGACACAGGCAATGATGGCTGTCAAATTTACACATGAAAATGGAAGAAGAGGTAGACAAGAATGAAGGAGATGACTGTTTGTCCCAGTTTTCATGGATTCCGACCTGGATGGTGAATGCCTTCAAGCTATTGGGAGCAGTACTAGTGTTGGTAATGCTTGGATTCTGTATTGTGAGAGTCACCATTGGACAGTGTCAGAAGACAGCAAAGAAAGCTATTGGGATGAAGATAATGATCGACATAAATGCTGAAACGGGTGAAAATATGCAAAATTAGACCACCACCTGTGAGAACATAAAGGAAAGTCTCCTGGCTCCCCCAGGAACGTAGTTCTATTACCCTAAGGATAGTAAGACATATATAAGATGTTTGGTATTCTGTCAACCATCTGGGGAGTGCTGCCATATGACAGAGTATGGATGGGCACACAAAAAATGCAGGTCACCTCAGGGAGGTTGGGGGTGTGCCAAGGATTTGGATTCCAAAGAAGTCACCTTGTGAAGAGACGGTAGAGAAAATTGAGGAGGTGGGTGAAGACTCGACCAGAGGAGGGAAAATGTAGAGAAGCAGCTGACATCTCTAGTGCCCACCCCCTCACCTCAGTCATACTGGAAGCAAAGCAGAAAGACCATGTGCATGACACAAAGTATTGTCCCAATACAAAATCGAAGATATGAGAGACGTTGTGCAATCAGACAGCCGTAGCGAACGTACCCACCTACTGAGGTGGTGGCAGGATGTTGGCATACACCATTAGGACATAGAACAGCTGAAAATAAAGTCAGAGCAAGGTGATGTTATGAAGAGGAGATACTAAGACGCACTTAAACAATAGATGAATACTTAAAGAATGATAATGTAACTGAAGTAACAAGAGAACCAGGTATGCAGAGGCAAAGAAATCCTATACACCAAAGAAGATAGGTAACCAGATGAGTAGCACATCTATATACACAGAAACGCAAGGTAGACAAGACATATAGAAGCTTGCTGCAGTAGAAACTATAACGTGGGGAAAGCGGCCATGATGGAAAGATTGACATCGGATCGTATCAAAACTACCCCGGAAGACAAAACAAGCCTGCAAGGCTGAAAGACGCTGAGGAAACAGTCTTTGTGCAAGGAACAAAGAATATATGTTTGGCTCAATCCGGGGATGACACATCAAGAAACAATTGGAAGGTACAAAAGGGAGTTAACATGGATAAGCTATGAACCCAGGACATATTTCTCTTAGGTTAAGCAGAAGGGAAAACATTTGCAAGTGCCAAGTACTGAACAATTAAGGAGGCAGAAAGCATATATGAAAGATGGTACGACCAAGTCTCATAGGCCAAGTGAAGTACTGACACGCAGTATAGATGAATCGAATAGCAGTAAATAAAGGTTGAAATTGACAAATTCATGGTCTGCAGACACATGGTGCGAAGCTCGAGAACAAGGCCTATTCATTAAGCTTTAACTGAAGATAGCAGTATCCCTACACTCCCTTAAAAGTCCCAGAGAGGAGAACAGCCAGCAAAGTCAACTACAAAGGAGAAGCCTTGGCTCGTGGTCTTACTGATACGATAGGTTATTTATAACACGCTTAATACCCAGATTTCTAAGCGCGGACCCAGAGAGCAAACCTGTGGTGCTCCGTGTCGTCTTGCATCCAAGGCAAGCATGTTGCCCCCGAGCTATCCTCCCGAGACAATGGGAGATGGTAGGCTAATCAAACAAAGTGGGCAGTGGTTTGATGATGTTCCCCGCAGCAGAGTTGTTTTGCTTACGTGCTGCCAACAAGCCGAAAGTCCAAGGTTGAGAGAGTATGCAAACCAATCATGAGGGCTGTGTAGTGGCATGCTATACAATGTTGCACAAGCCAATCCACAGTTACGGTTTCTCTATAATCTATTATACGTGTTTAGAGGTAGTTTCGAGGCGTGCCTAACAGATAAGGGACAGCCAATCTGCTTGGTAGTATTTACTGTTTGCCACGTAGGATGGTGCCATAGCTGACGCACATTGAGGTCTAAAGTTTTTGTATAATGGAAACATAACAGAGTGAGTGAACTGCATTTTGTATGGTCACCAGATTTCACTACTTTATATGTAGCTGTCAGAATCTCACTGTTCGTCACTCAAATCAGATGCATTCCCTTCCTCCTCACCTGCATCTTCTGAGCAGTTTGGAGGATCCTTGATCTTTTTCCTGCATAGATTCCTTTTTTGTTGTTGAAGAGATACGGTCTTCCTTGGGTCAAAGCCACTATGCCATCTTATAGTAAGAGTGCAGCAAGAGTCCCCCTCCCGAGAAATCCAAGCAGAGGAAAAAGCCAGCCAGCGGAAAAAAACCTCAGTCGCGATGGAATTCTTTGCAAGGTAAGCTGTAGCGTTGAAGATGGTATCCAAGAAAGTCAGAGCACCTATCAACTCGGCGTGGCAGGAAACAAAGGTGGGTAAACCACTCCGCAATAGTACCTCAAGGAACGGAAACGTGGCACAGAGGGCAACGTTAAAATTTCAGCTGCAAGAGAGATACGTAAAGGCCGACTGCTAGCGAAAGCACAGCAAGCTGTAAACAGCGGTAGCACTGGAGAGACAGTGTTAGGCAGAAACCTGTGCAGTTCCCTCTGGGACCACTGCAAAAGATTTAAGACTACAGGTGTTTGGCAGTAAACCCACTTGGTAGCAGTCTGTACCACACGGATTCACTTGGTAGCTGTGGCTGAGCAATCAGACTTCCCTCAAGAAGAGTTAGGCAGTATACAGAGTATTCACAATATGTCAAAAGAACACAGTAGAACAAGCAAACACTGACCAGAGCTTGGTGTAAAAGAGATATAATTATTTATTTAAAACCACATCTAATAAAACACACAGGCACTAATATTGAGCAGTTCAAAAACACGGTCACTAAAAGATATACACTCCCTTAAAAGAATATTAGACAAGTCTTAAGTAAAGCCCCACTTATTTTCAGACAGCGGTGAGCGCTTAACAAAGATGGCACTCTAATAATTTGGGTTAAAGGGAGAGAGAGGCAGAGTATAAATTGAAATAGATCCCAACACTTTCACAAGAACACAGCAAGAGAGGAAGGCAGAGTCAAACCGTGAAGTTAGAGTTCAGAAAGCCGGATCCACTTTAAGAGGATCAGAACGAAATGTGTCCAAGGTCACATGGTTGAAAAGTGCACAAAAGTCACGAAAAGGTTCAGGAAGAATTGGACCAAAAGAAAGGGACCAGTTAGATGGTCAAGGCGGCCAGCCCAGTCCAGAAGGTTAAGGGATTATTATTACCTTGTAGCAATCTTTAGAAAGGGAGGCCTGGCGGACACGGTACCTTAAAGTGGTGAGAATACTCCAGCGGGGGCAGTTGTTCCTGGCAGCGGATGCAAGTCAGTGCTTCGTCCAGGGGAAGAGAGGATCTCGTCGGGGAGGAAGACAGGAGTCTGTTGCACTGCTAGGGAAGAAACCAGCCGCAGAGTTCTCAGTTAAAAGGAGCGGTCCTTTTATTCGCGGTCCAGTGGTAAGTGGCTATCCGGTTGCTGGGGTGCTTGGCACGGGCAATTCGACCACAAGACGTCCTGGGATGCGAGGAAAAGGTAAACTGGTGGTGCCCACCAGTCAGGGGAAGAAGACTCTCCAGCAGGGAGATCTTCTCTGTCGTCGGGAAGTGGCGAGTCGGTTCCACAGGGCTCCACCGGTGGTGTCGTCGGAGCAGGTCGGCTCAGCTTCTCCCTCGTCGGATTCTCAGGTCCTGTGGCGACTTCTGAAGTTCCAGCCCCCAAAGCCCTGCTTTTATGCAGCACATCCCCATTCACTCAGCCTAGCTGTCAAACATGCTAGAGTGCGACTTGAGTTACCAAGGTAACTCAGTCCAGGGTGCCTAAACCCCCTCCCACACCCCCTGTGGTACCCAGACAGAGTGGCACCACTTTTGGAGGCTTCTGTGGAGAAGCCCGCCAAAAGTGGAACAAAGGGCTTGACTTGGGCTGGAGTCACAGAAGAGAACACAAACACCATTTTAGAATCGAGTCCTGGCAAAAAATACCAACCGGCAAATTAATATTAAATAAATAAACCGGCAGTATGTTCGAGGCTATGAGAATTAAATAATTAAAGTTGGTAGCCTCGAACAATGGGAAAATCCCATAGGGAAATATTCGCGGTCGAATATAAAAAGTAGTATCCACTGCCACCAGCCAAAACTCGATCAGGGGGGATGGAGACATGCCCCCTCGACTAACAGACCCCGGGGCAATCGAGTTGCCCCGACCAGTATGTCCACAATATGATGGTTTGTACTGGTTTCTGTTCATAATTTGGGACTAGTAAATCCAATGGTGACTTTACATGCCCTGGGAGACAGTAGTCAGTCCCAGGGTATGTAGTCTATGGTGGGGTGTCACTATGATACCCCTGTGTCACTGCACGGAGGGTGCAGTGTAACACACATAGTAAAAACACATGAGACCCTATGGAGTAAAGGACCCCATAGCCCATAAAACACATTAACAGTCAAAGGAACACCATAAATCATGTCCAAGAGTGGGAGAAAAAGAGTCTCACTCTTGGCAGGAGAAAAAAAAAAAAGGTATTACCCAAATTGTTCGAACACAACTGTTCGCATTACCTAATTGACCGAAAGTCGAGGGTTCGAATTGACCTTTGCACAATTGATATATATATATATTTATATATAAATTAAAAAATGGGGGGTTGCTGGGGGGTGGGGGGGGGTTCCCCCTGCATATATGTAACAATTGACCTTCACAATTCGGTCAATTGTGCAAAGGTCAATTGTAATTCGAACAATTGTAGTTCGAACAATTCGTATACAACCGAAAAAAAACAAACTCCAGAAATCCTTCAAAGCTGCTGGGGGACTCACTAGGTTAGGAAATTCAGTCTAAACAGAGAATTCTCCCTAACAGACAGGAAGGAGAGAGGGATAGCAAGTCAGACGGCAACAGGAGGCTAACAAAGTCAAAAGTAAAGAACAGGTAGGCGAGGGTATAGCGGCAAGTCGGAGGGAGACAGCGCTCGAAAGCCAACACAGAAGGAGGAGAAAAACCGCTGCGACAAGACGTGAGCGTAGTAGGTAACCGCCGAGAGACGCGAAGGCAAACATATCAGCTGAGAGCCAGAAAAGGAAGAAAGAGGAAAAACCGCAGCAGTATGGAAAAGAAAACAGCGTATGGCCCCAAAGAGACAAAGAATCAGGAAGGGTTATGTAGAGACGGGAGGCGGCCATGACAGTAGGAAGGCTAAACCGCTAAATCACGCAGAAATGAAACGTGACATGCATACTTAATGGTGGCGGTACCGCATCGGGTTCCATAGGCGCCAGGATGGCAGGCACGTGACAGTAGCTGACAATATAGTTCTACCATATTCTTTGAGTCTGTCCAGTTATTTGCGTGCAAGGTCCTTTATTATGGCAATTGCCTCTGTTCACGAAATATGAACCAAGGAGCTACTGCACAAGTCTGCCAAAGTATCAGCGCAAATCGGACTTCGGAAACAATGCACAGCACTCGCTCGAGGTACCTTGGTATTGGTGGTTTGCAGCCCAGCAAGGTTGCAGCATATCGAGAGATGGCTAGTTTTGCAGGTCTTAAAGACTAGTGAGTCTCACCAGCCCCTGGGTAGGGGTTATTGTCTTTCGGGGCCTCCAGGTCGTTCAGAAGGAAGGGTAAGAACAGGCTCCAGGTACACAGCAGGCTTTGCAGTCGCTGGTATCAGTTACAGATGTCTTTTCTTCCTCTTCGGATTTGGTTCCAGTGGTCGACTTGTCCTCAGCTTCCAGAATCAAACTTTTATCCAGGAACCCGCATAACGTCTGCAAACTCTCCCTGCAGTTTACAGAAAGGGGCGGGTGGTTGTCCAATCAGGGCAGCTAGCACCCTAGTGGGAACTGAAGACAAGGGCTGCAATGTTTCAGACTCCTCCCTCGCTTCCTGCCTTCACAGGAGCCTCCGCGAGAATCACAAAGGGTTCCCGTCGAAGACAAAACATCAACTAGGACAGCAGAGGAAGACCCAAGAAACAACAAGCACACTCAAAATGGCAAAAGAAGAAAGAAGCCACCATTCTAGGATAATGTTGACCCGCCTCTGCATTACCGCAGGTGATTTGACAGCCTGCGCGCAATATCGACTAAAAGGTTTTAAAGTAGATACACTTCCACCAGCCATAAGAGTTAGCTTGCCACAGTAAAAAACGGTTACTATGCCAGTGAGAAAGGGGAAACCATGCATCTCACCAGCACTCCACATAAGGTGTGGTGTGCTGGTCTGACATAAAATGTAATGGGATGGAAATCCCACTTTACCCTTGGGAACAGTAGTTCACGCAAGGTGCATGTTAAGAGATATTAAAAAGGGAAGCCCAAAGGTAACCCAGCAACGCTGCACATAGGATGCTGCGTGCTGCCATATTAAAATGCAGTCAGCCCAAATGCTATAGGGAACTATGAATCTAAACATAAACTAAACTATGGAGAGACATAAAAAGGTTACCTATTAAAAAAAAAAAAAAAAAGAAGAATGAAAGAAAGGGTGAACTAGGAACAAGGAAACATTCACCAAGTCCAGAAAAATGTTCTGGGGTTGGCACAGGTGAGGAAGATTTATCACACATACGAAAATCTTAACCAACAGCGACTTCACACATGATCTGCAAAAATGTGTTTACATACAACAATCACAATGAAATCATTGAACAGCACAGCTCAGTTTTCAAAGCGAGACATTTATTGTGAAATCGATCATATAATTTGCTCTGCAGCTTATTCAAAACAGGTTAGTGTTATTTCAAGCCACTAGGTATCATTGCAAACCCACTTTTCTCTTCCATTCATTGAGTCGTACTGAAAAGTACGATTATGGCCATTTTAGGACCTACGTGCCTGCAAAACGGGTGCAGTTCTTTATATTATGTCTCACTGTTATTTGATGCATCAACGTTACAAACAAGTAGGATCACAAAAGCAAATATTAACCACCGCCATTAACATATGTTCCATTTGCCATCAACGGTGCGCAGCAATCACACACAAACACGGAAAGCCCTTTTCGGCTATCCATTACCAATTGCCTCTTGCAGACCATCACATTTTAAACATATACGATATGATAAGCCATTTATAACGCGCCTGTACACAAGTGTTTCTATCCGCGACAAGGAAGGGAAGACAAAGGGAGGACAAACCAAACAATCTTACTAGACCTTGGGGGTCATTACAAGTTTGCCGGTCCAGGAACTACGGTACCGGTAAACTTGCCGGTACCGTAGTTCCCGGACTGGCAAACTACGAGTTGTGCTCGCGGGTGCCATTACGGCCGCCAGGTCTGTCCTGGCGGTCGTACCAGCACCGCGAGCAGAGCATGTCGGGTGCACCAGCACCATTCTAAATGGTGCTGGTGCATCCAACCTCCCCATTGAGCCGTATGGGGCCCAAATGGGGAGCATTCCATTCCGGCGCCCGGTTCTAGCAGGGGCGTAATGACCCGGTAATTGCCAATTCACGGGCACTGGAAAAAACTGCAAGTTTGGTGGCAGCCTGCCGGTTTTACCGGCAAGGCTACCACCAAACTTGTAATTAGGCCGCTTGTGTCTTTAAGATCGTGCAAGGGGGAAGGGAGAGTAGAATTGCAAGGGGGAAGGGAGAGGAGAAGTGCCAGGGGGAAGGAGGTGGGAAGTGAAATAGGGCAAAGCTCAAGTATCTGCCGCCGGGTGGCCAGATCTGGGTAGTGCAAGGATGCAGGGGACTGTAGGGTTGCAGATACAGTCCCTTAATGCGTGGTGAAACCAGAGGCAGTGCATGGGGCTACTGGTCGTGTAGGAGCCTGGTGCCCATTAAGGTTCAGAGGGTTGCCAGGTAACCAGTTAGCACAGCATACAAGTACATCAGCGAGGGAAAGAGAAAGAACGGTCTTGAGTTGCTTTCCAGAACCTTAAGTGTTCCTGCTCAGGTTTGAGAGAGGCTGGGAGGCTGTTCCAGAGGGAGGCACCCGATGAGAGAGATCTACCCCCCCCCCCCCCCAACTCTCTACCTGAAGGAGCGCCTGTCCCTCAGAGAGTTTGAGGTGGATGAGCGAACGGCTAGAGAAGGACAGTGCTTAGGAAGAGAGTTGGATGCAGTGTGGCCCCTGGCCCCAGAAACCCCTGTGGACAATGCAGAGGGTCTTGAACTTGATTCTTGCAGCCACCAGGAGCCAGTGGAGAGATTTCAGGGCTAGAAAGATACAATCCCTGAGCTTCAGTCTCGCAGTCCTGTTGTAGATTAGTTGCAAAGGGCGAGGAGTAGAGGCAGGTAGATTTCGAAATAGGATGTTGCAGTAGTCCACCCTAAGGCTCTGGAGACAGTGAGCTTCAGGGGGGGGGGGGGGGGAGGGAGGAGGGGGGGACAGGAGCAATAAAAGGAAGAATATCTCAGAGGAGGTGTAGCTGGTAATGGGACTTCTTAGAGAAGGAGAGATTGGAGTCAAGAGGACACCAAGGTTTTTTGCCTCGCAGGAAGGCGCAAGAATAGGGCCCATGGAGGGCTGCCAGAGTGAAAGAGGGAAAGCAGGAGCAGGGGTCCCAATGAGAAGGATCTCAGTCTTACTGGCATTAAGGCAAAGATTGCTTGCGGTGCACCATTCCTGAATCACGGACAGTCAGGAATGAGCGGGAGAAGAGGCATAGGGGAGCCTGAAGGAGAGCAGATGGTCATCCGCATAAGGCTGAAAGTTATAAGAGAAGGTATAGATGAGGTGGGACAGAGGAGCCAAGTAAACGTTGAAAATCCAGAGTGAGAGGTTAGAGCCTTGGAGACCACCACTGTGGAGGGGGGGGGGGGGGGGTGTGGGGGGGGGGTCCGGAAGAGAAAGAGAAAAAACCTGGCAGGGTCAATCCAGGTGGAAGGAGGTCAACCAGGCTAGGGCCCGATCTGTGATGCCCAGGTTGTCACAGACTATTGATCAGGATGGCATGGTGAGCGTGTTGAAAGTAGAGGACAGATCAAGGAGGAGGACAGAAGGAAGGCTAGAGTCGAGATTAGAGAACCGGTCTTCACAGGTGTTTAGAAGAGCATGTTCCGTGCTTCAAGCTGCTCAGATGCCAGACTGTTGGTCATGGAGACAACCAACAGATTAAGTAGGGAGAGTAAGCAGGGGAGATGGCCAGCTTTTCTAGGAGTTTGCCCAGGAAATGAGTGATAGAGATTGGGCGGTAGTTTGCCAGAGTGAAAGGATCGGCAGAAGGCTTCTTAAGGAGGGGGTGCAAGAGGGGAAGGGGAAAGTTCCAATGGCAAAAGAGCGATTGCAGAAATCGGCCAAGGCTGGAGTGAGGGGGTCAATGTGGTCCTTCATGGTTCTGGAGGAGCAGGGGAGCACCTGCTTGGACAACACTTTCATAAATCAGACTAGTCTAGAACAGACAGGAGTGAACACAGGGAGAAAGGAGGAGGAGAGGGGGGGGCCGAGAGAGGAAGAGGAGAGAGAGAGGACAGGATGTCCAGAGTTTTAGTGGTGAAGTGAGAAGCCAGTGCTGTGCAGAGGGCCTGGGAGGGACTAGGAGAGGTGGAGACTGCAGCAGGATTGGCCAGCTCCTTGTATGTTTTTGAAGAGTTTGTCCGTGTTGTTAGAAGCCTCAGAGATGCAGGCCTGGATGTAAGCTCTCTTCTTGGACAGGGCAGAGTCTGTATTGCCTTTGGAGCAGGAGGCAGGCCAGTTGGTCAGAGGATGCGCCTGATGACCCCCACTTCCTCCCAGCCACCCTGCACTTGCATTTTAGGGTGGTGAGGTCGGAGTCATACCAAGAGTTGTACTTGGAGGTACACTTCAAACGGATTATAATGACAGGGGCAAGGAGGGCGAGAGTGTTAGAGATCGAGAGATGCAGGTTAGAGAGGGCTGTGTCACCGTGTGAGTCAGGAGGAAGAGGAGGGCAGGAGTAGGAGGAGAGAAAGCAGCGGCGAAAGCCTCCACTGACACATGCTTCATGGGCCAGATGACCGAGAAGGTGGGTGGCACTGCTGGTGTCAGTTTCACCTGGGGGACAGAGAGCATCAGGTAGGAGTAGAGCAGAAAGTGGTCAGTCCAAGAGAGGAGGGGTGGGAGAGGGATGTCTGAAGAACATCCAGTGTGTGCCCGGCAGAGTGTGTCGGGCCATAGGGTAAAATAAAAAGAGTCGCAGAGACTGCGAAAGAGACTCGAGGAGGGGTTAAAAGCATACAGATGGATGTTGAGGTCTCTGTGGAGGGGAAGTTGAGAGGTAGAGGCAAGGAGAGGAGAGGAGAGGTTGTCCCACTCGGAGATTAAGAGGACGACCTGGCCAGGTGGTCTGTAAATGGTGGCCACAGTAAGAGAGGCCAGGAGGGAAAACCTCCAGAACAGGCATTCAAAGGTGTTGTAGGCCTGTGTAGAAATGACAGAAGCAGGGATCCACTCCGGAAAGATCAGAAATACTCTACCTCCTGGACGGTTGGTTATAGGTTCAGAGAAGATCTTGCAGTCATTAGAGAGAAAAGTGCCAAAACTAGTGACAGAGCTGGCCGTGAACCATGTCTCAGTGAGACCAAGGACATGCAGATCAAATTCTGCGAAGAGTCGGCAGAGGGTTTGACAGCAAAGCAAGAGTTGAGAGTAGCGATGTGGAGCAGATTACCACATTAGACTTCCATAGCGGGGTACAGGCTAGAGGTACGCCCTGCAGAGGTGGTCGAGGGGCTTGAGAGTGGGTAGGGGAGGAAGGAAATGGCAGAGTAGAGGATGGGGAGGGTGCCAGAGAGGTGGCGGAAGAAGGAGGTAGCAGAGTACCCAGAGAGGTGGCGGAAGAGGAAGGTGGTGGAGGAGCCAGAGAGGTGACGGTAGGAGTAGTAGGAGAAGGAAGTTGATAAGACGTGGGAAACGAAAAGGAGGAGATTTGACCAAGATGATGCCATTCATATAGACATTAATGATGGTCTTGTAGTGCAAGGGGGCCAGGAGGACTTCCCACTGAGAGCTACCATTATGGGAGAGGAGGAAAAAGGGGAGAGAACAGACCACATGAGGGGTCCATAGGCCTGGCGAGGGAACGACAAAGAGGATGTTGATAGGGTCAGTCTGGAGGAAGCACTGGTGTTGGTATCAGCGATAGGGAGGCCTGGGTCTGGAGACCAGGATGTGCCTCTTGAACTTCTTCCTACCAGACTTAGTGAGAGGGATAGGATAGGATAGGAGATAGAGTAGAGGTTAAGAGAAGATGGGGAGACTGAAAGCACCATAGACGGGTGCGTGGAGGAAGTAGAAAGAGGAGGCATCACAAGCAGGAGGGTTGGGGGGGGGGGTCTACACACTCGGGACACAAGCGGGAGAACAGGTACACTCACTGCAGAATACAGTAGCAGCAGTAATACAGTTGGGGGAGGGAACCTAAAGAGAGGGAGACAGTGCAACAACACAATACACTAGCAACCACGGGGGAGAGGGGGCAAGAAAGTAAGAAGAGAAATGCACACAATAGAATACAATACAATAGTAACCACTAGGGGGACCTAGAGCAGAAAGAAGAGAAATTAACACAAGTAAAAGGACAGATCCTTGGTTTCTAAAAGGCGTTAGTGCGTGGACGTAGGTGCAACGTATTACGTGTCAGCGGGCAGAGTCTCCTGTGCACCCGTGTCACGCAACGCTGTGGTCTTGTCCCCTGAGGGCTTTACAATCACAATGATTAGAAGCAGAGGAAACCCTGCAGGAAGCACTATAAATATGATGTTATTCGTGTTGCCACAGAACCGAGTGTAGAGCGCCCAGTGAAAAATGCCCGTCACACGCAGTAAGACAGAAACAGTTACCTATTGAGAGAAATTAATTATATATACCCAGATATGTTGTGATTATAAGCACAATGCACTTTAGTAGTAATAATACCTTTTTATCTCGCGAGTAAATTATCTCACGTTAGACACGCGTTTCATTAAATGAGCTAACAGGCCAGCTAAAACTAAATATGCAGCATGCACTTGTGCTTCACATCCTAATAGACATGGTCCTTGTTTTTTTAAAAATGGTAACTAACCGGATTTGCAAGGCAAGATACAAAGGTCACTAGGACCGTGCACTAGTCTGATCCACATGTCTTAAGCAGTAATTTGTGTATATTAACACAAGTCTACATTGCCGAACGCTTTTTCAGATTCTGAATGTAAAGGCAATTAGAGAGCACACATGAGGATTGAGCAAACAGAATGCATTTTTTGCACGCAGTAAATGCCACTGAATATTATCTATATTTGAATATAACATAACTGCTGCACAAGTTTTAACACTGTTGAGAAAAGAGAAATATTGTTAGCCCATTTTTGATGCTTTATTGAATGTATTGAGGTGTATTTAGAATGACCTACAATGCAATGTAAAAACGTTCAAAAATGGCGGATTGTGTAAACCAGCTTTTATTTAAGTGCACGGTGCTCTACACACTTGTACCATAGAGAGCAAGCCAGTTTATAAGTCCTTCTTCCGTGTTCAGACCCGTATCGTGACCAAGCGGCTTGTTTGCCGCGAAACGAGTCGTTTGTGTTCATTTTTCTTCTGTCCATGATATCTATTAAATTAAAGAATCATTTTTGATGCTTGGAATCTATTGGTTTTCTGACTCTGTGTCCAGTGTGGATCAGTCTCTCTGGACTGCTTTTTGGAGTGCATGCCACCCACTTTGTACTGCGGTATAAAGTAACCTATATGGGATACATAACTCACCGTAATTGTATTTCTGATGCTTGTATCTGCTTAGATTCACATGCTGTGCATAGGCCGAGATCTAGTGGAAGCTGCTACAGTTTGTTTTTCGAAACTCAAAAATGGGAGTCGACACAGGGCGTGCCAGTAATACTATCCCTAAAGTGTAGGACCATCAGATTGTATTTTTTCTGACATGAGGTAGCATGAGGAGTAGTGTGGATACAGATTATCCAAGCAGATAGAAAGATAAAGACTACAAGCATCCACGCGCCTTCTCTCAGAGGGGAGGAAGGGCGGGTTGCATGTGAATCTAAGCAGATACAAGCATCAGAAATACAATTACGGTGAGTAATGTATCCCTTCTGAGGCTTGTGGGATCTGCTTAGATCACATGCTGTGCATAGATTAGCGAGCAGTGTTATAAGGAGGAGGAGGAGGTGGGATGTGAGAAGGGTCATGAACAAATAGATGTCTTAGAACCGCTTGTCCCACTCGAGTATCTGTCTTGGAAGGAGTGTCAATGCAGTAGTGCTGAGTAGAAGTGTGAATAGAGCTCCATGTAGCTGCTTTGCAAATAAGGGGTACATTTACAATGAAAGCCAGAGTGGCCCCAATGCCTCTTGCAGAGTGGGCCCTTGGCGTAAAAAACATAGTTGGATACAATTGACTATCCATTTGGAGATGGCACTTTTAGAGACGCTATCTCCTTCTCTGCCTGTAGCTATGGAGACAAACAGTTGGTCTGTTTTCCTTAGCGGTCTGGTCTTGTCTACATAGTAGCGGACCTCTCTTCGCACATCTAGAGTGTGTAGTTTCACCTCAGCAGAGCTTTTGGGTTCTTGGAAGAAGGCCGGAAGCTCGATGGACTGGTCAACATGGAATTTAGAAATAAACTTAGGTGAGAACCTAGTGTGTTCATAGAACCAGTTCATCCTTATGAACAGTAAAGAAAGGATCCTGCACTGACAGAGCCCGAATTTCACTGACCCTTCTTATGGATGTAATGGATACTAAGAAGGCAGTTTTATAGGTCAGGTGTTTGAGACTGGCTTGGGTTCAAAGGGTGGGCCCATGAGTTTAGCAAGCACCACATTAAGGTCCCAACCAGGAGGTGGGTTTGAAATTGGAGGGCGGAGTCTCTTTACCCCTTCCATGAAGGCTTTAAACACTGGTACTTTCCACCACAAAACCTTGTTGTGGGAGTGGTGTAGGCTGACAATGCTGCCAGGTGTACCTTGAGTGAGTTAAATACCAGCCCTGCATCCAGCAGGTGGAGCATGTAAGTGACAATATTGGAAGGAGTGCGTGAGAATATTGGAAGGAGTGCAATCAACCGGGTTGATTTGCTTATTCTGGCACCAGATAACTAATCTTTTCCATTTATCAAAGTAACAGTGCCTCGTGTTCGGTTTCCTAGATTCTTTTAGCATGTCCATACATCTCTGTGGTAAATTGAGATGTCCAAACTCTAGGACTTCAGGAGCCGTGCTGCCAGGTTCATTGAGTTGGCTTGAGGATGCACTGTTTGACCTTGGTGCTGGGGCAGTAGGTTGTACCAGCACGGGAGTCTGTTGGGTTCGCACACCGCTAGTCTGCGTAGGTGTGGCAACCACGGTTGCCTCGCCCACTTGGGAGCAACTAGGATGAGCGTCATCGATTCTCTGTGCATCTTGTTGACCACCTTCCTCATGAGAGGGGTTGGTGGAAAAAAAGCATAGTCAAACATTCCTGACCAGTTCATCCACAGGGCGTTCCCGTTGGAGTCGGGCTGGGGGAAACCTGGATGCGAATTCTGGGCATTGTCTGTTTTCGCTTGTGGTGAATAGGCCTGTAGTGGGGAAACCCCACTGTGAGAAGATGTCTTCTATGACTTCTCTGAGTAGACACCATTCGTGTTCTCTTGGGAGGGGATCCCTGCTCAAAGCGTCCGCTAGCGAATGGAGATCCCCTGGAACATGTTGAGATGACAGGTAAATGTTCCGTCTGAGTGCCCATATCCAAATTTTATGGGCAAGCTTGGACAGATTTGGCAAACGAGTCCCTCCCTGTTTGTTTAAGTAAAACATCGCTGTTGTGCTGTCCGTCAGGATCTGCACTGACAGGTTCAACAGGTGGGGTTCGAAAGCCTGATGCGCTCTGAATACTGCCAGAAGCTCTAGCAGATTGATATGATTCTTGGCTACTGTGTGAGAGCAGAGACCCTGGGCTGTGTGGTGGAGGCGGTGTGCTCCCCACCCGACAGGGATGAGCCTGTAGTGACAACAGCCTGTACTTCTGGATCGTAGAAGGGTCCCCTTTGACAGGTTCTCTCTTGTCCACCAGTGAAGACTTGGAACAAGTGTTGGCGAAACGACCACTAGATCGTCCCACTGACCATTTGCCTGAGACCACTGTTTCGCCAACCATTCTTGCATGGGTCACATGCGCAGGCGGCGTGGGGGACCAGGTAAATACATGACGCCATCATGCCTAGCAAACGCATCGCTTTGTGCACCCTTATCTGGCAACCGGGCTGGTAGAGGAATTTGCAGTAGTAGATTCCAAATTCTTTCCTCTGATGGAAAGGCCAACCCCTCTTGAGTGTTTAAGACGGCTCCTAGGAACTGTATGGAGGTGCTTGGCACCAGACATGATTTTTTCTCCTTTATGGAGAAACCCAATTCGAAGAGGTCGATCGTTCTTTGAATGTTTGACCTGCAAATTACTGGGGTCTCCGCCGTGAGGAGCCAGTCGTCCAGGTAAGGTTACATCGGGATTGCCTCCCTGCGCAGGTGTTTCGCCGCCACTGCCAGTACCTTGGTGAATACCCTTGGAGCCGAGGCTATACCGAAGGGCAGCACCTTGAACTGGTAGTGCCGACTGTCCACCTTGAAGCGCAAGAATCTTCTGTGTGCTGGTAACATGGAAATATGAAAATAGGCATCTTTCATGTCCAACGTTGCCATGTAATCCCCTTTTTTAGGAGGGGGATTACCTCTTGGAGAGTAGTCATGCAAAACTTTTGGGGCTTGACATACTTGTTTGCAGGGTGTAAGTCTAAAACTGGGCGCATTGTTAATTCTTTTTTTGGCACAAGGAAGTAAGTTGAATAGATACCCTTGTTTACCTGGTTGCCCGGGACGTGTTCTATCGCGTCCTTTGTTAGAAGATTGACGATCTCCTCGAGGAGGATCTTTTGGTGGTCCAAGGAATGTATCTTTTGACGTGGAGGGTGGTTTCGGGGACGCTCGAGCAGTTCTATGCAGTATCCTGCGGACACTGTGGACAGCACCCATCTGTCTGATGTGATCCCTTCCCAAGCTTGGGTGAAGTTGGAAATGCATCCCCTACTGGGGATGCGTGAGAAGGGACCCTGAGCGCGGAGTCACTGTTTTGCGGGAGGCGTGCCGCCTCAGCTGGGGCTGCCTCTACCCTTACCACGGCCCCTCTCGTTTCCTCTGCTGTAACTTTGGGTAGACTGCTGGTTGTTACCCCACGATGTACCCTGTCCAGTGAATAATTGGAGCCTCTTTGTGAATTTTGGCCGCGTGGGCGACGAAAATTAGTATTGCCTCTTTGGTTAGGGGGCTTGTTGGTCAACTATCCCAGGGATTTCAGAGTATCATACTCGTCTTTGGCAGTCTTTAATGCGTCCTCTACCGCTTTGCCAAACAGTAGATTAGGTTCCACCGGCATGTCGATTAAGGATGCTTTTGTCTTGGGTTTAAACCCCGACTGTCTTAACCAAGCATGCCTCTTAATGACAGTGCTCTCTGCTATTAGCCTGCCCGCGTTCTATGCGGCATCAAAGGTTGCCTTAAGGATGCAACCGGACACGCCTCTCCCTCTGACGCGACCTGGGCCAACTGGCCCTTTAAAGGTTCCGGTGCGGAGTCGATGAGGGCAGCTACTTGCTCCCACTGGTGGCAGTTGCAACTAGCCAGCAGAGTGGTGGAGTTGGCAATCCTTGCCTAGTAAGCGGAAGTGGAGGCTACCTTCCTTCCCAACCCGTAGATTTTCTTACTCTCCTTGTTGGGGGGAGCCTCAGATGATGATGATAGAGGTTTTCGCACCCTCTTCCGGGAATTAGTAACTACCAGGGAGTCAGGCTTCAGTTGACCCCTTATGTAAAGCGGGTCTGATTGGGCTGCCCTGAACAATTTCTCGATTCTGGGGTTTACTGCCCTTGTGAAGTTAGGATTGAGAAGGGAAGGATCAATTCTCCATTGGATGGACTTGAGAATTGGAATGGCTTGGGCAATGGGTTTCTTTTCTCCCACTCATCCTGTAGTGGATCCTCCCTATACTGGATGCAAGGTTGGATGTAAAAAGGGTCTGAAGACAGACCTTGCGTTGGGGTCTCAAACCGAGGTTTCTTACCAGGGGGCTGCGGGTCCCTAGATCCTGAGGGAGTAGCACCGTCAGGGGTATAGGTGAGGAAGTGTTCTGGGTTCTTGGAGTAGAAGTCTGCTAGGGAGGACATTCTAGTCATAACCCTGTCTATATCCTCACTGGTCCATTTCTTGGAACTGGGAATGACCCTTTGAGAGGGTTCCCCTTCTATGACTTGACTGGACCCATGGGCCTGTGCAGGGGTCTTGGCTAGATGCTCATCAGAAGACTTAGAGCTGTATTTATGTAACTGTGGAGCAGAAGAAGGGCAAGATGGTTTCTTCTGCTGTTTCCCCCCCTTCCCCATGAGTGGAAGTGCGTTTTCCTGGTGTTTTCACCCTCTCAGTGCTTTTCGATGCCTGGCGTCGAGATTCGGGGTAGTGTCCCTTTCCTTAGAGTGAGGATGTCGGGATTCGGAAGCAGCCGCCGAACGGTCTGCTGTAGCCGACTCCTGGTGAGCAGCCTGGGGCTGGGGGGGTCGGCTTTGTCTTCTGACGAGCGTACCTCCATGGTGAGTGAGGCACTTTTGGCAACTGTGGATGGTTTCCTGGTGTCGTGAAGCGATCTTGACCGAGAACGCCCAGAGGACACCGATTCGGTGGACCGCTCTGTGTGCCTCTTTCCGAGAACTCGACACGCGCGTCATGTTTAGGTGCAGAAGTGGTGTGGGTAGCGCTTGTGTCGCCGGGTGTGTTCCCCATAACTGCCCTGCCGGACAGTCTTCCGAGGTCGGGGACTTGCGCTTGGGCGTCTTTCGACGCCTCGTTGCCCTCGCCGTCCGAAAGTACAGTGTCGCTGCCGTCACTGAAGGTGCCCTCCGCTTCCATGGCTTGCGTTGCCTGGCGTGGTGGGCCCAACGTTTGGTCGAGCGGTCCTTTAGTGTCTTAGCCTTGAACCGGCTACACGCTCTACAGTTCGCCTCGGGGTGGTCCCTCGGCAAGCAGAGGTTTCAGGTGGCGTGTTGGTCAACCCAAGGATACTTGCGGTTGCACTTGGGGCAGAATTTGAAAGGGGTACCCTCCATACGCACCATGTGGCAGCGGGCTAGTGTGTGTAGGAAAATATATATGAGTGTAGAGTATGTTTCCACCCCCCCCTCCACTCTCCCTACTTGCAGGGCCGAGGCCAGAGCCCTTCCAAGGCCCGGGCCGAGGCCAGAGGCCTTCCAAGGCCCAAAGTTCGTCATGCAGCTCTCGACGGTTGTTTCTTCTCCGGGCCGGCATCCAACTTCGATGACTCGACGTGGGAGTGGAAGAAACGGGGAAATATTATATTTAGCAAAATATGGATGAAAGCCAGGGAACTCTGCGGAATGCTTCCATCAAGTATGGCGGAAAAAAACAATCCGAGGGTCCTACACGCGTGAGGGTTCATGGGTACAGTGGACGTTACACTAGGGATAGTATTACTGGCACGCCCTGTGTCGACGCCCATTTTAGAGTTTCGAAAAACTAATACTCCGCAGCTTCCACTAATGTCGGCCTTTGCGCAGCATGTGATTAAGCAGATTCCACAAGCCTCAGATATTATATATATATATAAAAATAATGTTAAACAGAAGGGTAAAGGTGCTGGGGAGGAAAAAGCTCTCCCACAAACACCTACCAAAAAATGCCCAAGCACACAAGACTTCAAATTGTGTTCAAAATTTCATTTTATTTATCCAAAAAGAGTGAACATAGTATAAAAAGCATACATAACAATACCTAAGCAGACCAGGTGTCATGCAGCACTCACCCACAGCGGGTGGAAAACGCCACGCGTTCCGCTCGACTCGCGAGCTTCCTCAGGCTAGTATGATTCCAAACGTTTGTTTCCTTGTGTTTTTATACCCTTGCACTGAAGGTGATTGGGTCTGCACAGCTGTGCAGCTTACACAACGTAAGAAAAGTTGACAGTTACATAACATGAAAAAAAACCTTAACAGTTAATTGTTTAGAACTCTATGGTTCTGATTGCAACAAATCCGCCATTGTTCAGTGTGTAAATACATAGTAGCCCACATTTATATATATATATATATATATATATATATATATATATATATATATATATATATATATATATATATATATATATATATAGATATAGTGATCATTTGGGGAGGGGGGGGCGGGGTTAACACCACTTGTGCTAGGCAAATGCAGGATCAGAAGAGGACACTCGGCGCTCGTAATTGTGCTATATGGTTGTGCGCATGGTGGAGTAAATTCAGGTCTCAATGCGAAGGATCAAGTGGATGGCGGGGGTGGGTGCCATCTTTGTGCGTTTTTCAATGATTTGATGACACAGCGATGTGTCCGGACTCACAAGTCGCCTCAGGGCCCAGGGGACTCCGGTCACCCCTGCATATCGTTGGGTGCCTGTTGAGCGGGCCATCCCGGTCTGGGGTGTATTCCGGGCCCACGGAGTGGATTCCATTGCCCCCCGGGTGGAGGCGAGGATGCTCACGTTGTAGAAGCTTATGCAGGTCTAACTGAGGCTCAGTTACTTTTTTTTTTTTTTTTTTTAAGTGCTTCTTCAGGTTTTCCCCTCTCCTTCCCCTCATTCAGAGAGTTTTGCTCAGGATCCAGTGCGCTCAATCTTTTGTTCTTTTGGGGCATGCTCTCTGGCCTCGCAGGTGCTGGTTTCCCTCTCCTGTTGGACCCAACTGTTTCTCCCGTGCACCACCTTTCCGATGGCCTGTCTCCGGTGCACTGCCCCCGGGGAGTCCCGGTGCACTGCCCCCGGGGAGTGGTGGGTCTAAAAACTAGGTCTGCGGGGGGCCTCGAAAATGAAAGGGCCCTTGGAGGAGGTGGCTTCCTCCATTCAGTGGGATAGACGTCCTTCTGCCCGTAGGGCCCATGAACGGCATTGGAAGCACTTCATGTCCTGTTGTCCAGTACAGGGGTGTCCCTCTCCCTTGGTTCGGGGGCTACGGTTCTGCAGTTTCTCTAGGAAGGGTTCAACGTGGGGCACTCCGTCTCCACCCTCCGGGCTCAATGGGCTGCCGTCTGCTCTTTTGAGGGTCCCAAGGCAGGGGTTGAAGGTCCCAAGGTGGGGGAGCGCAATTTGCTGGATCTAGTGGGCTGCTACTAAACAGTTTCTCATTGGCTAGGGCCATTTCTGCCTCTGGTTTTCCCCCTTGGAACTCCCCTTGGTCCTGTGGGCTCTGAAGCGCCCCCCCCCCCCTTTGAGCCTCTGGGTGAGATCCACATCAAGTTCTTGAGTATTAAAACTACCTTCTTGGGTGACATCAACCCGGCCCAGCCCGGCTGATGGGTGAGATCAGTGTTCTATCCTGTGATGCCCCTTACCTGGTGGTCTCTCCTGATGCCCTGTTCCTCAAGTGCCACCTCTCCTTGCTCCACAAGGTGATGCCCAAGTTTCACATATCTCAGGAGATCATCCTTCTTTCTAATCCCGCACTCCCTGAAGGCGAATACTGGGCTTCCTTGGATGTCAAGAGGGCTGTCCTGGTGCATCTGGAGCAAGACAGGGTCTTTCGTTACTCCCCAAGCCTGTTTGTCACCTTTGGGGGCCCCTCTATGGGTAGGAAGGAGCCCGTGCCCACAATCAGTTGGTGGCTGCGGGTTGCCATCTCCCTGGCATATTGGCCCCCCCTTTCGGGCTAACGCACAGGGCAGTTCCACACAGGGCATGGCCTCCTCCTGGGCAGAGGCACATGGTGTTGGTATCCAGGACATTTACAGGGCTGAGCCGAACATGTTTGTTCGGCACTATAGCCTTAACCTCCACTGTCAGGAGGCTGGGGCTTTTGGGACTGGGGTTCTGAGTTTTGCTCTTCCGCGATCATCTAGTTGTTGGTGCTGACTGGGGCTGGGGGCTTTAATAAAATGGTGTTGGTCGATTTGCATTTGTATTGTATTTGTCTTATGTATAGTACACATTCTACCATTATTATAGTATCAATGCGCTGGTAGTGGGAGCGCCCTTGGGAGGACTGAAGTCCAGAGAGTTGAAGGTCATGCAGCAAGACTAGAATGTGTGTGTGCATTTGGACTCAATAATAAAAAAAAGAAAGGCTTAGCAGGGCTGGCCAGGCTCCGGTAGAGAAGCAACCCATGGGGTCAGGCATGTGGATGGGTGCCGAGAGGACTAGGGGCAGCATCAGTGCTAGAGACTCGCTATTGTTCAGCGTGCCTGAATTTGTCGTAGGTCTGCGCTGCATTCTGCTGTCAGAAGTGTTGGGGCCTGGTTTGGTTTTGCTCTAGGACCTTTCTCTCTGGAGTTGGCATTCCTCACTGGTTAGTACTGGGACAAGGAAGCGTAATGGCTGGATTACTTAACAGTAATCTTCCCTACTCCTAGTACTACTCTTCTTAGTCCCAGTACAGCTTTTTCCCGCCTCACCCAATGGGCGATCGTGGCAGTTGGTACTTGTGGCCAGGGGAGACGTTCCATTATGCCTGGGGGCGGGAGGCAGGGCCGAAAAAGCATTTCAAGAGAAAAGGGGTTCCTGTGGGAGGTGAGACACCTCAATGTTTAGTACTGGGACAAGGACGATAAGCACTAGGAGTAATGAAGATTACCAGTAAGTAATCCAAGCACAACCTCCCAAACACCACAAACATCTGCTTCAAGCTCATCTCGGTCCTCAAGAACTTCCCGGCAGCCCAGTGCATTTCCTGACAACCCAGTGCAGGGAGCTGCTCCAAGGGGAGTTTGAGTTCAAAATCCCACCTCATTTGCGAGTGTCACTAGTTCCTCCAACCTTTCCCTTGTATGCAAATTGGCATTTGGGGCCTAGGGAGTAAGCAGAGCAGTGTTTGCTCTCCTGGTTTTTGTGCATAGTTTTAATGCATCCAGGCTAACAGGAACAGAACACGGATGTTACTGAGGCCTCCAAGTCTGACCATCCCAGTTCCAAAGACAGGCTGAAAATACTAGAACGCGCCGTAAGAAAGGGTGCTAGACTTCACTTGTGGGAAACCTGAGGGCCCTCTCACTTCTATTCCCTTTGGATCCTATATGCAGGTGGCCAGGGAAAGGCCATCACTGTTGGATCCTGCCCCTTGGGTTGGACAAGCGAGGGAGAACCATGTTGGTGGGGCACATTATAAAACCAGACATGTTAAATAGAGGAAGAGTAGGGATAAGATACTTTGTAACAAATCATGGTATTCCCCCTTATTCTCATGATAGCCAATCTATAAACCCCTGCCTCCCCCAACCTTTGTGGGCCATTATAGCTCTCAACAACCTGATGAAGCTGGCATGGAATCTACTCATGAGATTAGATCTGACTGACACCAATTTGAGAGAAAATCCTTTGTGAAAACAAAACCATGAAACAATGTGACTGGGTTTTAACTAAATCCATGAAGATAAAATTCAAAATGGTTTTGCAATCTGCTGGGATGACAAACATCTGGATAACATTCCAACATACCTTGTTAAATCTCCCCAATTAAAGATGGCGACTGAATGCTTTTCTTTTTATGTTTAATTTAAATCCATCCAACAAAATCATTTTAATTAGAAGTAAGGTTAACACAATCTTCCCCACCTGAAGATTGTCTCGACAAGTGTTTATCAGCAACCTCTAAAGATATGTTATTGGAATCAATATGGAACCTCATTGCTAGCAGCAGTTATCCTTCTTTGTGTAATTCCATGCTTAACTTTTTAACCAACATTAGATTTATAGAACTCTTTATGTATTACTGTCCGTAAGAAAGAACATTTACTGATGCACTGATTATTTACATTTCAATTTCTTATATGCCAACATATGTAATTAAATACACGCATATATGTGCTTCTGTTGCAAAATGCAAATACAAAAAAAAACAATGTGTAAAAAGAAAACTGCTGGCGCTTGGTTTTTCTGAGACCATGAACAATCCAAAACAAACTCCAAGATGGTGGGTCACACGGTAATAACCACAAAGTCACCCACCAGTTCCGTAGAGTTTGGGGAACTTGTAGTCTCTGGGAGAGTGAGCCAATTACTCTGCTCGCTTCCATGTTTTTCCAACTGACCCCATTGAAAAAAATAAGAAAATCATTCTGACCTGCCCTCACACACCCCCCGCCCTCCTCCCAAAGGTATAAAAAGAGGTATGGAGCACAGAGAGGGCAGGCAGTCAGTTGAAGGCATGAGGGACATGAGGTAGAGGATATCGAGTTTCGGAGAGGTGATAAGTGAAGCAGAACAGAGAGAAGAATGTTGCAGAGAGTAAGAGGAGCAATGGAGGATGATGTCGGAGAGCGTAAGAGTTGCACGGGAGCAGAGGAGGTGGATTGTGAAAGCAAAGAGCAGTGGTGATGAAGGTGGAGAGGATGTTGGGAAGTGTGTGGGGAGTGCAGCAAGAGCATATTGAGAAGGAGGAATGGTGGGGACAGAAGAAGAGCAGTAAGGAAGAAGGGGAAAGATTAGGGAGTGGGATGGAGGCGGTCTGTGGGAAGAGGATCAGTAAGGGAGCACCCAGAAGAGGAGGAGTGAAGGCGGAAACCAACAGTGAGGGAGGAGACAGAAGAGAAAATAGAACCAGCAGGCAGTGTAAGAGGAAATACCGAGTTACTACCAGAGAGAGGAGGAGAGATCAAGAAGCAGGGTTAGAAAAAGAGCATTGCAGATCTTTGTCTTTGGGAACTTTTCAGTTTATTAAGGTGAACCATGTTAAACTCCACATGGTTATGCCTTCTCCCATAATCAGTCACAATAAAATAGATTCAGGCACTTGGCAGTCTCTCAGAAAAAGAACAGGCCTTACCAGTGACCATGGAGGGTGAGGGCTGCTGCCAAGGAATAGTCTACAGCTGATCCGGGGTAGAGATAGGCTGCAGGAAGAAGGCCCAGTAAGATGGCGCCAACTGCTCGCTCAGCTGTCCAGTGCAGCGATGCAGCTTTGGATCCACCTAATCAATAAAAAGAAAAAAAGCATAAACATCCTTTCAAAATACACATTTCCAAACAGGGGATATTATTTTGTAATCATGCCAATACAGGAAAGATGCCTTTCATGGAATCTTTAAAAATGACACTGAAGCATGTTAAACCATGCATTTTAAGAGTGTCATTAACCAAAACCTAGTGAGCAGTAGACCACACTGTTCGCCTTCAGGTTTTGACGGCGAATGCCATGTGTTGAGTTTCACTGACGTGCTTGACACATCACATACATATGAGAAAATAATGAATGTGTTCGAAGGAAAGGGTTCGAAGGAAGAAAAAAGTGGTCCAAGCCGTGCATTATAGACTAAACCATTATCTTTCTGAAATCGAACACAACTTAACATTTCAGAAGAACAGGGCCTGTGGTTTCATATATGTCCCATTGGACCTCAAGGACCCATGTATAGGAGTAAGAGCCCAGACATTCATTCAAACATTCTGCTTCCTCTATTCGGTGGACTGCCACCATAGATAAGATGGGACAGTATTCGGGCTGAGAGCTATTATAACATTCCCTCTAGGTAGTGGTGCAAACAGCAATACAGCCCAGACTTTGCTGCTGTGAAACCAAGAGGAAGGACCCCAGTCAGAGATCATTAATCTCTTTGTGCATTTGGCTCAAAAGTAATTTAAACATTTTTAAAAAATAAATTAAAAAAAAAAAAGACAAAGGCCAGGAAACAAAGTTACTTAATTGTATGGATGAGGAGCTTTATGAGCTAACTGTGAAAATGCAGGAGGAGTGGCAGATCATTTCAGCTTAAAACCCAATGTATCAGACAAGCTTAGTATATGAAAAAAAGAATGCCTTCAGTGGCAGGCTGTTCCATGTGGTAACTGCAGACTAGTCAAGTTGATTGGCCCAACCTCAGCCAAGGTTTTGGGTGGCAAGCTTTAACAATCTCTCTCTGGCCTGCCACTCATTCATGTATTTATTTATTTATTGTGCATTGGTAAGGTGCAAGTAAATTGTGTTTCAAAGTGCCCCCAGGGCAACATGGAGGGAATCAATTGAAACAATGAAGGAAAGTGGCAGACCTACTAGGCCTTGTGAGCATTCAGAACATGCAAGTGAGGAGAGGGAGGGAGGGAATGGGGGGGCACTAGGGAGCAGTCAGCTGCCGGAAGGAAGGAAGGAACAGTTCCATAAGAGGGAGCCTACCGAGGATAGATATCGGCCGCCAGCTCTCTGTTAAGCCAAGCGCTTGACACGTACATAGTTGGCGCCAGAGAAGCGTAAAGGTCTGGAGAGAGAATATTTAGTGAGAGCAGGTGGGGGATGGGGGGGGTGGAGGTGAAAGAGCCGGGATAATCTGGGACAGACGGTCACGGAGGAAAGAGGTCAGCCAGTCCAGTCAGTGGCCACTCTGGAGATACCCAGGGTATCATTGAGCCGTTTTATGAGGGTGGAGTGGTTGACCGTATCAAATGCAGAGGAGTGATCAAGTAGAATGAAAACAACTAAAAAGATTTGGAGTCAAGAGATGCAAGCATTTCCTCACAGTGTTCTGAAGAGCAGTTTCTGTGCGTCTGGATGCTCGAAATCCAGATTGATGGTCGTGGAGGCAACCAACAAGTTTGGTGTGCTGGGTAACTTGGAGGAAGGCTAGCTTTTCTGCCATAAGCACATTAGGAAAAAGATATGGGTGCCAAATGCATCTTATTTAGTGGTAGGGTGGGGTGCAGATGTCTGCGCCAGCCACATTTTTTTTTTTATACGAAAAATCAATAAAGATGCAAACCATCAAATATGAAAGAGTGCTCTCAAAATTGCTTATTTTATAACTCCATCGACCCATGAGGAGTCAGAAGGTAAGAAATGTGTTTTTTGGGTGGTGGGGTGCATAAAGAGTTGGGGAACGGGGTTGTTTGTATCGCGCACCGGATCCCCGAGGGTATTTGGGCGCACAAGGCAAATAGAGGATTGTTCAGCTTAAGTTACAATACTGTGCATTACATTACAAGGGTTACAATTATGATTTAAATTACGACTTTGGGGGGTGCATAAAGAGTTGGGGAACGGGGTTGTTTGTATCGCGCACCGGATCCCCGAGGGTATTTGGGTGCACAAGGCAAATACAGGATTGTTCAGCTTAAGTTACAATACTGTGCATTACATTACAAGGGTTACAATTATGATTTAAATTACGACTTTGGGGGGTGCATAAAGAGTTGGGGAGCAGGAGAAACAGGACAAAACTGCCAATAGCTTGCTTAGTGCTCAGGCTTTTTTTGTAGGATTCATCTGCCTTTCTGAGCTATCTGGTTGGCTGCACGGTCAGGCACTGGTCTCAATAGCTCATAAAAGCACACAGTAGGGTAGTCCAACACAATTGATCAGCATTGTTTTAAAGAAATAATGTTAATGCAATGCCTTAATTTCGGTTGAATGCATGACAATGATACCATTAGGTACTCCTTTGCTCAACTGCGCGCTTCAGGTGTAAAGATGCCAAATCACTATGGCATGAGGTCCCCTGAATGACATCCTCTACCAAGTGTTCAAAGCACTTTGAAGAAGCAATGTGCTACAGTGATTCCTGGTGGTCAGTCAAAATGTCGAATGACAAAAATGTAGAAAATAAAGGTCAAATCTATTATTTTTTTATTTATATGTATTTTTTGGGTTTGGTAAGTATAAAAAATGGGTAAAATACAAAAAAAGGGGGGTTTGGGGGGAACCCTCCCATTTGAAAAAAATAGTATTGAAAAAAAAAAACGTGATTCCTATTAAGGGTCTGCACAGTCAAACATCAAAAGCACGATCAGATGACTTTGTGAAGCATCTCATGCTATGGAACTGCCTCCCCAAGTAAATCTTAAAGGATCACTATCCCAGAAAACTTAAGATCTTGGTACCTACTGTGACGAACTGGAGAAATGAGGATCCGAGAAGTCAACAGGGCACGGTGATCTTGAAGGGTTGTGGAAGCAACCAGGGGTCTGATCAGTGTAGCTTTGTTGACAAGAAGAGCTGTGAAAGAACAACACACAATATGGATTTGGGCTAAAACAATACAAATATGGGCATTAGTTCAACATACCTGACCATCTACTAAATAACCATATACTAAATAGAATCCTGGCTTCCTAAATGTACAGAAGTTCTTTCGATCTTCAGTTACAAGGGTAGTCCATAATTTATTTGAAAGAAGAGGCTGTTGGTATCGGGTTTAAAGTCTACATTAGTATGTAATGAATTATGCTATCACATTTAATGCAAAATCATTTCCAGCAGCAAGGAAGGTGTAAACCTTGCATACAATTCATCATCCACGTAGACAATAACTTAAAGGTGTGCATTACAACCAATTCATTGGATATCGGCAGCAGTTGCTACAACATTTCTTGGCAATTTCGATCATGATTTGACTAATCAACTCAATCTGTATTTGGCAATAAGCCCTACGGATTTCCAGGAATACTGTTACCCAAATTCAATAATTACAAGTTCTTTTTAGAGTATATTGCCTACATGGGAACAAAAACATCCATAAACTGTATACCCAACCACATAGATTAGCAAAACAAATTAGAGACGCTAATACATCGGTTGAACTTCACCACACTTTTCACATGATAACACAGTGAAATGTTTCTACAACTAATTTAAGAATCTAGTATGTAAACTGATCATAGTCATACATTCTAAGTACTATTGATTGCAGACGGACCACACAACTTAGAACGCTCTCTCAGATAGCTCCACTTACAGATGCCTCCAAAACTCATAGGCACATGCCCTCAATTTCCATAAACATTTCTGTTCATGGAACTTTCAACTACAACATTACACTGTCAGAGAGGAAAACAGGATCATAGCTTCTGGGAATCTAGATTTAAGCTTGCAAGTAGACACACTGTCTTCATTAAGTCTGGTCACTAAACAGCCTTGCAAGGCAGCGAATTTGACAGACCAGGCCGACATACCCATCAAGAAGCACCACACATCAATAAAGCATACCGCTTTTTCAAGATGCATGCAACACTGAAAGACTACCACATCATCCTACCATCAACCGCTCTACAGACAAAACATCTTACTTTACCCTACAACCACACTAACAACCCGTCAAGCCTTGTTCCTCTAAAGGTTGTGAATGAGTAGACCGTAGACCTCTGCACCCTTGTTCACCCAAAAACTTGCAAACAACAAAGACTTTACGATATGCGTGCGGAATCATGCAAACAGCAGCCCAAGCAAACTACACAACTATTGTTGACACACCCAACAAGAAGATGACTCTCTTCAAAGCTGTCAAACACAGTCTACTTCTACCAGAAACCACAGTTGCTCAATCCATGGAGAAAAAAAAAAAAAAAACACAAACCAGTTATTCCCAGACAAAAACAAATATGAAAATAGCACACCAGAGATCACCCATCCCTACATGTGACACTTCAAGGTGGAGCAAGATCAAGACCATAATCCAGAAGGACATGTCTAGCATTCTCATAACTCTCAAAGCCTCCCCACCTCGTCCACAAAATCTCTCAGGAGAAGTGCTCACACCCCTCCTCCACATAACCAAAAACTGTCCTGATTAAGGCATTTTCTCTGTCGCTTTAGCTAAATCCTGCCTTTGCTGAAAAGGCTCACTCTAACCACATGACTAAGCCAACTACCAAGCAATCACCCACTCACTGGTCATAAAAAAGCCTCCCTCCAACTAAATGAGAGGATCCTCCAGCACAACCTTCATCTGGAATACTGTTGTGGTTCCAAGAACCATAGGCAATCAAAGAGCAGGAGACAGGCGGATGAGTCAAAGGAATGTATTATATCAGCCTGCTCCCAACAGGGGAGCCACACCTTAATAGGTGAAAGCAACCGTCTCTGTCTGTACCTTGCGCAGTACATCGCACAGTCTCATTAAAAGGATGCCTCTGCGCAACACGCTGCACAGTGAAGCAGCAGGCAGCCATGAGCCTCCAGGGGATGTTTTGGGGGGGGGGAGGGGTTGGAAGGGGGGGGGCTCGCAGCTGGGGATACAGTACACACCGTACCCCTAACTAAATACACCCAAACAGTCCTTTAATCTGACTGGTGGCCGTCGCACACGTGCACAACAATCACCTTCTCCGGCTCGCAGCCCATCAAACTTCTGAAAGCGGACTTCAACCTGCATCCCCGATATTCCTTCTTCAAAGCTGCTGTTCATCACATCACTCTCTGCCCGATCTGCACATTAACACACACCACCATTCTCACTTGGGACCGAGGGGTAATTATTTCCCACCCTACTTCCACCTGAGAACCCACAAAAATCTCTTTGCTTGCACCAACCCCGCCACCATTACCGCGCAACTCTTAGTACTTCTTGGTGCACCACTCCACTACATTCTCGCACGCCGCTCTCCATCTCATAACATTTCACCAACTGACTTAGGCTTCATTTTCCATAACAGGACCCATAACCTTGCAAATCCTTCTGTGAGCAGACAAATCAGGAGTCCCTGCACCTTTCTCTCTAGGGTTTCTCACCCTGACAAGGTCACCAACTTCAACTTGTTAATATTCACACGTTTCCTATCATACAACCCCTTATACCTCTCCTGGCATTTCTCTGCTCTACTGATAAGCTCCTCTCAGTTCACTTTAACTGTCCCAAGCAATTCTGGGGTCAATTCATCGACCAGTTTCCTGCCTCTCAAGGCTACAAAGGGTTGAACCCCTGTAGTTTAATGGGGCGCGATCCTGTAAGCCCAGAGCATATCACGGATCAAACGCACAACATCTAAATTGGACATTTTGGCCAAATGAAGCATGTCTTTCACCACTCCATTGAAACTCTCCATCATGCCATTCTTGTGCGGTATACAGCTGTAGTCTCACGACGAACCGCTGCCCCTTTCAAATAATCAGCCACCACATTGGAATTTCCTGCACACCGTTGTCGGTGAATAGGCCTGACGCAAACCCTTCCACTCTGAAAACAGCATTCAGAAACTCCACCAGAGACTTTGCAGTAGTATCATCTGACGACCCTACGCGAGGCCACTAGGAATGATAGTTCATGAGTACAAACATAAATCTCTTTCCTTGATAACACGTAGGTAACATACCAATAATATCCAGGGCTGCTCTCTCCAAAGGCCTGGAAGGAAATTTCATGGGACACAATGGAGGGTGTGTCACCATATGCGACTTATCACACGAAACACATGGTACACAATGTCTAACTAGGTGCTCCACCTCAGCATCCATGTTCAGCCACCAATATGCCCGTCTCACCCTCTTTTTAGTCAATATTCCTTAGTAGATGTCCTTTGTGAGCCATCTCAAGAATTAGGCTCCTCATGTCCTTGGGAGGAAAACCTCACCATCCATTCAAAGTTCTTCTTTAATCTACCCAAACTGTGCACATACCCCAAGAAACAGTTTTGGCCAACCGCCCTCCTATAACTGACGGACCATAGCCATCTCTTTGGCTGCCTCATTCTCCACACGCCATTTAGCCAGACCCAACACTACATGCTGACAATAGTGGCAGTCATGGAGCAGCCCCCCCACTAATTGGTTGCCCCCGTAAAGGGGATGTCGGGAAAGACCATCTTCTACAACGACAACAGAAAAACTACACTTTTGGAGGGCTAGAGCCCAGCGATTAATTCTCGGGGAGGCCCCCACATTCTTTCCACTGAATGCATGAACCAAGGGCTCATGATCAGTTTAAGATGAATGGCACAACCCACACAAAACCTAAAGTGGTTGGTGGCCCAAAAACAAGCCACTGCCTCCCTCTCCACAGTGGAATAGTTCCTCTCCGGACCTTGTAAGGCTCTGGAGGCAAATGGAATTACGCATTCGCTGCCCTCCTGGATGTGAGTAAGAGCAGCCCAAGGGCCCACCATGCTGGCATCCGTCATTAGGATGGTCTTACAACATGGATTAAACATGTTAAGAGTGGGGGCTCTAGCAATGCTGCTCTTCACATGGGAGAACGCTCCCTCACATTCGTGCCCCATATAAACCGTATTATTATTCTTTAGCAGTTCCCTTGGAAGCAGTGTCTTGGGAGGATAGCTCAGGGGCAACGTCCTCGCCTTGGAAGCAAGACGACATGGAGCACCACCAGTTCAATCCCCGAGTCCGCGCTTAGAAACCTGTGGGAATGAAGTGTGTTATAAATAACCAATCATATCATATCAAAGGAGCACAAATGGTAGCAAAGCCTTCTATAAACTCTGAATAGTACTCAGCTTAGCCCAAGAACACTTTCAAGGCATCCTTGTTCTGAGGTGCTAGGGCCTTTAGTACTGCCTCCACCAAATTAACCTTTGGCCTGATGCCTTGCCAATCAATAACATGCCTCAGGTTAGACACTGCCGTCATCCTCAACTTATACTTTTTCTTTTCTAGCTCTTAAACCTGTATGCACCAAACAGTGTAACAAAAGAAGTCAAGGACCTCAAGTCTGGATGTAACACAATCTGGTGATAAGCGCTAGATATAAAAAAAAAAAAAAAAACACAACGTGGAAGAATACTTGGCGCCATGTAGGAAGGTGATCATTTCTTGTACCTTGGGTAATGAGTGTCGATCCACCCAGATATTATTGTTGAGAGATCTGAGATCTACACACATCCTAATGTTGTGGTCCCCTTTTTTTGGCAATTACCACAGCGGACAACCATTCAGCAGTTTCAATAGGCTCAATGACATCATTCAAGCAGCACAACTGGTCAAGCTCAGACTATCTCTCAGCAACAGGGGAACAGAACAAACCTAGTGTACAACAGGCTTCGCCACCACTTCAAAAATATTTTGTGGCAGAACCCTTTTAAACAACCCAGACAGTCAGAAACCACATTGTGAAACTGAGCCCACAAATCATTCTCCACAAACATAACTGTCTTCAAAGCATTTCGGATTGAGAACAATGCACCAACGCTTTTGGTGCTTGGGGCACGCCTCCGTCAGCCACATACAAAACAGCTCTTATAGCTCGGTCCTTGAATGCAATCTCCACAGACATTGACCACAAAAGATTGATTGACAAACCCCTGCTTCCTTTGGGACATATATCAGTAAGATCCAAATCTCCTAGTGTGTCAAAGACATTCGACCCCACAACTGTGTATTAGGAACCCGAATCTGCCATCATTTTCAAGTTGTGTCCATCGAATTTCACTTCAACCACAGAGCACCAATATCCTCACCAGCCACACTGTCAATTAGTAAATCACTAACACCCTCTTGAAACAAGTTATTCTCCTCCTCCTCAATGCAGCTCACATATCCCATGCTCCTACAGACTCTTGTCATGTTCCCCCTCCTATTGCATTTAGTGGATATCGCTTTCCTACCGGGGCAACGTACACTAGTCGAAATGTGGTCTCCCTGACCACAAGCAACATTCACTCTCGAAACTTGCGGCTGGGATCCTTGAACTGAACTGGACCTGGCCAGGCCGCGTCGGGAAGGACGCGTTTGAGAGCTTAGTGTGCTTTCAATTCTCCACTGTAAGAGTTCAAATTCATGGACTACTCCAAAGACTGCTCAGCAATGTTACCATCAGGAGCCTCTCCTGCAGTTTCTTGTCCACAGTGCATCTCACCATCTGGTCACGCACAAGACAGTCAGTAACCGTTCCAAACCCGCAATTCTTGGTCAAACCTTGCAGAGCAGCCACAAACATGTTCACTTTTTCACCTGGCTGTTGCGAACGCAAGAAGAAAAATTGGCACTCCACGACAACATTTATCTGCAGATTCTAACATTTATGCAAGGACGAAACTGGGCAAGTAGGGCATGCGCCGTTGCCTGATAGATATCTGGAGCATCTCCCTGGCCATCTCCAACTGGAATCACAGGCAGAGTTGCAAACATCCTCCGCCCCTCCACTCTCAGACAATTGAGAATTCTCGGGGTCAAATTCTTTCCTACCAATGGCAATGTAGGTATCAAACATTTTCTTCCATTGAATCTAATCAATGGAAGGTTCAGCAGGTATAGGGTGAAAAGCAGGCATTGCCTTAGTCACTTTAGTGCGGCTCCCCACTTACAGGACAAATTCCCTGAAGGCACCCAAGGCCCTCCCTGTAGTTCACAATCCACAAGATGAAGGCAACCACCTTTGCAGCCAAAGAAAAACTCTGGGTATTCCTCACAATATCCTCAAAAGGGTCAGCACACCAAAGGAATATCCTCGAAATGGCCAGGACACCAAAGCAAAATGATACTCACTTATTCCTGAAAATGTGCTTGAAATGACCAGCATGCCAACAAACTTTATCTCTGCTCACCGTTTTGTAGGCTGCAGTTGCGCCAGCAGCCACTAGATAGAACAGAGTCCAAGAAAACTGCAGGTGCCTGAGCGAACAGCTGATCAGCAGTGGGCGGAGTGGAGGAAGTCCTGTAATTGCCAGTATGTTGTGGATCCAGGAAGTGGAGGCAATCGAGGAGCAGGAGACATGCCGGTAAATTAAAGAATTTATTCTATAGGCATGATACCAACATGGGAGCTGCACCTTAATAGGTGAAAGCAACTGTCTCTCTACCAGTCCCTCACGTCACAAAGAGGCATTCAAAGGATGCCTCTGTGCGACCGGTTGCACAGGGAATGATATAAGGCATTTGTAACGCGCCTATACACACGTTTTTCAAGGCGCGACGAGTGTAAGAAGATTCAATTCAACACTACAGCTAAGTCAATGCCTAGTCTGGGATACTGAATGGAAACCCTTATTAATATATCTTTATGTCCAGTTCATGAGTTCTGGATGACTACCCCTATATAACACCCCTCTCTTAGTATCCCCCTACCCCACTGAGCCAGGAAGTAGTTCTGTTTTGCAAGTTTAAAAGGTTTATTTGAGAATTTAAACAATATATATATATATCACACTTTATAATATCTGATAGTACACTTAGACATATGATGTTGATCAACAATGGGTAATCCGGCACTAGCACACTTCTTTATAATCAATGAGGAGTTAGTATAGGATGGATAAAGTAGCAAAAATACTTTTATGATTGCAAGGGAAAAGCAATGAGGAATAAAATGCAGTACAGAAATACTTGATATGATTTCAACAAAAGATAAAATAATCACTTTTTCTCTGGCGATTCACCCCCCTCCCCTATGCAATGTAAGAAATGGAAGGAGCTGGAAGTAGCGCACACACAGTTCTCAGGAATGCAATCAAATACCATACGAAATTCAATTCCCACCCCAGGAAGCTTAGAGAAAACCGGTATGAGTTTTAAAACACAGGCCCAAGTGCTTTGAATGTGGTGGCAATGAAGTGAGAAATATGCTGAAAATGCTTTTAATTCCCTTTAGGAGGTTCAGGGTGAGTGAGAGATACTAGGGATGAGTGCAGGCTCACTTTAGCAATGATTCAGAAATGGTGATTAAGAGGCAAACGAATTTTTAGCAAGGAAAGAAATGACTGCTGATGGTTACACGTGGCTGGATTTTTAACCAAATCGCGGTAAAATTCGCAAGTGCGTGAATCGTGATTGCGGAAAAATAAGGAGTAGGAAGTCTGTTCTAGGCTTGTTGGAAAGGTAAGATTCTAAGCTTTCAGAGGAAAGTTAAACCAAGTTCCTAGCCCAAATGGTTCCAGAGATACGGACGATTAAATAAAGGTAGTTTTTCGGATTTAAAGTAAACTCAAAATGACAGGTGACAGCTTGCAGCTTCAGAATTGACAAGTGACAGTGGTGCAGCTTTACAAAATAACAAGTGACAACTTCTAGGAGGCAGTTCTGGTTAGATTAAAATAGTTTGGATTAGATTATTTTAACTAAGAGATTGGTTCTGCACAGTTCTGCTAGGTACTCACAATATATTTTTGAAATAGGCCTCGCCACGGATCTGGTCAGGCTTTGGACTGGACTCCGGTTCTGGTCTCGGCACTTCACAGTGTTCTGGGTCAGCTCTCTGGTTCTGCTAACAGCGGTCTGGGTCACTCTGGATCTCTGGCCTCTGGTTCTGGATACTGCTCTGCTTTCTCTGGGTACAGCACTGCTTCTGGATCTTTCTGGCGCAGGGTTTCAGGCCAGAATCAACAGCTCAGCCCGGCTGTGAATAGTCTGCAAATGATTTTGAGGATGCTGAGGCCTGCTGAGAATAATTCTCAGTTTGTGGGTTCAGGCCCTTGCTTTAAGTTCTCAAGTAAAGTTCTGGTCTTTGGAGATTGATGGATTTGAAGTCTGGATCTCTGGATGTGAAGTCGTCGGTCAGCACGCTCCGCAGCAAATGGAATTGAATGTCTCTACCTGTTCCAGCATTCTCTTTTTATGTGTTTTGAAAATGGGTGTGTGCCTGGGCCTAGCAAAGCCTGCCCCTCTCTACTTGTCATTGGCCCAATTCTCCCCTCTCCCATGATTGGGGGAAGGAAATGTGAGTCAGAGTGATGCTGTAGGTTCTATGGGTCAGAGTATCCTCCCCTGGTCAGTTTGCCCACAAATCTATATTTGATTCAAATACATATTGCACAGATACACAGTTGTTTAAAATTACATGCACCCATCACATATCACATGAGGTATACTCTGTTCAAACTCTGCTCTTCCTGGGAGCTTGCATTCTGAAATGGCAACATTTTGCACTTTTTAACTGGTTTTGCAATATCGGACATTTACCCAAATTTACACACATGTGCGCAAGGAGTATGGACATTAATTGATGAATTAATTTTCCGCTAGCAACCCCCCAGATCATACCACCGGGTCCTAAAACCTCTTAAAATGTGGGCAGAAAAATCACAAGAATTATGGTATCATTTAGCTAATTTTGACAAGTCCGCACCATGAGTTATACATCTTTCTTAAAATCATATTCTGGCCAACAGGGGTGTGTCTTCCCAGGCCACATGGTGGAGAAACCAGTCTATCCACTTTCTTTAAGCTCAGTCTGTCCTCAGAGGGGGATGCCCCTCCCCGTTTCTGCCAAGAGGAAGCCACTTTTACGACGCCCCCAATATAACTTCTGCCTGAGTCAAGGAAGGGCTTTGTTCAAAAGGAAGCCATTTACGATCCCCCAAATAAACCATCTGCCTGGGCCCAGGACAGGCCTTTGTTCAACTCCCTGTAGCTGCTCCACCCCTAATCTAATCAGAGAGGTGACAACTCCTTTTGGCAAGGGGAAGAGTGGCTGAGCAGGTTTTAACTCCTGTGGGGGTAGATGTCAGGCAGAATTCAGTTTCATTAAGCCAGGTTTCAGCTAAATGTCACTTTTTGTCCCCCAGTTTAAGTCTATTACGATTTTTACATACACATTAAATAATTACTTCCTTCAAGTCATTTCAGAGTATAGTTTTACATTGTATCCACCTCTTAGCAAGTCTTTCCTTGGTCTGGTTTTGTTTCATTTGTTCAGTTTTACACAAAAGTCTGGTGGTTTTAAAACGCCGGCTTTCTGATAGTGGCGAGTACTGGTAATGCAACCATTTTTGGGATTTAAGAAAATGAATTCCCCACAGTTCTAGGTTGCTTTTGGCAATCAGCATTGCCATTCCCAATGGTTTCAGGCTACTGTGTGGGTAGCCCAATGGTGGTTTTAGGAAGTGCCCTCCTGTGCTCACAACCTAGGCAAAAATGGGTGGCAGCCTATTCTTCATGCATTTCCCTGTGCATTTTCTGGGAAGTTCTGGCCATCATGATGTTTTCCATGCCAGTACTGCACAGTTTTCCTATTCTGCCGTACATGTGGGCTTTTTGGCCATCTTGGATTTTCTAAGCCCACAGCACCAAATGTTGCAGCATGATAGCTCAAACGTGGTTCAGGACACCCAACAAAGCCCCCCCCCCACGCGACTGCACTTTGAATTTGAGTCGATGGGGAGTCGGTGCACAGAAGGTTATGACCCACGCACTGGTATGTCCGCATAATCTTCTTCCAATTCTGCAAATGGCACAGTTCAGCATCTTTTCCTCCATCCGGTACTGATCGATCGGTTCTCCTCGCCGGTCCTGATGGGAATATTGGGCGGTACCCCGGACCCCTTGGGTCTCTGCTCCCGGTCTCCGGATCGTCCTCCTTGGCCAGTCTCCAGGTTTTCTTTCTCCTAGGACGACAAAGGAAAAGCGGCAATACCTATTCATGGACATTTCTCCCCCACCATTGATATAGTGGGGTGGCATATATATTTTAGAACTCAATAGATATGAACATGCACTTTTTTTTAAATTAAGCGACAGGAACACAAACTTGAGAAACACAGAATTTGATAGGCTATATGTAGGATATTTTAGGGTTGGAACTGAATTACTCTGGAGCGGCCCCCTCTGGTATTGCAGAGGACTCCTCCAGTTGCTGCAGAGTGTGCCTGGGATGGCAACACTTTAGCTGATTTATATGTACCCACTTGTCTTCCCCCTCTGCCAAACCGCCTTTGGGGATGCGGATCTTGTAGGCCACAGGGGAGATCTTGTCTATAATCTCAAAGGGTCTCTTCCTTGTGACTGTCTTTTTTTAATATAATGGTTTTGTAGCTGTTTGGCCTGGTTCCTTTGGAAATTGTATAGATAGGCCTGATCACCCACCTTATATTCCTTTCGGGTAGTTTTTAAATCATAGTGGGTCTTCATGCTCTCGGCTGATCTTTCTAGATTCCGCTGAGCATAGGCAAAAGCATGCTGAAGGCGTTTCCTTAAATTCTCCACATACTCATGAGTTGTGAAGGCATTTATCAACGTTTGCTCTTGGGTTCTGTAGAGCAAATGCTGAAGAAGCACCATCTTGCGTCCAGTCATCAACTCAAATGGTGACATTTTGGTTGCAGATGAAGGGGTAGATCTGATGGCCATTAGGACCAGAGGAAATCGGATATTCCAACTTGGCCCAGAATCTGCCACAAACTTCTTTAATATGCTCACAATGGTTCGGTTATATCTCTCTACCGCCCCAGAAGAAGCTGGCCGGTAAGCAATATGTAGCTTCCTTTTAACCCCTAGTATCTCCCACATCTTTGTCATTACTTCACTGGTGAAGTGGCTACCTCTGTCTGACTCAATCCTTTGAGGTAGACCAAAACGGGAAAAGATGTGGTTAATCAGCAGGGCAGCTGCCGTTTCTGCCTTGCAGTTTGGGGCTGGGAGACATTCCACCCACTTGGTCAACAAGCATGTAACGGTCAACATGTACTTGTTTCCTCTAGACGAGCGAATCACAGGGGCTAAAAAGTCGATTTGCAAATCTGACCATGGCAGTGTCATCCCCCTCTTTTGGAGGGGTGCACGGTGCGTGAGGGATGATGGCTGAAATTGTGCACACACAAGACACCCCTTCAAGTATTGGACGAGGTCCTGCCCCATGTGTGGCCAGTATGCAACCTCTCTTAAGATTTCCAATGTTGTGTGAAACCCCCTATGACCGGCGGTGGCCGCATCATGGGCGTGACTTAACATCAGGCTTCGGAATGAGGTAGGAACCACCCACTGATCGTGGCCAGCTTTGGATTTCCTTACCAACAAACCGTCTTGGATCCGGAACATTTTTGGACATTTGATCAACACTCTTAGGTCCTCTTTCCCAATGTAATCGGTATCCGTCAGGGGAAAGTTCTCAGGGTCCTCAAGGTGTTGGTAAAACTTACCAATAATTGGATCCCCCTTCTGAGCTGTAATCAAATCAGCATCAGGGGTCTCCTTGCTCCATTGGGCAGTTGAAAGATCATTGTGAGCATTTGTCTGGGACCTAGTGATAGCAGTGACCTGGATTTCCCCCAACAGGGACTATTTCGATTAGATCCTCTTGGATAGCCCCGGTTTTGGCCAGCTGATCAGCTAAGTCATTTCCAGTTTTGTCTGGTCCCTCTACTTTGGAATGACCCTTGATCTTTTTCCAGTAGATGGTCATCCCATTCGAGGTGACTAGATCATCAATGTTTTGGATTAACTTCCCATGTTTCAGAGGTTTATTAGCGCATAACATGCCTCTGGTTTTCCAATTGACCAGGTGCTCCACGAACCCGTTCCGTACATAATCCGAATCTGTGATTATGACCAGTTCGTGGAGTTGATGCTGGACAGCAGTGAGGATGGCCTGATGCACAGCCATCAATTCTGCCACCCGACTACTTCGGGGACCAATTTGTGTCCAGCGGAGGGTTCTGGGAACTCCTTCACCCATGCATTCCCTACGCCAGCCACCAGTTCTTTCCCCCCCGTCGTTGTCAATATGATAAGAGCATCCATCCACATAGACAGTGGGCATTCCCTCACACTTGTCTTCTTCAAAGACTTTGTGTGGGGAATTAAGGTATTACTCCATGTTGTCCTTGATTTTTAGACTTTCGTCCTCGAGACAGTTTTCTCTGGCACAATCATGCAAGTCAGCCAGACCTTGCGCGAGGGGACTCTTCTTGTTTTGGCCAGATCTGACCTCCACAGGAAAGCCTTGCATTGACAGAATCCAGGAAGTAATTCGGGAATTACTCACATTTCCGGCCCGGATTCTGTCACTTTGGAGATATTGCAGAGGCTGGTGTGGAGTCTCCACTATGATGTGTTCCCCCTGGATAAACGGGCGGTAATTCTTCAATGCCCACACCGTTGCCAGGAGTGCCTTCTCACAATCGTTGAATTTTTCCTCCACAGAGGATAAAGTTTTGCTTGCATAGGAGATTACTTTATTGACCTTGTCATGCTTTTGGTATAATACTGCCGTCAAGCACGTATTAGAGAACCCCGTCTCCAGGAAGAACTCCTTGTTTCCGACAGGGTAAGCTAGGCAAGGCGCTTGTGAGAGGCTTCTTTTGAGTTGTCTTACCGCCTCAGATTGTTCTGGACCCCATTCCCAATTGACCCCCCCTTCAAGAGATGAATCAGGGGTCTAGTGATCTCTGCGTAGCCTTCAATGAACTTTCTGCTGTAATTAGTCAGTCCAAGGAGGCTCCTTAGTTCCCGCAGAGTTGTGGGGTCTTTCAGTTTCTGAAGTGCTTCCACTTTCTTTTCCTGGGGACAGAGACCCTGAGGAGTAATCTCATGCCCCAAGAAATTAACATGGGTTCTACACAACTGTGCTTCCTGAAAGGAAAGTTTTGCTCCGGCGGCCCTCAACTGGGTCAGAACATAACGGATCTCCGCTATGTGTTCCTCCACAGATGAACTTTTGATGAGGACATCTACATAAGCCAGGTTACCCCTTGCACCCAGGTCGGGCATGGGCTTATGTAGGAAAATGTTGAATTCATTGCCGGAGTTGAGGTATCCGAAGGGAGTCCGGGTCCATGTGTACTGCTGGCCCCCAAAGGTAAAAGCCAGTTTGTATTGGTCCTCCTTACTGACAGGCACGGTCCAGTATCCATTGGTCAGGTCTATTGCTGTGAATACCTGTGACCCCTGAATCTGGGCCAGCCCTTGGTCAATGTAGGGCAAAGGCCATCGGGAAGTATGGACCCGTTTGTTGAGCTCCCTGAGGTCGGCGCAGAGTCTCCACTGGCCGTGGCTTCAATATTCCCAGCACCGGGTTATTGAAGGTGCTGTGAACTGGACGGATTATTCCCCGGGACTCCAGGTTCTTAATTATTTCAGTAAGGGACTCCATGGATGCGAGAGGCAAACGATATTGCTTCACAAACACTGGAGTCATTCCAGGGTCCGTGGGAATTGTTGAGTGGAGGTCGGTGCGACCACAGTCATATGAGTCTACCGCAAAGAGATCTTGGAAATCCAAGAAAACCTGTTTCAACTTTTGCTTTTGTTCCAGAGTCACACAGGCATCAGCTAGGTTGACTCTCTCTTCCACCATCTGCCTGAAGCCTGGAAAGACTTCTGGTTTGGCTATCTCAGCGGCCTCCTCCAGCTGGGTGGAGAAGTCCCTGGTCAGAGTGCTGATTTGGACTGGAGGCCTCAGGTGGGAAAGGCAACCCTCGTGTACCTGGAAAATCATCTCATCCCTCCTGAAGTCACAGTCACATCTTCCTTACCATAGGGGCAGGAAGTGTACACCAGGAAGTTCCCCCCCATGCCGGGTAAAAATCCTGTCTGGTGTTGTATTGTCCTCACTGTCACTGTCAAAACAGTCCTTGGGGATTGGTCCTAACAGTTCATTTCCTAGATCAATGGAAAAATGTCAGTCATCAACCGCCATTCCAATAATGGTGCCTGCGGCTAGAGAAGTCGCTGTTATCCACCTCTATTGGAATGGTGTCATGTTCTATGTTGACTAATGTTGTTGGGTTTACCCCTAACCCTTGCTGTTGGAGAGAAGCATTTAGATGAATATAAGCATCAGGGTTTTGCAATTTTTGTCCTCTTAACTTTCACTTCCAGGGAGAATTGTCGGGTCCTTTCTGGGATGGTGACTTCCTCTTTGATCTGAATTTCAACTGCATAAGGTAGCAATTGAGCTGACCTAAATGCTTTTTCTGGATCATCAAAGCCCATGGGATTATCCGCTAATCGGGACCAAGCTTTGAAGTTTATTAGGTCCAAACTAATGGCAAAGCGATTGAGAATGTCACTGCCCAAGTAAAAAGCGGCAGTGACGTCTCGCACGACCCAACAATTGTGGACTATGCTCTTGTTGCCAATGGGGATTTTGAGCATACACCTGCTTGGCAGGAGATGTTTGGAATTGGGTGCTTCCAGGTCCATTTCCCATTTGTCTATCAGTTTGAATGTGGGAATGGCTGGATCTTTTGGGAGTTGGCGGAACATGGCTTCGCTGATGAAGCTCTTACCGTTGTTCACCCACACTCGAGCAAGAACAGAGTCCTTCCCATCATTTAACTGAACAGGGAACTGCTCTCCAATTTGCTGAATATCAGCCAGGCTCTGAGCTGATTTCACATCTTTCTGGACTATAGGAGTGGGAGTTTCTGATTGTGGATTAGTAAAGAATTTCAGGGTGTTTCCTTCCAGTGTGGAATACCACCTTAAACTGGAAGGAAGGTTGATTTTCAGAAATAGAGAGGACCCCCCACCACCAGTCTGTTGTCCTACTGCTATTACTGTCACGTCTGGAATTTGGTTGTCTGGAAGTGAAATTCTACTTGGTCAGATTTTTGTTCAACCATGTGGCAGGTGCCGTTTAAACTAACATGGTTGACACTCTGTTTTAATTTTATTGGTCGGCTAGTCTGGGTCCAGAGGACCTTGTTTACACAATCTATTAGGGGTGACAGCCTTCTCAGGAGGTCATTCCCTAGTAAACAAGGGGTGCCCTCTGGAGTCACTACTATGACCGGTTGTTTCACCTTGTGTCGCCCAATTTTGATGTCCAAATCTGCCGTCCCCTCGACGGGAATTTCCTTCCCATCAAAGTTCTGCAGTTGTCCAGGAAGAGAGGTGAGAGGAATACGGTAATTCTCCCCCCTTCCTGCATTTAGTTCCTCAAAGGCCCTTTTGGACAGAAGGGTAGCTTGGGATCCAGTGTCCACCAGTGCCAAAATTGTACCCTGCCCCTGTACTTGTACCGGGGCATAGTATCTTCCCTCCTTCTCCTCAAGGGGGCACAGATAATGCACATTTTTGGACAACTGGTGGGCTAATTTTCTGGTTTTGGACATTGCTAGCGAAGAGATTTGGGCAGAATTCTGTGGAGAGCCTTGGGAATCTGAAAGAAAAAGTTGGCAACTGGAGATCAGAGCCATTGTGGGTTCCCCTGGTTCCGGCTCTGGGCCGCCCCCCCTTTTTGGAGGCAGTCACCATGATGGGTTTGAACCAGGGGATTTCAGTATTGTCGGTTCTGGGATGAGATGATGGGCGGCGGTAGCTCAGTCTCCACATCTCCCCAGTCTGAATTGGCATCCCTTGGGACCCATTTGTCCTTGGGAGGAGTTCCCCCCCCCATCTCTAAAGGAGAAGATCCTTTCCCCAGGATCTTCTGAGGATCCCTCTCCCTCAAATTGGAAGACCTGTACCTCCTCCACAAAGTGGGTCTGTTTGGGTCCTTTGTTTCTCCTACCCCCCCCCCTCTGCTCCTTGGGAGGCAGGCTTTCAGGGGCAAGAGATTTTGTTTCCGGTTCCTGGTTTTCCAGGGGCTGTTTACAAGTTGGGAATGAAGCTTCCTCCAAGGCTTTACACCCCCTTCCCCTTGTGCCTCCTCCCTGGGAACCGGTGGGTTATCGGGGTGCTGCCCCCATCATTGTTCTGGAGCACCAGGTCCAGAGTTTGGGGCATTCTGTGGTGGCATGCTCATCTGAGGGTTCTGTTGAGCCCTCAGTATGTGACCCAGATCCCGTGCCATATTTTGGACCTGGGGCTCTAATTGGGAAACCCGCTCAGGCTGATACGGGGCTCTATTTTCTCCCCTGGGCTGATCCCGGGAAGGGTAGCTATCTCTTCTCTGGTAGTACCCCTGGTTGGGAAGATTTTGGTACCCCTCCACCTGTGGCCTCCCCTCTCCCGGATTAGGTTGTCTGGGCTCAGGGAATTGGGGAAAGGATGGATGGATGATTTTGGGGCGGGAAATTGGGTGGATACCTGGGGGAAAGTTCTGCCCAGGATTTGAAGAATTTCTGCCCTCCTGTGGGAAGTTGGGAGGGAAGTTCCCTGGGTTAGGTGCTTGGCCGGATCCCTAGGTTAGGTGCTTGGCCGGATCCCCCCTCCTGGGCTGGAGGAGTCCACACATAACCCAGGATTGGTCGGTTTCCCTTATAGCGGGGACTTACATAGTCAGGGGAGCGGGGGACCCCATTTGTGGGACTACCCTCCTCGACTCCCTGTCTGACTGGCCCGAGGGCCTTCTGGGCTGTGAATTATTTGGTGCAGGCAGGTTTTTAGTCCCCCCCCCCCCCCATCTCCAAATGTAAAACGGGGGCAACCTTTACCTCTGCCACCTTGGCAGCAGCAGGGGTGCTGTTGGTTTTGGGGTTTTTCGGCGCGTTATTTTTATTTTCGATAGGCTTCTGCACCTCATAGATCCGGGTAGCCTGTTCAATGACCCAGTCTAAAGATCTTTTCTCATGAAAATCTCTCACGAGCTGGGTCATTATATATTTAGGGAGGGCATGGAAAAATGTATTGACAAACTCTTTGCTGTCTGTGCGCACCCTTCTGGTGGTCTGTGCAAAAGCACGCTTTAATTCTTGCACAAACTCTTGTGGGGCCAGATCCTCCCCACATTGCAAATTGTAGGCTGCCTTGCGAGCCTCTTGAGGATTTCTGTGAACAGAAAAATGTTTCAAGATGGCCGCCTTATAGGTGGACCATCTTAAATGATTTTGATCCTCCAGCCCCGCAAAGAAACTGGAGTATTCTGGGGAGAATGTCCATTTGACGTACTGGATGCAGCTACTGCTGTCCTTCAAATGGAAAGTCTGCATCATTTGCTCATAGAGCTCCAAGTGTTCCCAAACTGAATACTTGGCGTTCTTATGATAAGGCGTGATGACACTCCTTATTGCCTTTATTTGCTTCAATGCGTCCTTAAGCAAGGCCCTTTTTGCCTTATTGGCCTTTTTGGTTCGGGTAACCCTGGTCCATTCATCCTCTGACTCAGAGGCACTGCTCCCAGAGGTTCCCGTCTGCTCTTCCAGGTTTTCCCGGATTCTGCGAGCCTGGGAATGGCTGGCAGAATGTGGGGACCTGGTCTCCTGTGTCCTGCGCCGTTCAGAGGAGTCTTCAGATTCCTCCTTGCTGCCAGGATTTGATGGGTACCCCCCCCCCCACTGACCTAACTGGACAGAAGTTTTCAGGATGCCCTTAATGGGCCTACTCTCCTGGGGTTCCCCACTAAATTGCACCGTGCTTGGGTGCCCATACCCGGATGCCCGCCCCTCCATTCCTGGGAGGTACTGGCCTATGAGCCCCATACTTCTGGTTGGATAGTAATCTGCCAACCCCGTGGCCCTGGGCTCATGTGCGCGAGGGGACATGGGGGTGGCAGAGTCCAGGGACTGAGAGATATGAAGGCCTCTGGTACTAGGGCTCCTGAGGTTATGCTCAGGAGTCTCCCTCTCCCAGCGAACCTGGTCTCTATCCGCCCCTGCTCCCTGTTGCAATGCAAGAGCCTGCGCTTTCAGTTCCTCAGTTAAGGCCTTACTCGACTCTATCAGTCTCTCCTGCATCGCTACCTGTTGCTGGAGCCTATCATTGTGCTGACAGAGAGCCTCATTTTCTCCCTGTGCCTCCTGATTGGTCCTGGAGTACTGGGCCAGTCTCTGCTGCAGGAGGGTTACCTCCTGAGCTGTGTCCCTATTGGCCTGCTCCTTTCTTGCCAGAGCATCCTCCACCCTCCTGGTGTGCTCTAACAAGTTCTGGTGTTCTTTTTGGAGGTCACCCAGTCCCTGGAGGGCCAGGTTATTTTCTTCCATTTTCCTTTTTAAGTGGCAGACTTCCTGGCCTAAGGTGTCCCTTTCCTGACTAAGAGCCTGCATCTGTGCCGCCAGGTCGTCCCTTTGCCTTTAGAAGGCACCAGCTTTCCGGTGCTCCTGATCAAACTCTGCCTGGGTATCCAGGTCTTTCAGAATCAATTCATTGCTTTCCTCTTTCTCGCTGTCTAATCGAATTTGCATGGTGGCTACCTGTTCTGTGCATGCCCTGTTGAAGTCCAGTTGTTGCTCCAGTTTTTTCTGGCTCTGCAGAAGGGAGTCCAACCCTTCTTGGTACTCCTTCTGCAAGGCCAGAAATATGGTATCCTGATCAGCCTTCTCCTGTTGCAGTCTATCCATGTCCTCTTTTATTTTAATGATATACTGCCTACTCATTTTCTGACTCTTGGCTCCCCTGCAGCCTCTGCTCAGAAGAGACCAGGTCAGATTGGACCTTCTCTAACGCCATCTGTCGCTTATTCGCCAGATCTTGGCTTTCAGTACATTTATCCTGCATGTCTCCCATATATATAGGTACAGGTATGCCGCTATCCTGGCAATCTTATTGTGTTCATCTTTGGCTTTAGGAGCCATATATAGTTCACTCAGGGCCACATGTAATGGACCCTGATCTCTCCATATGTCTGACCCTATTTCAGTGACTTGTTGCGCGATGGCCTGCAACCAGACCGTTTGGTCCTGGTGAGTCCACTCACCTCTCACAAATAGCTTATGTAAGAGGTGCTCCCTCGCTATTTTCATGTCTACCAAGGTCGTCATTCTAGAGATTGATCTCTGTCCTGACTTACAGAAATTAGTATTTTATTTTTGCAAAACAGACCTTTTCCTTAGAGTGTCCCTTTGAAGAGTGCTTTACAGCGTAAAACAGCGTGGTGATCCGACCGGATGTATGTATCCCGCCAGTTAGCACACTGTATTAAGCTGCACAAGTGATAGATCTAACCCAGACGTCCGGCTCGGGCCCCCACTTTGTAAGAAGATTCAATTAAACACTACAGCTAAGTCAATGCCTAGTCTGGGATACTGAATGGAAACCCTTATTAATATATCTTTATGTCCAGTTCATGAGTTCTGGATGACTACCCCTATATAACACCCCTCTCTTAGAATCCCCCTGACCCCACTGAGCCAAGAAGTAGTTCTGTTTTGCAAGTTTAAAAGGTTTGAGAATTTAAACAATATATATATATATATATATATATATATATATATATATCACAATTTATAATATCTGAAAGTACACTTAGACATATGATGTTGAACAATGGGTAATCTGGCACTAGCACACTTCTTTATAATCAATGAGGAGTTAGTATAGGATGGATAAAGTAGCAAACATACTTTTATGATTGCAAGGGAAACGCAATGAGGAATAAAATGCAGTACAGAAATACTTGATATGATTTCAACAAAAGATAAAATAATCACTTTCTCTGGCAATTCACCCCCCTCCCCTATGCAATGTAAGAAATGGAAGGAGCTGGAAGTAACACACACAGTTCTCAGGAATGCAATCAAATACCATACGAAATTCAATTCTCACCCCAGCAAGCTTAGAGAAAACCGGTATGAGTTTTAAAACACAGGCCCAAGTGCTTTGAATGTGGTGGCAATGAAGTGAGAAATATGCTGAAAATGCTTTTAATTCCCTTTAGGAGGTTCAGGGTGAGAGAGATACTAGGGATGAGTGCAGGCTCACTTTAGCAATGATTCAGAGATGGTGATTTAGCAATGATTCAGAGATGGTGATTAAGAGGCAAACAAATTTTTAGCAAGGAAAGAAATTACTGCTGATGGTTAGGTTGGAAAGGTAAGATTCTAAGCTTTCAGAGGAAAGTTAAACCAAGTTCCTAGCCCAAACGGTTCCAGAGATACGGACAATTAAATAAAGGTAGTTTTTTCGGATTTAAAGTAAACTCAAAATGACAGGTGACAGCTTGCAGCTTCAGAATTGACAAGTGACAGTGGTGCAGCTTTACAAAATAACAAGTGACAACTTCTAGGAGGCAGTTCTGGTTAGATTAAAATAGTTTGGATTAGATTATTTTAAATAAGAGATTGGTTCTGCACAGTTCTGCTAGGTACTCACAATATATTTTTGAAATAGGCCTCGCCACGGATCTGGTCAGGTTTTGGACTGGACTCCGGTTCTGGTCTCGGCACTTCAGTGATCTGGGTCAGCTCTATGTTTCTGCTAACAGCGGTCTGGGTTAGTCTGGATCTCTGGCCTCTGGTTCTGGATACTGCTCTGCTTTCTCTGGGTACAGCACTGCTTCTGGATCTTTCTGGCGCAGGGTTTCAGGCCAGAATCAACAGCTCAGCCCGGCTGTGAATAGTCTGCAAATGATTTTGAGGATGCTGAGGCCTGCTGAGAAGAGTTCTCAGTTTGTGGGGTTAGGCCCTTTAAGTTCTGAAGTAAAGTTCTGGTCTTTGGCGATTGATGGATTTGAAGTCTGGATCTCTGGATGTGAAGTCGTCGGTCAGCACGCTCTGCAGCAAATGGAATTGAATGTCTCTACCTGTCCCAATAGTCTCTTTTTATGTGTTTTGAAAATGGGTGTGTGCCTGGGCTTAGCAAAGCCTGCCCCTCTATACTTGTCATTGGCCCAATTCTCCCCTCTCCCATGATTGGGGGAAGGAAATGTGAGTCAGAGTGATGCTGTAGGTTTTATGGGTCAGAGGATCCTCCCCTGGTCAGTTTGCCCACAAATCTATATTTGATTCAAATACATATTGCACAGAAACACAGTTGTTTAAAATTACATGCACCCATCACATATCACATGAGGTATACTCTGTTCAAACTCTGCTCTTCCTGGGGGCTTGCATTCTGAAATGGCAACATTTTGCACTTTTTAACTGGTTTTGCAATATCGGACATTTACCCAAATTTACACACATGTGCGCAAGGAGTATGGACATTATAACATGCAGACATTTGTAGTGAAACCCTATTTTCCGCTAGCAACCCCCCAGATCATACCACCGGGTCCTAAAACCTCTTAAAATATGGGCAGTAAAATCACAAGAATGAATTAATAATTTTGACAAGTCTGCACCATGAGTTATACATCTTTCTTAAAATCATATTCTGGCCAACAGGGGTGTGTCTTCCCAGGTCACATGGTGGAGAAACCGGTCTATCCACTTTCTTTAAGCTCAGCCTGTCCTCAGAGGGGGCTGCTCCTCCCTGTTTCTGCCAAGAGGAAGCCACTTTTACGACGCCCCCAATATAACTTCTGCCTGAGTCAAGGAAGGGCTTTGTTCAAAAGGAAGCCATTTACGATCCCCCCCAATAAACCATCTGCCTGGGCCCAGGACAAGCCTTTGTTCAACTCCCTGTAGCTGCTCCACCCCTAATCTAATCAGAGAGGTGACAACTCCTTTTGGCAAGGGGAAGAGTGGGTGAGCAGGTTTTAACTCCTGTGGGGGTAGGTGTCAGGCAGAATTCAGTTTCATTAAGCCAGGTTTCAGCTAAATGTCACTTTTTGTCCCCAAGTTTAAGTCTATTACGATTTTTACATACACATTAAATAATTACTTCCTTCAAGTCATTTCAGAGTATAGTTTTACATTGTATCCACCTCTTAGCAAGTCTTTCCTTGGTCTGGTTTTGTTTCATTTGTTCAGTTTTACACAAAGGTCTGGTGGTTTTAAAACACGGGCTTTCTGATAGTGGTGAGTACTGGTAATGCAACCATTTTTGGGATTTAAGAAAATGAATTCCCCACAGTTCTAGGTTGCTTTTGGCAATCAGCATTGCCATTCCCAATGGTTTCAGGCTACTGTGTGGGTAGCCCAATGGTGGTTTTAGGCAGTGCCCCCTCCTGTGCTCACAACCTAGGCAAAAATGGGTGGCAGCCTATTCTTCATGCATTTCCCTGTGCATTTTCTGGGAAGTTCTGGCCATCATGATGTTTTCCATGCCAGTACTGCACAGTTTTCCTATTCTGGCGTACATGTGGGCTTTTTGGCCATCTTGGATTTTCTAAGCCCACAGCACCAAATGTTGCAGAATGATAGCTCAAACGTGGGTCAGGACACCCAACACGAGGCAGGGAGGGGGGAACAAGGGGAAGACAGACAACGATCCTACTAGGCCAGGTGTCATTCAGATCGCGCAAGTGCAGGGGTAGGGAGAAGGGAAAAAGTGCATGGGGAAGGGGAGGGGGGGGAGTGCAGTACAAGTAAGTAGAATAAATTAAATAAATAGGGCCAGCTGGTGGCAAGTGCAAGGTAAGTGCAGACAAGTGCTGGGAAGGGGGGGCTGTGGGGATAAAGAGACAGTCCCGCAGTGCAGGGGTTGCCAGGGAGGCAGTGCAAGTGGAGAGTGGCTGGGCCCAGGACCGAGGTCGGTGAGAGAGGCCCAGTTGCAGATTCAGTGAAGAATTTAGCAGGGGAGAGGGAGAGAGAAAGCAGAAGCAAAGAGGAAGGTTTTGAGGTGCTTCCGGAACCGGAGATGGTTCTCCTCAAGTTTCAGGGAGGCATGAAGGCTGTTCCAGAGGGAGGCCCCTGCCGCGGAGAGAGATCTACCCCCAGCTCGTTGCTTCGAGAAGCGGCTGACCCTGAGGGAGTTGAAGACGGATGAGCGAAGGGCTCGGGAAGGAAGATATTTAGGAAGAGAGAGTTGAAGGTATTTAGGCCGCAGGCCCCAGAAGGCCTTGTGGACAATGCAGAGGGTTTTGAACTTTATCCTCGCAGCCACTGGGAGCCAGTGTAGAGATTTCAGTCCTGGAGAGATACGGTCCCTGGGCTTGAGGCCAAGGACAAGTCTTGCAGTTCTGTTCTGGATGAGTTGCAGAGGACGGAGAGTGGAGGGAGGCAGATTAAGATAGAGGCTGTTACAGTAGTCCAGCTTCGAGAGAACCAGTGCTCGGGAGACAGTGAGCTTCTGGGGGAAGGAGAGGAAGGGCAGAATACCTCTGAGGAGGTGCAGCTGGTAGTGTGATTTCTTAGAGACGTCAGATATACGAGGAGAGAAGGAGAGTGTGGAGTCGAAGATGACCCCGAGGTTTTTTGCCTTGCAGGTAGGAGCAGGAAGAGGGCCAAGAGAGGCCGGCCAGAGAGCTGCAGGGAAGGAGGGAGTGGGTGTGCCGATGAGTAGAATCTCAGTATTACTGGCATTAAGGCAGAGGTCATTGGCGGCACACCATTCCTGGATGAGCTGGGTATCGTCCGCATAGCACTGAAAGTTGGGGCAGAGAGCGGCGATGCGGTGGGCAAGGAGTGCCAGATACTGGTTGAACAGCCAGGGAGAGAGATTTGATCCCTGGGGGACACCACAGGTGGAGAAAAAGATGTCAGAGAGGAAAGACCCCAGTTGGAACTGGGAGGGTCGATTGGAAAGGAAAGAGGTCAGCCACGCCAGAGCCTGACCAGTGATACCCAGGTTATCACGGAGACGGTTGAGCAGGATGGCATGGTTGACAGTGCCAAAGGCAGAAGAGAGATCGAGCAGAATGAGAACACACGGAGTGTTGGAGTCGAGGTTCAAGAGCAGGTCCTCACGGATGTTCAGGAGAGCAGTTTCCGTGCTTCTGGCAGCTCTGAAGCCAGATTGATGGTCATGAAGACTACCAACAGATTCAGCATGGAGGTTAAGCTGGGAGATGGCCAGTTTCTCCAGGAGCTTGCCCAGGAAGGGAGTGATGGAGATTGGGCGATAGTTAGCCGGGCAGGAGGGGTCGGAAGAGGGTTTCTTAAGAAGAGGGTGCACAAGGGAGTGCTTAAGGGGGGATAGGAAGCCTCCAGAGGCGAAGGAGTGGTTGCAAAAGTCAGCCAGAGCAGGAGCCAGGGAGTCGATGTGGTCCTTGATAGTTTTGTAGGAACAGGGGTGAACCTGTTTAGAAGAGACTTTCATAGATCGGACTTGTCTGGAAACCTCGTCAGCAGAAAGAAGGGGAAAGGCAGAGAAGGAGGGAGGAGGAGTGGCTGCAGAAGGGACAGAGAAAGAGCCGGGAAGAGAGGGAGGGAGGTGATAGGAGGAGAGTGAGGACAGGATGTCCTGAGTTTTAGAGATGAAGTGAGAGGCCAGTGCAGTGCAGAGGGCCTGGGAGGGGACAGGAGAGGTAGACTGCAGCAGGGTTGGCAAGCTCCTTGCAGATTTTAAAGAGTTCGGCCGAGTTGTTAGATGCCGCAGAGATGCGGGCTTGGTTAAGGGCTCTCTTCTTGGTGAGAACAGAGAGACGGTATTGCCTTTGGAGTAGGCGGCAGGCCAGTTTGCCAGAGGATGAACATGAAGCACGCCATTTCCTCTCTGCCACCCTGCACTTGCGTTTTAGGGTGACGAGATCCGAGTCATACCAGGAGTTACATTTGGCTTTGGGCTTCAGGCGGATTCTCATGACGGGGGCAAGGATATCAAGAGTGTCGGATATAGCAGAGTGGAGCATGGAGAGGGCTGTGTCAGGGTGGGAGTCAGCCGAAGGGGGAGGGGGTGGGGGCGAGAAGGTGGCAGCGAAAGCCTCAACTGACATGCGCTTCATGGGTCGGATGACCGAGAAGGTGGGTGGCAGTGATGAGGGTGGCTTTGCCTCTGGGGTAGGGAGGGTGAGGTGGGAGGATAGGAGAAAGTGATCACTCCAGGAGAGAGAGGAGTGAGAGAGAGGAAGGTCAGAAGAGATCAGAGCATCAAGAGTGTGCCCTGCAGAATGAGTAGGCCCAGACGGGAGAATAGAGAGTGAGAGAGAGTCACAGAGGTCACGAAAGTGTCCAGTGGGGGGGACAGGAGGCATCCAAGTGGATGTTGAAGTCACCAAGAAAGAGGAGTTGAGGACAGGAGTGAGGAGGAGAGGTCTGCCCACCCAGAGAGGAAGGAGGAGATTTGACCAGGTGGCCGATAAATAGTAGCCACGGTAAGGGAATGGCTAGGGGGAAAAGAAAAGAAAAGAAAAGAAAGAGACATTCAAAGGAGGAGTAGGTCTGCATAGGAGTGACAGTGGCAGGAATGCACTCAGGGAAGATAAGGGCTACACCCCCCCCCCTGCACGGTTGGGCCTGGGCATGGAGAGGATCTTGTAACCGTCAGATAGGAGTGTGCCAAAGTTGGTGACAGAGCTGGCCGTGAACCATGTCTCGTGAGACCGAGGACGTCAAGGTCCAGTTCCTCAAGAAGGCGACAGATATCAGAGGAATGCTTGATGGCAGAGCAAGAGTTAAGAGTGGCAATGTGGAGAAGGTTGCCATCCTTGAAGGACTTCCGGGGAGGGGTACAGATCAGAGGTACGCCCTGCAGAGGTGTAGAAGAGGGAGGTGAAGAAGGAGCACGAGAGGGGGCAGGGAGGGAGGGTAGAGGCAAGGTAGCCGAGGACAGAGGAGGGGGGACAGCAGGAGAGGAAAGTAAGTTGATGAGGCGTAAGAAGCGTCTATCAAAGAGGTGAAGGTTGGCCTGAGGGCCTTGGACCAAGACGGTCCCATTAGCGTAGACATTAATGATGGCCTTAGAGGAGTGGAAGGAGGCCAAGAGGACATCCCAACGGGAGCCACCATTAATGGGAGAAGAGGAGAAAGGAGAGAGCACAGAGACCATATGAAGGGTCCATAGGTCAGGCGAAGGCACGAAAAAGAGGATGTCAGTGAGAGTTTCCTTGGAGCAGGCACTAGTGTAGGTGTCAGCGATAGGGAGGCCTGTGTTGGAGACCAGGATGTCCTTTTTAAACTTCTTCCTACCAGATTTAGTGAGGAGAGCAGGATAGTCAATAGAGAAGCAGTTAGAGAAGATAGGCGAGATAGAGAGCACCATAGGGTAGGAGGGAGTGGGGGGTGGGGGGGGGGGGGGGAGACAGGATACGAGAGCACGCAGGCAGGAAGTGAGCGGCAAGCCCAAGTTTACCACAATTCAGAACAGTAAATACGTATTAGGTACAGAGGCCACCTAAGTTTGAGAATCCTGCGAGGGGAGAAAAACCCTAGTTTATCACATTTCAGAACAGTAAATGCGTATTAGGTACAGAGGCCACCTAAGTTTGAGAATCCTGCGAGGGGAGAAAAAACCCTAGTTTACCACAACCGTGGAACACAGTGAGGAGAAGACACCATGCGAATGAAGTGACCAGGTGTAGGTGGGGTGGGCCGGGAGAAGGTGGAGATAGCAAAGTGGAACTGGCGCCTGGCGTCCCCTGCGGACACCTGCAGACACAGAGGGAGCCGCAGCTGTAGGAGCTGCCCTTTGCCTGAGGGGCCCTTAGCCGTGGAGGCTGCCGGGCAGTGGGGCTGCCCAGGAGGGTCAGTAGATAAGGGGGTGTGGGCGGGCACCAGGAAGAGGCTGCAAGGGGAGGGGGGGGAGGGAGAAAACACACAAACCACGTGCTCGGAGCGCGAACAAGTAAAAAAAAGAAAAACAAAAATAACTAACAGAATAATCTCACTTCTGGCCCAGATGGAACCGCAGGATTTCAATCCTGAAACTGGGCTGCCCGGCGAGCTGCTCTCACCCCTGGAACTGCGCAAAAGAGCAATGGACAGTCACAAGCCTCCAGGAGGGCGACACATGGCTGGGGATACAATACAAATACCAGATTAGCTTCCAAACAAGATGCAGCACAAACAGCCCCCATTCTGGTAATCGGTTAGGCCCTTGATATTTGCAGCGATGTGCCGAGGTTTGTAAAACATCATCATCAAGGAAATTATCAACATTAGGAAATGAGTATTGTATCCACCCAGGACCTACCGCTCTGCAAAAGAATGAAAGTGGCAACCCAGAAGGGAACAGCTAGTTGATGAAGAGGGATGAAGCTCGAAAGATGCCGAAGACTGTTCACCACATTCAAAGGAGGTTAATGCTGGAAAGCGGAGTTTATGAAACGAGGCGAGTGAAGGCATGCCTCTTAAAACGCTAGGGGGAGGGGATCGGGATGAGGGGGCAGCAGTGACAAGATGGAGAGTGTTATATTGGATCTTAAGATGTTACACATGCACTCATGTGACAATGTATGTAAGGACTATCACTCCTCATTACGTGATTTAGGTAGTGGTTAGGTAGATAGGATCTGCACTTAGAAACTGTGGAATGTTTAGGCCACAGCAGTGTTACAGATTAACAAGTAATGTGTTTTCCTGTTAATGGACTACATAAGAGAGAGGCGAGAGAAAGAGCTGATCAGGGGAGCAAAAAGCAGGTACGGCAAGACAGAACCTAATGCAGAGAGGAAGAGGAGGGCCGGTGCAGACACCAGATGGCAATACCCGAGACACTTAACTAACCTATCATATCATACCATATATTCAGAAACGGGGAGAATGGAGACCATCACAAGCGCGAGAGCTAAAACCTAAACTCAGGCCTTGAGGACCAAGGAACAAGGTAAATACGAAGACCAACCTAGGAGGGATTGTGAAGAATAACCTGAGAAGAAACGACTAGCTGATGCACGTTCGGAACTGAAGTCAAACTTTCAAAGAGCTCTGAAGGGGAGGTTGAAAGTGCAGACATGAGGACACATTCAAATGGACTGTGGGAAGGGAAATCCGACTTCTTTATATATCTGAATAAGAGTTTTAAATTTGGAAGTGAGAAAAGTAAAAGACATAGATCTTGTGCAAAGTGAAGTTCAACTCACCATTACCTCTGATGGGGAGGTTTCACATTCTAATTCCAGACCATTACACTGTGTAAACTAACAACCGGATTACCTAGACTTATGGGAGAGGAGGTTGTGTGTAATGAACCAAGAAAGTCGAATCATTATGCTATTTATTGAAGTCGTAGTTCTACCAACACCCCCGCAACATTTGAGGGAAAGGATCATTAAGAAAGTGGGTAAGTTCCTAAAATTAAGATAGGGCCTTAACCCACAGTGAATGTGGCAAAGACAAAGCAAACGTAACCCTCCAGGACAGCCTGAAAGTACAATATATATATATATATATATATATATATATATATATATATATATATATATATATATATATATATATATATATATATATATATATATATTATATATGCTCTTGTCCAACGTCCTCCTTTACCAATTCGCCACACAGACAACATGGTTCAAATTCAGTTCTGCACCCTTAGAAACCGTCGAAAAAACAAAGTCCTCCACAACATCTTGCAAACAGACAGCCAAATGTTCAGATGATAAAAATAGTGATGTGGACACTGCAAATTAACTTGTATTGTCCCATCTGTTAGCACATATACACTCTCCCCCGTGATTTTCAACCTTAACATAGAATCACTGTAGGAACTTGTTAAGATGGATTTCTGAACTCTGACCTGGAGGGGCAGAGGTTTAGAAGGCCAGCCTAGTTTCTTGGAACAGGGTAACCTCTGGACAAGCCAGAGCAATCAAGGTAGCTATGGCGGTGTTCAAGACTAAGTCTCAGGAGGGGTGAGGGGGACTGAAGGACCTCAATGAGCACACACAGCAAGGACACTTACTCCAGACAGGTGCTTTATTAAAAATATAGACACATTTATTACAAGGCCTTTGTAACAGACCATAGCAAAAGAATCACAGTAACACTAAGTAAACCAACACAATATATATATATATATATATATATACACACACACACACACACGACCAATGGGGTCTAAAGGGGTTAAATGCACTAAATATGTCGACAACCTAGATGGGAAGGAAACAGGCAGTGCAGATAGTCTTTAGGCCCCTTCGACATCGACAACACACCTAAGAGGCAGTCCAAGCCCTAAGAAGAGAGGAGCCTTGTGCTCAATAGTACATGCAATGCAAGTGCACGCGGTTGTTCTAATGGGCAGGATATGGTCTCTTCAGGGGTCTCTAGCAGCTCGGGAGCGATGCAGAACAAGTTCCCACTATTCAGGGAGGACCTCCACTTGAAGGCAGAGGCCGTTCCAGGGAGCGGGATGGAGTCGCTAGTGCACTAGCAGTGGAAAGGAGAGGGACCCCCAGGGGCCACCTGTGCCTAAAAGGGACCCTTGGCACCAGGGGCCACCAGTTGGTGTTGGAAGTACTCACCGGTCCCAGGCGCACTCAGACCCAAACTTTGCCGCCCGTTCAGTCCACCCGGGTTGCAAATTCAAACACAACAAAAAAAAACGTCTCTGCGGCTTTCAGTTCCTGAGATACAGCGATGATTCCCAAATGGGACAGTGATGATTTCTCTGCTGTGGGTGGATGAAATCGACCCAGTTTCACTGCAGCAGGCTTCAGGGGCAAGAGGGTCACAAATGCAGCGTACTTGCAAAAGACATTGCCGCGGCAGGGCAACACAGTAACCGTGTTTTTACTGTGGTCCTGGCGCACTCTTCTCCCTTCAGACCTGGGAATGCCAAGTGTAAGAATTTCGGTGTGAAGGTGCCGTGGACACAGAGGTAGCAGTATACCAATTTGAGGGTCTCCTCAAAACGGCGGCGGTGACGGAGCAAAAGCAACTGGGTAAACTGGTCAGTCCACTGGTTGGCCTGGCGACACTTCGGAGAAAGCTTGCTTGCAGGGTTTGATGAAGGTGCCGAGAATAGTTGGTAACACTATTCCAATAGATCGAAGCGTCTTCACAGACCTAAGATGATCAGATGCAGAGGGGTCCCACGGGACGACAGCGGGCTCAGGGTGCCAAACCTTCCAGCGGTCACCAGCGGTTCATAGTTGCAGGATACTTGGATCCTATCCTTTGTTTAGGGAGAACAGGAGATCGACATGGTAGTGGTGTTTTCAGCCTCCTCTTATCCAAAAGTTCCCTTTGCGCCAAAACAGAGAGGACCCAATGGGAGATCTGCTCACAAAACACACACACTCCATACGTGGACCAATCATAGACCACGTTGGTCCCAGTCATTCATGGCACTCCAGACTCTCTGGCACCCTGGATGTGTATTGGATGACGTTCCAGCGCACATCCTGGATGCAAACACACAAGGCATGCAGAAGCCCGCAAAAGCATTGGGTTTTGTGGGAAACTGCATGACCAAATAAGGACTGACCTGGATCGACTCGACCTGGGGAAGGTGCAGGGGCAAGATGGCCAAAGGACAGGACAAAGAACCTTGTAGCATGGCCATTTTGGAGCCAGGCCACCTCTTCGTGCCAACCGCGGTTAACATGGCAGGAAAGGGTTAAAAATAATGCAAAAATATAGCTGCCACCAGTCCTGTCCATGATACATCTGCACAGTTCATAAAAAGTCCAACGAGTGGATCTAGGGCCTTTGGAAATTGACTAGACGGTTTAGGTCGAAATGACCGGAAAAAAGAGGTCAAAACAACCAAAAGTTCTAAAAATGCTACCACCAAAGGATCGAACACCAAAAGTTCGATCCTCTGCTGGTAGCATTAAAAAAAAAAAATAAAAAGAAAAAATTATATATGGGCTGCGGGGGGTGTCCCCCGCATTGCCCCGCTCACTATACTTTAAGGTATAGTGAGCAGGGGCTGCGGGGGACACCCCTGCAGCCGTCCGTTTAAAAAAAAATAAAAAAATAAAAAACACAAGAAAAGAAAAGGACCCTGCAGCGCCAGTTCCCAAACACAGAAGTGAAAGGGAACTGGCGCTGCAGGAACCAGCGTGATGGTAAGTGGGGTTTCTTTATGTTGGTGGTGTGGGGGGGGGGTGTTATGGGTGTGTGTGAGAGAATGTGTGTTTTAACAAATTATCGGGGCTGAAATGTCCGAAAACAAAGTGTTCGAACTTTTGGTCATTCGAGCACTTTATTTCGGATATTTCAGCCTCGATACTTTTTCCATTCGGTCAAATCACTGGTATTCGACTAGACACAAGTACACTGTACTGGAAGGTACATGGTGTACTTGTTGCAAGTTGCAACATTGGAAAAGGACTAAGGGAAACAAAGTCTCCCAGTACTGACTGTCTTAAGGGCATGTGAGTTTCCCCATAAAAAGTGAGCGAAAGCCCAGAGGAGTGCAGTTAAAGGCTTTGCTTCCCTGGCAAAGTCAGCCAATGGTGTCTAAACAGCAGAAAAAAATTTGGGGGTGTACACATGGAGGGAAAATTACATACAATTATGAAATCTTTCCTGACAGAACTCCTTGTAGATCATGACAAAGATCAACTCACAACCTGATGAAACGCAGTTCTGCCTAAAGGCAAAGTGCGTCGACAATATCCAATTGATTGAGGCACTGCCTCCATTTCATGCAACCCTGGATGCCAAGCACAAACACAGAATTCCTCCTACAAGGACATGCCACCATGCACGATCACTCCAGAAATGGCAACTAGAAATGAAGAGCTGTTCACCCGGGCTAGCATGCTGTGCAAAACGTCTGGAATTCAGGATCGATTGCATTCTCTCTCTAAAGAATTGCAATGCCAAGAAAAAACAGACAGCATGCACCAGCTATCACTCAGTCACAGAATCAAGCCATTCATCGCAGGTTCAGATTTTAGAACAGTCATTCAAGCTTTGGTCCCAGCAGACAGTGACAACATCAGGTGCTTAGTTGTCTCTGCTTCTATCCTGCAAGCCCAACATGGAGCAGCTGCCGCATCACAAGTCATTAGAATTTGACCACATTGCTCCCACTTTCAGGGAACTGCACTGGCTACACCGATAGGGCTACGTAATGTTTATTTCAGCAAATACCAGGCCATGATGACGGACACAAGCATCTGCAACTCTTTCCAACCAAATACTTACCCTCTGGACACCTGCATTTCTCCGGCACCAACTCCTTGCGTGTAAAGCGGTTTGCTAAACAGAGAGCAGGTGGTCGTTCGCTCTCCTCAGCGGGCTCCCTTCTTTGGAATAGCTTCCCCCTCCCTCTTCGTCTTGAACAGGCCCTCAACAAAGCCTCAAGACCTTCCTCTGCTCCTCTCCTCTGCTAAATCGCACAGTAGCTTGACTGAAGTGCAGGTCCCTCATGCACCTCTGGGCCCTGACATCCCATTTCCCAAATCAGTGCCCTCCATCCAGACTACTCATCCATCAACATTGATTGGTCACTGATCCCAGTATCAAAACTGTAGGTGTCTTATTTAGATGCCAACCTTACTAGGACCAGACATAAGCGCCTTATTATCGTCCACATCCTACACGTCCAAATTGATTGCCCTGAGCTGCCAGTACCCCACACCCACTAACTGTATCACCCTAGCCAGAGCCTTAAGAACTATCCAAGTTGGACTACTGCAATGTACTCCTACTAGGGACCTCCAATTCCAACCTAGGGAAACTACAATTAATGCAAAACAAAGTGCTACGAGCAGCCTTAGGAATCAAAAAGTCTGACCATATTTCTAACATCAGAAGGGAGACTCATTGGCTACCCATCATGGCTAGAATTATTTTCCAATCACTGTGCACCACCTGCAAATGCCTTTCTAACAAAGCGCCCATTTAATTCAACAACTCAAGTAAAAATGTTTCTAACAGATCGCTCGGATCCAACAAAAAGTTGCTCATTGCTGTCCCCAGTTTCAAAAGCTACAGAGCAGAAGGCAGTAGTTTCCTAGTCATGGCCCCGAAACTTTGGAACAAGCTTCCACTAGACATCAAAAATTAAAACTCCTTCCACTGCTTTAAAAAAAGCTCTAAAGACATGACTATTCAACCAATACTAGATAAACATACAACCAAAATACTTATCCGATGTAGGCCCAGACAGTTGCCTCCCTAGGGTTGACTGTCAACAGAACTTGTATATTTTGTAAATGACCATGCAATGTTTTAACCCTTGTGTTTTGTACCAGTGTTTCTCTGGAAATAATTGGAATATTGATAAATGTTTTTGTAATATGTCTAACAATGCTGTGATACCTGAGGGTTTGGGTGTTTAATAAATAAAACTAAATAACTAAAATTCATGTCAGGTAAGTGTTGCTGCTTGATTGCAGCGCTGACCCCCTACCAGGCACCTCTTTGCATCAATCATCACCATCTCTAGTTAAAGGGGTGCCTGGCGGGGTCAGCGACAAAAAGGATATGCTCTTTTCTAAAGCCTGAATATCTCACTTATACAAGAGAGCTTCAGGCTTTAGAAAAAGCCTTTGCTTCTAGTGGTCTGGGGTTACTAGTGGACTTTAGGGTGCTGCAGCAGGGCCCCACCTCAAACACGTTTGTAGATTGATAAGTCTCTGTCCCAGCCCCATAAAGCCCATAGTGCACCAACAATTGTCTGAACATACAATGCATGTCAGTGCAGGAAATGGAACAAATTTACTGGGGGAACTCTTACATCTTTGGAGGGGTGGGGCTAGTTGGGGTGGCACCCGGCCAGGTTGGCAAATCTCTTCATAGGACCCAATCCTGGCAATTTGTATAAAAGCAAAGAGCATTATGGGAACATCAGAATGTCCACAATTTTTAAATGTTAACCATGTCTTACCTCACTCCATCCCCAGCATCGCCAAGAATGACAATATACTAGCCAGTACAAAGCACAGTGAGGCAACTGTTTCATAGGTTGTGTACCTGTTGGCAATAAAGTCCTTGTTCCAGTTAACCAGAGTGTGCACGTTCTTTGTTGGCCACAACAAGCAGGTTACTTCTGTGCGATAATTCCACTTCAGCGGGTTGGCAGATTTCTGTGCGAGCCCCTGCTACTTAGAAGAGCAGACTGAAAGCAGTCCGCTTGCTGAGAACAGAATTTGGGACAATCATGTGCTAACCCAGCTGTGTCTGCAGGGAACGGAGCGGCCATCCAGCAAGAACTTTTTACGTCTTGCCGGAGTGCCACTCCATCTTGTTCCGGCCCATGCACTGTCCCGATTATCCTCATATGGGGTCACATATATTAATGCGTTAAAACTATTTCTATAATCAGAAAGTCTCGAGCATAGGTGAACGTAGTATTTCAACAACGTGGGGCATCAGTTTCAGAAGCACTAGAAATGGTCATGAAAGCACATAAGAACTAACTGTTTTAGGGTCGCGTCAAGGTAGTTTCAATCTACACCATTCCGGACAAATTCAACATCCCCAGGGAGCTGCCACCGCCTTGGAAATCCCGGGTGGAGCTGTAAGAAACGGCATTGATTGCGTTAAAGGGTAAATAACAGCAATTTTGCAGTGCAAAGGAACGTGAGGTATTTAGCTGGTGACTCACTGGGGACGTCTATTTGTCCAGCTAAGGCTTTGGGAGGATATTCATTAAAAATTGTACAAACCAAAATTCGTCCAGACCAAACAGTTGTTTGGTCTGGACGAAGACAAGATTTCCCACAATGGTTTCAATTGAAATCCTTAGCTATAACATCATAAACGGTTCAATTCATAAACTGGAAGGGGCATGAAACATACTTGCCAACCCTACTGATTTAGGCAGTAGGCTACTGTTTATTAAGCAGTCCTACCGCCTACAGATTTGGGTAAAAGATCCTACTGCTTTTTACAGTGCCAGGTAATTGTGACTCTAAGGACAATTAATCTGTCTGTGCGGTGGGCGGGTATACATTGGAGTGATGGGCTCAGATCAATCCACTGACCCGACAGCTACATGACTGTCCGGCACTCTTGCTTGGACAGACCTTAGGTGAACCACCAGTGGAAGGCAAGTGGCAAAGCGTACCACAGCATCTGCATATCAGACTGAGGAGGGTATCAGTCTCTATGTTGTTCAGTATTCAACCTGCACAGCAGGAATAAACGTGTTGCCCGGGCTGCTGCTACAGAACAGTGGCAAACATTGCCTACCAGTTCTGTGAAGTTAGGTAATTGAAAACTTACCCTTCACAATTATACATTTTAACCATTTGAGCATCTTTCCATGTTATGCTGTATGATGGGTTGTGCATTTTAGAATGCTCCAGTGGTGCCAACAATGTATGTGATTCCATCTCTGCGTTGCAGATGAGTGTGGCACTCCAGGTAAGGCTGGGCATGGGCTGCCTCCATTTTGGCAAGCAGTGGCCCCGGCAAGCCCCCGCCATGCCCCGAAGCGTCCCTCTCCTGCGGCTCCCCTTCCTACCCTTCCCCCGCCTCCCTGCCCACCCGTTCAACCCTATTGGTCCATCAAGGCTCTTAAGCCACCTTCCCAGGGCAGCCCCTACCCGGCAGCCCCTACAGCTAGGACGGATACACGAAGTGTCTGCAGGTGTCAGCAGGGGAAGCCAATGAAGCCAGCAGACACCAACAAAACAGTGAGTGTGGCAGGGGTGGGGTGTAGAGCAATCACTCTACTCCAGAAAGCCCCTGTCACTCTACCTTACTTTCCGTAGCATAGACTGCCATAGACTTTAATAATATATACTTATGAAGGCTTGTGACCTCTGTAAATGGAATGTAAATGTTGCCATGAGATGAATATGCTAGTGCCACACATCTATGGAACTGAACCCTAGCTTGCGTCGCATCTAGATAGAAGTGTGATTGCTAGCATTTGCCACACTTAGATGGAATTTCTCAAGCCTAGTCTGCGCCAGATCTAGACAGAAATGTGATTATTAGCATATATGATTCTCAGAATACACCACACTTAGAATTCTGAACCTAGCTCGTGTCAATTCTAGATAGAAATGTGACTGTCTGCATGTGCCACACCTAGAAGGAATCCAACAATTGCAAGGACAGCAATGCCAACTAACCAATCAACTAACAATTCCATCCCTCTGCATACACCTCTCAAACTATAACCAAACACAACGACAAACCTAAAACGCAGCAATCCGCACAAACTTCATAACAATGCAACAACAAAACAAACCACTCATAGACTTGCACAACACCACACAACGACTATGGACCACAAAACACCCCAAGCCCAGCGAACTGACCCAATGGGTTGAGGCTGTCAACAGCACATCACTGCTCTCTTGCACTTTTCCAGCTTATTCCTACTAACCCACCACCTCTACTCCCCTTTTTCAGAGTAGCCAGAGCGCCAGGGGACCACTTCGGTGGTGATAGTGTGTGGTACAAATGTCCTTTAACATTAACAAGTGTTCCCAATTGCATTTAGAAGTTGTGACCAATAGCCTCTCTGTGAATTTAGAAGTGTGCCCAATAGCCTCTCTCTGAAAGTTGCATCTAGAAGTAACATGCTTTGGAATGCAGGGAACATTTGAAAGAACATATACCATTCCACACCCCAGGCTTACTCTCTTCTTTACACCACCACTCAACTAGAACACAGAGATACTATGTCACCGTTCGGTATAACTGTTCTCATATCAACATCTCCCGCTCACTCCCCATCACCCGGAGTAAACACTGCTGGTTTCACACCCCCCAGCAAGGCGTTCTCCTCAGGCCTAACGCAGCCATACTCGGACTGGATAAATCCTGCCAGAGCGAACACACACTCCTGATCTCTCAACCACCACACCTACCTCTAAGAAGCAGCTACCACATGAATTCCGCACCAGCTGCACACATACCTGGTGTGCACACGCACCTTTGGACTCTCTCTACTGACCCGAACTTCGGTTCCCAAGGGCGTTCAACCTACCAGCACCATCAGACCATACAAATGGTATATAAGGCGCTATATAAATGCAAAATAACATAACATAACATGTTTTTTTTTAATTTCCTGTTATGTCATTGTTATGCTAAGTATTATTTTTGAAACTTGAAAAATCCTACATCTTTTTGGTCACAGAATGTATGAGATCCCCTGCAAGATTCACAAGCGAAAACGCAGAAATGCTATAAACCGTAGTTGTGTATGTTCTTAGCAGGACACAATAAAGAACAGCTGTGCGAGGTTGGGAATCTAAACAACATTAGAGATTTCCTGTGCACAAATGTACGAGTGTGTGTTCAAACTCCGCTACGCTGCCCACTACTGAAATATTATGAGGGTTCCTACATATTTCTCAAGAAGCTATGACATTGGGCATAAATCAACCCTCTTTAGCTGCTGCTATGTTGATGGTGCCACGACTTGGACAATGAAATGATGGGTAGTATTAAGGGAATAGAGGATGCCCCTCAGCACCGTCCGGGGAAGGCTGATGTAAAGGCGTCCCGTGAAATAAGCAAAGTTGCGTTCGGTACCATTAACTGAGCTGTCAAGGGCACGGAACTGGGAACACAGCAACACTGACCTTTCACACCCCTGGAGCAGTTCAATCTCAGCAAAGCCGCCATGATGGGACAGCTTCGCAGTGAAGGTTACTTCACGGTGTGCGGCTATTTCCTGTCCGAGAAAAGGACCTTAGAGAGACCCCGCCTACTCGTCTTCACGTGACTTGGTGCACGTTGCGTCCCCCAACATGCACTTAGTGTCCCACGTCATCGTGATTTTCACCAGCGGGATGAACTGCTGCTGGAGTGGGAAAGGCTTCGGCTGCTGCTAGGCTGCAAGAGCAAACGGCATCTTCGTGGTGTTGGATGTCTGAGTTTAAAATGGGCTTTTTCTTCCTGATACCTGTAAGACAGCAGACGAAGATATGGGAGCGGAAAATTATATTTACTTCAAAAATCATTTTCATCTATTCAACGTGAAAGCTATGGCGAGCTTAGAAAATAAACATTGCAGGCACAATGGCTGGTGGTGTTTAACTGATCAAAAGGGCTAATAAAATATAATTTAGAGTACTGATTAAAAGGGGAATTGAATGTTTTTTACAGTGTGTTGGGAGGGCTAGGATGGGTGGTTTTAGAGGGGGTCGCTGGGGCTATCTGTGTGCGGTTCACAGGCACATGGGCATCTTGGTGTGGATCTGCAAGGGGGATGGGGCATTATGGTATGGGTCTAGAGTGGGGTCATCTTGGTGGGGTCTGAATGGAGGGGTGGGGGACATTGGTGTGGGTCTGGAGGGGCTTATAGGGGCGCGATGGTGTGGGTCTGGAGGAAGGGTCTGTGTCCTTAGGTATAAAAGAGAGCGGCTGGGTGGAAGAGCTTTTTCTGTGGCTGGGCCCAAGCTATGGAACTCAAAAATGATGATAAAGAAATAATGATGATTTTGTATCATTCAGGAAGGGACTTAAAACCTTTTTCATGGTCGCTTTTTTTTCATTCTCTCGGTGTAAGCGCCATGATGCCTTTGGCGAAAGTGTGCTCTAGAAGAAACAAATTGATTCATTGAAAGGATGGGTCATCTAGGTGTGAGTCTGGGGGTCAGGATGGGAGCATCTTGGGGTATGCAATGGATGGAAGGGGCACATTGGTGTCGGTCTGAACAGGTATGGGGCATCCATAGCTCTCAACTCACACGCTTTTGGCGGGTGTCACCCGCCTTGTAAAGGGCTGACTCACCCGCCAAGCCTCCTGCACGCCCATTCATTCCAATGGGTGCCTCACCCGCAACAAAAACAAAATCCAGTGATTTCACCCGCCTTTGCAACACAAATGGTTGAGAGCTATGGGGATCTGTTGCTCTGGAGGGTGGCATGGGTCATCTAGGTGTAGGTTGGAGGGTGGGATGGGGCATCTTGGTGTGGGTGGGATGGGATCATGTGTGCATCTAGAGGGTGGGATGGGGCATCTGCATGGGTCTGGTGAGTGGGATGGGGCATCTGCATGTGGGTCTGGAGGGTGGGATGGGAAAATCTTGGGGTCTGGAATGGAGGGATGGGGCATCTTGGTGTGGGTCTGTAGGGAGGGGATAGGGGCACATTGGTGTGGGTTTGGAGGGAGGGATGGGGCACATTGGTCTGGAGGGAGGGATAGGGCATTTTGGTGTGGGTCTGGGAGGGATGGGGCACATTTGACTTGGTCTGAAAGGTGGGATAGGGCATCTTGGTGTGTGGATATTATGGTTATTTTTCAACAACTTTATCATCACTAACAGTTGTTTCACATTTCAATGCATACATGTATTTCTGGTACAATACAGCCACTTTTCCAACGTAGTATATGAAATGAAATCAATGCTCCCCCAGGACACATCCACTGCACATTGTTTCAGGTAGACATTTCAGAGAGATACAGATGAAAGTCTTGCCATATATCCCTGTGGCGATTTAGCACACTCGAAAGTTCCACATAGAGTTCCTCAGTATTATTCACCCACACCATATCGTCTAACCACTCTGGGTTAGGCTAGGTGGGCGTTTCCAAGTCCAGCACATCAAGATGGTCCTTTTTGCCATCAACAGACCCAAGTTCAATAGTCTATACTGGGATGTGGCCAGCCTCCCCATAAATTCCAACCTACAATCAACCACTGAGCGGTCCAGCTGTCACCTCCGTATATTAATTGCTTGGCAGACATTGCCCCAGTACCCCACCAGATAAGGGCAGCTCCACAACATATGGAGTAAGTCTGCATCGGGTTCCCTACATCTGGGGCATTTCCAGTCCTCATCAGGTCTGAATTTCATGAGCCTCGCAGGTGTATAATATAGCCTATTCAGCACTTTAAAGTGTATCAGCCAGTATCATGCATTAATTGATACAGTTTTGTGAGCCTCCAACTTTTCACCCATTGCGTGTCTGACAACTCCTCTGCCCCAAGATCTGCTTCCCACCTTGTCCTAACATTTGTTTCTTGTATTGTGCCCAGTGCTTGCACCAGTTTATATAGAGCTGATAGCGAGCTTTTCTCCCTCCCTGCATGCATCTGTATATATGCCAGGTCAGGATGTGCAAGCGGTTTATTTGGAAACGACGGCCACCTCGCTGCTATTGCCGCTCTGAGGCGATGATAACAAAACGTTTGTAGCTTTGTGCCCCCAACATGTGATTTCAGCACATCCCACATCACGAATACACCAGATATAAATAAGTCGCCCAATGTCTTGATGCCAGTGTTTCCCCAACTCCTTTCCGCACCTTTGTCTTTGGTAGTTGCTACCGCTGACATCCCCCATAAGGGCACATTTTTATCATATGGCGCCGTCTCGCTCATCCGACTGTTCAGTTTATCCCATGCCTCACATGTCGCCCCCCCTACTGGTTCCAAGAAGTGCGTGCAAGAGTGTTAATTTCCGACCCAAAGTTAAATCATGGGGCTATGGCCCGCACATAGCCTTTCAAGACCTGCATGCGGGATGGTAAGGCCACCAGATAACCAGTAGACAGTATAGTGTACTTGTGCAGTTAGAGTATAGTTCAAAATCTGGAGCGGCCGATTCCCCCTTCTCAGACGGTTTTGCCAAATGTCACCCCTTCATCCTGACCTGTACATTCCAAAGAAGTGTGGAGCAAAGCCCTGTCAACTCGGAAAAGAAACCCCTCCCTGGCCACATATGTATATTATGGAAAGAAATAAAGGAGTTTGGGCAAGATCGTCATCTTAATCAATGATAGGTGGCCCATGAGTGACAATGGTAGTTGTTTCGATCTATCAAGCTTAGTCCTCGGCTTTCCAATACATGCTCCAAGGTTCAGATCAAATGTCAGTGAGCGTGTGCGCGCTACCCTTATCTTGAGGTACTTGAAGTCTTTGGCAGCCCATTGTAATCCCAGTGTGTTTATAAGCCTTTGTGTAGCCTTGATTAAGTCGACTATTTCTAATTTGTTGTCGTTGAGCTGAAGGCCAGAATACCTACCAAAATCAATCACTGTCTCGAGTAGTCGTCACAGATGCATCACCGGGTCTCACACAGAAAGCAAAATATCATTTGCATATAGGGAAACTATCTCAGTTTTCCCCCCAGTTGAATCCCAGCCCTCCGGAATCTGCCACAAATTATATCGGCTAATGGTTCAATTATTAATACAAACAATAGGGGGCATCCCTGCCTCATAGCCCCTCCCATACTCAATATAGGGGCTAGCATGCCATTAGCATACACTTCTGCATATGGTTGCGAGTACAGAAGCGCCACCCACAAGATAAAACTGGGTTCAAACCCGTAATTAGTCATGACCCTAAACAGGAACAGCGTGCAAACCGTGTCAAAGTCCTTCTGTATGTCTAAGGATACTGCCACTGTGCTGCTATCTTGTGGGACCTGCAACAGTATGTTATAGAGACAACAGGTGTTGAATGCCGGGGGCCACCCAGGTGTAAATCCTGCTTGGTCCTCATGGACCATGTATGGCATCAAGGGAGTTAGTCTGGTCGGCAGCACTTTTGCAAAGATTTTTGGATCTATATTTATTAGTGACAAGGGCCTATATGATCCGCATTCGGTAGCCGGTTAATCTGGTTTAAGGACAAGAATAATTATGGCCTTGCGTACTGTATCAGGCAATATGCCTACCAAAACTAAACTCCTTATAAAATTCGGCGCCAAAGCCATCTGACCCAGGAGACTTACCGTTAGGGAGTCCCTTAATAGCATCATATCGACGCTAATAGGTATTTCTAGGGCAGTTCTGACTTCGTCAAACAGCAGGGGTGGCAGGATCCCCTTCAGATGCTCGTCAATTTCAGGGACGGTGGCCGCGCCCTTTGGAGCATAGCGAGCTGAGTAACATTTCTTTTAAAACTCATTAATGTCCATGTGTGCTGTGGACCCATCCTGCCTAGTGATGCATGGGATGTGTGGCCCCCGCCTCTAAGCCAATCATATGGGCCAACACTCAACCCGGCCTGTCTACTTCCCCATAACATCTGGCTGCCGTTGGTTTATCAAAGTACCTCAGCTCTCTACTCACTGCCTCCCTGAAAGCATCTAGTTCCTTCTTTATGTCCCTTCGTATTTCCTGCGAGAAGTCTTGTGCATATCTTTGTTGTAAAGCATGCAAAGTGGATTTGTAGATTGTATACTTTTCAGGACCCCACATTCGGTTGAGATAGCTATCCTCCTCGTGTCTTAAATGCTTGCCATACAGTTGCGGGTGAGGGCACAGAGCCCACGTTTGTGTCAAAATATATTGCCACATACTCTTGCAAATGTACCCTATAGGCAAGATCTTGCATCGCAGCTGGGTTGAACCACCAGTTTGGCCAGGCTCAGTTGCCCTCCAACAACTGCAAGTTCAACAAAATGGGGGAGTGATCTGAGTATGTGCGTGGAAGGATAGAGCATCCCACAACCCCAGTGAGCAGCGTAGCAGCGAGCAGCAATACATCTATATGCGAATGCATATCGTGCACCAAAGAGTAATATATGTACTGCCTGCGGGTACCATTCAATGCGCTCCATACATTACATAGCCCTAGATCTTCCATGTGCAGCAGTATGGTGTGAGCAGTGTTCGAGAGGGCCCTGGATGACGGTGATGTGCGTTCTAACTCCAGGCTAAGTGTAGTATTAAAAATCCCCCTCACAGATTATTGAGGCCAGTGGGCATTGTGCACACAGTTGCAAGAGGTCAGCGTAGAAATCTGGGTTGTCTATGTTAGGGCCATACACATTGGGCAACAATCCCTCCTGTCCACTCAATATACAATGCACCATTCTCATCCAGTTTAGAATTCATGCATACAAGTGGGCTGGAGCGGTGTATCAGTATCATATCCCCCCTGGCTTGAGACAAATAATTTGTGTAAAATCTAGCTCCTCACAACGGGACCAGTCGCTCCGCCTGCGCACCTAACATGTGAGTCTCATGTAAAAAGAGAACATTCGTCTTCAGCCTGTTGGCATAAGCTATTACCTTACGTGCCTTCACTGGGCACCCCAACCCTCTGACATTCCAACTAAGCAAATTAATTACTTGACCTGCCCCTTCCGCTTTTGCCATCTGACCTCCCTTGTTTCGTTATGAGCTGTGGACGAGGGAAACCATCCATCCATGTCCAACCAACCTTTCACCAAGTGCATTTTACAACCCCGCCCCAACCTCTAAACCACAACTCCCTGCATGCCTTGATTATCATTTTGCACGTTCTGAAAACCCCCTTGGTTATTTTGGAAGCCTCCCTAATTATTCTGAAAGCTTACCATTCCACTGAAACCTGTTCCTCTGCCTCTTGGCACAAATCTGTTTCCTCTTTGGTCTGGCTGTCACTGATTATTCGTCTGTGACATACCGGCTGTTTGCTGCGTTCACAGCCCTTCTCCACTTGTCAACATCGCCCCTTCTATAGCATATTTCAACAGCTTCTTCTGAACTAGTTTAGCTTGCTCAAGCTTCCTAGCATTTTCCCTTTTCCGATTTTTCTCTTGCAACAATCGGCAATGGTGCACAATGTTCAGCTGTATTTCTGGCCATGGCTTTGCTTCCATACCCACCAGTCTTCTTAAGCTGTCTTTGTACCTGTTCTGGCAATCCCTGACATAGAATATGATAGAATGCCGGTATTGATTTTCCCCACGGTTCTCGAGTTTCCAAAGACCACTGCTCTTGAAAATTTTTAATGTAAGCAAGCGGCTCTTCGCCTTCTTGCATCTTACGTGCCATAATTGCACCCATATCCGACGTATCAGGATATTGCACTCTAAGCGCTTTCCAGACTTCCGCTCCACAATTATTAAATGGCGCGCCATCATGCGCTGTGTTCTGTGCTGTGACACTTGAGTATCCTGCTCTCGACCAAATGTCGTCAGCCCTTTCCTCAAGGGTAGCTGTTAGAAGACCACAAATGTCCCCTATGGCTAGAATATTCCCTCCAGTCATCTTCTCTAGCTCACAAATCAATTTTCCAGCACCTGGCGTTAAGCTGGGCAATTTACATCTTAAATGATCTTTATCCATCTGGGGCCAGGGAATATACTGCGGTCTGACCCCTCCTTTCTCTAACAAAGGGAATTGCAAAATCCCAAAATCTCTCCTCCACTGCCAAGTTCTCCCCTGACGCCACTGCATGGATCACTTCCTTCCTACAAGACAGAACCATGCAAGTATTCTCTGACCTAGCCTCCGCCTCACCCTCCTTCATACTCTGTGGTGTGCCCCAAGGCTCCTGCCTCTCTCCCACCCTGTACAACATCTTCACACGGCCCCTCTTCCTCATCCTCGACGCTATTCGAACCATACACTAACTATGCTGACGATACCCAGATCCTCCTTACCCTCACTGGCAACTACGACACTGACTCCTTGACCCTTAACAACCTCTACAACACCATTCAAGCCTGGATGGCAGACAATGGACTATGCCTCAATTCCGATAAGACTGAACTCCTCCTGATAGGTTCCACCGACACACTAAGAAATCTAGACTCCCAATTCAGTCACTTCACCATCGACACCATCAAAATACCTGTCTCAGACTCAGTCAAAACCCTTGGAGTCTATTTGGATTCCAACCTATCCATGGAGAGACAAGTCAATGCAATAGCCTCCTCAGCTGCATATCATGCTAAACTAATCAACGCAGTCAGGCCCTTTCTCTCCAAAGAGAACTGCACAAACATAGCCAGAGCCATCACTGGCTCCAGGCTAGAGTACTGCAACGTACTCTTTCTAGGAACCTCCAACAAAAATCTGGAAAGGCTACAAGTCATACAGAACAGTGCTCTCCGTGCAGCCCAAGGCATTGCTAAAAGAGAACACATCTCGGAGGCTAGAAAACTAGCCCACTGGCTCCCAATTAAGGAAAGAATCGTCTTCAAAGCTCTTACACTGACCCACAAGTGCATTCACCTCACTGCTCCCGTTTACCTCTCGGAAAGGATCCACCCTGTCTCCTCCACAAGGCCAACCAGATCACCCTATACCAACATGCTCTATGTGCCGCTAGTAAAAAGAGCCAGAGCGGGTGGTTCCAGCTTCCCATATCTTGCACCCACACACTGGAATGCCCTACCTCCCACTATCCGAGGTGAGGCCTCCCTCATCGCCTTCCGTAAAGCTATGAAAACCATCCTCTTCACATAAGGCCCCTCGCATCAGCATGAATACTATACATTTTGACCCACTGCATAAACTGGAATGTAATGACCAATCGCAGAAGCTGTAAGTATTGTATTATGTCTGTAATACTTATAATGTACCAACAACTGCTACCATTCCTGTACCTCTGTAACTAAGCTCTCACAAGTAACAGCGCCTCAATGCCCGTAGGCTGCTTGCGCGCTATATAAATTTAAATAAATAAATAAATAAAATTGCGCTCAGTTTCTGTGTTTGCTTTTCTAATCCTTGGGTCTGGGGAAAATAAATCCTTGTTGGATTAAAAAAAAGCATCATTTACTATGGTACTAACTACTTCCTTGTTTCCTTTGAGTGTTTCCTTCATCTTTCTGATTAATGTTATGTTTGTTGCCTTCCTGCCAATTTTTGCCAACAGTTAGATACCTGTAGGCGTATTCTACCTGTGCATTTGTTCCCAACGATCTGTGATATTCATTTATTTGTGTCATTCTTACATCCTCTTGGGTAGTTAGATACCTGTTGGCGTATTCTAACTGTTTGTAGTCTTTCACATAATTTCTTTAAAAATCTTGAAGTACACATTATTTCGTAAATTCTGGCTTTGAGAACATTAAATAAGCATTTGTAAGATTAGCTGGCAATCTCTGCTTTAGAGTAATGGTGCTATCATTACATTAGAACCATCCACAATTCTTTTTAATGTATGCAGTGTAGTGACCTGCATTGGTTGTAGCTCCTGCATGGTAGATTATACCTACTGTTATAAAGGTTCTCTTTCCAAGTGACACTTGACCGTGTGTGAATCCAGTCAGTTTGCAGTTGTTTTTGGTGCCATCTGCATTATAACGTAGAAGCATAAGTATTATGTAGGCACTATATGATTGTATCAGTAAGGTGGAGCGATTGTCTGAATTGCAAATAGTACATAATCTGCCGTGGTTTGCATTTTGTACAAGTTGATGAAATGGAATGCTCTCACAATTTGGTATGGAAACATACACAAATCGCTCATTTGGGATTTCTTCCTGTATCACTTTGCTATAGAGAGTGCATGTATGTTTCCACAGCTATGAAATCTGGAAGATTTAATTTACAGGTATGCTTTTGTTTTCCAATACTAATAGTATGTACATTCCAGCACAGTCGTCCAATTGTTGCCTTACTCCATGAACACTGTATGTGTTGTCAGGATTGCTTGTTGCATTTCTATGCAGCACTAACATTTGCAAACACAATTGGTCTGTACTGTGCAGGTAAATATTGTTAACAATTGGTGGAAATTGAAATAGAATATTCATTGCTACATATGCATAGCAATTTACCCCACTTTCATTTGCAAATTTGAATGGTCCAGCAAGTTCTGTATCTGAGTGCATTTATTGGAATTTCTGTTGCTTCTTTGCCGACGTCCCTGGTTTACATTCCCTAATAGGTTCTTCTATGTTTGCGGTAATTGATGAAACTTTGGCTTCTTTTCTTTTCTTTCCAGAATTTGCTGTTGGATTCTTTTGCATTTCTGTTTCATTTCGTTTTCTTTTACCACGTTTTACTTTATCTGGAACAGGGTTTTGTTTTAGATGAGGCATGTACAGTGAACGCAACCTATTGTATTCTAGAATGCAAGGAATATCAGCTTTGACTTTGCTTGCATCAAAGTTCATTAGCAATAGACCGTCAAGTGTACGTAAGCGTGATAATGCTACGTAGCTCATGCCTTCCTTAAAGACTGTGTTTCCTATATCTATCAATGCTTTGTCTAGGGTAAGACCTTGGGATTTATGAATGGTAACTGCATATGCAAGAGTTAGAGAAAATTACTCTCTACGTACATACATGTCTTTGAAGAGAAGGAATGGAGCAATTGAGCGCCCTATCCTTTTCACTTCTGAAACTTTATCAAAGCGAATATTGACAAACTGAATGTTGCTATCACGTGGGTATGATTGAAAGCCAACAACTGTGCCCAGTGCTCCATTAATTAGCCCTTGCTCTACGTCAAGGTTACGTTTTAAGCATTACACTACAATTTAAGGATAATTTCAATATTTTTTCCAACCCAGCTGTGTTGGAGATTGAATTTTCTAAACTATTTAGTCTTTTTGTGGCTTGCTCACACATGGGTACTGTCATACCATGTACGTCTAGTTTGTCTGTGGTGCTAATTTCCAGTATTGGTTGCATTACTTTATTTAACATTGTTTCATTGAATTTGAAACAGCTTGCAAGAGTTGGCATTAAGGCCATACTATTGACATTTTTGTGCGCTAGTTGTTCCATAACATCAGTTGTACATGCATTGTCGCCATAAAGTGCATGTATGTGCCGGTTTTTCAATACAACTTGTGCTTCTTGCGATAATACACCAACTCTAATACTTTTTAAGATGTTGGCATAAGTGAGATCTGCAGATTGACGCATGTTCTCAGTTAATTCTCTATATTGGAAATGTTGCCAAAGGTTAACATTACCTATGCTACCAACTGTTTTCCGGCAGAGTTTGTGGCCTAGGGTTTTAAAAATCGGTTCACCTTTCACTGGTGTCAATTGTAGAAGATCTCTGAAAATGATAATGTGTTTCCCTGAAAAGAGTTCTTCGTTGTTACTTTTAAGTACTTCTTGCAATCTGAGATGAATCAAAGCCAACATTAGGTTGGAGACCATGCTCACTTCATCTATTAGTAGCATTTTCATTTGTTTCAATACTCTGCGTAATTCCATTGCAGCTTCTGCAGAAAGTTTGTAGTAGTCTAATTTATTTTGATGCTCTACTGGAAGCAGTAGTAATCGGTGTAAAGTGACACCGCCTATGTTGTAGGCAGCAAAACCTGTGGGGGCCGTTACAACAGCTGACAATTTGTTGTTTGTCAATTGTTGAAGGAACTTGCTGATGATTTTGATTAAGAATGTTTTCCCTGATCCAGCTTCACCCCTGACGTACAGCAGTATAGGTTTTTAATTTTGGCAGTTACATTCTTTATTTTCGTGTTGTACACCATGTACAATTTGTTTTGTTACGTCTTCAAAAATGGTGCACTGATCGTTGTTAAGTTTTGCTTGTTGTACAGTTAACTCTTCTGTGTCTTCTTGATACTGATACATGGTGTTTTCTACTTCTGCCATAGCTACCTCAGCCTCATTTGCTATTAGTGGTTGTCCTAGTGGTTCTTGACTTCCTGTTACAGAAGGTTGACTACTGTCAGAAGAGTCCTTATCTAGTTGGGCCTGAAGTTCTTCTTCCTGTTGCTGCTCATTGTGTAACATTGTTTTGTACTGCGTAAAGTTCACATCGGTGATAGCGCTTTCATTTGCTTTGAAAGCATCTTCATAGCAGTCATAGTTATCTAGTATGTCTTTCTCTTTTCTCCATGGTTTGAAAAGTTGTAACAGAGACACGTAATATAGTTCTTTCTGTTGAGGAGGTTTTAATGACAATTTTACATGATTAATTAAGCTTTGTTTGGTAAGTTTTACTAAGCTCCCTTCACAATCGGTCACTCTATATCTACGTTTGATTTCATCGGGTTTTACATTATTTTTATATGCAAAGTTTTTAGCTATGTGGTATAGACACATGCTTTCCATTTCTACTCCTGTTCGGATAGTATGTGTCCAGTAAATTGTTTTTTAGATTGTCTTGGCTGTTGGGATCATTTATGGCAATTGTTTCTATGTCCTCAAATCATTTTAGCACTCTTTTTCTAGATTTTGCAGGACCAAGACTGAGCCATACTATGTTGTCTGATTTTCCATACAAAGCAGTACCGGTTAAACGATCTGCTGCTTCATAGGTGCCACATTCTCTATGAGAGAGCATTTTTATGCCTAGGCTGTACAATTTATGTGATAATGTTTTGTATGATACTAGGTCATCCCAGAGGTCTTGAAGCTCTGTTTTTTCTGCTTTTAAGTAGGCTGTAACATGTTGTGCAACAGCAGTTGAATTGTCTGCAATGTACTGCACATCTATGTTTGCATTCCATAAGAGGGCAATGATTGCATTGTAATTATCGATATATTTTGATTCTTCCTTTCTTTTTATGTAATACGTGTTGTAACAGCCAGACTGCATCAGAGGCCATGGGACGCCATGCGAACACCAAATACCCGGAAACAACAGAGGGGCCCGCGGGAAGCAGTGAGGCGGACACTGGAAAAACAAAACTCGAACCTGAAGGTACAAGCCGAAAGGAGGAGGAGGAAGACACTGAAGGAAGCAGTCAATTGTGGTCAGAGGCAGACCTGGGTGCCATCCGCGAATTGTGTTGTCTGAATACAGATAGCGGAAAACCTTACGCACGGCCGGTAGTGGGGTTGAGAAATGGCGAGAAACCTACGGGTAAGGAACGCGATAACCATGACACAGGCGATAAGACGGAACAAGGGTCTGCTGGAGTGTGCCGCGTGTTCCGCAGTACGAACGACCAACGGGGAGAGGTTGTTGGGCCAAAACGGCACAAACGGGGAACGGAATGAAGAGAAGCAAAAGAACCGTATAACCTCACACTCGTAAAACAGAGACACGAGAACAAAAAGAAGGATATTAGAAAGTCTTTAACCTTACCAAAGCCTGGGTCTTCTGACTATAAAAATCCCAATCTTCACCTCGGGGCACATGGCGGAGAGACATCATGGCGACTGGGAGCACGGAAGGAAGGGGGCGGGGCTTGGGAGGGTTTTTATATCCTCGGACAGAAGGAGAGTCCCGATTGGGTCAAGAGTGGCCAGCCCCTACATAAAGCAAAGAGAGACAAAGGACTGATGGGGTGTTCTCTTTCTCATTGCATAATTGATTTTGAAGCAAGGAGTCAACAAGTCAATACCAGTAGGCTTACGAAGACTAAATGGAAATTTCAGCCCTACACTCACAGAAACCCGATCAGAGTTATCTCGGCTGGAAAGAGAACTGATACTTGAATGAATATTTTTTCCTTTTCATTTTCTTAAATTAGTCAATAAAGACTGATTTTTGTTAAACTTATCTACCTGGTCTGAGTGGTCTGTCACAATTTGGTGGCAGCGGTGGGATCGTAAACACCATGGAGGCTCTCATCAAGGCTCTCACGGACGGACAGCAACAACTTCAGCAATCGTTACAGGTGCAGACCCACCAGGCTCAGGCAAACAGACAAGCTTTACAGCAAGCGCTACAAATCCAAGCGGCTAATCAAGATGTCATTAAACAGATCGCCGAAACGATGACAGCCACCAGAGGAGCTTTCATAGCCCCTACCAACGTGTTACAGAAATTCCAGCCAGGAGAAGACCCGGGGTACTTCTTTACCAATTTTGAAAGAGTAGCCAGAAATTCCCAGTGGCCAGTGGAAAAATGGGGTCACTTCATTGCTCCCCTCTTGACTGGATCCATGCAAGGAGCCTACCAGGCTGCTAACCCTGCAGGCGATGCCACATATTCAGAGATTAAGAAAACCATACTGGAAAGGATGGGGGTAGACGAGGAAGCCTACACGGCTAGGCTAAGAGAGACCCGTCTGCGCAACTGAGAGACCCCCAGGCAATTGTATTATAGAATACACGACTTAAGTGATAAATGGCTAAAACCAACGGCTAGCACTGCTCAAGAAATCATGGACAAAGTTAAGCTAGAACAGTTTGTGGATGCTTTACCCACTGCTATGCAACGGTGGGTACGTCAACACCACCGGCCCACTTTATCAGAGGCCATTGACATTGCTATGGCTTTCCAAAAGGCCGGCCCCACCAGGTTGGCTCCATTGGATGTACATAGACCAGCACCTCGAGGAACTCCAGTCCCGGAAGTCAAGAACAGCCGCCCGGAAAACCATATGACAGCCTGGTCCTCCCCGAACAAGCAACCTCAGTGCTTTGACTGTGGTGAATGGGGACATATAGCCCGGTTCTGCCCGAGAAGACCTAAGCCAGAGCCGATGGAAATTGGATGTGCTCAGGCCAGAGAATTCCGGAGAAGAAGGGAGCCTTATCTAGTGGAAGCCCGAGTGGATGGCATTCCAAGACAAGGACATCTGGATACCGGAAGTGAACAAACAGCCATAAGGCCGGAAGTAAGTGGGGTAAAAGGGGTGGGAAGACAACCAATTCAAATAAGATGTGTACATGGGGACACTAAAGAGTATCCTTCTAAGGAAGTAGACCTAGAAGTTAATGGGATACATTCCAGAATGAGAGTCGCCATAATGCCTCACTTGCCAGCCCTGGTGTTATAGGGTACTGACTTACCAACCTTTGGACAGTGTGTAAACGAAGCAGAATGGTTAAAGTCAGCACCACATATTCAGAGCGAGATTGAACCAGGCGTTCCCAACCATATAAAGAAAACCCGGAAAGAGGTTAGAGAAGTTAAACGACAATGGGAAGAAGGGAACAAATGCATTGGAATGATAGACTGGTTACCAGAGGACAGAATAAAGTCATTTCGAAGTGAATTGTTAACAGATCCTACTCTGAAGAACGCAAGAGAACAAGCCGTACCTGTCCAGGATATTGGAACAGGATACCCCTGGTTCAAAACAAAAAAAGGCTTGATATATCGCGTAACTAACAATTCAAGTAGAGGGGAATTGGAACAATTACTGGTGCCTAAAAGTTTTAGGTCAATTGTGTTAAGTTTAGCTCACGATGACGTGGTAGGCGGACATCTGGGAAGGGAAAAGACTCAAGAGAAATTGTTAAAAAGGTTCTTTTGGCCAGGGGTGTACACTGAAGTGACTAAATACTGTGAAGAGTGCCCGATTTGTCAAAAGACCAGTCCTCACAAACCACACAGAGCCCCTCTACAGCCAATACCTCTGATAAAAGAACCATTTACAAGAATAGGAATGGACCTGATTGGCCCCTTGGAACCCAACAGTCATGGACACAAATTCATATTAGTCATAGTGGACTATGCAACCAGATACCCGGAAGCGTTCCCAATGAGGGGTATTAGTGCTCAACAAGTATGCCAACAGTTGGTTCCATTCTTTTCGCGAGTCGGACTGCCTAATGAAATAGTAACTGATCAAGGACGCAACTTTGTATCGGGAGTTATGGAAAAAGTATGCAAACAACTAGGTATCAAGCAGCTACATACTTCTGTATATCACCCTCAAACGGATGGACTAGTTGAGAGGTACAACAAAACTATTAAGACCATGCTCAAAAGAGTAACAGCACCATCAGGAAAAGATTGGGACAGAGTGTTGCCTTGGGTCTTGATGATTCTTAGAGATACTCCCCAGTCATCTACGGGGTTCTCACCGTTAGAACTATTGTTCGGACATAAGCCAAAAACAATCCTGGACATAGCCAAGAAAGATTGGGAAGAACAAGAGGAAGAAAAACCTCTCACAGACTATGTAATAGAAATGAAGGAACACCTGACTAAACTTAGAGAGCTGGCCAAAGAAAACCTGGGAAGAGCTCAAGTGTCACAAGCTACCTATTACAACCAGAACGCCAGGATGAGGTCCTTTCAAGTGGGGGATAAGGTATTGGTATTGTTACCTAACTCATCCAATAAAATGCTGGCACAGTGGAGAGGACCATATAAAATTACAGCCGTTTTAAGCCCCGTGAATTACCTGGTTGAACAACCCGATAGGAGGGGAAAACACCAGAACTATCATATCAAAACTCCTAAAAAGTTGGAAGGAACCTGGAAGAGAAACCCTAAGGGTCAACCGACTAGAGGTGACGAATACGGAAAAGGCTTTCCAGGCGGTGAACTGGGGGGCACAACCTGAGCACGAGAAAAAAAAAAGGAACTGGAAAGACATTTACAATCCTTGGAACAAGTGTTTTCTTTCTAACCGGGAAAGACGTCCCTTGTAGAACATGAGATTCACACTGACCCCTCCCAAACAGTCAGAATCCGCCCTTACAGACTGCCTGGATCAAAAAGAGCAGCAGTACAAGCTGAGGTAGAATAAATGTTACGTCTGGGAGTAATAGAACCATCCACCAGCCACTGGTCTTCTCCAATTGTGCTAGTTCCCAAACCCGATGGATCCATCAGGTTCTGTATGGATTACAGGAAACTAAACACCATATCAACCTTTCAAGCGTATCCCATGCCCAGGATCGATGAGTTAATAGAGCAACTGAGTACAGCCAGTTACATCAGTATGATTGACCTGACCAAAGGATATTGGCAGATTCCCCTACGGAAAGAAGACAAGTTGAAGACGGCATTCTCTACTCCATCTGGGCTCTATCAGTTCACCATATTACCCTTTGGTTTACACGGAGCACCAGCGGCTTTTCAGGCCTTAATGAATAAAGTCTTGGCCCCACACACAGCTTACAGTTCAGCATATCTGGATGATATTATTGTGTTTAGCAAAACATGGAAGGACCATCTTGAACATTTGGTGAAGGTAATAAGCTCCCTAGGAAGGGCAGGACTACACATCAATCCTAAAAAAACCATCCCCGGGGCCAGAGAAACAAAGTACTTAGGTTACCTGGTGGGAGGAGGGGTTATTAAACCCCAAGTGGACAAAGTCGAGGCTATTACAAAGCTGCCCATGCCTAGTAACCGGAAACAAATAAGAGCGTTTCTGGGATTCGTAGGCTATTATAAAAGGTTCATACCTATGTTCTCAACCATTGCCGGTCCATTGACGGATGCCCTTAACTCCAGCTATAAGGGAAACGTGTTACAAGACGACTCAGCCAAAGATGCATTTCAGTCTCTTAAAACTATCCTTTCAACCAGACCAGTCTTGAAATGTCCAGACTTCGGAAAACCGTTTTTTGTGCAGACTAATGCTTCCGGAACAGGATTGGGGGCTGTGTTGTCACAGGGAACAGAAGAGGACTTAATACCTGTATCTTTTATCAGCAGGAAACTTCTACCTCATGAGCAAACGTACTCTACATTAGAAAAAGAGTGTTTGGCCGTCAAATGGGCCATTGAAACCTTACGATATTACCTGTTTGGAAGAACTTTTACAGTTTTCACAGACCATGCTCCCCTACAGTGGTTGGCCATGAACAAGTATTCCAACCAAAGAGTTCTTAGGTGGTTTCTCACGCTGCAGGCATTCTCCTTCAAAACGGTACATAAACCGGCGTCATTTAAGGTGGTTCCTGACTATCTGTCCCAGAGCATGGATGGGCCGAGCTGCTCGATTCCTGGGATGGTGCGTGTAACAGCCAGACTGCATCAGAGGCCATGGGGCGCCATGCGAACACCAAATACCCGGAAACAACGGAGGGGCCCGCGGGAAGCAGTGAGGCGGACACTGGAAAAAAAAAACTCGAACCTGAAGGTACAAGCCGAAAGGAGGAGGAGGAAGACACTGAAGGAAGCAGTCAATTGTGGTCAGAGGCAGACCTGGGTGCCATCTGCGAATTGTGTTTTCTGAATACGGATAGCAGAAAACCTTACGCACGGCCGTTAGCGGGGTTGAGAAATGGCGAGAAACCTATGGGTAAGGAACGCGGTAACCACGACACAGGCGATAAGACGGAACAAGGGTCTGCCGGAGTGTGTCGCGTGTCCCGCAGTACGAACGACCAACGGGGAGAGGTTGTTTGGCCAAAATGGCACAAAGGGGGAACGGAACGAAGAGAAGCAAAAGAACCGTATAACCTCACACTCGTAAAACAGAGACACGAGAACAAAAAGAAGGATATTAGAAAGTCTTTATCCTTACCAAAGCCAGGGTCTTCTGACTATAAAAATCCCAATCTTCACCTCGGGGCACATGGCGGAGAGACATCATGGCGACTGGGAGCACGGAAGGAAGGGGGCGGGGCTTGGGAGGGTTTTTATATCCTCAGACAGAAGGAGAGTCCCGATTGGGTCAAGAGTGGCCAGCTCCTATATAAAGCAAAGAGAGACAAAGGACTGATGGGGAGTTCTCATTCTCATTGCAGAATCGATTTGGAAGCGAGGAGTCAACAAGTCCATACCAGTGGTCTTACGAAGACTAAACGGAGATTTCAGCCCTACACTCACGGAAACCCGATCAGAGTTATCTCGGCTTGAAAGAGAACTGATACTTGAATGAATATTTTTTCCTTTTCATTTTCTTAAATTAGTCAATAAAGACTTAAATTTAAACTTATCTACCTGGTCTGAGTGGTCTGTCACAGTGTTCTTAGGTGATTTACCTTTAACACTATGTCGAACTGAAGACATGAAGTTGTTTACTTCACCTGTTTCTGTAACTGGTCTAGGGAAACCAAAGCAGCATTTGGTGTGGTATTTACCTTTGTTTTTGTATTTACGGTGACAATATTTGCCACATTTGTGTCTTTGAAATTGTAAAATCTGCCCATGCAGCTCACTATGTGTCTGTTGAGAAGGGATTTCACAAGTGACATATTTTTGGATAAACTGCAAAACAGCGCTGTCACTGTCGTGACCAAATTTCGGTGCACCTTTGATCCATAACAGCATGTGAATATGTGGTGCTCCTCTCGCTTGATATTCTTTTCTCCAAAAGAAGTGTTGCACTTCTCCAAGGGGATAAACAGTTTTATTGCAAATAAAGTGTAGCATGACAATGAAACGATGATGGAAATATCTTGACACATTAACTGGATATAGAGAGCAAAGTTCTCCAGGTGTTAATATATCTATGTTGTTTTTGTTGCTGTTTGCTATGCGTAGGAACTCATGTAAATCTTCCCATGCATATTCGGCACAACTTAGCGTAACAAACCAAGTCGGTGGTCCAAGGTTTCTGATCATACAACGCACGTCACCGTGCCGTCGGAACCAGTATTCCTTTGTACCACGCATGTTTGCAAACAAATTTGTTATACTTGATTGTAAAACCTCATCGTTTTCCTGTACTTTTTGTATTAACTGCGTAGCTGACATATTTTGAAAGTGGGTACCAGATTTAAGAATGTGTGCAACTCTGTAACATAGTGTTGCTAATTCACCTTCATAGAGTAGGTGGAATATTTATTCCACATTTTGTCTAAATCTGGGATCTTGCGAATACATTCGTAATGAACGGTATTCTGATGCCCCAATCTGAGTGGGTCTATCATCGTATCTTCCACCTTTGCCAGTAGGAAATAGCAGTGGAAAAGCCCATATACTCATTGGTGACCCTTTGGTTTGTCGCATTTGGTAAGTTTCTAGTGCATCATCAATGTTTTCGTTGGAATGCAATGGATGAATTGTGTAATGGTCCAAAAGAGTGGATACTGTAGCAGGATCCAGAAGTTCGAATTGTCCAGTTCCTGATGGCTCTTGAATTATTTCAGTTGTTTCCCTTAAGCTTTCATCAATATTTATTTCCTTGCAGTACTCATTATTGTCTTTTAGATATTGCAATGCTTGTCTAACTTTGTGTAAGTCCACTAATTGTTGCCAAATTTTTTTGTCCTTTGTTGGTACTCCATTTACCAAGTCTATTAAAGAATGCTCTATTGAACGTTCCACTCCTAGAGTGTGTACATTTTCCGTTAGATCTAATGGCAAATAAATTAATTTGCCACGAATGCCTTTCACCAATTCAAAGGAAGGTAATTTTGCTGTTTTTGGATGAAGGCGTATAATTGCTTGAAATGGGTGAACTGTTTAAATTATTATGCTCTCATACAAATTGAGCTGTTGCAGGATTTTTGGTAATGGAAACAATTCCAAATTATTTGTAATAGCACGTGAAGGAGTGTGGTTGTTGTCTAATTTTGTAGTACAGTAACTGCAACATATTAGGCGTTCAGTTAGTTCATATTTGTTTGCTGCTAAAAGGTAGAGAGCTAATTCAAACCATTTAGAATTGTCATTGTCTTCTATTTTGTATGCTATGTTCCTTTTGTAAAACCTTCTGCGGCAACACACACACACATGGTTTGGTACTTCAGCCGATGACATTTTAAATTTTACTATTTCTTTTCTGTATGTGTGTAATAGAAGGTTTCTATGTGCAGAATTGTTGCTACTATGTTCTAAAACTGTTGCATTCTGTAAGTGGCTCTCACTTCCAAAATACTTTCTCTGAATACGGTCAATTTATTCTTGTAAGTATTTGGGTGTACCATGCAGAAGAGTGGTATTTAAGTTGCCTAATTCTGAAGCTGGACTTTTTGCATAGTATATTTTATACACTAGATTTCTTACATTGGAATGATGTATTGAAATCTTTTTGATATCATGGAAGGTGCTTTTGCAAATAGGCCCAGAAATGCAGGCTAATGAATGTCCTTTTAGTCCTGTGTTTTTCCACACTGGACAAATATCCATATTTTGCAGCACTTTCATTTGACTTTTGTCTTTACCTTTTACATATTGATTGAGGAACTGACGTAAAGATTTGAACGCTTTGTTTGGAATGGTACATATTGATATGCACGGCCATTTGTATACTGAACAGTGTGGTTCTGCTGAATCGAGAGGTAATTCTGAATTTTCAGGGAATACATTTGTAAGCAGGGTTTCTTGTTCCATGATGGTAGTATTGATTTTCTGATACCCTCGTCCACTGCTATGGATGGCAATTGTGTTTATTTGATTTTGTTTGTATGCTTCTTCATTAAAATATGGTTCTGTGGTTGTTGTGTGACTCCATTCACCACCACAAACATGCAAGAAATTATTTTTGTTCACATTCCGTTTATTGCTGAATTTCTTTTGTATTTTAGTACTTAGTTTTGCTAGTGCTTTCATCCTATTTAACACTAATATAAACAACTTCCTTTTGAGAAGGATTGTACTGTCCACAAGACCTTGTAGGATTAACTTTCTACGGTAGGTTTTAAGGGGTGAGGATGATTTTGGTCCTCTTCTTAGTAGATTCTGAAGGACTCTGTGATGAAACATTTTTGAAAAAATACATTTTTTACTATGCGTTCTTGTTACACTATCAAGATTATTAGGAGCATTGTTAGCTGTACTGGTAGTCGTTTTTTTGACAACATTTTTGTGTTTTGTGACACATTTTGATGGAGGAGGTAAAGTTTCGGTAGTTGAGACATCCTTTGTTTTGCTAACCAACTGCATTAGCTGGTTTGATCCAACATTCTCTACAAACTCTACAACAGGTGGATGCTTACATTGGGCACTTTTATTTTTATTTGCTCTACTTTTGCGTTCCTTTCTACGGAGTTGCTTTTTGGTAGGCATTCTTTGGTGTCTGTAGAAAAAAAAGGTATACTTTGGTCTGTTGTCCAATGTCTGTGTGCTGTGTTCATGTGTGCATGAGTCTGATGGGGAAGCTCTTTGTCATGGTGTGTCGATGTGCATTGGATTCTTGCAATGATTTGGTAAGGCTACTTTATTGTTTGTATATGACTACAATTTGCTTCAGATGAGAGTACAAAGTGGGCTACTTGTGACGAGAACCATTATTAATAAACAAAATGCCATAAACTTGCAACAGCAACTTCTTTTCTAAATCTAACCTTCTAAGGATTACGTATGTTATTTGAGTTCCAAACAAACAGGGATTTGTGAGCCATTCTGCCTGTTATTCTTTGTTCAATAAATGGATATTTGTAGGTAGAATGGTTTAGGAATCAATGTTTGCGTTGGCGCCCAAAATAAACAAATAACCCACACAGCCTCTTTGAGGAGTAGTTACAATATAAAGGTAGTACTATACTTACTTTTTTTTGCAAAATAGCCAGGTTTCTTCGGATATGTCATCTGCAGTGTAGATCCTGTTGATTCTCAGGAGAGTAGTCTTCAATGAGGTGTAAAAAAACAAAATCAATTACTTTGTGTGTTTACAGCAGTGATGATACTGCACACATTAATTGTGCTTCTTTCATCACAGCATTCTACTTTCATAATTCAACCCAGTGCATGTGTGCATTTCACTTCACTCTGTGCAGTCTTTGCATGGTATTTGCAATATGGTACTTGAAAGTCCTTCAAAATTGCTAACAATTTTAAGTTTATGGAAAGGCCTCATTTTTTACACAGTGTACTATGTATAGGAGAGAGGTTTGTAAGCGATAGGGCACAGTAGTAGATGTGGAAACATTTTCTACTTGCAAATTAAAAGCACGATGCCGAGAAATCGGGAGACCCTCAGAGGGAGATGTCACCACAGCAATCGGGAGCGCTTATTTTTCTCATACGATTACATTACAAGTAGCATTACTGTAGCCCGTACACAGTACACAACTCTGACATTTTCACATACAAAATTGAGTAAATAGGAATGCTTGCAACGTAATTATAGGTTATGCGGAAGACAGTAAGCAGTCGTGCGGTTTGTCAATGATAAATCGGACATCTTGCACTTAAAAGGGGGAGCGTTGTTATGTATTGCCTATGCACATTTAGCAGCATTAATTTGTCTAAATGAAATCATAAGGGTTGCACATGTTCTCTGATTACAATATACATACCTGCATTCTATACTCATGCATGTGCGCATGCATGGAGCTGTATGTAGAAATTCACAATACTTGCACAGTTGCTTGTGAAGTAGGTGCTTTGCAATGATATGCGACATCGACAGTAATTTTGAAGTACGCAATGTTGATGACGGAGTTAGAATTAGCGATGTTCAATGTGATTGGTGGATGGTTGTGTGACTGCTTAGTTGTGTCCAATGAGGGGCTCAACTTGCTACCGCTGTGGAAAGGGTGGAAGGACTGGGTAAGAGTTACGTGCCACACGTAGGCAATGCTTGTCCGCAGGTAGGGCGTGTCACATACGGGTTTCTACAGCAAATCCTGCATGGAAAGGAGACTGTAGGCATCAGCCAATCAGATGTTCATTTTTCTCTTTTGTGTCGAAAGACGGTGCGTACACTGAAGATGGCAGAGGTGGAGAGCATCAGGGTTTTGGTGCTTGGAGACATTTTTGTGCATGGCTTACAACACTATGCCGAGAGTAGGCATGTGGCACACCATTTCGATGTGAGAGGAGTGGAGGTGGTGTGGAGCGCTGACTCTGATGCTAATGCTGCGGCAATTCTGCAAGTTTGCAGAGACATGCGTACAATGACCACTCCTCATGTGGTAGTTTTGCACTACGGTGCTTCCCATCTGGGATACGTGAGTTCACGTACTTTGTTGGCAGATTTGGCACAGTTGGTTGAAGCACTCATGACCATCTTCCCAACAACGAATGTATTTTTCCTGCTTTACTCCCTAGAGTAAAATGGGACAACAATTCTGTTTTCTGTCCAGATCAAAGTATTGGGAGGTGTATCATCAATCGCGGCATGCGTGCATTCATGTTACGAGCTGGTATGTTTTTCTGCAGCCACGATAACATTGCTTCAAGCAATGCGGATTATTTTGAAGCAGATGGTGTTGCGCCATCTTCTTTGGGAAATGTGATGTTCTTTTGGAATGTAAGGCTTGCTTTAGAGAAGGTTCTGTAATGGTTGTAGGAGTAAAGCAAGGACAAAAAATACAAAAAAATAAATAAAATAACAGATGTCTGTAAGGTATCTGGCCAAAAATGAAAAGAAATGGCTCTTTTCAGAGCCCACCTTAAAGGGGAAAAAGGGGAATAACACTTTAATGTACCGTCATCACGCTCTGATCCTATACATGTCCGCGAACATGGCGGTACTTTGCAGCCAGCGCATATCACGAACGGGGATTCAGGGGTGGAGACGCATGCAAATGAGAATGAGCGGAGCTAGGGATTGGTCCATAAAGTTCAGTAGGTGTATTCTGAACGGCACACTTTAGTAAGATGATCTTCTCCCTGATAGGAGACCACATAGCCATGGCTTTCCATGCTTGAAAACAGATTATCTGGATTTTGGGAGACTCATGGATACATTGGTTGAAGGTGCATGCAGAAAGCTGCAGTTTATCTGCATATCTCGGATTTCCTCATGTGGAAGTGCACTGGTATTGGCGTGCTTGGCATGAGGTGGCTGGACTTGGTACCTCTCTGTATTACTTTACTGACAGAGAGTCCTCCAGATATACTTATCATTCATTGCGGAGGAAACAGTGTAGGCCATGTCTCTGGAATTTCTTTACAATTTGCAATGAAGGAAGGACTTGCAAAGTTCATGGACATGTTTCCAAATTCTCAAATACTTTTTTCCCGTATTGCACAAAGACAAATATGGCTGCGTTCTTCTGCTTTTGGTCCACAAATGGAGAAAGCGAGACGAAATATGAATAAGGCTGTTTGTGCCTTTTTAAGAGATGTTGTCATGTCCTACTTCCACAATGAAAATGTTTTGTTTCGCAGCTCTTTCATTTTCCGCAGAGATGGAGTCCACCTCACATATGCTGGCAATCAGATTTTTCTACGCAATGTACAAAATGCATTGCGACCTCTTTTGAATTCACACTCACCTATCTGACAATCCGTTTTCTCCAATCCACAGTTTTTGACCCACACAACACACCACCGAAAGGCTCTTTTCAGAGCCACCACTTACTCCCAGCGTGCACTTCATTGTGTTTGCTCCGCTTGCACCCTCCCTTTTCCCCCTACGACTGTCCGCAAACTTTTCCACCACTCTGCGGGGGTCTACGACCATCACTTCATAGTTCTATCTTTAAACTGAGGAAGGCGGCTCTGAAAAGAGCCTTTTCTGTAATTTTTGTTTTCACGTTTATTGCTTCACAGCACACGACACACTAGGAGAAGAGGCCAAAGGAGGTTAAGGAAGGGACACCAGCCATGGGGATAAGAAAGGGCAAGTGAACAGAGAAAGATATAGGGTGAGCTTTACTTAGGTAAGGAGCAGATCTTCTGGTGCTCTGTGACCGTAGCCTCAAAAGCACTTCAAAAACTCTCCGCCCTGCAGAGTACTGCGTCACAATACTTACACACTATTGTCACCTTTGAAAGGTAAGGGTCAACAGCATTGCAAATGGCTTGTGAGGCAGCTGGAGCAAGGTGCACCCCCACAGGGGTGTCTCTTGTGGTGGGAGGATCAGACACAGAGGATGCTGTGGAGGAACTCAATCGACTACGCTCTTCACATGGCACCACCTTGCGAATGTCCGCAGTGTGGAATGAAGTGAGGTGTCGCTTCATGGTTGTCGTACCAAAGCTGTACGAACCAAGACTCCCGCGACTCAGCACCACCTCGCACTGGTTACACTTCACCAGGTTCGCACGTGCTTTTGGTACGTTCCCATAAACGGAAAACAACCGCCACACCCACGACTCCCGGCGAGTGCTCCTAGTGCCGAGTTCCTCCACTTCATTCTCTTCCTCCTCTTCTTTCTTACTCTCTACATCCTCACCCATATATCTCTCTGCAGGCCCTTGGGGAGGTGGTGGTGGTGGCGGGTTTGGGGGTGGTGCAGAGGCTAATGAACCAACAGCAGTCATGGAAGCCATACCGATTAGTTTCCTTTTGGTCACTACAGCAGTAAAGACAGTACACCTCAATCTGCTATAGCTATAAGGACAATGAAGATGCGCTCAGGGGTGTGGCCATTTGTAGGGGTGGAGGGGTGTGCCTCGTGACCATCTTCATCACTGCAAAGCGGTACAAAAATTTTACACACCAAGCCCTCAGGTCAGCTATTGTCTGGGATATGTGAAATTATATTTTTACACTCTACAATACTTTGCCCTGTGTCGACAAGTTCTTTTGGACCTTTGCGGAAGCACACAAACTGCACAAATTAGTCCACACACTCAGCGTGGGTGCGGTCACATGATGACGTCCTGAACACATCCGCGCCAGAAATGGGAGTCTGCTGGACAGCAAATGCAGAGTACCAAAAGTGCGCATGCACGCAAGTGTCCTACGGACAGTGTTCGGGTTCTCAAACTAATTCAAAGTGCAACACAAGTGAGACGGACAGTTAGGGACAGGAGCGATGTTCGCTATACTTACGGTTGTAGTGCGCATGTGCATACATGAAATGTTCACTGTACGGACAGTTCCAGTGTCCTTAGGACAACTCCATTTTGTTTGACTACGAACTTGCTGGCCACCGTGCCTGTTCTACGGACGGCACCATTTTGGCTGCACCCGATACGGACAGGTATACTGTCCTTCACACACTCCCATTTTGCTCATTTACAGCCATCCCGGACCTCTGGTGTGTTCTACGAACATGTTTCATCTCTTTTACAAGCGGTATGGTGAGGTATAATGTCCTTAGGACGCCCTTTTCTGTTTATGTACGCACAACTTCAACATCAAGTCCATCGTACTTGACATTAGTAAGGGTATGTGTACTGCCTTTACAGCACCCTCATTCCATTCCTTACGGATAGGTCGAACAGGCGCGCTGTTCGCGAACATTTAACGTCTTTTTAAAAAAAAATGTTTTACTCACACTCTTTCACTGCAACTACTGTACACAAACATTCCAAACACACACACACACTTCAATCCAAAGAAATAGCGGGGGAAGCGAACACTGACACAAATATGGGGGAATTAGGATTCAACACGGGCTGGTTATGAGGAGAAGATTTGTGAGGGGAAGAAGGGATGGATATTTTGTCAAAACGTCTATTTTCCTCTTCAAGGTTTGGGGAAGGTTCACTACGGAATGGAGTAGCGGGGCAGGTACAGGTGGGGCAATGGTAACAAACTTTTCCTCTCACACAGTCCTTCACAAACTCCCGTAAACTTTTAAAATTCTCGTTCAATATGTCCATTTTCTGCTCAATCCTTTTTATCCTATCTTCTTCTTTCTCGTTTGTTGCCCTTTCTTCTTTTCTTTCCTGGTCTTTTCAAAAATAATATACATATGTTAAATGCCTATAAAATACTGGTCATTATTTTGCATATGCAGATCAATGTGTACCATTATTGTCGCTGTCTTCAGACATTTCCCCATGCAGAAAATACTCCTCCAGCCACTCCAAAGTACTAGCCATTTCTGAGTCAAAACAACAGAAAGAAATTATTATTTCTGCACCACATCCCAAAAAAAACACACATATACAAAAAAATGACCTCCACTCACTTTTTTGATGTAATCTCCCTTCTTCCTACTGCGATGTCATCAATGATGTTTGTGATGTCATCTTTGATGTCCTGGGTGTTCATCTTAGCAATGCGCGTAGATGGTGCGAGTTATGGTTGCTTAGCTTACCATAATGGGGGAATGAGCAGTGTTTTTTTGGTTTCGCTGTGAAGTATAACATTCCTTTAACAAAGTTTTTTTACTGAATGTACATATATATATATATATATATGGCAGGGAACGAAAACAAAGGGACTGAACATGTGATGTTATCAGTGACATTTGAGATGACATCTTTCATGGTCTGGGTGTTAGTGTTCGCAGTGCACAGGGGCGGTGGCAGGTTTGGGGGCTTAGGTTACCATAACTGTCGAATTTCAGGGGTTTTTCGGTTTTAATTTCAACCATAAAGGGGAGGTTGAAATTATTTTTTTAGTGAACTGCACAGGTTTTTGGTAGGGCAACTTAACCATAACGTCCCCTCAACAATGTTTTTTTTGTAGTGATATATATATATATATATATATATGTATGTATGTACATTGGCACATCGCCGCAATCTATTCACTCCATAGACAGCATAGGATTACTAATTTGTCTAGTTGCATTTCAGCATCTGTACAATTGTAAAATGACTTTGCATTTACCTCTGTGGTTCTTCGCAGAAGTACCTTCATTTCGATCCCGAAATGTTGCTTAACTTCAATACCTCATCTTCAGTTTCTATAGTGTCGATATTCTTTCTTCATTGACATCTCTTCTGGGTGTGTCAGTTCTACTTTGCATGACATCACCAGTCTTCTTTCTTGCTCATTTTCACACTTCTTCCAGAGCTCTGTCCAGAATACCATTATTCCTTTGTGCATGCATATATGTTTTTATCAATGGATATCTTGTCTCAAGAATTCCTTGCAGTATAGGCATCCTCACTGGTATTGCTCGTGTCGCAATTTCTGGTTCCTAACATATAGGCAACATAGGGGCGGAGCTTCTGGTACGGGTACTTAGCTCCTCCTCTATAGTGTAGAGGGAGGATGGGGCATCATGGTTTGGGTCTAGAGGGAGGGATGGGGGTATCTTGGGTTCTGGCTTGCAGGGTTGTTGGGATCTGGGATGGGGCATCTTGGTGTGGGTCTGGAACAGTGAGAAGGAATCTTGGGGTCTGGAATGTAGGTATAGGGGTATCTTGATGTGTGTCTGGAGGGAAGTATAGGGGCACATTGGTCCAGGTTTGGAGGGAGGGGACACATTGGTATTGGTCTGGGTCTGGAGGGCAGAATGGGTGCATCTTGTTGGAGTCAGGATCGCAGGGAGGGGGGCACCTTGGTGGGGTCTGGAATGGAGTGATGGGGCCATCTGTGTGTTGGTCTGGAGGGTGGCATGGGGCATCCTGATGTGGGTGGAATGGGGGCATCTGTGTGTGGATCTAGAGGGTGGAATGAGGCATCTGTGTGTGGGTCTGAAGAAGGGCATGGGGGCATCCTGGTGTGCCAGAGGGAGAATGGGGCATCATGCTATGGATCCAGAGGGAGGGGTGGGTGCATCCTGGTGGGGCCTGGCTTGGAGGGGTTGGTGGCATCTTAGTTGGGTCTGCGATGGGGTATCCTGGTGGGGTCTGGAGGGAGGGATGAGGGCATCTTTGTGTGGGTCTGGTGGGAGGGCTAGAGGCACATTGGTGTGGGTCTGGAGGGAGAGATGTGGGCACATTGGTGTGGGTCCAGAATGGAGGGGTGGGTCATTAGGTGCGAGTGGAGGGCAGGATGGTGTGCGGAGGGAGGGATGGTGAATCATGGTATGAGCCTGGATGGTTGCATGGGGGCATCTTGGTGTGGGTGTGAAGGGTGGTATGGGGCTTCTTGGTGTGTGGAGAGGGATGGGGCATATAGGTGGGGTCTGGATCGGAGGGACAGGGCATCTTGGTGCGATCTGGAATGGTGGGTTATCTTGGTGTGGGTCTGGAGGGCAGGATGGAGGCATCTGGGTGTGTGGAGGGAGAGGGTGTCATAGTATGGGTCTAGATCGAGAGATGGGGCATCTTGGTGTGGGTATGAAGGGTGGCATGGGGCTTGGGGTGTGGAGAGAGTTGGGGCATCCAGGGAGGAGTGGAGGGCAGGATGGGGTGTGGAGAGAGGGATGGGGAATTGTGGTATGGGTGGTCTAGAATGATTTATGGTACATCTTGGTTGGAGGGAGCATCTTGGTGGGGTCCGGAACAGAGGGATGGGACACACTGGTGTGGGTCTCAAGACATGGGGACATCATGCTATGGGTCTAGAAGGAGAGATGGGGCATCTTGGTGGGTTCTGGTTCAGAGGGAGGGGGCATCTTGGGGTCTGGAATGGAGGGAGGGCATTTTAGTGGGGTCTGGAATGGAGGGAGTAGAGCATCTCAGTGAGGTCTGGGGTGGGGGCATCTTGGTGCAGGTCTAGGGTGAGGGATGGGGACGCCATGTTATTGGTCAAGAGGAAGGATGGTGCCATCTTGGTGGGGCCTGGAGAGTGGCATGGGGGCATCATAGTATGGGTCTGGAGGGATGGGGCATCTTGGTTGGGTCTGGATCAGAGGGAGGGGGCATCCTGGTGAGTTCTGGATTGGAGGGATGGGGCATCTTGGTGTGGGTCTGGAAGAAGGGATACGGGCACATTGTCTTTCTGGAGGGATGACTGGGGGCATCTTCTTGTGGGTATGGAGGAGGGATGGGGCATCTTGGTTTGTATCTGAAGGGTGGCATGGGGAATCTTGTTGAGTGGAGAGGGATGGGAGCATATTGGTGTGGGTCTGGAGTGCAGGATGTGGGCATCTTGCTGTGTGGAGGCAGGATGGGGCTTCTTGTCCCTTCTTTTTATTGTTTTCTGTGTGTTTTTGTTTTGGCATCGTGATGCCTGTGGGCTTTGGGCAAACTATAAATGAATTCATAAAAAATGGTATGGGTCTGGGAGGAGGGATGGGGCATCTTGGTGGTGTCTGGATCGGACGGGGGCATTCTGGATCTGGAATTGAGCGACGGGGCATATAATCATGTCAGGGAATGATGGGGCATGTGGGTCTGGAATGAGGACTGGAGCACTCTGGTGGGAAGGATGGGGGCATCTGGGTGTGAATGGAGGGATGGTGTATTTAGGTCTGGAGAGAAGGATGTTTGTCTATGGGAGGGGTGGGAGCATGTGGGAGTAGAGGAAGGAATGCGATAATCCCGGTTGTGGGTCTAGAGACACGGCAGATGTCGACATCTCTGTGCAAGTCTGGAGGTAGAGGTGAAGCATCTGGGTGTGGCTCTGGAGAGAGGGGTGGAGCATCTTGGTGTAATTATTGAGGGACGGATGTTGGCGTCTTAGTGTGGGTCTGGAGGGGGTATGGTGGCATTTGAATCTGCAAAATGTGTTTGGATTGCGAGATGGAGCATTTGCTTGTGAGTGGGGGCATGGAGGGCTGGGGCATGTGAGTCTGGATTGAGGGATGGTGGTGGCCAGGCTTGGGGAGATGGATTTGGCACTTGGGCCTGGTAGGATGATTGGTGGCATGTGAATGTGCAGCATGTGGTTAAAGGGAAAGGAGGGATGGGCATCTCATCTGGGTTTGAATGAAGGGATGGGGCATCTGGGTATGGATGGACAAGGTGACGAAGAATGTGGCATGCAAAAGTCTGAATGTGGGATGGGGCATCTGGGTGTAGATGGGGACATATAGGGCTGGGGGTATCTGCATGAATGGAGGGATGGGGCATATAGGTCTGGGGAGAGGGACTGAGACATTGCATGAGAATCGATGGATGGGGTATATGGGTGTGTGAATGGGGCCATGGGGGACATGAATATCTGGAGGGATGGGACACTTGAATCTGGAGCACTTCTCTAGAGCAGGGTATGGGGGCATTTGCATGCAAATCTAGGGAGTAGGGCATCTGTGTTAATGGAAGCATGGTGGTATGTAGGTCTGGGAGAAACAAGGCAGCATCCGGGTGTGAATGGAGGCAGGTGGGGCTGGGGTCATCTGCATGTGGAGGGAGTGATTGGGACCTGGAATCTGGAGGGAGGGCTGGAGCACCTGTGCATTGGACTGGAGGGAATGGTGGTGCATCTGGGTGTGAATGGATGGATGGGACATGCAGCACTGGAGAGAGAAATTGGGCCATCTAGGTGTGAATGGAAGGGTGGAGCATGTGAGCCTAGAGGCAAGGTTGGTTGCATGTGGGTCTGAAGGGAAGGATGGGGCATGTGTGTGGATGGGGGGCAGAGGGCGAGTTTGTCTGGACGGATGGTGCCGAAGTTCTAGAGGGATGGTTCGGAGTGGTGTGGAGTTGGTAATCAACTAAGTTCTCCCCTCTTTACTCCACTCATGGATGGTCCTCGAACAAAACTATTCCCTTCTCTGCACTTTTGATGCTAGGTCCAAGCCCAATGCAGGGCCCTGCCATCAATCAGCGTGCGTTGCCTGCTGGAACATTGATGTGTAAGGCTCAGGCTCCGGATACGTAGGAACGAACTGCACTCAATTTTGCACTTTCTCATTGCTGGCACTGCAGGACGAAGCACTAGGCGTCGTCACTTCTCCCCTAGGGGGCTGCCCCTTCCCATGCGACCAGGGAGGTGAGGCCGCTACCTGATAGTCCCCTTGTGGTTGGTGTAATGCAGGATAATCTCATGGGGAGGGACTCCCCCTCTGGGGATAAGGGCGACCATCTAGGGTATAGCCCTTATGAACACATCTCACACCCACATACTCCAGCTCTTCGTTCCTCTTCTATCTTCTTTATAGACAGTAGACCTATGTACTGTGGTAAGGCTGAATATCTTCATATCCTTGAAGGTACTGAGACAAAGAAGAACCACAGGAGCCCATGTAATCTAAATGGTGGGACAAGCACTACACTTGGGTGGCATGTCAGGGGCAGGAGGCCCACAAATCCCCTCTTCCTCGTCACTGTGGCAGAATAAATCCTGCTGACCTCCAGAGAAGGAGTGAAGACTCTAAGCATATTAAAGTGACCCAAGGAGGGAGAATCCCTCACAACGGTGGCGGAGAGGAGCCAACTGATAACCAAATGAGGGCTATATACCCTAACCAAGAGAAAGGGCATCTGAGAGGGAGAGTCCCTCGTGACATGGGTAGAGGGAAGCCCATTGACAACCAAAGGAGGGTTAGACACCCTCCCCAAACTATGAGTTATCTTCCTTGTTGGTAAACCGGATTAGTAGGAAAGTCCAGAAGTCTGGGGAAGAGAGCCATTCCCCCAGACTGTGTGAAATCAAACACCGGGAGAAGGGAGACAGTCTCCTTGTCCATCCAGAAGGAGTATAAAGGTTGTTTTGAGAACTTGGGGAAGGGAGACATTCCCCCAGGCTGTGTGAAATCAAATGCCAGGAGAAGGGAGGCATTCACCTGGATCATCAAAAAGGAGAATACCAGTTGTGTTGAGAACATTACCATCAGGGGAAGGGAGTAATTCCCCTGATAACGTCTGAGACTATGAAAACTGGTTTTGACAAGCCAATGACACTAAACCCATGAGAAGGAAGTCATTGTCCTGGGATAAGAACACAGATGCTTTATTTTATAGTTTGTAGTGTAAGACATAGGAGTAAGGTTTTCTGGCACCGGGTGGTGGGCACTCTTGATATCTCTTTAGTTGAGGTAGGGACCCCCCCCCACATATAGGGATAGTCAGGTTTTCTCTTTCCTTTACTTCCATAAAAGTTTTTAACCCCAATCATGGCACCTTTTTGTCAGTCTCCTTCTTCTGCACCCTTACACCTGGCATCCCCCAAACTCCTATCCAACCACATCTCACTTTGACTGCGTATCTGTTTCACGTCTTCGGCCCATCATGTTGTTTTTTGGGGATGTTCGAGAAGTGAGCAGGCGACACAGGAAACCGGGACAGCAGCCCCACAAACATGGTTACCTGGTTATACTGGACCGACTCCCCACACCACGTGGTTGCTTCCCCTGATTACCGTGATGCAAGGACAGTGCAGTCGAGATTAGAACAACAGAGACGTGCCATTGAATGCAGCTGTTGAGCCCGTATCCACAACAGCATTTGACGTAGGGTGTGGACGTGGTGATTTGTGTTTCTACACTGAACAAACGGGGTCGCAGTAGAGACGGCACCCCTGATGGATGAGCGCTAACAACATAAAACAGCTGCTCACACGGTATCAGGCAAGTGTACTTATTTGTGTGTGCATCATGCCAGACATACACCAAAACGCACACAGTGTGCACAGCAAATCAGCCGTGACACCTTTGGTGTATTTGACGCCATTATCGACCAGACAAACCAAACAGTGAACCTGCGTGCATAGACTTAGGGTCACACTCAGCACTAGCCATAGAGGCGCATACATGGAGCCCTTGCGTTCAACTCCACGTGATTCTCGAGACACAGCAACAGACGCCACCTTCAAGCGACTCCGCACCGGATTGAGCATTGGTGAGAATACGCCATTTCTCTACTTGACTAAGCAACGTGGGTCGCTGCAGCAGGATTAAGCTGAATGCCACCATACATGTTTTGGAAGGACTGTTATTTTGTGCAAAGACCTATTGTCTGATTTATCGAGTTTGGTCTTGAATTTGAAGATCATTGTGGTTTTCTTTTTTCATGCAACACATTGCTGTTTACAGGCAGACTAGTGCCCCTGAAGAATTTCCCCTGATTTTAGTGGATGAGAAGAGCGTGAGGAATGAAACATGTTGGGCTGAATGGGAATAGAGTGGTATGGTAATGAATGGATATTTGTGATTTTAGTAAACCCCCGGTCAACCACCAAAACTCTCGGGTTGACTGATTAGCTTGACTATATTGACTGGTCTAGCTTGTAAACCTCCTTTAATTTGTTTTTTTTCCCTGTGCATTCTTTTTTCCCTGTTACATTTCTGCTAAACCAACAGAAGATGCAATGTATGTTGAGTTATTGTTTGTTGTGATTTCATAATTCTAATGTATATGAATAAAATTGTATATTTTTCTACTCCATGCGTGTTCTAGCATCTGGTTGAATTCTCCTTTGCTAGACATTTGGTCACCACACAGATCTCTATTGTTGTTAGTCAAGGTATTTCCTCTCTGTGCAGTAGAGTGTGGCAGTGTTCCCACCAGTGGTTCAACACTGCTCACCAGCACTTGTCGTGCATTTTTTATAGGTTTCACCTATTTTGGGGTCTTGCTATTGGTGCAGCAGTATAATAATTCCCCTTACCTCCTCTTTGTGTTAAAGGCAAGGACAGTGCAAACACTGACAGGGGAAGCAGAATGTTCTTGCCAGAGGATAGAGGTGGAGGCTCTGAGGGATGGTAGCAGGATGGAATCCAGCTGAAGCGGTAGCAGACATGCAACAATAAGAAGGTGGAAAGGAACTAGTACCAACAGGAAGCAGGGAATGTTCCAAATACGAGCAGGGTGGCAGGAGAGGAGGGAATAGGAGAAGGCGAGACAGGAATAGATGAGAAAGAGGGACTAGTCAAGGCAAACGGAAAAGGACAAAAAGTAAGGCTGGAACTGACAAAGGAGAAGTCGGGACCACACTGCATGCAGGGAACAGGATGTGTGCATTAAGACACGCTCAGCCGAGTGAGAGAGAGTTTTAAATACCCCCTTTATTTATTTTTCAATTATAGCAGCGTGCAAAGCCCTAAATTATCTAGGTGCTAGTTACATTGGATAATGTGTGTAGGCAGGTGTTAGAAATAGTTATCATATACAGCACAGGGCTGAAGGTAAGTCAATAGTAGGTTGAAGATTAGTTACATATACTGCACGATGCAAACTAAAACACATAGTGTAGGTAGTCAGCAAGTTAAGTTACATGAACAGCGCAAGGCTGAGGGGGTCAAACCCTGTTGGTTACATATACAGCACAGGACAGACGAAATCATAGAATGTGTGCAGCAGACAAGTTAAGATATATGTTCAGCGCTGGGCTCACAGGAAAACAGGCTGACAGCACAGCGTTGCTGTGGAGACCCCCGAGGATGGCATACCCACACATGCATGGAACCCAGGACTCGGGCCACCGCGTATGCCGCAGTGAAATTATCATGGCGACATACAGGAGAATCTGCATCCCTGGGCAGCCAATCTCCTGGGCCTTGCTGGGTGCAGATGCCAGCGAGGATAAAGACGTTAAGGTGGGCACTACAGGTAAGGTCTACCAAAGGTATGTGTGCATGCCTGACTGTGAGAGAGCTGGATTGAAAGTGGATGCACGCGTGCTAGCTAGTATGACTTGGGTGTGTGTGTAGATCTGAATAAAGCTGTGTGGTAGAGTGCAACAGTACTGGCCTTCAGCTGCCTCCCTACGTCACATGGTAATCGCATACAGAGCTTCGGGACCCAGTGGCTACCTTGCAACCCATTTGACTCAAGCACCACTCCTGGTAACTTCATGGTCGGTCTATCCAGAAGTAAATCTGAGTTACTACGTATTTGTGAATCGTCTCCTATGACTTTAGGAAGTTAATTTATTGAATGCTATGTAAAGAAAAGTTACATCTTTTAAAAAAAACTGATGTACAGGTGGACATTACATCCAGAGTTTATTGAATGAAAAAACAAGTGTTAATCATGGTGCATCCATTCTATTAAGAGTTGATCTGTGTTTGTTGGTCGCAAATGGCTCCACTGCCATTTAATAGATGCAACAGGGCAGCCCTCCACAAATAGCCACTCCAACGCTGTCAGACACTCCAGTGGTGTATATTGGCGATTTGTACAATGAATACCTGGTTGAGGGTTCTTACAAATGGTATTTAGGGTCTACCAGGTTCTTAGGGGATGTTTGGCGATAGGGCCATCCCTTTCTCACTATTGCTCCCCAGCCTTCTAGCCACCTCCCTAACCCAGGCATCCTTAAAATGGATGTTCGTTGGTGGCCCCTATCTGTCTGATGTTCTGACTAAGGCTGATGGTGGTTTCCCTAATTTGGTGGCTAGCTGACTCCCTAGGGGCCTTCTAGTCTTCCCCGGGCCTATCCTGCTCAGTGTTCCGGGGAGATGGGGATGATGCCTTCTTCCACTCCTTGCACACACAGTCTCAGCTGACCCCCTCTACACTGGGTGTCATGATGCCCTCCTCCCACCATGTTCCAATCCCTCTGATCTCTCACTCCCCCTTTCCACCTCCAACCTTTGTGATCTTCTCTTCTTACTCCTGTTCTTCTATCAATCTTACCTCAAACTTCCCCTTTATGTAGACATATACATATGCTGTTATCTTCTCTTCCTGCCTTCCTCTCAATCTACTTCCTTGCCTCTTGCTATTCCTCTGTATAGGAGGATCCAAATGCCTCTACAGGAAGTCCCGCACCCTGCTACCTTTTTTGCTGGAAACCAGAGGCTGTGCCAAGTTTTATCCCAGTAACTGTGACAATTCCAAGACAGGTCTTTCAAACAAGGTATCCATTAAGAAGACCTTATATGAGGTACTCTCGAAGAGATGGTGATCTAACTCCTGAAGGAATATGAGAATAAAGAGAAAAGTGGCTGGTGACGTCACAGAAAATGAGTGTGACACACTGAAAAGGAGGACCGAAGAAGAAAACGTATAGATAATGAAGAATCTGACGTCAAAATGAAGAATCAAGCAAACGTTTATGTGTGGAATAAACATTGCACGTGTGAAGAACACTGCAGAAAACACAAGTCGGTTTAAAATTGTACAGATGCTGTAAAGCAAGCAAAGTAAGAATTCTTGAGGCTGGCTATAAATAGTATATAGATTGCAGGTGATGCCCCCAACATGTATAGAGTTCTGGATATTTGATTACATAAATTAGTAAGCGAGTCTCTATGAAAGAAGACAAATCGAAGGATATGTGTGTCGCAGCAAAGGATAGGTCCAAACTTGAAGCAAGCACAAAGAGGTTGCCTGGCTTGGTGTCAAGGACTGGAAGCAGCCAAGAACTGGTTATCGGCTGCAAAGAACAGCAGACGCGAGAAGCCGAGGCATCCCTTGTTAACTTGTTAACTTGCAAAAGGGGAACTCAATGATTGCCAAGTTTTTTCATTAAAGACTCTTAAATGCTAGAACATGAGCAAATTCACAGTCTCTGATCACGTGAGCTGAGGCTGGAAATGGACGAAGAGCGTGGTGCACCAGCGAAGATAACGAGTGCCTATACTCCCTTTTATTGCCAGAGAGGAGAAGCTACTACAAGGCAGAGTTCAAAGACAATGGGCCTCATTACGGGTCTGGCAGTAAGGAAGTCAGGCGCCAGCAATTCTGTTACTCCCCATTCCCATAGAGTCCCATGGGACTCAATGGGAATGGGGAACACGCAGGCACCAACACCATTAACAAGGCACAGCAACTCCGGCAGGCAGACCCGTAGTGTGCTGGACCAGCACACTTGTAATGAGGCACAATGACTGGCAAAAGGCATGAGAGATATGGGCCGAATTGGGTGGGGTTGACGTGGTCAGGCTAACCCACCAACACCTGGGGTACCATCTTAGGTGCTGCTAGAGCATCGAATATTCCAGAAACGTACAATTGTGCCAACCAATTATAGAAAGCCGTATAATGAAGAGCCTTATAATTTGAGAGCCAATACAATGATGCGTTTCTTGTTGTTGAAGATGACTTGTACTATGACTTTGTACAAAGGGAGGGCAAGAGTGCCCACCTGACTATAGAGAACCAATCACAATAGTATCCCCTATAAAAAGTATACTTAGACATTCCCTTAGAGCCTATCACAATCTCACATAGGTTTTCTCAGTTTGCCACGTAGTATGACGTCACTTATGACAAGCTTTTAGTATAAAATTGTGATTTTTACAAAGTTTTGATGAGAATTGTTGTGCGACGTCTGTTGATATCCGTTGCCAACTTCCTGAGTCAGTCTTGTCATTTAGTCTAAGAAGTTATTCTCTGTCCCATCCATAGTACGACATGTTACCTTGAGTAAAAATGCCCATCGGGTGCGCATGGTAGCATGTCGGATGGTTCAAAACAATACCCATCAATCTTAAACTCCAGCGTTTTGGACGCTTTTGCGCATCGTTACCTTTGTACTGCTTTCTTCATTTTAGTTTCTTGCTTACTATTTCTGCTTTCCGCTTTTTGCTCCGTGCCACTTTCAAATCTGCATTTAGCTCTTGCTCTTTATTTTCCCCACTCTGGCTACCCGCACGCTCCCGAGGTTCTCTCTCTCATGCTAAACTCACCAGGTAGCGCGGTGCTGGTAAGTGGTTTCACAGGGATGCTGTGGGTCGACGTCCGGGTCTCACCACCTGCCCCTCCGACACCCTTGGGCCCGGCATGTGGCCCAAGGGAACGAGCACTTGCACAGACTCTGCCAGCAGAGTCCCAGCTGCCTTCATCTGTCTTGCAGGAGGCATGGCTACTCCAACATGCTGCAGCCCACTCTGCATACCAGGCCAGAATTCTAGCATGTTGCGCTCCTCCAGATTCTTCCTCCAGATTCTTCCTCCTGCAGCTCCCAGCTTCTCGGGTCCTCTGTGCTTCCCCAGCTCGCTCATTTCGCTGATTATGAGTGCACCTTATATAGGGAACCAGCTTGTTAAGTGGAGTCAGTTGATAACAGTCCGTATTGGATGCCTGACTCTGCCTGACTATCAACAGGACAGTGAGTGTTTTCTACAGTCAGTTGCCCTTGCTTTCCCCATGTTATTCTTAGGGGTAATTTTCATGGATATCAGTGGCCTCCTTGGCTCAGTGTTTCTTAAGATTGGGGAGGGCGAGATGAGGTGATTGTAAACACCCCACAAAGGCTTAGGGGGAGTAGGTTAAGGTGTCTTTTGGACTTGGAAAATCCCATGTCTTGCCTGAAGACATTCACCTCCCAATCCCCCATGACCCTCCAACCAGGTGATCCTCCCTCACTTGTCCACATCCAGGGTTGGGGTTCAAAAGCAAAGGCCCTTCCCTGGCCACCTGAATGGTAGACCCTGAGGGAATAGTTGGGAGAATACTGTTACGCTCACCTGGTTCCCACGGGGGCGTCGACCGGAACTGGGCCGCTGTTATTTCCACCAGCGTGACGTGTAGCGCCGAGATGACTGAATCCCATTGATCACTCTTCATGTCCCCTCCTTAGTCTCACCTGATGGTTTGGAAGGATGAGCTCTCCATCCTGCGTCGACCGCAGGGGCGCGTTGATTACCAGTTACTTCACTGGCGTAGAGGAATTGGTGAGTTCCAGTATTGACTCTAAAGTCCAATTGTTCATAAGAGTTCAAAGGTCTGCTCTTCACTCTGTCCGATTCCTTGCAGGTTGCCGATTAATCCACTCGAAGATTTCCAAATGGCACTCGGTAAGATTCAGGTAAGTCTATTGTATTTTTCCCCTTAGGGGCCGGGGTACGGCGATGAAGCAGAGTTGACTGTGCCGACCCGAGATGAGGTGAGTACCTCCCGTGGTAAATCAGGTAAGTCCTTGGGGGTAGCTTGTATGGCCTTAGAGAGTCAGTCCCCTTGCTCACCTTGCTGTCTTTGTCTCCTTAGGTGTCGGAGGGCGGCCGCGAGATGGAGAGAGCGTGATGGAATGCTGAAGTACCGCCAAGCAGGTGAGTTCAGCGCGGCGCCGTAGGAATGCGAAGCGATGCTTCAAAGACTTCTGTCTTTCAGTTCCGTGGCGAAATGGATCAGGATTCAGGTAAGGATTAAAGTTAAAACTCCTGTTCTAACCTTTATCCTTTTTGTCTTCTTGTTTCATGAGTCCCAGGACTGAAGGGTGCGTGGCTGAAGACTGGAGCTGCAGAAAACACAGTGAGTGTTACGCTGCAGCAAGCAGAATAACGCGAAGCACGTGTGGCTGTCCGGGCGTGGTTTAAATAGCCTTGGAAGAAGATCCAGGTAAGTATTCTTCCACAGCCCCACCCAAGTAACAAAATAGTCCCTTCAGTAAAATAGTCCCTCCTAAGCCTCATTTGGCTTGAGTCTTCATGCAGCATGATCTGCCTCAGGTGAGTATGCAGCATGGTCTGCTTCAGGTAAGTTATCAATAATGAGCCTGGCGCCCATGGCGCCAGGACTGACTTTATCTTTATGAGCCTGGCACCATAGGCGCCAGGACTGTACCCAAACAGCCCCTAACTGGGGCTTTTGGGCATGCTCCAAGTGTCATGATGCATGCTTCTGGGGCTGCTGGGCCTGGTCTGGTCTTCCGGGGGCAGGCATCATGACAAATACAGTCAGGTTTCTCACACCATAGACATGCCAGAAAGACATGCTGTCACCATATTGTAAGATTCCACCTAAGTCACATCCACGTTGCACTCAGGATATTGCATTGATGGAAAAGGGGGGGTTCCAGAGGAGCGATGGCTCCTCCGTGCATCGTGCAGATTTATTGCCCTGGTTAATTGACGTACTGCACCTCCGAGTAGAACTGACAGTAGTAAAGTGCACCAACCACACAAATGGCATAGATTTAATTTCCCAAGGCAATGACGGGGCCAATTCTGCAGCAAAAGAAGCAGCATATTTGACACTACACACAACACTGTGAATGCCCTACCTTTGATGGTATTATTGCAAATGGAGCACCCGACACTTGCTGAGCCATTTAATGCATTACCCATTGCCCAAGAGATACAGTTACAGGGTGTGCACCCTATCAAGAGCAGGTGTTATGGACAAGGAGGGGCTGCTCACTGTCACGGATTTGGTGTGGAGACAGATGTGACAGCATCATGAAGTAAACACAGACAACTAAATAATATTTTGGATGTAAACTTTTACTAACTAAAAGAAGGAGGTTGGGAAAAGGCCTAACTTGCCCTATGCTAAAGTGGGATTTCCCTACCTGAATAAAATTAATGATGGACTGTGTCAAGAAGTCTAAAGCAAATGTCTGTCTGTATCCAAAACCTATGTTTGCCCTCACATCTAATGGTACACAATATGTAGTGATGTCAGCATCAAATAAGTAGTGTTCAAATAAAAGTTCAGAGCTTCGTCCAGCTCTTGGAGGAAAACGGGGTTTCCCTTGCCCAAGGTTCAAACAGTTCACTTCAGCACAGAGGGGTTCCCTTCACCAAGCTTTCAGCTCTGTCAATGTTCCAAATACACCACAATTCTTTAGGATATTTAATGTTCCAAAATAATAGTTCCTTGGGACAGCTCCAAGCTCTTCTTGTCTGATTATTTCTCACCAGCTTAGAAAGTTCAATTCTCAATTTCAATTCACTCAGGTTTTCCTTTATTTAATTACCAAGTTGCTTTTCCGTAGGTGGATGTATTTGGTCTAATTGCGTTGGACCACACGGTCCACCCATTACAGGTCACACAACTGACACACCTTAATATTTGCTTCATCAGTATTTTGCCACCATCTCAGCTTCACAATAAGGATTAACTTGTTTTCCTTCTAAGTGCCCCTGAAGCTTTATTGCTGCTTTTTTCATCACCATTCACTTGTTTAAAAGCTTTGACTTACAATGACCAACACAGGCTTCCCAGTGCACTCTCCTGCTAGGAACCTCAGTTTAAAGTTCTTTGCGCCAATTCTCATATGCTTCCCAGTCCACTCTCCTGCTAGGAAACTGATTGACTGTTTCGTGCCTTCTGCTCAAAACAAACTGTCCTCTGCGTACCATCCCCATGCCAACGATTTACAGAGTGCCTCAATGCCCTGCTTAAAGAGTGTCTTGCCAAGTTGTTAGATAAACTTGGCAAGAACTGGCTCTACTGTTTTCTTGTTGCTTCTGTTTGCACTACGCAATTCCCCCGTTGCGGATCATCATTTGACTACACACAAAATTGTTAGTGGCAGTAGAATGCCTGCGCCTCTTACTCATGCATGTACAATTTTGGATGCCTAAAGTACTGCGCTAAACCTGGCTGGGAGAAGAACTTAAGGTCCATCTAAATGAGCTCACAAAATCTCTGATCTATATTTGACGCCAGATACAACCACATCAAGGCAGGCTTGCCATCCCATTATCAAGCACAAACAATCCATCAGCACAATAGACTGAGAACTTTGCTCCCTCTCCATCCGATAAGATACAAATCTGGAACTTCACAAGTTCCTGGAAAGAGTCAAGATTTACCGGGCCATACACAGTGATGTACTGCAGCCCAAGAGCAGCAAAGGTGACTGGGAGGTGTCCAATGGATACATTTGACAGATTTCCCCTGGTACAAGGCAGGCGCTTCCCTTGCAGGAGAAGAAAGGGGAGCAGACTGATGGAAAGTATTACCCAATTGACTATGACATTTTTATCTTCATTTCACTGTTCTACTTTACTTTACTGCATTTATAAAGCGTAAGACCTTGGGCCCGTAGGCATTAGGGCGCTAACAAACACAAAGGTGAATAACTGAAGGGAAAGCGCTAGAAAGGTGCTCTGATGGGGAAGCACTTTATGCAAACAGCCACTTTTTCAGTTTCCTTGTAAAGCGCTAGAAAGGGGCTCTGACGGGGAAGCCCTTTATGCAAACAGCCACGTTTTCAGTTTCCTTTTGAAGGGTTCCAAATTAAGCTGATCCCAGAGATCAGGCTATTCCAGGCCATAGTCGCCAGCAGATAAAAAGCTCCCCTTTCATCCTTCCTGTTTCTACTTCCGGGAACCATAAGAAGTCTCTGTTTATTAGATCTTAGTGATCGACTTTGGGCTTTTTGCCCAATAAGTTGCTTCAAGTAGCTGGGCATAGTGCATTGGATACATCTAAAAGTGATCACTACAAGTCGAAATCGCACTTGAACCTCAACCGGAAGCCAGTGCAGACCTCTTCTAGCGTCCGACGGGTGATCACGGTGGGACAACCCCATCACCACTCTGACTATTCCATTCTGTATGGCCTGAAGACTATTGCCTTCTTTTTAACTCATGCCCACCAATAGACTGCAGCAATAATCCGTTTTTGCTTCGATGATAGCTTGAGCGATAGTTTCTGCATTAGCCTGTGGTACAGATGGCCTAAGGTGTGCCAGGAGTTAAATAAAAAAGGCTGCTGCAGAGACAAGTCTCCCTACATGAGCCTTCATAGTGAGATGCTGGTCCAAGATAACCCCCAAGGTTTTAACCTTCACTGGGGTTATCTTGACCTCGCCGAGTTGGAAACTCTTGTAGGATGCACCCAGCTTCAATAACTTTGCTTGCAAGCCAACGATCAGGAGCTCAGTCTTACTCCTTTTAAGAGACAAGTTGTTCCCCAACATCCCGTTCTCGATAGAGGAATAAGCTCTATTCAATTCCGCCTCATCTATTTCATGTAAACCAACCACAGAGACTACACGCTGGGTATCGTCCGCGTAGTTGGTAAATATGATCCCCTCTTGATCCGGCATGGCAAAGAAGGGGACCATAAATATATTATAGAGGCAGGGGGAAAGACACGCACCATGCGGGATGCCAAATTCAATGGGGATCGGGGAAACTCTACTTTCTCTGTGATTCAGAAAGGAAGCGATCCAGCGTCCTGCAGCCGGTGAAAAGTTAGCTACTGCCTCCAACCTGTCGACCAGATAGAATGGGCAACAAGGTCGAAGGCAGCAGACGAGTCCAACAACATCAGTACCGATGCAAGGCCCCTGTCCATCTGCTCCAATAGCCTGGATTTAATTTCCAGTTGTGCTGTCTCAGTGCCATGTCCGGCTCTGAACCCCGATTGATGGGAGTTAAGCACTGGGCAGTTGTTAAGGCGTTGGGCAATCTGCTCATACGCGACCCTATTCAGGAATAATAATAAAAAAAGGCATATTTGTAATAGGCCTATAATTGAGTGGGTCCTCAGGGGGAAGGCCCGACATTTTTAGAATCGAGGTAACCCAGCCCTGTTCGAGATCCAGGGGGACAAGTCCTTCAGTAAGTGAAGCATTGACGAACTTGCAGATCGCGGACAATAGGGCAGGCGGGCAGGTTTTAATTATTAAGGCTGAACATGGATATATGGATCACCTTTGCAAGAGGTTACTTTAAGTTTATTCACGATAGCCAACAGCTCGTCTTCGGATATAGTGGAGAAGTTAAATTGAGAAATAGATGGGTTTCTAGTAAGGAATTCTTCCCCACTGTGCAGGGTGCTGTTGGAAGCTCTTTTTTTCTCTGAACTATGTCCTCTTTGATGGTGTTCAATTTGTCCGGCATGGCATCCTGAATGTCCTGATACCAGGCAGCATCTTTAACAACTTTGCCCAAATCTGAGGGGCTCGTAGTTACCTGCTCTTTAAGTATTTTAAAGTGTTCTTTAGCCTCAGATTGGGTGTTTAAAATCCTGGTAATGAGGACGTTTTTCTTGGCTTCTACAATAGCCATTTTATAGGTGTTGGCTGCACTTTTATATGTAACCAGAGCACTAGGTAAAGGACTCAATTCCCAACTGTGAAAGAATTTCATATTAGTAGATTTAAACTTTTTCAGTTCTGGTGAAAACCAAGGTTTGTTTTGAGCTCCCTCCCTGGCTCTTCTACTTTTAAGGGGGGGACAGAGTATTGGTAATGACCTCCAAGTTAGATAAGAGTATGTTAGACGTACCAATAGCAGTGTCCATAGATGTAAAGTTAATAGTTGGTTTTAACAGGGGTTCGATTTGTTTCCTGAGTAAGCATTTTGAAGTTTCTGCCAATAGAGCTCGGAAGCCTCTTGGGGAAGTCTGCTTGAATGGAAAAATGCACAAAAAAGTGGCCTGACCAAGGGCAAGGTGAGACATAAAGATATTTGGTCCTCACATTATAGAAGACTAATGAGAGGTGCAAAGGAGTTTCAGCAAGTTGAAGTAGCAGTAGTTTTTGTAGTTAGTATAGTATTTTTGTCTTTTTTTTTATTTTTATTTGGTTTTTAGCTGGAAGTCCAGTTTGTCCATAGTAGAAGTAATAATAAAGAAGTGTGAAATAAAGGAGAAGTGTTTAATTCTGAATTGTTCGAAGATAGCATCCGGGCAGACATAGCACTGAGCCTGGAAACATGGTACAACCATACGGGACGAGAGAGGGCCAATGACATAGGTTATGTGTGGTTTCATTCCACACGTTACAGGGCCAAGAGGTACTAGTTCACGTGAGGTACTGTCTGATGCATTTAGCATTGTGCAAAATAAGGTATGTTCCTTGGACAAAAAGTTACAGTCAACTGGATAGATTAGGGGAGAGGAAGTGTATGCTGATAATTATATGGAAATTGCAAAGATGGCGAATGCAGAGGCCACCAAACACATTACAAAGGGGGCAAGAAGGCGGGGGAGACAACTGTTCACAACCCACAGAGACTGGTGTGCTCCAATGCCATAGGGCATAGTATGCCATGGTGCCATGCTAGACCATGAATGCGCATTATTCAGGGGGTCAATTTCCCATGCTGACGGGTGAGAGAAGGGAATGTTGTAATGTAGGGCAGAAGGAATGATAGGGTTTCTGGAAGATGTGGTGAGACACATGATTAATACTTCCAGGCTCTAACATGGATAGATGAAAATAAACAACCATTATATATAAACAAGCTCACACAATATTCTTTATGTTTCAGATGCAATGGCTCGATCCATTTGGGGAACAGCAAAGGGCGCCAAAAGGTGATGGTGTTGCCGACGTTGAGGAACGTGACTGCCGCGCTCATGGACTTTTGGTCGGCGTGTGGGACCTAGACATACGCCCAGCTTCCCCCTGATTGGGGCGGTACTCGCTCCATAGTGAGACTGCATAGTCCCGCCCTTGTGGTACCCTGCTCAGATTTAATATCTTTTGCTGATCACCCTTCACTGTTGAATAAAGACTTACATAATAATGAAGCATTGAGCAGGGGGGTGCACCCACATAATTGGCCCAATCTTTGAACTTGCATAGAATTTGTAGGGACAGCAACTATTGGACCCAAAAATCATCTGATAGAATGGCAGCTATTCCATCAGAGTTTCGCCTGTTCAGTAAGGTGGCTACATTTTGCTCATCACTTTTTCTTCGACAGGTTCAAGCTGGAGTTAATTCAAAGTGGATCCAAATCACCCGCTACAAGTATTGCAGCTGGCGAATTCAACCAAAACAGGGCTTAATGCAGTAAGGGAGGTTGGTTGTGCTCTAGAACCGGTATGTTCTGGACCTTTCAACAGCAATAGAGGGTGTTTGCAAAAAGAATAGGAAGCAGCTGCTGTACATTTAGACCAGCAAATGACGTGGCCAATGCAAGTTTGGCCGAGGCTATTGAAGAACTACACATGCTCCATGTGTCTATTATCACAGAAACGAGACCAGCTAAACCTGTCAACTGGCTTGATAACCTTTTTTGCTGGGTCCCCAAATGGTTGTCTAATATTTTTAAGATAACTGTCCCAATCCTCGTTTTGGTACTCATTACGTTTTGTGCATGTCAAGTAGGGCTAATAATCTGCAAGGGAGGAAGGGAAGGGGGGCATATATGATGCCCCTGAATGTTGATGGTTAAGGGAAGCAACACCCCACATGCATCACATAGAAACAGAAATGCATGAATTTGGCCCCCCAGTAATGTTTACAATGCCACCCCTGGATATAGACAACTATGAGGCCTTTTGGGTAAACTGTTCACCTGAGCCGGAGGCTTGTTTCATACTGGAGTGCTCCCCAGAAGAGTATTAGGCACAAGGGTGATGCGAGGGGCTTATCAAAATATGCCATTTTATTAATGAAAATATATGAAAACAAAGCCTTGCTTGCCCTACTCTACTGGGGAATTCCCTGCCTGGTCTATACGCTACAGGTACATTATCTAGCATGGGATAACTGGCCCTCACACTAAACAACAAATATACAAAGAAAATATATGGCAACACAATATAATAAACAATATTAACACAATATCTGAATGCCATGGGTAAAGCCCCCCTTCCCAGGTATCACAGTCAATTCAAAATGTTCAACAAAAGAAAAGAAAGGTTTTGAACCAGATCTTGATACTTCCAAGTCAAAGATAAAGTTTCATCAAAGAAAAAATCCACTGGTAACAAATCTTTATTCCTGGATGAAAGATCCCCGTCCAACTTCCAGAAAGAAATAGCACTAATGGTAATCCTGGTAATGATACATTGTCTCTTCTTCCAGATAGTTTGTCACAGTTCAAAAGAACATGAAATATTCCCCAATGTCAGTAATACACAATTCTTTAAGACTTATTTAGTTACAACTTTATATTGGTATATTTGCCAGGATTATTTCTTTGTGCTGCTGCTTGCACTTAACCAACCACACTTCTATTGCTGGTACTATGAGAATGGTTACCTTTTTCCCACAAAATGTTACTTGTTCAGTCCACTTCAAGGTTACATCTGCTGGTAACATGGTAAACCACCACAGTTTAAGTGCTATTACCTCAGCTCAGTATTTTGAATTGTTAGACATGCTTCGGCAGGATACACTCAACCTCTTCAGGTATGCAAGTCGCTCTTCCTTTCAATGACTTTCTCAAAAGGGGCAGCCTCTGTCTCTCCTGTCTATCTGCCACAATATCAACCTGGTTCTACCCATAAGACTATTTTCTCTGCTTTCTGCAGTATTTGGTACCACAGGCTGTGTATACCTCACAATATTATTCACAAGCAATTAGTTCCCCTTCCCCAGCATCACTCATACCTTTCTGCCAGTTAACAGCCCAAGTAATTACCCAGAGGCCTTGGTGCCACTTTCTCAGCTTCAGGTAATACTGGTACTCCTGTATTGTGGGTCACTTGAGCGTTAACAACTTCACAATGTAGTTGATTGCCTTTTAATTCCTGTAAATGTTGGTTTCACTATAAAAAGGGATGCCTCTTGGCTTTGGTTATGCTCTTCTTCTCTTCAATAGTTTAGACTCTTCACTTCTTAGAAATATAAAGAATGTCACTTCTAGATATAGTATAAGATTCAGTCTTTCAGTTGAAAACACAATTAGGCACACACAACCTCTCGATTTCAAGGTTTAAAGATGAATAGAAAATTGTATTACTGAGTAACGGCAAAGGATAGAGTTCTGACTTCCTTTCGGAATCACACATAGGCAGACACAACTTCTTTTTGATGTAGTTTTCACACTTTATTACTTATAACTCGGGTATTGTTAAGATTAGGTATTCGGTAATGGTTTAGAGAGCGTTCCCTCTCCTTAATGAAGGACCTGTGACCACTTTGTTAGACGGCAACAGTCTTTAAATCATTCAACAATGAACTTCAGTAACATTAGCTTCTCCGGCCTTTCACGATAGACATGAGTGCTAAATTTCCATGGTTAATAATATTGTGAATGCAAGTAACAACATCTACTTGCATAAAAACATACATGCGTGAACAAGGGGCTGGATAATGTTACCGGCACGGCTCGTGCAAAGTGTTAGAATGCCATGCTTCACTCACCGGCTTCTCAGACAATTGCTTTGTGGGTTGCTCTGCTTTCCTGACTTCCACTCCAACTCTACTGCTTCTGGCTCACTGGGGACCCACACCCTTCCCTTGAACAGGCATCTCCGGTCACTCACATTGGGGGTTCCTTCTGCTCACAAGACCCTGGACTTGCCTCTTGCTTCTTGACTTAGTCTCCAGCACATCCGCAGATCGGCAACCACTGCAATTAGGCTCACATGGGAAAACCTGTTTCTCCTGCACATCTACAGCTGTGCAGCCTCTGCACTTCAGACTTTGAAGATCAGAGCTCTCTCAGAACTTGCAGGTGAAATCTGCTGTTTTCACATTCCGGCGTCCCTCTTGTCCTCTCACTTCTGTGTGATCTGCCAGGATCGTGACTTCTGTCTGCTTCTATTGCTACAGCCTGCACTTCAGCTCACGTGATCCTTTTACGCCTTCCTTCCTGAGGCAGCCTTTTATGCCTCCCAGGTTCAGTAATGGGCTTCAGGTGTGGGCTATTAGCCTTGATTGCCTGACTACTGCAATGGCTTAATTGCTGACTGCTATCTCTGGATGCATCTTCAGCCCTCTTCCTCGTCTCAGTGCCTCTAGGATTCTGGGACTTGTAGTTTCTTTCAACTAAGTTTGGTTTTTCCACTTCTGCATTACTTGCAAGTGTAGATTTAATTCCCTTAAAGCTTTTAATAGAGGGGCCTAGATCTGATTCGAGGTTTAGAGACATTAAAATGATAATAAGCCATGACCTCTTTAGGCACATTCCGATGTATCTTCCTGTCATATGAAAAATACTGTGGGCCTCATTACAACCTGCCAGTCCGGGACCGTGCAAAATCCGTGACGGCGGTAAAAACGTTTCCGTGTCCGCAAGGTTGCGGAAAAACTGACCGATTACACGCTGTCGGTCGCGCGCACCACACAGACTCGGAAACGTTGTTACCGCCGTCACGGAAAACCCCACGGAAATGGAAATAACGCAGCCACAAGTGGCGCAAAACCCGTGTCCGCCTCCGCCGCCACGGACACGGAACCAGAAATACCATGATCGCCAAAACAGGAAACAGAGAGGCGGCCATCATATAAAAGCACAATCCATTGCCATCCAGAGCCAGCACAGCACAATCCTAACTCTGAGAAGCCAAAAGGGACCACCAGCATGTCTGCCAGGATTCCTGCTCAGAGGCAGCGCAAACAGCGCTTCAGCGAGGCAGAGTTAACCGTCTTGGTGGAGCACATTGTGGACAATGCAGAGATGCTGTTCAGCGCCGACCAACGGCATGCCACACAGCAGCGGAGGAAGGAGGTGTGGGCCGAAGCTGCACGCAAGTGCACCGCTGTGGGCGTGACAGCGAGGAGCGTGAAGGACTGCCACAAGCGGTGGGACGACCTGAGGCTGAGGGTACGCAACCTCATTTCCATGCACCGCCAACGCAGCAGTGGGACAGGCAGAGGACCCCCTTCCCCACTGAGGCTGCAAGCATGGGAGGAGCGTTGCAGCAGCGTCCTCCACCTAGAGGGAATCCATGGGATCGGGGAGGCTGAGGCAGGAGTGAGCCCACCTGCAGATGCCGGTAAGTGCCCAAACATGAATGCCACATGAAAATATGCAGTTGTGAGTACTGGGCCAAAGGACCCTTTAACAACCCCCCCCCCTCCAGGCAGTGCATGTGTGGGCCAAAGGACCCATTAACAACCCCCCCAGGCAGTGCATGTGTGGGCCAAGGGACCCATTAATAACCCCCCCACCCCAGGCAGTGCATGTGTGGGCCAAGGGACCCATCATGATCCGTATGGCAACCAATATCACAGAATGCATACACCAGCAATCAGATGCATGTGACTAACACCATTCAATGTACAATCTTAATGACGCATGTGATGCACCCATCTGCCACCACAACAACACTAATTGAATGCCCTTTGTGTCCCCACAGCCGTTTCAAGTGACAGTGATACTGCACAACAGGCCAGCCAATCTGCACCGGCAAGTACACAAGCCACCGCCACCACACAGGAGGATGCTGCCGGCAGTTCTGCACCTCTGGCCACATTACCAGCCACTACAGATGTGCGGCCCACCACCACCACCGACATCCCCACCGTCTCCACACTGCCTGATTCTAGACAGGTGCCACGGGAACCTATCATGGCCACCCAACACAACACCGAAGGCAGCAGCACTGCAGAGGGGGCGGCCTGCAGTGATAACAGTGCCCCGCAAGAGCACTCGGAAACGGGGCCACAGGGGGAGATGCCCACATTGGAAGACCTGGGATCCTTCCATGAGCTGGAGTTCAGCCCCACATCACTGGGGAGTCCCATGAGGTCGCCCATCCCATCCATGGCCGAACTGAATGCCTGCATGCAGCGGATGGAGGACCAGCAGGCTACCCTCACCCAGCTGGTGGAGAGGCAGCTAGAGGAATCCAGGCTGCAGAGGGAGAGCTACAGCGCCTCAGTGCGTCGCCTGTCGAGGTCCATCGGACGCTTTGCGAGCACTATAGTGACCCTTGCACGCCATGTGCGGGAGGGCAACGACCACACCTCCAGGCTTGTAGAGGCCATGTTGGTTGGCCAACAGGCAAATCTGGCACGGATGCCCTCAATCCCAGATTCTGCCCAATCAAACACAACCACCCCATCCAGCTCCACTACTGCCAGTCCAAGGAGGCGCTCGAGTAGGCTAACGGGTCCCTCGGGCAAGGTTGCACAGGCACAGAAGTGCACACGGAAGTGATGGCATGTGTGTGGGGCAGTGCAGGACACATGTGGACTACAAGGGTGTGAGAGGGGTGGGCACGTTTGGGTGGTGGGGTAGGTAGTTTTGGGGGTTTGAACAATGGGGTCTGGGTTGGGGTGGGCACGTTTGGGTGGTGGGGTAGGTCATTTTGGGGGTTTGAACAATGGGGTCTGGGTGGGGGTGGGCACATTTGGGTGGTGGGTGGCCCCGGGTGTACAGCTTCCCTAACCAATGCACCTCCTTCCCTGTAGTTATTACATCAATACATCACCATTTCGAATCAAGACATACATGTGTGGACATTGATCATTTATTTTGCAGTGCAACTATTAATTCATTGTCGTCACCATGTTCGTGCATTTCTGTGAATGTGCTGTGACTCAAAAGTAAATGCGAATCAGGGCATCCCGTGCTCTCTGGCCATCATGTGGACCCCCAGGGGGAGGCGGTGCCATCCCACCCCCATCTCCATCCCCATCCCCATCTCCATCCCCATCCCCATCTCCATCCCCATCTTCCTCATCTGCGTCTGGTGGCATTGGGATGTTCCTGCGCAGGCATATATTGTGCAGCATGGCACATACGAGCGTGATTTTACCCGTCTTCACTGGGCTGTACAGCAGTGATCCGCCAGATCTGCTCAGACAGCGGAAACGGGCCTTCAGCAGTCCAAATGTCCTCTCAATCATTCCACGTGTGCGGATATGTGCCCTATTGTATGCCTCTTCATGCCGGTTCCTTGGTCTCCGTACAGGTGTCATCATCCATGGCGTGAGTGCATATCCCGCATCACCTACATGGGATGTAGATGGGGGAACATGTCAGTGTTTGTGGCATCATGTCCTCATCTGCTGCTGTGCATTCTTGTATCATCATTCATTCATGCATATGTACCATGCAGTGTATGGAGGTATGTTTTGGGCATCACGATGTATGTCGCTAACTGGATATGGGCCTACACATTAACTTGCATGTTTACTGTGCCCTGCGGGTGACATTTGATTGTGTGCATGTCACGGTGCAGTGCTGTCCACACATGGCAGAGTGACTCCACTGTACGGAAGTAGTAAATACACGTCGTCTCATTTACGCGCCTCTCGTGCCTTTTGAGGCAGTGTTTCAATTGAGGGTGGGTGTCTGCAGTGGCACAAGGTTCATGGGACAGTGACGGGATTGGCTGTGCCAGCGTGTGCACGGGCACATTGTGGTGCCCTGTCATGTCTTCCTTCATGATGTTTGGCATCCGCTGTGTATTTGGTAGATGGAAGGGGGGTGATACATGTGCGGTCACAGCGGCACACTCACAATGCTCATTGGCCTGGACACACACACACCACTTCGACAGGGTTGTAGCATCGTCAGCTGTACTCACCCAATAGCCATGTGCTTTGTCCGGCATAGCGTTCCATGTACCGTGGCAACGTGGAATTCCGCAGTACCATTGAGTCATGTGATGAGCCTGGGAAACGTGCGCAGCAGTGTGTAATCAGTTGCATGGCATCACAAACCATCTGGACATTCAAAGAGTGATACTGTTTCCTATTGCGGAACACCGCCTCAGATGCACGTGGTACTGTCAGCTCAGCGTGGGTGCAGTCAACTGCGCCTATGCAATTTGGCATGCCTGCTATGGCATGGAAGGCCAACTTGGTGGCAATGACCTCGGGGAGGGTGCGGGGTAGGGCTATGTGTTCCGACACATGGCGCAACAGGGCATCCAGTACCTGTACCAGGATTTTGGAGAAACAGGGTTGTGATATGCCGTGCAGCTCACCAACCGTGTGTTGATAGGTGCCAGTGCCAAGGAAATGTAGTACTGAGACAACCTTCAAGAGGGGAGGGATGGCGGTGGGGGTGTCAATTAGGCTGCTGATGTTGTCCTCCATCATGGTGGTGATGTGCATGATTGTTGCACGGTCCAGCCGGTATAGTGTGTGGATCTGTCCTGGGGTGAGGTTCCAGGGTGAGGCCCTGATGCGTGGTATTGATGGCTGGCGGCGGGGTCGGGCTGGCTGGGCAATGGGGTTTGCCATAGCTGCAGGGTTGGCTGGTTGCCGCCTGCGCCTCCTCCGCCTCCTCCTCTGCGCCATTACTGCCACCATGTGCAGTGCTGCCTGTTGGTTGAGTAGGCCCAGTCCCAGTGCTACTAGACCTGCTGCCTGCATGGTTCTGTGTTGTGTTGGGCTGGGTGTGGCCCTTTTGTAGGCTCCCAGTGGCCTGCTAGGTCCAGCTGGGCTGATTTGGTGCACCTGTGCCCTGATTCAGTTCAGCAGGCAGTGTATAACGCCATGTTTGTGGTGGCGGCGGTTCCGCCACCGTGATCACGGTATTTACGCCATTTTTTTGCCGGTATTTCCGTGTCCGCGCTAGTTGTGATGCTCACGGTGTTTCGTGTTGACGGTAACGGAGGGGTTTCCGTGCAGACGGACTTAACGGGACCCCTATTTCCGCGGTGGCGGTTTAGGGTGGTGCTATTACCGGGGCCGCGGGTCATGATTGGGCGGACATGGAAACCGTGCCGGTCTGGTTTTATCGGCAGTGTTAATTCCGGACCGGATTACTTGTAATGAGGCCCAGTGTCTCATCCCACAGAATCTCCTCACCGCCCTGGGCTCTGTCTCCTCCCAGGTGATCCTCCTGCAATACACCACCCCGAGGGTTGGGTGGGATAGGGAAGTGCCTGCCTTCCACTGGCCACCTAGGAGGAGACGTTAGGCAGGGTTTCAGTGATGGATCCATAGGATTCTTTACAGGGAGCTTGCGCAGGGTAACAAGGGTATGGAAGGGTATGGATACCAAAGGAAAAAAGCAGGGAGCTGGTGGCAAAAGATGTGTTGATTGAAAGGTGGGAATGTTGTAAGGGTCCAGATCTAGTGCTGTGAAAGGGGGCACACTTACCAGTTATGCAAGTAATATGATGATGTCGGAAGTGGTGACGTCATTGCGCATGGTGCTGAAGGGGGCCTTGAGGGACCCTCGGATGTGGAAACAAGGCACAGTCACCACACACGAATAGATACGCCCAAAATCTAGGGTTTATTGCAATACAAAATAGTCCCAGTTGGCCAAGTGGTCCCACGCCCTACAACGTGTGTCTAACAGACCTCAGGGGACGCAAGAGAGTGTGAAACCTACATCAGTTACATATATACGAACGCAGCATCTTACAATCAGTAATAACACATTTGATGCCGCCCCCAATTCATTTCCCTTTGAATTAGAGGCGATGATTGACCATCGTGACAAATATGACACCTTAGACCACCATATTTAGTAACAGTTTGCAAACTCCAATTTTACAGACACCATTCTTTGTTTGCGAGAACACAGCGTTTCTGTTTTTCATGGGCAAGCTGCGCGTAGGAGACTGGCACATACCAGGCCTCACTATCTCCAAGTTTCGATTCTCGCTCTAGAAGTCAGCCCGCTCTCTGGGGCCTCGCTGGGCTCAGAAAGGGGGGCCGTAAAGAAGATCATAATTCAACTCTTTAAATGCTAGTTTCATACATTGCTATTCTTTCAGGATACTCGCTGGCATTCGTATACTGATTAAATGACTTGCTCCCTGTCTTCAAGGATACGTGAGGGAGGGAATTAGGCATTAATGTCTGGCTCTCCAGTGTAATGTTTCAACATGTTTCTTAGCCGTGGACCATTGAAGCAAAATAATATCTACAGCAAAGCAGTTTTACATGAGGCAAAGTGGCAACGTTAAAGAGAACAGAGAGAGAAAACAAAATGGCGATTCTGGTCATCTTAAAATGGCTTCACTCTAGTTAAACTAATAGCTACGTAATAACTAATGACTAATGAATATATATTCTTACACTGTAAATGAAGCGGTTGGTCTTCGGCCAACCAATTATCATTAATTTCCAGACCCTCAAGGGGTGCTTAGTTTTTCTGGACTGACAAACCCTTCTCTTGGCCGTAAGCCAAACGTCTCATCCATACATTGCATCCTCCTACTGTCAGTCTAGAAAAATGGATACCTCTCATGATTGACGGCAAACGTATTTTGGTGTCCGAAGGTCAACCGTCTCATGTACGAAACAATAGAAATACAGGTTTCCGAGTTTACCAATGAACAGCCATTTTGATGTAACAAGGATCGCCATTTTGTTTTCTTTCAATTGCTCATTGCTTTCTGTTCACATTGCTTTGCAGCACATTTTCTGCTTACACTCCTCGACTGTTAACATTGTTGTCTGAACGTGAAAGGACAAGGCCGCAGGGCCGCGAGGCTAATAAGAGTTAGTTGAAACACAACGTAGGCAGCTCCGGGGAGGAATGCCCGGCTCCCTCCCGAATGTAGCCTTGAAGCATAGCCGCAGGGCATTTAATCATTTCACAGCTGCCAGCCAGTCTCGTTATATGGTAGAATATGTTAGAATAAAGCAGCTATAGGCTTGAATTATGCTCTTCTTACGGCCCCCCCATTTCCGAGCCCTGTAGAGCGTGTCGGCTCCCAGGACACGAATAGCACCTCATAGATAGCAAGGTCTGGAATGTGACTCTTCCCCCGTATGTAGCTTGCTTCCAAGAACAGAAGCACTGTGTTCTGTTCAACAAAGAAAAGATGTCTCCGCACTTGCAAAGTTGCATATTGTTACTAGAATAGACATTTGAAGGTGTCATATTCGTCGAAAGTGTCCATCATCAAACCGAGTTCAAAGAAACCCAATAAAGGGGGGTGTTAAACATGTCACAGCTTATTGTATGATATGCATTTTGTATATATGTAACTGATGTACGTAATTCGCTCTCTTGCGTCCCTCGAGGTCTAGAGATACACGTCGCGGGGCGTGAGACAGAGTTGGCCAACTGAGACTATTTGCTTTGCAATAAACCCTAGCTTTGGGAATACAACCTCGTGTCTGGCGTATTTATCGTGTGTGGTGACCTGCCTTGTTCCCATAGATGTGAGGGACCCCTAGGGGCCCCTTTCAAGATGGCGCCCGAATAGGGACCCTCCCCCACTTGTTCCATCGTGTACGTTGTAATTGAGTAAAGGCGGAGAACGACGAGGACGGGACGATCGAGCCGGGATCAAGAGGTGTTCGGGGCGCCCTGTAGAAGTGATGAGAGATTCCTTTGCAGATCTGCACACACCTGATCCCTGATCGACGTATCCGGCTAGAGAACAATGAGGCGAGGGTCCCAAAACGAGGCAGAAGCCAAGAAACGCAGACACAACGTCATTGGTTGCGTCAGTATACAGACGAATTGTGTCCTGGAGGACAAATTGATTTATCAGGGAAGTCATTCCCCGATTCAAAGTAATCCTGATACTGGTTGAGAGTTGACATTGCAAAATCAAACGCCCTAGGTAAGGTTGATTAAGCAGGGGGAAGGTTGAAACATGCCTGGGGTATTGTCCACCCTAGCAGGGTTTTTCCGCTGTGGTAGACAATCTTTGGAAGATGGCCAAATTGCACCACATGGGGGAACGCCTGCGTATGAGATGTATGTGAAGTATGGTGTGGGAGCGATAATATTTTGTGAGTCTTGGCATAGGCAAACCAGAAAGCAACAAGACCATCAGTGGCCGATAAATGGTAGTTTTGAGATAGCGAGAATAGATAATTTGGAAAGAGAGTTGATAAGAAAGAAAGCGCGTCCCGCAGCATTTGATATTGTTAAGGACTGGAGAAGGGAAGCAATGCTCTGATTTAGAAGTAGAGCGAAACATGCGCGCAGGCATACATCAAAAGGTGAAGTAGTGGAAGAAAAGGAGGAGGAGGCGTGGACTGAGAGTCTAAGAAGGTCAGGTAGACGTGACCAGTTAATTATAGAAAAAATATACCCACAACGAGAATTGAACATAGCAGATGAAGTAATGGAAAACATATTGATCCATACAAAACAAGGGCCAAGATCAGAAGGGAGGCCAAACATGTCAGTAACTATTGCTCAAACCCCTCCCGTAGCTCAAGCCCCTCCCGCAGCTCAAGCCCTCCCACAGCCACAGACTGCGCATGTAGCAATTCCTATTATCCAACCAGGCCCACAGCAGACACTCCCCGGTCCCCTTGTCCCATCCGCACCTCCCGCCTTAGATACAGACTCGGTACCGTCCGTCCCTCCAGGGGTTGAAGTTGAAACCGCGGCGGCGAGAGGTGGGACTGAACAAAGTGGATGCACGAGGGTAACTCGCAGTGCGATCAGCAAAGAAAGGAAGGTGGAATTGCAGCAACAGGCAGAAATGTACATAAACGGGAATGATGGGACGGCAACATTGGCTTCGATGTATGACTTCCGAAGAAGCAACGAAAGACAGGTAGTGTTGGAATGCATGGGTGAATATTTGGTGGAGAGATGGAAACAGTTAATTGGGGAATTACCACCGCAGCTATTGTTAAACTTAAATGCATTAGCACGCTGTAGACAAAGAGATGAAGAAGTGAGGGAACATGTGTATGGACTTTTTGAGCTTAAAAATGAATTGGATAATGAATATGCTGAAATGTTTACTGCACCTGGGTACATGGGTAAGGATATCGGGAGAAATAGAAAGGAGGCGGTAGAGCCATATATACAGCGACGACATTCGATGTCATCAGTACAGAGGGGCGGAAATTGAAAGTATGTATACGAGAAGCGTTCAGATGGATGTCGGATCCACAATGGAGATACATGAGATATTTTTTTTTTTAATAACATATTTTATTTATTTTATAAACGTAAACATATACATACAAGTTAATAACAAGTCATCGCTCGGGCATACAGGCAATCACTAAGCATAGCTCTTCATGCACATTGCAAGTTTCAGAGTTTTAGGTCCTTCATGAAATGGGTTACTAGGCGTCCAAATTATACATTGTGCAGATGAGTCTTCGCAGGACTCCAAACGTTTATCAAGTCTATTCATGGGTTCGCAGATCCCTACGTGTCTTCCCATTTTTGCCAGATCTTGCGTGCTTTCCCTGTCAAGTCTATTCATGAGTTCGCAGAGCCCTACGTGTCTTCCCATTTTTGCCAGATCTTGCGTGCTTTCCCTGGGCACCCTCTGGTAGTGTATATTCTCATTTCCATTTGCACACAGATATCCACGTCTGTTATCCATTGGTCACATTGAGGGGATAAGGGTGAGCCCCACAATTGGGCCAGATTCCTCTTTATGAGTCCCGTGGTTGTTGCCAGCATGAGTTTCTCATATCGGGGGATGTCTAGGTCGTCATCCATCCCTAGTAATAGCAATTTGGGGTCCATGGGTATTCGTGAGATACATGAGATATTTGATGAATATTCCATGCCCATGAAAAGAAAAGCACTGCAGTCGATGGCTGAACATTTACTAGACAAAGATATAAAAAACGACAAGGCCAGCCCACCCGAAATAATGGCAGTATATAAGAGAGCACTAAAGCGAGGGACAGGAGAGACAGCCCTATCGCTTGATCTGGGAATATTATTGCACATGAGAGAAGGGGGAGGGACAGTAAGTGGGGCATTTCCTATGAGGGAGGTCGTACCTACCTTTGTCCCAAAAACAGAGGTTCCTGCAGCGGGCAACGTAGCGGCGCAGGTAACGCCAGCCCATTATACCACCCAGTACGTGCATGTCCCCTTTTCCAGACAGGAGGTGAACAACATAAAGCAGACGATTCCCGATATAAGAAAGAATCCTGCAGGATTTTACAAGGACGTAGAGTCCTGCCTGCAATCATCTGTGCTTACCATGGGTGACATAGACCTAATATTCCCAGTGATCCTGCCAACAGACATATAGAAGCAAATAAGTAAGGTGGATGACGCAACGGCCTATGGCACCACGTGGGCGGACTTGGTAATAGAGGACAGGAATAAAGCGGTTGGAGGGACACCAGGAGCGAACATGGTAACATTACCAGCACGCATAATACAGAAATGAAAAGAAATTGTCCCAGAGAAAAGAATTCAATGAGACAAGTTGACTGCATGTGTGCAAGGCAAGGATGAGTTAGCAACAGATTATTTCAATAAATTCGAAGAAGTATTCGCAGACTTCAGTGGGCAGGATGTGAGCTCGGAAGCAGGGAAGAGGCTATTTGTTGATAAATATGTGAGGGGGTTGAGACTTCCAATTCAGAACCTAATAATAACATCAGAAAGTGCATGGCAAGAAAAAACGCTGGGTGAAGTATTGCACATGGCCCAATATTATGAGACGAGAGTGAATGCGGGAAAGGACCAGGAGGAGAAAGATAGAGTAAATCTGAAAACAAGGGTGTTACTGCAGCAAGTAGCAGGACATAATAGAGGAAGATGGAACGCACAAGGGAGGAGTAATTTGAATATGCATGGGGGGCCATTGGGACCAAATCAGTGTGCATACTGTAAGGAGGAAGGACACTGGCGAGCGCAATGTCCACATTTACAGAATAGAAATGGATCCGTTCAGAGAAGACAGCACAGGGGGCACCAAGGAACGATTGGACCAAATAGGAATAGTATGCAGCAGCACCACAATAATGAAGGTAATCAAAACCAAGGCCAAAACCAAAGTGCTCCTAACCAGAGTCTGGGTCAGCAAAACCAACAGTATGGGAATCAGAGTGGGGGAAATAGAGGAAAGAATGGGAACATTTTCAATACGCAGCCAAATACGTATTACAGTAATAGTAGTGACTACACATCGGACGATGTGTTATTTCCCCAATAGGACAGCCCAGGGCAGGGGTCGGAACCAGTGTCTATTCCCGTGAATCAGAGGGGACCCTACGTAGAAATGCGAGTCGGGGAATAAGGAGCACCGCTTCCTTATAGATACCGGAGCGCAAAAGTGTTCAATAGACCATCACTTGGTTCCGGATATACCACTGTCAAGGCAAAAGAATGTTTCCGTAGTTTTCGCAGGTACACCAGTCATAAACCCAGTGTCCCAACCAGTCCCAGTTAGTATAGGACCATTCACTGAACATTGTCCTTTCCTTTTAACAGACAATTGTGGGGAGAACTTGTTGGGATTGAACTTATTGAAAAAGCTAGGTGCGATTATACATTGTACGTCAGACGGGGTGTTTCTAACGATTTGGCCACAAAATGCCCCTTTGTCAGAATTCATGTCAGAAACCTTGCCAGGAGAGTTAAGAGAAGTGCCAACCTGTATATGGGCGATGCATGACAACGATGTAGGATTCTTGAAGATAGAGCCAGTGAGGATCATTTTGAAAGAAGGAGTTACACTGCCAAGAATTCCCCAGTATAAAATTTCGGCTAACGGAGAGAAAGGATTGAAAAGTATTGTTTCAGATTTGGTGAAATTAGGGGTAATTGAAGAAATTACAGGCAGTACATGTAACAGCCCGATTCTTCCAGTGTTTAAGAAAGGAGGCAATGAAGTACCATATTGTTTCATAATTGATTTGCGCGCGCTAAACAAAGTAGTAGATCCACAATTTCCTTTGGTCCCAGACGTCACTACAATATTGACAATACCTGCCTCAGCAGAATACTTTAGCGTAATTGATCTAAAAAATGCTTTCTTTAGCATTCCGGTGGACAAGGACAGTAGATATTTGTTTGCGTTCACATTAGGGGGACGATCATTTACATTCACGTGCATTCCACAAGTTTATACGGAAAGTCTGAGTATTTACAGTAGAGCGTTAAAAGAGCAGCTAGATATGCTAGAATTACCAGTGGGGTGTGTACTATTACAATATATAGATGATCTGTTGATCGCTGCTGATACAGAAGAGATTTGTAAAAAGAGCACCATATTACTACTGACACACCTAGCGGCACATGACCATAAAACTAGTTTGAAGAAGTTTCAATATAATCGAAAGGAGGTAGCTTATTTGGGCTACCTACTTTTGAAAGAGGGGAGAAGGCTAACGCCAGAACGCATAGAAAGTATTTCTTGTATGCCTATTCCAAAGACACAGAAAGGAGTCAGCGCCATAATAGGCATGGCTTCTTATTGCTGGCAGTGGATCAGTAATTTTGCGTTAATTGTGAAGCCAATGGTGTTATTAACTAAGAAGGATGCGGTGATGCCTTTGCAATGGAATAAAGAATGTCAGAGAGCGTTTGATCAATTGAAAACTGCATTATGTTCTGCTCCAGTTTTGGGCACGCCAAATTATGAAAAAGTTTTTAGATTATTTGTATGCGAGAATCAAGGATGTGCATTAGCTGTTTTGACACAGGAACAAGGTGGAAGAAATAGGCCGTGCGGCTATTTTTCTTCTGCACTGGATCCTGTAGCGCGCGCACTACCACAATGTTTGCGATCTGTCACGGCGGCTGCTGCATCGGTGAAACAAACGGAAGGGATGGCATTGGGGCATACTTTAATTCTGATGGTGTCACATGCCATAGATGTCCTATTAAATAGGACACAGACGCAACACCTCACCTCGGCTAGACTGACAAGATACGAAATTGTCTTAGTCGCGCCCCATATCCAAATTATGAGGTGTAGCTCTTTGAATCCTGCAGAATGAATGCCACTGCCCATGACAGAAATTGGTGACAACGAATCACCGCCCCATGATTGCTTAGTGGTCACTAAGGAAGAAACAAAGGGGAGAGTTGATTTAAGTGACATCCCACAAAAGGAGCCAGATGGAGAGTTATTTTGTGATGGCTCTTGTTTCAAACTACCTTATGGCACGACAACTGCCGCTTACGCTATCACTACCCTAGAGAGCGTTGTAGAAAGCAAAAGAATTCCCTACAACTCGGCACACGCCGCAGAAATAATAGCATTGACCAGAGCCTGTGAGATTTCTGAAAATTTGAATGTGAATATCTATACTGATAGTCAGTATGCTTTTGGAGTGGTTCATAACTTTGGTCGACTCTGGGCTGAGAGAGGTTTCTTGACATCACATGGGGCCAGAATTCAACATGGCCCTTTGATTGTACGATTGCTGTCTGCACTCACGTTTCCAAAGTGCCAAGCAATAGTGAAATGCGAGGCACATAAAAAGATAACATGCAAAGTGGGAGAGGGAAACGCATTTGCAGACAGAATTGCGAAACAAACAGCCACTGATTTGAATAATAAAATGATGACAGTCCAGACGGAGGAAGTACCCCGTATGATAGAAGATGGAATTGCCACTGTGAAAGAGATGCAGGCCAAAGCCACGGCCGATGAGATACAAGGGTGGGCAGAGGGCTCTGCTGAGTTAGATTTAGAGGGTTGTTGGGTGGACAAGGAAACTAAAAACTGGATGTTGCCAAATTCTTATGTGACTGCAATGGTCACAATGGCTCATAGCCCTACTCACATCTGTGCGAAAAAAATAATACAACACCTATCTACAGTATGGCAGAATGTAAACATAAAGAAGAATGCAGAGAGGTTGGTGCAGAACTGTATCACGTGTTTACAACACAATGTAGGAAAGGGAACAGTGACTCCAATAGGCAGTTTTGGACCACCCTCTATGCCTTTTGAGGTAATCCATTTTCATTTCATAGAGATGGAGAGGTGCCAAAACTTGAAATATGTCTTAGTGGTGATCTGTGCATTCAGCAAGTGGATGGAGGCATATCCTTTAAAAGACTGCACAGCAATGAGTACGGCAAAAGTAATGCTTAAAGAATACTTTTCCCGTTTTGGTTTGCCCCGTGTCATATGGTCAGATAATGGTCCACATTTTGTGGGCGCAGTGGTGTTACAGATATGTGCAGGTCTTCTGATTGATAAGAGATTTCATAGTTCGAGGCATCCGAGTTCGGCCGGTCTTGTTGAGAGGCACAACGGAATCCTCAACTCAAAAATTAGCAAGATATGTGCAGGGAGCAAGTTGAGTTGGGTGGATGCATTACCGATAGCACTATTGTGCATGCGTACATCTGTACAGGCTAGAACTGGGCTCTCCCCATATGAGGTTGTGATGCGGAGGCCAGCAAATGTTTGGTGTGCACCTCAGCCAAAGCGACTGAGTGAAGTGGAACATCCTGTACTTAGCACTTATTGTGGCCTTTTAATGCAGAAATTGTGTTTGATTCATCAGCAAGTGCAGGAGGCTCTACCCGTAAGATATACTGGTCTGGGCACGCGCTGGAGCCAGGTGACTGGGTGCTGCTTAAGAACTTTGAGAGAAAATCGTCGTTAGCACCCAGGTGGCGTGGCCCCTATCAAGTGCTTCTGGCAACACAGACGGCAATACGGGTGGATGGGAGGAAGTCGTGGATCCATGCCACCCATGCCAAAAAGATCCCATCTTCACTGAAAGATTTGCCCAATCCGGACGACCAGAAAGAGACAGCGGTCCCAGAAACGAAAGAAACTGCTGCCAGTCCACTGCCGCTAAATCTGTCCGAGCGGAAAGTGAAACTCGAAACAAAGCCTGAAAAGATTGGCAAAGAGCGCCCCAACGTTGCCCAGCAGAACCTACATCACTGCTGGCCGACATGAAATCTGCATTGCAAATAACGTCAGATACAAAACATGTACCCCTTTGGCGCCCACCAGCACTTGCAATTGCGCCAGAGCGAAAGACCGAATCCGCATCACTGTCGCGGCGCACACCGGCAACTGTCATTGCGCCACAGGCTGACGCTGAGCCTGGATTTGGAAGTGCATCAGCACTGTTCACGGATCACACAATACCAGGAGTGAGGCGATATGATTTGCGGCCTCGAAAGACAGAGTGACCCACAGTTCTTTGGTGTTTATGCTAACCTCTTGTTCCGCTCATGGACGGAGAAGGAACTAGAGGTGTAGAGGAGTGAGAATTGTGCAAATCGGACAATTCCCCTACGATTTTTGAAGCAATAAAGAAATGCGGCTCCTCTTTGCGATCATAAAAAGTACATGTGTCCTGAACCAGAGCGGACAAGCTGGGCGCACATGGTACTAAGGCAATAGAGAACTGTTCAGAAGTCCTCTGAGCAGTATAAGAAAGAATAAGTGATCTTGCCTAGAATGAATAAGCAAACCAGGCTGCAAAGGGCTGGCAGACTAAACTGTTCACAATTCCTTTGAACTTATTGACATCCGGACAAGTGCGACGAAGAGAGATATCCACGACAAACGTTGTCAGGAAGAAGAAGGACGGTGAGAAAAATGTTGGGACCGGTTTCAGCCTCCTCCTGCACCACGGCTGAGAATGAGTTAGTTATAAAGACTGTAAACTTAGGGAAAACGCATGGTAAAAAAAATTGTATGCTGGCTTTGACGATAATAATGTGCTTCATGAGTGTGGTAGCACCAATAACGACAGCCTTGGTGTTATGGTATGTGGAGTCTATACACCCATTGGCAATGTTTTTACCAATAGTTAATATATCCACTACTGAAAGCCCGATTCAGGTGATTACTTATACCTTGTCCCCAATGGAAGAGAGGCACAGAGAAGGGTATGGGAACAATACGCTATTACTCATCATGAATATGACGCATGCAATTCTAAAGAAAAATAATTGTTGGGTATGCGCCCATTTACCACAGCATGAGGGGAAAGGAATAGGGTGGTATGTACAACCACTACCATTGAGTTCTGCATGCAGTGCATCTTTAAGTGCATGTTTTATGGGAAGTGGAACAAGAGTATTACGGGTCAATTGGACAGAACAAACATGAATGAGTTTGAGGAAATAATTATGAGGCCTGTGGGTTGTTCCATATTCCACAAAGCACTAGTGATGATCCCAGAAGCTACACCAAAAAGTAAGCGAAAAATAACACAACAAAATAGACAAGATAGATTGTCCCCACCAGTTAAAACATCTGTGATGACGTTTCGTGTAAGAACCGATGGGAATAAAGATGCAATTCCCCCTTCTTACACAGTGAATTACAACCAGAGAACTCTTCCTTTTTGTCTAAAAAAGAAAGGCTCCTATTTACTGGATGCATGAATACAGCGTATTAAAATGGGAAATAGAACCAGTATATGTGGGAGATCCAGTCTATTTTATATGTGGAGAGAAAGCATATCCTTGGTTGCCCAGAAACTGGGGAGGTACATGTTACCTAGGTCTACTGTTCCCAGGAGTGTTCCTCTTAGAAACAGCAGACATGGCCAGACTATCCAGATCTAGAACCAAAAGGAGTAGCAAAGGTGTTTTTTGATAGCGACGGACATAGCAAAATCATTCGTTCCATTCTTGTCCCAGATAGTGAACTCCTACAACATAAGGCAGTTGTCCAGAATACTAAAAGATACCATAAACACAATGACAGATATACTATTTAACATGACGTTGGAAGAAAAAGGAATTAGGTTAATGACACTGCAAAATAGAATGGCTCTCGATGTAATCCTGGTTGATCGTGGGGGAATTTGCAAGATTGTGGGATCAGCGTGCTGTGTATTCGTAGATGACTATTCCCCTACGATTTTTGAAGCAATAAAGAAAATGCACGTCCTAACCTCCGAACTCCCTACTGGAGAAGAGGGCTGGGGAATAGAGTCCTGGTTTTGGGGGATACTGCATTCTTGGGGATGGAAGTTGATCTCGATATTAGTAGTGGTGTTTGAAATATTAATTACGTGCTGTTGTTGCATACACTGCCTACTGAAAGTTTGCACTGAGGTAACTGAGGGATGTACTAAGGGATGTATGCATATGATGACAAAAAGAAAACAAACTTATGGTCGGGATGACAGCGACACAAATGAAATGAAAACAGTGAAAGAATGAATGGCTATAGATATTAATGAAGATGATGAAGCATGCAAAACTCAGACATAAGTACTTTAGACTTATCGTCATCAGAGGAGTATACAATAAATGAATGAGACGTTTGGCATACAGCCAAAGGAGGGTTTGTCAGTCTAAAAAAATGGATACCTCTCATGAATGATGGCAAACGTATTTTGGTGGCCGAAGGCCAACCGTCTCATGTACGAAACGATAGAAATACAGGTTTCCGAGTTTACCAATGAACGGGCACTTTGATGTAACAAGGATCACCATTTTGTTTTCTTTCAATTGCTCATTGCTTTCTGTTCACATTGCTTCGCAGCACATTTTCTGCTTACACTGCTTGAATGTTAACATTGTTGTTTGAACGTGAAAGGACAAGGCCGCAGGGCCGCGAGGCTAATAAGAGTTTGTTGAAACACAACGTAGGCAGCTCCGGGGAGGAATGCCCGGCTCCCTCCCGAATGTAGCCTTGAAGCAGAGCCGCAGCGCATTTAATCATTTCACAGCTGCCAGCCAGTCTCGTTATATGGTAGAATATGTTAGAATAAAGCAGCTAAAGGCTTGAATTATGCTCTTCTTACGGCCCCCTTTTTCCGAGCCCTGTAGAGCGTGTCGGCTCCCAGGACACGAATAGCACCTCATAGATAGCAAGGTCTGGAATGTGACTCTTCCCCCGTATATAGCTTGCTTCCAAGAACAGAAGCACTGTGTTCTGTTCAACAAAGAAAAGATGTCTCAGCACTTGCAAAGTTGCATATTGTTACTAGAATAGACATTTGAAGGTGTCATATTCGTCGAAAGTATCCATCATCAAACCGAGTTCAAAGAAACCCAATAAAAGGGGGTGCTAAACATGTCACAGCTGATTGTATGATATGCATTTTGTATATATGTAACTGATGTACATAATTCGCTCTCTTGCGTCCCTCGAGGTCTAGAGATACACGTCACGGGGCATGAGACCGAGTTGGCCAACTGAGACCATTTGCTTTGCAATAAACACTAGCTTTGGGAATACAACCTTGTGTCCGGCGTATCTATTGGTTGTGGTGACCTGCCTTGTTCCCATAGACGTGAGGGACCCCTAGGGGCCCCTTTCACTACGACCAAGTATTTGGATTAGATTCGGAATCTGATTCAAATTTGGATTCATGTACACTTGTTGTCTCCTCGTTATTATTATTATTAATATCAATTGCCATGAATTCTTTAATGGTTTCAGACTCGTTACTATGGTGAGTACCTGATTTAGTAATGTTCTTTCGTTTCATCATTTGTACACACTCTTCGCCGATTTCAGTACATATTATGGGGAGACGATGTATGCAACAACAACATGTCACGAATATTCCTAGGATTGCTACTAGGATTGCAAATAGTTTCCATCCCCAGGATCGCAACACTTCCCAGAACCAGGAGCTTATGTTCAATTGCCAACCGCCTTCAGGGGGATGAAGATTGGAACTTAACACATGCAATTTTCTTATTGCCTCAAAAATCGTGGGGGAGGAGTCACTTACCAATACGCAGCACGCTGATCCCACGATTTTGCAAACACTGCCGCGATCAACTAAGATTATATCAAGGGCCATTCTATTTTGTAGTGACATTAATCTAATTCCTTTTTCTTCAAGAGTCATATTATATAATATATCAGTGGTTCCATTTATTGTTTCTTCTAATATCCTAGACAGTCGTCTTATGTTATAAGAGTTTATCGCTTGGCCCCAAAATGGTATGAATGATTTTGCTATTTCCTCTACAATCAACCCATCTTCAATATTACAGCGAGGTCGTGACCTAGTCAATATGTTTGATGTTTTTAAAAGAAACATCCCAGGGAACAGAAATCCCAAATAACACGTACCTCCCCAGTTCCTAGGTAACCAAGGATATGCTTTTTCTCCACATATGAAATACATAGGATCTCCCACATATATTGGTTCCACTTCTTTATCAAGGAATGCTATATTCCTGCATCTGGTAAATGTTCCTACCTGGAAAGAACCCTTTTTCTTTAGACAGAATGGGACACAATGAGGGTTATAATTCACTGTATATGAAGGGGGTTCTGCATCCTTATTCCCATGTGGGTTCAGGTGGAACGTGATCACAGAAGTTTTATAAGGTACAGACAATCTATCCTGTGGCATTATTGCTGGTGTAATTAATCGTCTTTTTTGGAACACGGAGCAACCCACCGGTTTCGCAATCACTTCCTTGAATTCATTCATATTTGTTTTATCTAGTTGACCAGTTTCACTTTCGTTCAATTTCCCATAATATAGGGCACTCAGAGAAGCATAACATGCAGAAGTTAAGGGCAGGGGCTGTACGTACCATCCTATTCCCCGACCACCATGCTGCGGCAGGTGGGCACAAACCCAACAATAATTTTTTCTTAGGATTGAGTGTGTCATATTCATTATTAACAGCAATGTGTTGTTCCCATATCCTTCCCTATGTTTCTCTTCCATTGGGGACAAGGTATAGGAAATCACATGGACTGGGCTTTCCGTTGTGGAAATGTTCATCATGGGCAAAAGTACTGCAAGAGGGTGCATTTCCTCTAGGTACTATAACACTGTTATTGTCAACACTGGGGCTAAAATACTCATTATGCACATTACTATGGTTAGACCCAGCATACAATTCTTTTTACCATGTCCTTTTTTAACCTTATTATGTACTATGTTTAACTCGCTATCAGCGTTGGTGCAAGAGGAGGCATTTGCTAGTTCCGACATTCTTCTCTCGTCCTTTTTCTTCTGCTGTGCTTGTCGTGAGTATTGTTTGCTCTTGTGCTTCTCCGGATGTTGAAATAGTTCAATCAATGTCTACAATCTTTTTATGCCAGTTTTCTGTCTGCCTGGATTGCCTATTCATCTGGCAAGGCCTCTGTGTATTTTGCACATTGCTCTACAATTTCAGAGCAGCTTCCTTTGTACCACGTGCGCCCCGCTTGTTTACTCGGGTTCCTGACACATGGATTTAGCACCGAGGAGTTGCGTTTCGTGAGCGGTCTAATTTGCACAACTCTTACGCCACCCTCCTCTAGGCCTCCGGTTCCCACTTCATCCGAAAATAGGAAACAGAGGCAAGAAATTCACCAAGAGATGAAAAATGTGATCACTCCTTCTTTCTGCTACGCAGGTTGTACCGATTTGCTCCTGGTAGCGTGTGATCAACAAATAGTGCAGGTGCACTTTCGGTCTCGAGCTTGGAGTCAGCCTGGGGCACAATAGCAGATGATGATGGGTGCCCAGGCGAAAATGCAGGCTGTGGCGCAACAGAAGATGGTGGGCGCCACAGAGGTATATGCTTGATGTCGGCCAGCAGAGATGCAGAATCTGCTGGACAACGTTGAGGCACTCTTTGCTCTTCCATTTTTATGGCAATCTCATCAGGCTTTGTTTCAGGATCAGGCAGTTTCTGTGGCAAGGGACTGGCAATGGCATTTTTCGTTTCTGGAACCGCTGCTATCTCTTTCTGGTCTTTGTCCCGATCAGTTGACGTGTCGAATGGCGATGGGACTTTCATGGAGTGCGTGGCATGAATCCACGCCTTGCGTCCATCCGCGCGTAATGGTGTCTGCGTGGTTAAAAGTACCTGGTAGGGCCCACGCCACCTGGGTGCCAGCGATGGTTCCTGGTTCCAATGCATGTCCTGGGCCAGTATACCGCACCGGTAATGCCTCCTGCACCTGCTGATGAATCAAACACAGTTTTTTTACTAACAAATTACAATAAATGCTAAGTACAGGGTATTCTACCTCGCACATTTTCTTAGGTTGAGGTGTGCACCACACATTCGCCGGTCTCCACATTATAATCTCATAGGGGGAGAGCCCAGTTCTGGCCTGCACTGACGTTCGCATGCACAGTTACGCTATTGGTAATGCATCTACCCAGCTTAATTTGCTACCTGCACAGATCTTACTGATTTTGGATTTCAAAATTCCATTATGGCGTTCTATAAGACCGGCCGAACTTGGATGTCTCGAACAATGGAATCGCTTATCGATCTGCAATCCTGCACAAATCTGCATTATCACTGCACCTACAAAGTGCGGACCATTGTCCGACCATATGACACGGGGCAGACCAAAGCGAGAGAAATATTCTTTTAGCATTACCTTTGCCATGCTCATGGCTGTGCAATCTTTCAAGGGATATGCTTCTACCCATTTGCTGAATGCACATATGATCACCAGAACATATTTCAGATTTTGGCATCTCTCCATCTCTATGAAGTCAAAGTGAATCACTTTGAATGGCATAGAGGGAGGTCCAAAACTTCCTGTTGGAGTCACTGTTCCTTTTCCCACATTATGCTGTAGGCATGTGATGCAGTTTTGTACTAGCCTTTCGGCATTCTTTTTTATGCGTGGATTTTCCCAGACTGTGGCTAAATGTTGGACTATTTTCTTCGCACAGATGTGTGTGGGACTATGAGCCATTGTAACCATTGCATTTACATACGCATTTGGCAACATCCAATTCCCATTTTTTTGTCCACCCAGCAACCCTCCAAATCCAGTTCTGCAGAGCCCTTGGCCCATCCCTGTATTTCGTCGGCGGTAGCTTTCGCCTGCATTTCTTTAACAGTCACAATTCCATTTTCTATCATGCAGGGCACTTCCTCCGATTGTACTGTCAACATTTTTGTACTCAAATCAGTAGCAGTCTGTTTCGCAATCTTGTCTGCAAATGCATTTCCTTCTCCCACTTTACATGTTACTTTTTTATGCGCCTCGCATTTCACTATTACCAGGTGCTTTGGACACGTAAGTGCAGACAGTATTCACACAATCAGAGGGCCATGTTGAATTCAAGCCCCATGGGATGTCAAGAAACCTCTCTCGGCCCATAATCGGGCAAAATTATGAACTACGCCAAAGGCTTACTGGCTATCAGTATAGATATTCACGCTCAAGTTCTCTGAAATTTCACAAGCTCTTGTTAAAGCAATTATCTCTGCTGCTTGGGCGGAGTTACAAGGAATTCTTTTACTCTCCACAACACTTTTTAATGTCGTAACAGCATATGCAGCAGTTGATGTGCCGTCAGGTAGTTTAAAACAGGACCCATCACAAAACAGTTCCCCATCTGGTTCTTTTAGTGGTGTGTCACTCAAATCAATTCTCCCTTTTGTTTCTTCTCAGTAACCATTAGGCAATCATGGGGACGCAATTCAGTCGCACCACTATTTTCCCCGGGCATTGGCATTAATTCTGCTGGATTCAAAGCGCTACACCTCATAATTTGGATGTTTGGCGCGAACAATACAATTTCATATCTAGTCAATCTAGCAGAGGTGAGGTGTTGCGTCTGTGTTCTATTGAGTAGAACATCTATGGCATGTGGCACCATCAAAATTAAAGTGTGCCCCAAAACCATCCCTTCTGTTTGTTTCACTGACGCAGCAGCCGCTGAAACAGATCGCAAACATTGTGGTAGAGCGCGCGCTACAGGGTCCAGTGCAGAAGAAAAATAGCCGCACGGCCTATTTCTTCCACCATGTTCCTGTGTTAAGACAGACAACGCGCATCCTTCGTTCTCATGCACAAATAGCCTAAAACCTTTTCATAATTCGGTGTGCCCAAAACTGGAGCAGAACTCAAAATGGTTTTTAGCGAATCAAATGCTTTTTGACATTCTTCATTCCACTGCAAAGGCATCACCGCATCCTTCTTTGTTAATTCCACCATTGGTTTCACAATTAAAGCGCAGTTCATAACCTATTGACGAAAATAAGAAGCCATCCCTATTATCGCTCTCACACCTTTCTGTGTTGTTGGAATAGGCATACCAGAAATACTCTTTATTCTCTCTGGTGTTAATCTTCTCCCTTCCTTTGAGAGTAGGTAACTCAAATAAGCTACTTATTCTGACAGTACTGGAATTTCTTTAGGCTTGCTTTATGGCCATGCGTGGCTAGATGAGTCAATAGTAGAACAGTACCTTCTTTGCATATCTCCTCCGTGTCAGCAGCGATTAGTAAATCGTCAATGTATTGTAACAATACACAGTCTGCTGGTAATTCTAACATGTCCAACTGCTCATTCAACGCTCTACTGTATATGCTCGGACTTTCAGTATAGCCTTGTGGAATGCGTGCAAATGTGAATGATTGCCCTCCATAAGTGAAGGCAAATAAATACCTGTTTTCTTTCTGTACTGGAATGCTGAAGAAAGCGTTTTTCAAATCAATAACACTAAAGTATTCTGCCGAAGCAGGGATCATTGTCAAGATCGTAGTGACGTCTGGCACTAACGGGAATTGGGGATCTACCACTTTGTTCAGTGCACGGAGATCAATTATGAAATGGTACGGTACCTCGTTACCCCCTTTCTTGTACACGGGAAGAATGGGGCTGTTACATACACTACCTGTAATCGCTTCAATCACTCCCAATTTCACCAAATCAGAAACAATACTTTTCAATCCTTTTTCTCCTTCTGCTGAAATGTTATACTGCGGAATACGCGCTAGCGTTATTCCTTCTTTCAATGTAATTTTTACTGGCTCTATTTTCAAACATCCCACATCATTGTCATTCATGGCCCAAATGCAATTTGGCACTGTACTCAATTCCCCTGTTTAGGGTTCTGCCATAAATTCAGAAGTTGGCATAGTCTGGGGAGAAATAGTCAAAAATACCCCATCTGGTGTACAATGGATAACTGCGCTTAGTTTTTTCAATAGATTCAATCCTAAAAGATTCTCCCCACAATGCTCTGTTAAAAGAAATGGACAATGTTCAGTAAAAGGCCCTATTGTCACTGCCACTGATTTGGACTCGGGGTTTATTACTGGGGTACCTGCGAACCCTACTGAGATATGTTGTCGCCCTGACAGAGGTATGTCTGGAACCAAGTGATGATCTATCGAGCACTTTTGTGCCCCCATATCTACGAGGAATCTATGCTCTTCATTCCCGATTTTCATCTCTACATAGGGTCCTTTCTGGTTCACGGGAATTGACACTGGTTCCGACCCCTGTCCTGGGCTGTCCTATTGGGGTAACAACACGTCATCCGAGGTGTAGTCACCACTGTTATTATAGTATGCACCTGTCTGGTTATCAAAAATGTTCCCCCCTCTCCCTCTATTTCCCATTTGTGCACCTTGCTGATTTTGACTCTGAATAGTTTGATTCAGAGCCTGGCCTTGATTCTGTGCACCATTCCCTTAATCATTCTGATGCTGCTGCATATGATTTCTATTGTGTACATTTGTTCCCATGTGCCCTCTGTGATGCCTTCTCTGACTATATCTGCCTCTATTTTGCAAATGCGGACATTGTGCCCGCCAGTGTCCTTCCTCTCTGCAGTATGCACATTGATTTAATCCCAAAGGCCCTCCATGCACATTCGAATTTCCCCTACTCTGTGCATTTCCCCTTCCCCTGTGGTGTCCTGCTATCTGCTGGAGTAACACCTGTGTTTTTAAGTTCGTTCTATCATTTGCTTCTATTTCCTTCTCGGTATTTACCCGGTTCTCATAATATTGGGCCATATGTAATACTTTTCCTAGCGTTTTTGCTTGCCATGCAATTTCTGAAGTCATTATCAAATTTTGAATCGGAAGTATTAATCCCCTCACATATATATCCACAAATAGCCTTTTCCCTGCTTCCGTACCCACATCCTGTCCACTGAAATCTGTAAATATCTCTTTGAATCTGTTGAAATAATCTGTGGACAACTCGTCTTTACCTTGAACACACGCCGTCATCTTGTCCCATTGAATTCTTTTCTCTGGGACCAATTCTTTTAACTTCTGTACTATTTGTGCTGGTAATGCTAACATATTTGCCCCTGGCTGTGCACCCACTGCTTTATTTTCATCTTCCAGTATTAAATTTGCCCACGTGGCGCCATAGGCCGTCTCATCATCTACCTTTCTTATTCGTTTCCAAACGTCCGCTGGCAAAATTACAGGGAATATTAGATCTATATCACCCATCGCGAACACTGAAGATTGCAATAAAGACTCCACTTCTTTATAAAAACCTGATGGATTTTTCGTATATCAGGGATTGTCTGTTTTATATTATTCACTTCCTGTCTAAAGAAGGGAACGTGCACATATTGGGCTGTGTAATGTGCTGGGATTACCACAGGTGGCGCATTGCCTGCCCCGGGAGTCTCTACCTTCGGTACAAAGGTAGGGGCACTTCTCTCATGGGGAAAGCCACACTCACTACTCCTCCCCCCTCTCTCATATTCAACAATATTCCCAAGTCGAGGGATAAGGCTGTCTCTCCTGTTCCCCGTTCCATCGCTCTCTTATATACTGCCAACAATTCAGGAGGGCTCACCTTCTCCTCGCTTATATCTTTCTTTATCAAATATTCAACCATCGTTTGTAACACTCTCCTTTTCATTGCTAAAGTGTATTCATCAAATATTCCATGTATTTCCATTGTGGGAATACTGGGATCTGAAATCCATTTGTGTGCCTCCCGTATACATACTTTTAGCTCTGCACCAATTTGCACAGCTGGTGAAGCAAATCTCTGCTTTCTACCCCTCTTAATATTCTTTCTCTTATTCCCCGGTGTGGCGAGTACTTCAGAATACTCTTCATCCAATTCATTCTTTATTTCAAACAGTCGCTTCACATGCTATTCTATTTCTTCATCTCTCCCTCTATAACGGGCTAATGTATTTAAATCCAACAATCGTTGTGGTGGTAACTTCCAAATTAACTTTTTCCATTGTCCCGACAAATATTCCCCCATGCATTCCAACAATACCTGTCTTTTGTTGTTTCTTCTGAAGTCATACAGGGATGCTAGCGTGGATACCTCATCATTATCGTCTATATACATTTCCGCCTGTTCTTGCACCTCACTCTTTCTCTCCTTACTGATCGTGCTGCGAGTTACTCTCATACATTCATTCTGCTCAATTCCACTCATGGGAGGAGCAGTCGGGACAGTGGCACCCTCTTGATCAGGAGGTGCAGAGGAGGCAGTGAGAGTGGGATCCGTCTGCAGGGGCCGTGGTAATTGCTAAACACTCGGGGCTGGCTGGCTAGTGGGCAGTGCAGTGTCTGATGTAGCCTGTGGCTGTGCTGGTGTTGGGAGGGGCTGAGCAACGGAAGGGGGTTGTGCGGCAGCTACTGCCATAGTCTTTTTAGTTTCACTCCTCGGGCCCTGTTTTGTTTCAGTTAAGATTCTGTTTATTAATTCGTCCGATGAGTGTAGCTCTCTTTGTGGATATATCGTTTCTATGTTTAATTCATCGCGCCGTCTCGCCTTTCTCAAGCTATTACTCCACTCCTCCTCCTCCTTCTCCTTAGCTTTCTCCGTCTTTGACTTATGCCTGCGCGCATGTTTCTCTCTACTTCTAAATCGGAGCATTGCTTCCCTCCTCAAGTCCCTAAGTATATCAAGTGCTCCAGGGCGTGCTCTTTTACTTATTAACACCTTTTCCAGGTTATCTATACGTTCCATCTCAAAACTCCCATTCCTCGGCCACTGAAGATTTTCCTATTTTCTGGTTTGCTTATGCCAAGTTTCACAAAACATTATCGCTCCCATACCATACTTTATGTACATATCATAAGCCGGCGTTCCCCTCGGAGGTGCTTCCTGCCCAGTTTTCAAAGATTGTTCACCGCAGCGGAAAAATCCCGCTAAGGTGGACAATACCCCAGGCATGTTTTAACCTTCCCCTTGGCTAATCAAACTTACTCTGGGTGTTTGATTTTTGCTAAATCAACTCTCAACCAATATCAGGATCCCTTACGAATCGGGGCACGACTGATTAGTCAATTTGTCTTTTCAAGACACAATTCGTCCGTATACTGACGCAACCAATGCCTCGTTTCGGGACCCTCACCTCCTTGTTCACTGGCCGGGGACGTCGATCAGGGATCAGCCGTGTGCAGATTTGCAGCAAGGAATCTCATCACTTACGCAGGGCGCCCCGAACACCTATTGATCCCGGCTCGATCGCTCCCGTCCTCGCTGTTCTTACCGCCTTCCTTATTTTGCAACGTACACGATGGAACAAGTGGGGGAGGGTCCCTATTCGGGCGCCATCTTGAAGGGGCCCCTGAGGGACCCTCAGATGTCGAAATAAGGCACAGTCACCACACACGAATAGATACGCCAGACACAAGGTTCTGTTCCCTAAATCTAGGGTTTATTGCAATACAAAATAGTCCCAGTTGGCCAAGTGGTCCCACGCCCCGCGACGTGTGTCTAACAGACCTCGGGGGACGCAAGAGAGTGTGAAACATACATCAGTTACATATATACGAACGGAGCATGTTTCAATCAGTAATAACACATTTGATGCCGCCCCCAATTCATTTCCCTTTGAATTAGAGGTGATGATTGACCATCGTGACAAATATGACAGCTTAGACCACCATATTTAGTAACAGTTCGCAATCTCCAATTTTACAGGCACCATTCTTTGTTTGCGAGAACACAGCGTTTCTGTTTTTCATGGGTAAGCTGCGCGTAGGAGACTGGCACATGCCAGGCCTCACTATCTCTAAGTTTCGATTCTCGCTCTAGAAGTCTCCGGGGCCTCACTGGGCTCAGAAAGGGGGGCCGTAAAGAAGATCATAATTCAACTCTTTAAATGCTAGTTTCGTACATTGCTATCCTTTCAGGCGACTCGCTGGCATTCGTATACTGATTAAATGCCATTCGTATACTGATTAAATGCCTTGCTCCCTGTCTTCAAGTATACGTGAGGGAGGGAATCAGGCATTCCTGTCTGGCTCTCCAGTGTAATGTTTCAACATGTTTCTTAGCCTTGGACCATTGAAGCGAAATAATATCTACAGCAAAGCAGTTTTACCTGAGGCAAAGTGGCAACGTTAGAGAGAGAAAACAAAAAGGCGATTCTGGTCATCTTAAAATGGCTTCACTCTAGTTAAACTAATAGCTACGTAATAACTAATGACTAATGAATATATATTCTTACACTGTAAATGAGGCGGTTGGTCTTCGGCCAACCAATTATCATTCATTTCCGGACCCTCAAGGGGTGCTTAGTTTTTCTGGACTGACAGTGCAGGCAGTACAGATAAAGGACCCAATTCATGGAATTATTTGCAAAGCTTATTGGGATATTGCTTGAAAAACCACATGCAAAACCCCATTTGTCGATTCATGGAATCGACTGCGCAGGACTTTTTTGTACTTTGCAGGGACTTTGCGCAGGCTCGGCACGTCTTTGCAAGCAGCTGAGTGCCTTGCGCCAGACACCTCACAGAGCGTGAGCGTGGTCTACGCATAGACCGGAGTAGGAGGCGCAACACACAAAATGGGGAAGAACAAGGGAAAATGTGAGCGTTATGAGGGATGGCCCATTGGCAGTTCATTGCACGCCCAAAGATGCGCATAACCAAGCATATTCACAGTCTGTTCGCACAACATCTCAGCATGGAAATGTTCACGCAAAGCACTCAATCTAACTGCCACCCGAAGGCAGGCGTACCGACACTTGCGCATAGTAATCACTGTGCAGAGGTAAGTTCGGATGTTGGATTTAGGGGTGCGTGCATGCAGTCAGGGTTCCGATAGGACTTAAGGGTGCGTGCAAGCAGTATAGCGGCATGCAGCAATGATTCATGGGGGTTCGCATGCATGCAGACCGGGAAATGATGATTTGTATGATACGTGGTATGCATGTTGAAGGGGTGCTGGGAATAGTTATGGAAGACCCCACGCACCACAGCCGGTGTGCTGGCCTGGTTGTGTGGGTTCTCAGGCAGTTTTTCCAGGGTGCATTGCATCATGCACGAGGAATGTGCAAAGGTCTGTATCCATGGCTGGAATGGCTCATAATAAAAGGCTGCAGACTTTTGGGATAGCAAGATTCATTTTTGAAGACTCAGCTGAAACAGTGGTGCACAGTAATGGTGCAAGAATGAAGTTTCCCAGGAGAACACAGTCCTATCGGAGTCTCTCCATGAGATATTTTCGAGGCCACAGAGCTAGACACCTGGGTGTCCAAAGAGAATTGGCAGGGAAAAAGGAATCAAATACAGTTCATTAAAATATATTCACGTGTTGGATAGGTTTTTTAGAAGCGTGAGAAGGGAGCTGGGGGGCTAGAGCCATGGGATAGGGGTTGTTGAGTGCGCGACAGGGAACTAATCGGTGGAGGGAGGTTTTTTGGTGTTCCTAGGGTGCAACATTGTAAAGTGTCCTCAGTGATGTCGGCCGGCACATCAGTAGTCAGACTCGGTGAGAAGGTGTCGCCTTGTGCCATCTCAAGATTCCATGTCCAATCAGTACACAGCAGATTATCCATTTGTACATTGGACAGTGACAACCAATGACAATTAAGTGTTTTTCGGCTGATCAGCACAATAATGTAATTGTGGGGCAGTGAACGAAGGGTTGTGTTGTCAAGAGGGGTGTTGATGTGAATGTTTTATGCAATAGGGGTCATTTAAGGTAAAGAATACTATAGCGGGTCTGACGTATATCCACCAATCAGCTTCTGTGACCTGCCACAAAAATGTAACTAAAATGCTGTATGGTAATTTTGTAATTTGTGTATAAAAAGTATAGCTGCATTGGCTGAATCGTCAAACTCATTTCATTCAGTTCAGTTCCACAGGGCTGTCTGAACCGTGTCATCCAGCTGTTTGGATACAATACATTTGCGTTACTTCTTGCCTGGTGTACGCTCCATTTTTTAAATTACATCCCAGAGATTACTTTTGACAGAGGGCCCCTGATACATAAGCATGTGCTTACAGCATTAATTACTGTTTTTGCAGACCAGGCTCGCAGTGGCCTATAGGGCAGCAGGGCAATGCCCGAAGTGTAGGCCCAACATGCAAGCGTCAGCCATTTTTTGGGTCAATGTGGCCAGTCTGGTCAGAATCTTAACTGTGCAGCTAGTACTTTTGACCAATGTTACAGAACAAACATTCTTTAAATTGCACAATTTGCAACCAGTTTTACCAAACACTCCCCCCTTGGGTACAGGGTACTGCTCAGTATGTCATTAAGGGAACAAATTACCATTAGAGTCTATGGGCCACTTTTGCATTGGTACCCGAGTGAATGCTATGCTCCAGACCGACCCTGTTTCAGGCTGCCCACTTTCACTTCTGCAATTGTATCATATATCACGTGATATAAGTGCATATGCGAGCCTCTTCTAATCTCTTTTTATATGTACATTTTGATTGTGTGTCTATGCTGCACACCTTGCAATGTGCCAACAAATACCTTGATAGATGCACGATCCGTGCCCTGACATTTTATTGCTATTGTGTTGTAATTGATCACGTAACACCGCCCTACATTAGGTTAGTCTCCCACAAATAATTCTACATATACTTACTCTTCTCTTTTCATATTTGAGGCTCTTGATAGAGCATGGGGTCCTCTCTCGTAAGCTTTCGTCATAATGCACCATAGTACATGCTGGCTCACCACATTAATTTTCATTTGAACTCATTCCAAAGGAATTAGGAACTTTCAGAAGGGCAAAGTTTATGCCCTGTTTAGGTTAGGGGTTCTGCCCCAAAGTGTGAGTTTATACCCTTCTCAAAGTCCTTATCCTACCTTAGAATTAGTCTATAGCTTCCTTAAGTTGTTACTTCACCCTTTTCTACGGGTCTTGACCATGCCTAACCCACACAAAGCAAATTCTGCATAAGCCGACACATAAGGCAACAGCTAGAGCATTGCAACACCAGATCTCCCGTGAACTGCAACACCTAGAGTATTTCGATAGCAGAATTCACGTGAACTGCAACAGCTAGAGTATTGCAGCACAAGACCGCACATGAAACGCAACAGCTGGAATATTGCAACCCAAGAAGGCACATCAATCACAATAGATCATGTCTGTCTCGCCCGGCCTCTCTCTCACTCACTCACTCACTCACACCTGTCCTGGATACACAGATTACTCAATTTCAGACACTTCCGCCAGCTTTTTGCACTAGCATTGGTCCATCCCTTGATGCCAGCCTCCAGTCCGCTACCTACTATCTGTTTTAACCTTTCACCTGACATTGCATTTCTCCTCTCATGTAGTGCTACTTTGCCTCTACTAACTTTCATCTTCTTCTTCAGGTCCTCTAGTTTGCATCTACAAGAGTCCTGCCTATGACGACACCCAAACTGCTCCTCATTCTCTCTTCCAGAAAACACACACGTTGATCAGAAACTCTAAAGCATAATCAATAGACCCCCCAACCTCCCCTGGACTCCTCCAGCCCCCACCTCTTACACCAGTAACAATCTCATTCGATCAGAACAAAAGTGTACTAACAGATGTTCCACCATAATCCCAGCATCCATTAAGCATGGACATCTTACAGCAGGTACCAAATCAAGCCCGGTTGATCATCAGGCTCCCATATCTTGTTGTTCTTGTGTTCCCCCAGCTTACACTAAAAGGAATGGAAACTGCCACTGCCTAACACGTGCTTGGATAAATCATTGGTCCATCTCGTGCCTCCCATATCTTTGCCTCCCCTACTTTTGAATTCCACAGGACTACTAGATAGGTCCTTGCACTTTCTCCCAGCAGACAATGACAATTTTTCATCTAGATCTACTCTACAGTCGCCCTCTTCCCATCTATCCTTAGACGACTTGTTATATGAATTAGCCTGCCCACTAATCAGTATTCATGCCCCTTTACGTCAACTCCAATATAATTATGAATGATCTACCACTTCTTCCAAATAATGAGGCAGTTGAGCCATCCATTGATCTTGGACCTTCATGCTCAAAGACCCCCATTCTCAAAAGGAATTCTTATCAAACTCCACCCTTCCCTAGGCAATGGCAAGAGTCTACATACCATTCTCCAGGATAACTCTAATTGGAGCCAGCTCACCTGGAGAATGGTCTGACAACAATCACCCTAGAAGGATGGACTCTTCATGCCAGTTCTCTACCTCAACTCGTATCCTCCTCAACGTAGGCTCCATGAAGAAATCTAAATTTGAAATGTGCAGCTTTATTTCTGACCATGTGTCTGCCTTGTTGTTTCTGACCAAACCATGGCTCAAGGTAGACTACCTGCCCACTGCGCATGAAGATATCCTCACTAGATACAAGGTTATCCTGAAGAGCAAAATAGAAAGAGGTGGCGGATTTTCCATAATCTGGTTCCCAGCCATGGCTACTCTTTCATGCAAAGCTATGGTGATCAAGCAGCAGATTACTCATTCTTCACCCATTTAATTTCACCTCATGTGTAGACTTCTGGTGTGCAGCACTAATGTCAGGACGAACTTAGCTGCCGTTATCTTCAATGGGACCATCCCCTGAACTTCTGTATCGTTGAAGATTATGACAATCCTTGACAGCTAGAACAATCTCCGAACAGTCTCAGGGGAAATCCTATACATAACCTGGAAAGTCTAGACCAGGCGATCTGCAAACGTTGGTTCTCCTGATCGACAATGACTCCCATGAGCCCCTCATTATTGATTAGCCTGGTAGGGTTGATGGCAGTTATAGTCCAAAACACCTAGAGAAGCAAATGTTCCAGATGTCTAATTAATGATAATGATGTTTGATTTATATAGCGCTTTCACCAAAGCGCTTTACAGAGCAAATATATGCATACAATATCACCCACTCATTTATCGACCTCAGAAGGACGGAAGGCAGAGTTGGCCTTGCCGGGATTCGAACCAGCGACCTGCAGATGACACACCGATCACAGCAGTGGATGTTCAACCCACTGAGCTATCTTACCAGTTTACCTAGATCTTGATAGGCGAATTACAGAAGTCATGCACACAGCAGGACATAACGTGGATGCCATTTTGTAGCACTTCTCCAAGCCGGGAACTTTACTCTTCCTTTAGTCAGCTTGCCGTAGACTGATCACTCAACTCTAGTTTTGACCATCATCTTTCAACTGCTTCTTTTCTACATGTTTGCAGACACAAGGACTATTACAGAAATTGCAAATCAATCAATATCAAAGTGTACTTGAGGCCTTAACTTACCAGTCCTGACCCTACATCTCTTAACGGTCTTATATGACTTGATCACACATTTCTTAACTTTATTGCCAGTTCTAAATGAAGAAATCTAAATAAGAAGGCTGGTAAGCTTCTTTAGACACATGAAAAATGAATCACAACAAACTTCAGGGGTCTGCAACCTGGCGCTCTCCAGGTGTTTTGCACTACAACTCCCGATGATCATTCCCCGTTGACTATCTAGGCTGGGGCTTATGGGAGCTGTAGTCCAAAAACATCTAGAGAGCCAAAGGTTTCAGACCCTGTAGGTAACATTGGAACATACTTGGAGGAGCAACCACATCAAAGAAAACAAGTTTAAACACATGCTTCATAGTAGTGCATACAAAGCTGAAATTATGACTTCCATTCTAATAGGGTAGCGAAGGTGTGAAACCCAAGAAGAGTGCCTTCAAAGTCCCCTCAGAATCAGGGAATTCTTCTGCCATCTTAAGGACCATTATTCCTTCATGAAGAGTCAGCAATTCAATTGCAAATCACTTCTACATGAAACAATTGACTTGATACCAGAATTAAAAACAAAATTGCCTCCACTACCTGCCCTTGCAATGGGGACTCTATCCTCTTCCAGCAGACGGTATGCAGAGCAATCCGACCGGCTAGCAACCAAATGTTTCATGGCAGGTTCTATGGATGACCGTTGCAGTTCCTCCTTTTACAATGACCTCCCCAATCCACCTCATGGCCGAAGTAGCTAGCTCTATCATCACAGCCTCTGAAGCTTTTTGTAAGCCCCTTATAAAAAAAAAGCGGGTCTAAAACGTACCCATTTGAATCACTTCAAGTTAACATTAAACTTTTCAGCAAACTTGCAACACAGCAGCTTACAACAAACTCCTCAACATTCACTGACAAGAAAATGTTGAGAGGCAGTCATGGACAGAATATAGAGGCAGTTCTATTATCTAGCTGGGACAACATGCAATCCAACAGGTATCAGGACGGTGCTTCTGTACTTATTTTGCTCAATCTTGTGTTGTCTTTGATTTAATGGGCCACAACATTCAGGTTCCCGCTGTTCTGCTCAAGAAACAAGGGCTGTAGCGTTGGAACAGGTAACTTCTGAACCCTTTTTCTCAAAATCCAAATTAATGAGTCTTCGTTGGAGCCCAAGGCTCTTTGCTTGATCTGCTCTTGTTCAACCTCTATGTTTCTCCGTCTCCTGAAATCTCTCAACCTCTTGTGAAGGGTCAGGAATGAAAGTCAGGCACAATTTAGACATGGTTTTGGCTAAAGACTTTCATTGATAAAATTAAAGGGGTTGGGAAAATACCTTGCTGTCCCGGTACTAGAGGGGTTTCCCTACCTAACAGTGGTCGAAGTGGGCGGGAGCGGTTTGGAGCGGTGCTCCTCCAGTTTTTAAAATTAACTTTTACCGTTCCCATACTTTTATTTTAAAAACAAACCATTCCGCAATGATTTTCTTTTAAAATAAAAGTGTAGGAAGAAGTTAAACGTTGCACTTCAGTGCACTGCACTGAACTTTCCATTAAATAGCAAACACGTTTGTTTGGGAGTTTATTTTGTGTGCGTGTGATGGAGGGCAGGGACAGGCCAGCAGGCAACATAGTTCCACTACTTCATTTTGTACACTTCGACCACTGCTACCTAAACTCAAAACTAAGGATCTGTCAGTGCCAGAATGTCCAAATAAAACCGTCCTGTGTTGAAAGTACTATTCTGACCATCACATTATAATGAAATAAATCTTAAGGTGAAAAGGATAATGTCTTTGACTTTCAGAGTTTGTCATCCTTGGCTTGGGATAGCTATCAAATTGGGAGACCGCATTTACCTTTATGAAATCAATCCAGAACCTCCACGATTGATCTGGCTTGGCAATACGTACAATTGGAGAGAGGACCAAGGGCTTTGGGACGGCTCAATAATATTAGCTCTCAACATATTTTCCCACTCCTCTATAATCACCTCCTTTCTGGACTCAGATATTCGGTATGGTTTTAAATATAACACCTTCCATGGGTGTGTACGAATGTAATGGAGCATCCCCTTAACCCTTCCTGGTTCAGCTTTGAAAACATTGGGAAATTGCTCTAGCTAGTCTAATAGGTCATCTTTTTGGTTTGGAGGCATGTGGAAGGAATCAAGTTGTTATGATTTGATTCTTCAGCCAGTAGACTAGTTAGTACAACTGTGGTATTTTCAGCTGGGTCTTCTCTCCACTGCTCGAGATTTATATGATAAATGTGTGTTTTGATTCTTCGGGTCAGGTTGGGATACTCGATAATCATAAGGCCCAGTGTGTTCTATCACTTCATAAGGACCATGCCATTAAGACATTTTATTTTCTGTAGGTGGAAGAAGCATGATGGATACAGATCTGAGCAAGGCTTTTTTATCGTGGTAGGTTTTCTGACTTTGCTGGGCCCTGGCCATGTGAGTTTGTACTATTGTTCTGACTGCCCCTTTCCCAAACAGCACACATGCCTGCAAAGTGGCTTTCTCCCATTTCTCGCAGGTTTCCTGTAACATGTCAAGGACATCCCGTGGCTCTCTACCATACAACAGTTTAAAGGGAGAAAATTCTGTTGAGGATTGTGGAGTTTTTCAGATGGCAAAAAGGGCCCAAGCTCTCATGACGTCCCAATTAATGCTGTGTGCCTCAACTAACTTTTTCAGGATGTGCTTTAAAGTTTCATTGAACTGTTCTACGAATCCGTCAGTCTATGGGTGATAAAAGGAAGTCCTGAGGGTTTTAATATTCAGAATCTCCTTCACTTCTGACATTAGTCAGCTCATAAAGGTTGTTCCCTTGTCGGTGAAAAGAATGGGATCAAATGTTTAAGGATTTGTTGGTTTGCATTATTAGGCAAGGGAAATGTCTCCGGTTAATGAGTGGCATAGTCTACAATTACCAATATGTAACGGATCCCCATATCAATGCCTCAAGGGGCCCAACTATATCCATGCCTTTGTGTAAAAAAGGTACATCAATGATTGGCAAAGGTTGTAATGGAGCGGGAGGGGGGCTTTGAGGACTGGTTTTCCGACATAGTGCACAAGTAAGTACAAAGTTCTTTACTTCGGCATAGACCCCTGGCCAATAGAACCAATGTAATATTTGTGCCTGTGTTTTAGCTTATCCTAAATGGCCACCTGTCAAGAGAGAGTGAGCGAATTCTAACACCATCCTTTTGTGGCTCTTATGTACCATGATTTGTATCCTATGAGAACCATCGGGACCTATATCCCCTCTATACAATAATCCAGCCTTAAGAAAGAAAAATGGCCATCCTCTTCGGGTAATACTTGGAGAAAAGGTTCTGCTTGTAGGGGATCATTTCTCTGGCCGAATGCCAGGTCAGAATAATCTTAGGTTCCTCGCCCAGGGCTTTGGGTACTATTACTTCAGATGGTTCTGGAACTTCTAGGCCTGCCTCTGCTTCGTCTTTCCGTTTTATCAGAATGTTTAATTTCTTTCACCTTCGGAAATAAAGCCCTTTCCAAGATGCTCTGGGCTATTCTTTCCCCTGCTGTGAGCTGATATGAATCTTTACCCATTGTTTTGTACCAATATTTGTATGCCGCTTCTGTAATCAGGATCTATGACGCCTTGTAAGACATCTAGACCAAGATGCCATGCAAAACCAGATTTAGAGGCAAATCTGATATAGGTCCCTGGTGGGGGTATTAGTCAGTTGGTATTAATACTCTGTCTCTGGGTAGTATTAATTCCCCCTGCTACTGCATAGGTCAAAGCCAATGGCGTGTTCTGTTATCTATTGATGGATCAGAGGCTCTGTTGGCACGATTTTCAAACTTGAAGGTTCCCAAATTTGTGTCAACTGAGCCCAATCCCATTTCTTACACCATATGTGAAGGGTCAGGAATGAAATTCAGACACAATTTAGACATGGTTTTGGCTAAAGACTTTTAGTGATTAAAAATTAAGGGTTGGGAAAATGCCTCGCTCTCCCGGTACTAGAGGGGTTCCCCACTTAAATTCAAAACTAAGGATCTGTCAGTGTCAGAATGGCCAAAACAAAACTGTCCTGTGTCCTAAGAACTATTCTGACCCTCATATTCTAATGAAATAAATCTTATGGTGGAAAGGAGCATTTCTTTGGCCCTCAGTGTTTCAAAAGTGTTCAAAAAGGAATAAATAACTCCAACATAAAGTCTCTCAAGGATATTGCTCCTTAATCCAAAGGGTGTCTCCCTTCCCCTGGATTCTTCTTCACAATTTCTTGACAAGAATAGTTCTTGTCTTTTCAATATCAAAGTCACATATATATATATTTATCGTTGGCCTTTAGGTTGTCAGGATACCTTGGATACTCTCCTGCCATGGTTTCTCAGTTTCCCTATATTCACACATTTGTGATTGCCTGGTATACTCTTCTGTGGGTGTTTCTAGTTCCGATACACTTGTAACTGCCTGGTATACTCTCCTGCCAGGACCTTTTGTAGTTGTCTGTCTCTGCAATGTCACCTTTGATAGTTTACATTCTCCACTAAAGATTCCTTTCTGAGGAAAACATGCTTTTAACTTCTTTCATTATTAAGAAACAATTTTCTCTGTTTATCAGATTTGAAAAGTTCAAAGTTTAACATACAGCATGTTCACCAATACTCCATGGTGCTCCCTTCGTCCCAGCGTGGACTCACCAGCTCTTCATAGCTTTTCCTGGTCTGTTTGCAGCCCGCAATGACAGCTGCTGGATTCTCTCTCCTTCGCACTGCTCAGCTTTCAGCTTCCCTGTTTTCCGTGGTACTGGCTGAGCTTCTCTATTCCTCGCGGCACTCCGGTAAGCTTTTTCTTGTGTTTTTTCACCAGCGAATGCCCAGGAGCACTGTACTTGCTTCTGGCGTTCCCATGTGGAATCTTCTTTGTGTCATCCTCTGCTGCTCACTGTATGAGCCGGTTGGCTCCAATGTGCTTGTTTTGGTTCTTCGGTCACACGAAGAGCTGCAGCCTGCTCCCACCAGCAGTCTGCCATTTCTCCTGGTGACCTTGTTTTAAACTTCCCGGGCACAGGCATATGTTCACAACAACTAGAGAGTTGCCTATGCTCGGGCTTCATCTGCTCTGCATTCCTCTTCATCGTCACAGTGTTGAAGATTTTCTGGGAATAGTAGCTCCTTGTAACTTGCATGGAAACATTGGAGGAATGGTTTTATCATCCTTCAGAGGGCAAGTCAATGTTTGAGAATTGTTCTGGAGACTAGATTGAGAGAAATGCAGCACTCTCCTTTGGGGAAGCAGAAAAGGGACCACAATAGGCCATTAGGATGTTGTGTTTGGGAGATTCATCCTGTAAGGGGAAAGGGAAATACCATGTCTCATCCGTAGATTCCACCACTCTCTACCAGAGGTTATCTCCCCCTATGTGATCCTCCCTCATATAGCCGCTACCAAGGTGAGGTAGCGGCTGTTACCAGCCCCTGGCCACATGGCAGGGGGAGGGGGTAACTGCCAGAAAGGGAGTAATGATGCCATCAGATTCATTACACTCTCCTGTCATAATTATGCTGATGATATGCAGAACCTCCATGAACATCCTAATATTGACATCACCGAGTGTCTCCTTCAGATGTACAGTCGATGTTGGCAAATCTGCACCTGAACCCAGAAAATTCAGAAATCAGGATTATGGGAAACCATTCGGACTACCTTTCTAACTGGCGTATTCTACTTTCCCATTTCGGGTGAAAGGGTTTGTTTTAAGCATTTTTAATCCCACCATAACTTTGCTGATGTTTGCTACACATGCCCCAATGCCCCAACCACAAGGCTCTCAAACTGCACTGCACAGATGAACCCTAATAATAGTGAAACAGTTGTCTGCAGCCATGAGAAATGTCTGGCTTGGGTTGATCAAAATGGCACTGCCCTGTAAGACAAATACTATTTTCTGGAGCAAAATGCTTCCATTTGGGCTAATTTGCACACCCACAATTCCTTGCTCGTGTTGCTCTGAACTGGAGGCGAACTTCCATTAATGGTTACTGGGTAGCGTTGTGGCATGTGTGATTTGGCTCAAATGGCTTATTCTTCTTTAACGGACCATAGGAACTATTCACTGGTACTTGTGCTGTCTTCCATTGTCAAGAATGTGGAAATAGTGATGAACACAAAACAGACTCTGGGGCCCCAGATCACAGCAGTGGACACCTTAAAAAACTGGAAATCGCTCACTTTTCTGGCCTTCTCACAAATGCAAATTAACAAGGGGGGTCCTGGGGGTCCCTCTGCCAGACATTAGTCCTGGTTACGAGAGACTTACCCAGAGTCTTTAGCTCACTATCTTTCACAGAGAAGAAATATCCCAAACATATCAGTCTTTGTCCTGCCCTGGGGCAGTCCAGCACCGAAATGCTAGGCAATTCTTCTCTGAACAAGAGTACCAACAGAAACCCCAGACACGTGTTTCGGTCTGGTTGAACCTCATCAGTAGGGTGGATCTGTGCCTCTCTAAGAATAGTGAGCAAGGGGTCCACGTCTGGGGTTTCTGTTGGTACTCTGTTCAGAGGAGAATTGCCTCGCATTTCGGTGCTGGACTGCCCCAGGGCAGGACAAAGACTGATATGTTTGGGATATTTCTTCTCTGTGAAAGATAGTGAGCTAAAGACTCTGGGTAAGTCCCTCGTAACCAGGACTAATGTCTGGCAGAGGTACTCCCAGGACCCCCCTTGTTAAATCTGCATATTTAAGTAACTTTGGGTCTCACCCTAAGTTACTAGGGGAATCCAGACGTGGACCCCTTGCTCACTATTCTTAGAGAGGCACAGATCCACCCTACTGATGAGGTCCAACCAGACCGAAACACGTGTCTGGGGTTTCTGTTGGTACTCTTGTTCAGAGGAGAATTGCCTCGCATTTCGGTGCTGGACTGCCCCAGGGCAGGACAAAGACTGATATGTTTGGGATATTTCTTCTCTGTGAAAGATAGTGAGCTAAAGACTCTGGGTAAGTCCCTCGTAACCAGGACTAATGTCTGGCAGAGGTACTCCCAGGACCCCCCTTGTTAAATCTTCTCACAAAAGAACACATCCCTCATGGCCATCACCAGGTAGAGACAAGAGAACACTATCGGGGTAAACCCCAGTATATCCATTGGTAAGATTGCAAAACGCAGTGATTAATCTGTTTCTGGGACCAGTGCACCGCTCACCTGTTTTTACCTAGCCCTAGCCGCACACCACTGGCTTCCAGTGGGCCACAACATTGCCCTTAGAGCGTTATTCAATACCCCAATGCAATCTGGGGGCATAATATGCATCCCTCTAGCAAGCATTAAAGAGACATCTTCACAACAGAAACCTAAGATCTTTGTCATGCGTAGCCCTAGCAGTGCCAACGCTCCCTGCAAGAGAGCCTGGAAGGGGGTGGTGGGAGATCATCCATTTCCACCCCACAAATTTGGAACTCGATACCTCACAGGATGAGGTCCATTAGAGAATATTAATCTTTCGAAAAAGGCACCAGAGCCAGGATTTGTCCAGGCTAATTCCCTTCGTATTATCGGATGCACCCAATCTTCATTCGGCTTGGTACTTTATTTGGGGAAACAGATTTATTTTCTTCTCAAACCTTCTTCACATAGGACTCGTTCCATTAAGTTGGAATTCGAAATATCATTTTAGATGTTAGATGCTTTAGTTTACGTAAGCTTTTGGTTGATAGCTCTTAAATGTTGATATGCTTCATTCAGCCAGATGTTCCTGGCCACAGCAGAACTCTACACAGTGCATCGCCTTTGAAACCTTATCCTAATCCCAGTACCTCCGGAGCGCTGTGTTCTACGCATTTGCTGCAATTATTCTAGCTCTTGTAGGTTAAATTTAAATGACAAGTAAATACCTAACCATGGTTTCTTAAGGTTTGGTCTTACGCTCAGAAAATATTGGCACTGGCCACTTGCCTGGATAAATACAAACATACCTGCTGTCACAACAACAATTCAACCATGATTATCTAGGACTATTGAATCGACCCAAAATATGGTGGGCATTTGATCTTAGGCTTCTTCAAGGACAAGAGTTCTAAGGTTTCTAGAAAGGTTTTACATGGAGGTTTCTAGACTTGGTTGGCTAGGGGGCCTCAGAAGAGCAAGGCAGTCTCTGCCAGAAACTAGACTAGCCTGCTAATGAGGAGCTGGTGGATTTTTTAGGCTGCATAGTACCCCTGCTTACTCTATGAATTGATGATCTCATAGCATCATTATCACATGACCGTAGGAACCAAAACATCCCCTTGCCATTTCTAATGGGTATGCCACAAATGGTGGGACGGCATAATCTCACCAAGTTTATCTATGGCATAGGACATTGGATCATCTTTGGGACACTGAACAATTTCAAGGGCACACTGAGGCCAGTCATACCTTTTATTTTGGTGCCCTTAATGTATCCTTGATTTATCCTACTTTATCAGCTGAGTTCTCCCTACAAGATGCACACAGTGATGCCATGAGCACGCCATAACACTTGTGGTGCCAACGCTTGCACCGCATCCAGAGAGACGGATTGACTCAACTACCCTTGTTTTCTCCTCTGGTTCCATTCACATTCCCCTTTCACACAGTCCACCCTGGACATGGCCACGCTTGGCCCCTTTGCTGGGCAGTGCAAGCGGCGGCATGCTGTTTTCCTGTCCACCCTGCACGTGGCCACGTTTGGCCCCTTTGCTAGACAGTGCAAGCGGCGCCATGCTGTTTTCCGGTCCACCCTGCAGTGCAAGCGGCGCCATGATGTTTTCCGGTTTTTCCACCCTGGACGTGGCCACGCTTGGCCCCTTTGCTGGGCAGTGCAAGCGGCGGCATGCTGTTTTCCTGTCCACCCTGCACGTGGCCACGTTTGGCCCCTTTGCTAGACAGTGCAGGCGGTGCTATGCTGTATTCCGGTTCACCCTGGACGTGGCCACTGTTACATTTGCCCTGCGTCCCGCAACGTGGTGACACAGGGCGCTCTAATAAAAGCCCCGCACCTGCTAATGAGAGGCAGTTCCGGGCAAGCTAAACAACGGGTGTGTCGTGTCTCATTACGCTTCTCCAGGAGCTACGATCTTGCGGCCTACCTTGAGGCCTACAGCGTCCTGTCCCCAAGTGCCGCTGCGCTCCGACAGGATGCAACAGCCACCTCTTTGCTGGGCAGTGAAAGCTGCACCATGCTGTTTTCCGGTCCACCCTGGACGTGGCCACGCTTGTCCCCTTTGCTGGGCAGTGCAAGCGGCACCATGCTGTTTCCGGTCCACCCTAGACGTGGCCACGCGTGGCCACGCTTGGCCCCTCGTGCCCCTTTGCTGGGCAGTGCAAGCAGTGCCATGCTGTTTTCCGGTCCACCCTGGACGTGGCCACGCTTGGCCCCTTTGCTGGGCAGTGCAAGCGGCGCCATGCTGTTTTCCGGTCCACCCTGCAGTGCAAGCGGCGCCATGAGGTTTTCCGGTTTTTCCACCCTGGACGTGGCCACGCTTGGCCCCTCGTGGCCCTTCGCTGGGCAGTGCAAGCAGTGCCATGCTGTTTTCCGGTCCACCCTGGACGTGGCCACGCTTGTCCCCTTTGCTGGGCAGTGCAAGCGGCACCATGCTGTTTCCGGTCCACCCTAGACGTGGCCACGCTTGGCCCCTCGTGCCCCTTTGCTGGGCAGTGCAAGCAGTGCCATGCTGTTAACCCCTGCAGCCGTCCATTTGCCTTTACTCCCAATTATCTTTGCGCATGCACACAATGTTTTTAACCCCCATGAATTGGCATGACACAAGATTTCAATTGGCAAAATTGGCCGCAGTTTTATTTCCATGACAACAGAAGTATTTGTACACAATAGTGACCTCATTCTGCGCGCGTGGCGCTTGCTTGCCGGATTTCCTTTGCTTCCCCCTATACTTGGTATAGTAGGCCCCCAACTCCCCCGACCCATTGTACCGGTTCCTATCCTGCCCGTGCAGGGGTCCGTGGGTGGGGAGAGCGCCGGTTGTTTCGGGGGGGAAGCTGAGCCTTGTTTGTTCCTACCAGGCGCCCCCGCCGTTTAGGCCCAAGAGGCGCTGGTCCAGAAGAGCGAAGACCCATTCTGTTTCCTTCTGGCTCGTCCGGAGTCTATCATTTGTGCTTGGTTGCCCAAACACCGCCAACTTGTCATCTTCTGACCTGGGTGCCCTGCGACAGCACAACCCGGGTGTCCTCCTCCTTGTATTTCGCGGGTGGGTGGGTGGAAACGAAATTCCTTGTCCTTGTCAGGTGGCGGCGACCGGGTCCCAGTGCAGGAGCGAGATGCCTGGTCCCTGGTCCCGCCTGCTTATATCCTGCAAGCCCCGCCCCCTTCCTTTTGTTTATCCTTCGCGGGCTTTCTGGCCCATTCAGCTTTGGCGCCGTTTCGCCCCCTTGTCCTTTACCCTTCCGGGTGAGGGCCCCGGCTCCCGGCGGCATGACCCCGCAGGGGTTACCCTGCTGCCTCCTCCATTTTGCGGACGTTTTCCGTCGTCAGCTCCATTTCCGGTCCACCCTGGACGTGGCCACGCTTGACCCCTTTGCTGTGCAGTGCAAGCGGCGCCATGCTGTTTTCCGGTTTTTCCACCCGGGCCGTGGCCACGCTTGGCCCCTTTGCTGGGCAGTGCAAGCGGCGCCATGCTGTTTTCCGGTCCACCCTGCAGTGCAAGCGGCGCCATGAGGTTTTCCGGTTTTTCCACCCTGGACGTGGCCACGCTTGGCCCCTCGTGGCCCTTTGCTGGGCAGTGCAAGTGGCGCCATCCTGCGGCGCTATGCTGTTTTCCGGTCCACCCTGTACGTGGCCACGCTTGGCCCCTTTGTTGGGCAGTGCAAGCGGCGCCATGCTGTTTCCCGGTCCGCGCTGTACGTGGCCACGCTTGGCCCCTTTGCTGGGCAGTGCAAGCGGCGCCATGCTGTTTCCCGGTCCGCGCTGTACGTGGCCACACTTGGCCCCTTTGCTGGGCAGTGCAAGCGGCGCCATGCTGTTTCCCGGTCGCGCTGGACGTGGCCACACTTGGCCTCTTTGCTGGGCAGTGCAAGTGGAGCCATGCTGTTTTCCAGTCCACCCTGCACGTGGCCACACTTGGCCTCTTTGCTTGGCAGCGCAAGTCGTGCCATGCTGTTTTCAAAACAAAAAAGCCTCCACGTTTCAAGGGGGTTTTGTTTGTGCACACATCTAATCGATCTTCCAGCTATAAACTGCAATATATATTACTGATTTAATCTGTCCTCAGATACATTCCTGTATCTCCATAGATTTCTAATCGCCCTCTTCACTATTCTCCTCACCTCTTACACATTCTAGGCTTATTGGCGGCGCAACAAGAACCTGCGCTTTCAAAAGTATCTCTCCCCTCTTTTACCTTCTTGTTCATGACCTTTACCGGTTTGTTCTTTTGTGTTGCCCCTTTCTTCAGCCTCTAGGTTTTCCCCTATTCCTAGCAGATCATGGTCTGCAAACCCATGATGTGGGGTACAATGCACCCACTTTCGGGCAAGCGTTTCAGACTACTCTGGAAGTGGTTTGGCGCAGTACAATAACAAATAACAACATTGCCAACCGACCTCATGAGCACCTTTGCACAGTAATGATGTTTTATCCAACACCCCATTACTGCGTAGCTGAAAATATTTCAGATGAAATTGACGCATTTTATTACTGCGCATTTCAACGCAATTATATATGGGGGGGGGGGTTAGGGGATGACGAGGTGATTGGGGCAGAGGAGCTCCTCCCCCCGCATATTATAGCGTTTAAGTGTGCAGAAAATAAAAATCAACATTTTCGTCTGCTGTATTTTATTTTCGCAGCAATCACATATATACTGCTACGGCTTGTCCTAAGCCCATCCCAGAACACTCAGTGACTCCTGAAATCTTGGGGACATGCAGATCTCCCCACACTTTAATGATGCACCTCCCCTGTTCCCTTGCAAGAAGAGGCAAGACTCCCGAAGAGCCAGTCAGACCCCAGCAATCAGCATCCATGCAAAGCTCTTTCAGAGTTCTGAATGTTAGCGTGTTAAACTTCATACAACCCACTAACAAAAAACTCAGCATTTCTGAAGACTTATCTCCCTCAAAAATCTCACACAACAACCCACACGCACTTCACAACACTGTAACAACACATAAGCCGCACCAACAGCACACGTGGACTGACAGCGATCCGATACTCGCACCAAAGCTCAGCGTCCGGTGTATACCGAGTTGAAGCTGCCAATAGAACACCACTCCTCTCTCTCACTATCCTACTCCCGCTTCACCTACTAACCCATCCCACCTTCTCGTTTGCAGATCCGCCAGAGCCCCGTGCGCGACTGCGCAGTACAAATACCTTTAACATTTAACATTATCAGTACCGGAAAGAATGAAGACACCGTTTCCTCCCCCAGCAGGAAAATGTAGCAAGAAAAATGCACCCTCTCTTCATTTAATGGGCAAGTTAGCAAACAAAAGCACTAGCCCTGCCCTTGAGACTAAACAGGGAAACTGCGACAGAGCCACTGGCAAAGGGGGACTGGGATCTCTGGCGGCCAAGTGGAGACCTCGTAGGTGGCAACTGGCTATCCCCCCAGTCCTCCCAATGCCGGTAGAATATGCCAAGAGCACACACGCCTCCTACAGACTTCCAAGCTGGATCAAATGTTAGAGCTGGAGAGAGAGTGAGAGTGAGAGTCAGAGAGAAAAACCCTGGCATGCTAGCTTCAGTAAAGTGCAGGTTGAGGTGTAAAATGGAAATCCCAGCGCTCCACGTACCCAAGAGACAAAACCCATCCTAAATAGCAGACATGGCTCCAAAGCAAAACCTACCACCGCCGAGACAGCAATCAGACGCTTGGCCTCCATGAACAATTGTGCACCGCAGAATTGAGTCAAAGGCGCACAGAGAGGGAAAAGCCACATCCCATTGGAACATACAGGTAGGTCAGCACCGGATATTGCCATAATCCCTCTGCCTGCTTGGAACAGAGGACCGGAACTTCAAATGTACAAGAGCCAACCAGATGCACAGAAACCCAAGGAAAGGGCAGGGCAACCAGGGTCTGTATTGCCCCATAATCCTATACACACACTATAAAAAGGCAAAAGTAATCAACTAGTTTTGTGGGAGAGAGGAACATGTTCAATTGTGGCGAGAGTGCGTGGAGTGCAGGAGGCGGTGGAAGAGCAGGACTGCGAAGAGGAGGTGGTAGAGGAGCAAGAGCGCGCTGAAGTGGAGGATCAGGAGTCAGAGGCGGCTGAGGAAGGCAACAGCTGGAGGGTGTGACCACGTAGACATGGGTGAATGAAAGCCCAGACAGCAGCATGTACATTTAATGTACTTTTTATTTAGCGACAATGTTACACTTCTGGTCAAAATAAAAAGAAGTGCAAACTGCATCAACTGTCAGGATAGCTTCTCCAAAGGTCAGTAATCTTCCTAGATCTCTCTCGTAACCGGGTGACTGATAACACACATTACCTTGGGCAAAAGGGTTCCCAGTCTAGTGACAAGCCTGGGATCATGGTTCCTTTCTGGCAACCTCTGAAACCACCAAAAGCCACTCAAATTAAGTTCTGGGGTCCCAGGTTCTCTTCTGTTGACTAGGCACTAGTCACTTACAATCTAGGAGTTGGAATTGAATGGTCTGACCCTTATTGAAGCTTTTCTTGTACTGGCTTGATTTGGGTGGACAGCACCTCCATGTGGGGTTTGTAAAGTCCTTGGGCGTCTGCCATTGTGGGTCCCACAAGGAGCAGATCTAGGGCAGCCAGAGGGTTAGTGACTAGAACTTGCAGTGAGAGAGGGGCAGAGTTGGCACCTGGAAAGATTGCCTTTACATCCTTTTGTCCAGCTTCAATCTCCTGCTAGATGTTCCACCACGTGCATATTCCTAAAGGGTCCTCACCTAGTCCTTCGCTTCTCTATTCTTCCTCTGCTTTGCTACTTTGATGCTTTGCCACCTGCTTGTTCCATTCTTTCCATGCTGACCCACGTCCGAATCAGGATATGCCTCCTCAAACAATCTCCCTCAGTTAAGGGCCTGACCAACCTCTGTCCCATCTCTTATCTTCCTTCTTTATGATGTTCTTCCCAACATCCACCAAAGGCCTTCTGAAAATCAACAGCCAGGCGAGGCTCTGCCGGGACTGCGGCAGAGGTTGGTCACCAGGCCTTCTTGGGACGGTTTGCGGGTCTTCCACGATCTTCGCGGCTGGGCGGGATAATGGGCTCCTGGCAGGATTTCCCCCATCTCTGAGGCATGGCTGTGGGAATCCCCTTCTTATCCAGAGTCTCATGTGGGAAATGACTAAACTCACCAAATAAGGGATTCTACCCATCGCGCATGCCACAGTGGTTGTTCAGTCGGGACCATGGATGGCGAATCTCGTGCATGCTCTCTGGACATACGGAAACCGTTTTGTTGGTTGGGGCCTGGCAGTACCAGCTCGCTTCCTGGGAACCTGCACACATGGCCCTGTGCTAATCCACGGGGGCCAAGGCGTTCCCGGGCCGTGCATGGAGGCATTTTCTTTGCCAGGTGGGAGGAGGGCCGCAGGACGGATGGCCTGGGATGCAGGCAGGAGACCACGAGTTGCGGCTGTGTTGGAGCGCTGGCCATGGTTGGTGGCCAGGCGCGGTAGTTGCAGTAGGGATAGGGAAGAGTATTACAGGGGTGGTGGAGGTGCGGCTGCTATGATATGATAGGTTATTTATAATGTGCTTAATCCCCAGAGGTTTCTAAGCGCGGACCCGGGGATCAAACTTGTGTTGCACCATGTTGTCTTGTTTCCAAGCCAAGCACATTTATCCTGAGCTATCCTCCCGAGACGGCTGCTGCCACCGGCTTGTCTTTTTGTGCATCTAGGGTTAGCCAAAGAATCCCTTTGAGTGTGGTCTGGGGTCATGCAGGAGTGACACAATTGTGCTGTATTGTGGGATGCATTGTGCAGTGGTAAGCGGTTGGGAGACATGATTTCCCAGTGCTGACGGCCTTGGGGACTGGTCGGGTTTCCCAGTGACAGTGAGCGGTGGCGCGGTGCAGTGGTTTGTTAAAATGTATTTATTGGGTATTTATAATGCGCCTATAGAGCACATGGTGTTAAAAGGCACAGCAAACTAAGAAGGTGCATGGGGAGTGTCGGGGGAGTGCCTGTCAGAGCAGACTGCGCCAATGCTAAGGAGGGGAAGGGAGTGCAGGTCGGAGTGGCGAGCGCGTCATTGCCGTGGTGGGGTGGCAAGGGGCCATGGGCGCCTGGGCTAGATGAGTGCTAAGGCGAAGCCAAGTCGTCAAGTGCCAGGGGAATGCAGAGAGTGCAGGGCAAAGAAGGTCCACATGCAAAGAGGAAGGGGCTGGATGGGCACAATAGAGGTGCAGGCCCAGCCAGGATAGTAGGGGATGAAGCCTGGAAAGGCAAGGGCTGGTTACGGGGTAGGAGGGCGAGTATTAGGGGAGCCAAAGTATTACGGGTAAAGTGATCAGGGAGGGCCTGGGGCCCTGTATGAATCAGAACGATCCCATCAGCCAGTCAAATAAGGCAGAGGGGGACATTAGCAGGGGAGGGAGTGAGGGAAGGAGGAAGTGTAAAGGAGGGTCTTGAGAAGCTTCCAGAACTTAAGGAGATCTGGCTCACGCCTGAGAGGGGCAGGGAGGCCATTCCAGAGGGTGGCATCTGTGAATGAGAGAGATCTACCCCCCGCTCTCTGCTTGGGAAAGCATCTGATCTGCAGAGAGTTTGAGCTAGAAGACCAAAGGGCTCTAGCAGGGAGGTATTTAGGGACAGTTGGATGTAGCAGGTGCCAGGCCCGAGTAAGCCTTGTGGATGATGCAGAGGGTCTTGAACTTGATCCTCTCAGAAACCAGTAGTCAATGGAGAGATTTTAGGGCTGGAGCGATGCGGTCCCTGGGCTTGAGGACAAGTATAAGTCTTGCAGTTCTATTTAGGATTAGTTGAAGGGGGCAAATGGAGGATGTATGTAGTTTGAGGAAGAGACTGTTGCAGTGGTCCAGCCTACAGAGGACCAGAGTTCTGGAGACATTGAGTTTCTGGGCAAAGGTGAGGAAAGATAGAGGTGCAGCTGGAAGTGGGCTTTCTTGGCAAGGTCCATTACGTGAGGAGAGGAGAGAGAGGAGTCGAAGATGACACCAAGGTTTTTTGCCACACGGGAGGGTGGGGGAAGGAGGGAGCTGGGGTCCCAATTAGAAGGATCTCAGTCTTACTGGCATTAAGGCAGAGATAGTTAGCAGCACACAGTGCTTTAATAGCAGTAGGAGAGCTGCGTGTCATCTGCATAACACTGTAAGGGAGGAGAGAAGGCAGAGATCAAATGGGCAAGGTAGATGTTGAAGAGCCATGGTGAGAGGACAGAGCCCTGAGGGATGCCGCAAGTGGAGGAAAGAAAAGGGCTCAGTTGAACCTGGGAAGGTCAGTCAGAGAGGAAGAAGGTCAACCAGTTCAGTGCCAGGTCTGTGATGCCAAGGATAGAACAGAGGCAGTTTATAAAGGTGGCATTATTGACCATATCAAAGGCAGAGGAAAGGTCAAGAAGTGTGAGAACGGAAGGAGAGTTGGCATCAAGATTTGAAAGCAAGTCCTCATGGTTGTTAAGGAGTGAAGTTTCTGTGCCTCTGGCTGCTCTGAAGCCAGACTGGTGGTCATGGAGACAACCAACAGATTCAGTGTGTAGATTAAACTGGGAGAGGGCCAGATTCTCCAAGCATTTTCCCAGGAAGGGAGTAATGGAGATAGGGCAGTAGTTAGCTGATGTCATCTGGTATTATGGGCAAGAAAGAAGAGATTAGGAGGGAAGAGGAAAGGGGGAGCCAAGAGAGGCCTGACAGCAGGTGAGGGAGAAGGGAGGGGTGCTTCATTTCACTGCAAGAGGTTGAGATGGAGTTCAAAAGGCAGGAATGGGTAGTTTGGGGGTCTGTGGAAATGAAGGGAAGGTTGCTGGAGGGGAGAACATTCCTAGCATTGTGGCGAGTGCCCGTTTCTTGCCTTTGTCCCATCCATTGCATCCATTTTGGTTTATTTTAGCCCTCTTCCTTTCCCCTCTCCTACCCTTCTCTTTCCACATCCCCATGTTCGCCTCCTCCCTCCATTATTGGTCCACGTTCACAGTCACGTGACCTGAACACTTTGCTAGGCCCTGAGAGCTTACCTTGTCTGCACACTCACCGGACCATTTGTCCATTGAGTTAAGCCTTATTGCAAGTGCCTGTTTTTCCCTTATTTTCCTTTGTCCCATCCGTTACATCCATTTTGGTTTATTTCGGCCCACTTCCTCTCCCCTCTCCAATCCCTCCCCATCCTCCTCTCCTCTATCCACACCCCCATGCCTGCCTCCTCCCTCCATGATTGGTCCACGTTCACAGTCACAGGACCAGAACAGCTCCTCTTTAGAGATTCCCCAAGGGCAGCCTTCCCTGGCAGCCAGTAAGGGCCAGAGGCAAAGCGCAGCTCACCTCTTGCCAATCCCCATTCCCCGTTTAGCCCTGTTCACCCATGGGCACCTGACATAGCTCCCTACAGCAACAACTAAGGTAAGGTGGTACAGGTGGTAAGCACAGCCATTACTGTGCTTAAATAAAACCCAGCCTGTTCTTCATTACTACCTTCAAATCAGAATAGTGTGTCGATTACCTGCTGCACTCCTTATATAGCCTGATGTATTTTGGGAGACAGAGGTTGTGTTACACTTGAGGCATTCGGGCAGGACATGTGTTGGACTTGGATGCATTTTGGGGCCACCGCACCTCAACACTTAGTTGCCCTGTACGAGTAGTGCCTTTTTAGATGCATATCGTTGAAAACAGGCTCTGCTCCTTTTGCAGGTTCATAAGATGCTAGGGTTCTTGCTTGCCCGTCCACTAATGAAAGGCCCACTGCAGACACTGGGAAGTAGGTTCATGTTTACTAAGAAACCAGCATGCATCCCACTTGTCCAGATCTTGTCAGCATCCAGTCTTTTTACTGTTCAATTTCCCTGCTACTTTCTAGAGTTCCACTCCTAATCAGATTCCATTAACGGATCTACTGAAATCTATTCATGAAATTCAACAGTTGGATACTGCAGGTGTATTTATTTTCCGAAAAATGTCTCATTTCTTAAATTTCTTTTTTTGATTTGTTGAACACAACGCTGTAAATTGGAAATTCGCCACTGTCAGACTGAAGTTTCCTGAAACTGGAAAACTACATTTTGTTATCAATTTAATAACATTATTTTTCATTTCGCTTTGCAGGAATGGTCTATAATGCACGTGACTGTGTTCCAGATGAACATAGTGCGGGAAGGGATTGTATTAGTGCATCTCAAAACCACAAATTAAATCAAATGAAGGATTCTTCAAATAATGTGCTTACCAAAACAACGAACACTGCACCTTGACCTTCGAAGGATTCAGTCTTTAAATTGTCAGCTGAACAATGCCAGATTAGACCAGCATAAAAGTAACAGCACATCCAAACAGCAGGTCAGTATAATCATAAATAAACGAATGTCAAAGTATTTGAAACGACTGACCAATTCTCAAACGTAATTAACAAAATACGGTGCATAGTGCAACAAAAGAAAAAACAAATGGAACAAGACAAGAACACAAAGAGCAGCACTATGAACTGGGCCAAGGTGCCAGCCTATTGAAAGAAAAGAAAGGGGCAAAAGTCACGAGAAAAGAAACTATGCATCACATTGTCAAGCAGAACACTGCTGCGGTAAGGCAAGACAACTGAACTCACCTAACACGAAATGTCACAAAAACAACCAGACCACAAAACATAAGAAAATACATGTTGCTCAAAACTACCCAAATCAAACAGTAAATTGACAGTATATTCAGCACGAGCACCTGCAGACCAACGCCGCCCAGTGAGCAGATCCTCTGGAAGAATAAGTCCAGGATGCAGAAGTGGACGTATAAGGCGTAGAAGCAGTCACGCAAGTAAAAGGGTGTGGCATTCAAAATAAAACTCAAAATGGAAAAAGAGGTCAAGAAATCAGGTGCATCGATTACAGTGCCAATCAGCATCATGGGCTTTCCGCGTCTGGATTCGCTGCGTGTTGCTTTGATGAGGTCTTTCAATAGGTCCATGGTATGTACGTCATTGCAGTAACTGACACCAACTACGCTGATCCTCTTGGGGTCCCAAACACAGTCTTCCTCGCGACCAGTTATTATTGTTGTGATACTACTTTGAGGAGGCACCCAGGCGGTGTCGTACCCACTCTGATGCCATCTTTTTTGCAGCGGGTGGTTGTTACAGTCAATCTTCTTGACTTTGCCCACCCTTACCCGGAGCTTGAAGACCACTCGGTCATCGTCATTGACATTGCGCGGGTAACACAAGGCCTTGTTCACATCCCTGCTCACGTAGACCCCCGGACCCAGAAGCCCATCTGATGACCTCTGGAATCCAGAAGAGATGATGGCCCTTGCGTTTGCCTTGTGTGTCCCGTGGTACATAATGTACTCTCGGCCACTTTCAGGTTCCTGGTCTGTTCTTAAATTCTTGCAATCATGTACAGTCTCATCCAGGCACAAACATATTAGGTGTAAAATAGATGCAATTATCCTGTGGAAATAAAATGTACATTAATATCACTGCATTTTGGTACACAACCATACCACATCACTGTCAATGAACCTCTACTGCAAATGCTAAGAAACGTCATGCTGTCTATTCTAGCCAAATCACACTGTTCTCCATACACACACTTTTATTGGGATTTTTAGTGCAGGCCAGGCCCAAGAGCTTTATATTTAATGAATAGGAAATTGATAACTTGATAGGAGGTAAGGTCCACACGTTGAGGTGGCGGCGACATCATTCCTATAGGTAACCAAGACGCATGCCCATTGGGTGGGTGCCAATGATATCTCACTGAGTCATGTCGTAAATTATCGAAATATTAGAAGTACATTAAGAGGTCATGGAAAGGGCAAAAGGTGAGAAAAGAACAAGGAGGAGTGGGTGCAGTGAGGATTTGGAGCGAGGAGGAGTGGGTGTGGTGAGGATTTGGAGCGAGGAGGAGTGGGTGCGGTGAGGATTTGGAGTGAGAAGGAGTGGGTGCGGCGAGGATTTGAGAGTGGGCATTCTTACCACTTGGTCTCCTGTACTTTAAAGCAGGCGAGTTTTGAATGAGTTATAGATTGATAGTGTGGTGGGTAGTACTGGCTTTAGTGGATATACCCCTCCTTCAGATACATGGCACATTTTCACTAGGGTCTAAACCAGGATCGCGCTCTTGTGGGAGGTGTGGAACCACCATTGCTCCAAGAGCATGATATTTTGATGGCCATTGCCTTGCGACAGAAACAAGCTTTTTATTTTAACAAGTATATTGACAGAATAGATTGTTCTTTGTTTTCCAGGTTGTGCTGGGCCAAGAGTAATCGAAAACAAAGAGGTGATGGCTGGAAGGTTCAGAATTAATCTTAACCCTCTGGCAATTTTCTTCACCTGCCAAGCCATTACAGAAAGGGGAAAGACCTTATGCAAATCAGGTTTGTTCGTACCTCCAAAGCGGCAGTCTAGCCGGAACTGCTAGATCACATCCCTTCTGCAGGAGACCACAAGCATTCCCAGCCATGTTTCGGCCTCATTGGACGTCATCAGTGAGGAGTAGCATGGGTCTCTAGGTCCAGCAGGCACGGGACACACGTCTGGGCATACCCGTTCCACTCGGGGTGACAAAGCAAAAATAAAGAGGTGATGGTTGGAAGGAATGAATCTTAAACCTCTGGCAATTGCTCTGGGCAACCCTGCAGACCACTGTTCTTCGCCTGCCAAGTCATTACAGAAAGGGGAAACACTATATGCAAATCAGGCTTTGGCCCAAGAGTAAACGGGCAGTGGGGCGCAGAGTCTTTGGGCACCTTCAAAGGGCTTCGATGTGGCGAGGGGACCCCTTTCCTTTTGGCACTGCTGGGAGTGCTTTGGGGAGGCAGCAAGCACAGGAAGTTTGTGGTTCGAAGCTATATGGGACCGTTGGCGCTCTTCCCCTTGTGTTGCTGTGTTGGCCAGGGCTAAAATGATGAGTTAGTGGAATGTAGCGATTCCCAATTCCAAATTCATCCCAAGGATCTAAAACCACTGTGCAGCAACCAAGGGCGGAGCTAGTTTTGGGGGGAAACGACAATAAGGAACAATGGGAAACCGGGCCGGCTATGAAGAGGTTGAGACACAATAGGTGTCCCTATAGGCATTAGAGCTTTGAAGCTCTGCATGGGCAGACAACGTGTGCCTCTCTTTCCCTGACTCTGCTCACGGAGCCCCTTACAGACCTCAGAGTCACTTAGATCATTTCTTCACAAGCCCCATGAAGGGTTCACCGAGACCAAAAACAAAAAACATTACATTTCCTATTTGACAGGCTCAGGAATCCCACATAAGCAACAAACAAAGACAGGTGTTCTATGTATGATGGAAAAACAGACAACTCATTTTGACAGCTCACATGTACAAAGCCCAACCAATGCAAAAGTGCCCTTTTCTAGCTTACCAATGATACACTCCTAATAGACAGCAGTATGAACTCTGGGGCACAGGGGATGGCAGACAAACAGTGCAGGGAGGTTAGCAGTAAACGGAGGGGTTTGGGGGTAGAATTCACAACAGCGGAACTTCCCAGACTCTCAGCTCTCCAGTGATTTCAGGTGAGCTTGTTAAGCCCCACCAATCCCATCCACTCACCAATTTGCCAGTACACCTGAAGAATAGCACAGTGAGGGTAACTCAGGAGGTATTTCAGAGATGCATAATCCCAGGCTCTTGTGATAGGACAGAGAACTGCAACCTTTGACTCCCCAGATGTTTTGGACTGTTTCCCATTTACTGATGGCTGGGGATGATGGGATTGTAATTTAAAACCTCTGGAGGAGCAAAGGTTGCAGGCTCAATTGATTGGAGGGGTAATTTGGAGGAAGGAGCTTGGAGTGTTTGTGTAGACGGATGATCCTTTTAGCAGGGAGTTAGAAGTAGAGGAGCGAAGTGCTTGAGAGGGGAGGTATTTACGCAGGGATAGTTGAAGTTATTTTGGACCCCGGCCCCAGAAAGCCTTGTGGACAATGCAGAGGGTTTTAAATTTGATCGTTGCATCCACTGGGAGCCAATGAAGGGATTTCAGAGCTGGAGAGATACGATCCCAGGGCTTGAGGCCACGGACAAGTCTCGCAGTGCTGTTCTGGATTAGTTGTAGAGGGCGGAGAGTGGCGGCAGGAAAATTAAGAAAGAGGCTAACCCAGAGGCAAGTGTGATGAGATTGGTGGCCAAGGAAGTTAAAGGGCTAGGGCTGGGCTGATCACCACTGCTTACCAATGGCCAGAAGAATGTTTCAAAATCATCTCACTGACACATAAACGAGTCGATGGACATCCTCCTACCTAACTAAAAAAACTTAAGCTTTACGAGCCATGCAGAAAACTGTTTTAGCAACACCAAATGCCGGATCAATCCAAAAGTCAAAAGAGTGAGGGGGGAAAGGGTGGTCTTTCCCGGTGCAAGCAGCCCAGGCCCGGAACACCCTACGACAGGCAACTGGGCTGCTTGAAAACGCCTAAAGATCCTTGAATAATAGATTGCCCGACAATGTGTCCATCTTGTCTTGTGTTAATGTGTGCCTTGATGCCTGCGGGCTATGGCGTGTGAGAAAGAAATAACAGGTACTACAGATTGACAGCAGCATACTATCAAGAGAGGCTGAGACGTGAACATCAGCAGCAGGTACCAGGGGAATGTCAGGAGTTAACAAGAGGTGACTGTCAAGAGGATGAGGACGTTGAAGATCAGGAAAGGCTGGGAGGTGACCATCAGGAGGAGTAAAGAGTTGAACATTAGGAGCTGCTAGTAGGTGAACATCAAAGGGTGACAAGAGGTGATAGAGAGGGTTAGGCATGAGGAAGTGAACAACAGGAGGTCGACATAAACAAAAGATCATGAGATACTGAGACAGAAAGTTTTCAACCCCAGCAAGTTGAGGGCATTATTCATCCCAGGGTGAACAAAGGTGATGCATGGGGAAGCAGGAGACTATCAAGAGTGGGGCAAAGGGGAAAGCCAGGCTAGTGAAAGCACTGATCATCTGCAGGTGGAAGGAAAAGATCAAGAAGGTGACTATCAGGAGAGTAAGAGAGGGGAACACAGATTGATCTGAGGTTTTGGGATATTTTAAGTTGGAAAGGGCAAAGTACCCAAAACAGTGAAGGTGGTGGGCAGGTTGCAAACAGTAGTGAATACCTAGAGATACTGGGAATTACTAGAAGGGCCAAAGAAAAGATAGAGAGTAGGATATATGACAGGTAGCAAAGTAAAAGCTTACTAGAACATCTAGACAATGAGTTCATTAAAAGCTTAATCAGGGAGGTCAAAAACAACAGGGGTAAGGAGAGGATTAAGAGTGAAAAGTAGTATAGACACCAGTAGGAAAAGGGGGCTATTCCCAAAGGTATGGATATCCCAGGTGAGGGATATATGCTTGGTGTAGTTGACCACCTTCTAATCCTACCAGCACCTTCATGGCCATGTTGGAGGTAATGAAAGTTGCTGTGGCTGTTTTAGGATTTTGAAGCCTCCAGAAGAAAGACTAGCAATGGAATGTATCAGAGCAGAGAGAGATTCTTGAGAAACTACAGAGACTAGACAGAGGAGAGGTTCCCGGTCTCTGTCAAAACACACGACTGAGATACAGGAGATGAGGAGTAAATAGAATCAGGGTTACAGAATCCCTTAAAGGATTCCCAAACCCTCAAATCCTTCTTCTCTGTGACTGGAGAAAAGACCTAGTGAAGACAAACACAGAACACCTTAAACTAGACTCTATAAGCTTGTTTGTTATTGTGTTAATCAGCTAAAAGAGCTGAGGTTCAGGTCTTGAAAATAACTGGGACAATTTTTCCTGTTTGGACTCTCTGCAACTTTACAGAGAACTATTTTATTTGAAGCAGTCCCGATGGCCAGCCCCTATCCTGGAGAATATCTTCATAAAACGTTAGTGTACTTGAAAACACCCAGTTTGCTATTCCAGCCAAAATGTACACACAACCCCTAAAAAAAACATTTGTTAAGCATAGCCTCTTGTCTGGCCTTTTAAGAGTCAGTCAATGTCAACCACAGCAGAGGCAAGGGGCTCTAATATTGCTTCTGTGATACAGAGGAGAGCGGAGACGTTTGGATCGACAGGGAAAAGAACGGAAGAAGTGGAAGACAAGCGAGGGGGAAGAAACACCAGGAGGTGGCAGGAGGAGAGTGCTAGGAATTGCCAGGAATACATATCTGTAGGTGATAGGAAGAGGAGAATATCACAAAAATAATAGGAGGTGGAAAGAGGTGTTCAAGGGATGGTAGGTCAAACAGGAGGAGGCTGCGAAAAAGGAGGAAGCAGAACTAGCAAGGCCCCTAGACAGAAACACATGTGTGTTTCCCTCCTTTCAAGCACTGGGATTCCCAAATGTCCCACAACCCTTAGACCATTTGTTTTCTTTTAAACAAAGTAGATTCCTTTGTGTAAAAGAAAACAAATGGTCTGAGGATTGTGGGACGTGGGGGGAGTCCCAGTGCTTCTAAGGAGGAAAAGACAGAAATGTTTAATTTCCTCTGCAAACCTCGAGGAAGTAAACAATTTTCATTAATAACAAGGAGACACTGAAATTATTAACCTAGTATCAAGGCTGGGAAGACTATCCTGCTGTGAAAAAGGACATTTTCAAGCCTCAAGTGTAAAATGGGCCATTTAGAAACCTTGCAGAGGCTAGTGTACAATGCCTTTTAGTTAGGTGTTGGATAGAATTAGGATTAAAAAGGATTTTATTTTAGACTTCACCATACATCCTTTGCTTTTGTTTTGCTAGGTAGGGAACTTCTCTCATAGGAATAGGGGAAGTTAGGCCTTTTGATCCTTAAACCCTTGATCCATGAGACAAAAATTGCCAAGTCTGTCTTCTGGTTCGCCACAGTCCCTAGAAAGGTTATGGGTGTATGATGTTCATCTCTGAAAACCTTCACAACTTGCATTCCTACAACTGCTGAGCTTTATACCTTCTATGACAAATCTAGGGAATGTGTCCCTTCTTCCCATGGGTGAATCATCCTCTTTGAAGTGAAGGAGTTGAGCCTGCACAGCAAAAACTCCCTAGGGGTTTAGGAAGCGGGACCTCACTGGGAGTGACTCCACTCGAGGGGACAAGGACTCCCATTCCTATCAGGAATGAATTCAAAACATACAGACATTGCTTCCATACCTTTGGCTCAAGATAATGCTGCAATCCCCCATGAACCCATAAAGAGAAAACAAACCTTGAAGAATCCTGCGCATAGGTGATGCTCTGACCTGACAACGCCCTGCAGCAGTGCAGCCGTGCTTCATTGCAGAGCTAGCAGTGGCGTGGAGAGACCAAGACGCAGAAGGGATGTGCTGGGAGGCTGGCATCGAGACATGCAATATTGCAGGGGTGAAGATGGGAGAAACCCCCTTCTTACCTGGTGGCGTGACAATGCTGCAGCCGCGGTGGACCCCAGCCAGCGAACTAACGGCAAGACTAGGGAGCGAGGGAGAAACAAATCCTCCGTTCTCAGTGCGAGAAGCGAAGAAAGTGTTGAGACAGCAGAATAAGGAACCGAAACGCTTACTTGGAGACGCAGAAGAGAGCCAAGAACGGCAACGTCTGTGCTGGGGCGCCACTCCACTTGAGCACACCCGAAGACGGTGACGGTACCCCGGTTGTCCAGGGTCGAGGGAGGCGAGCTGAACAGAGCAAGAAAGGGGAAGGAAAAGCAAGTGGGTAAAACCATGTACGGTTCAGTCAGATACCAGAGAGAATATCCAGGAGGGTTACAGGAGCCCTAGAAACCCAAGTGTTGGACATTGGCAGCAGCCCAAGAGACAGCTGCAAGAGCAAAGAAAGTCAGAGGGCCAGAGGGGGCTGGAGACCTTGTCAAGATAAGTGGAACCATCCAGCATGTAAGTGAAAGGGAAGCTGGAGGGTTCAATCAGTCAACCCAAGAACAGCAAGGGGAAAGTGCATGCTTCCTTTGTATAAAACCAGTACAAAGAGTGACCCAATTGGTGGTGACGGATTAAGGGAATTTTCCACACCACCCCTCCCATTAACCCTCCCCCTCCCCCGATTTAAATAACTCGAGACATTTGATTTCTGTGAAGACAAACATTTCCTTGAGGAACCTAAAGAAAGATTTGGGAACTTTTCTTTGAAGACCTGTCAAGAATGAACATTGGAACTGTGACAGACTCTGGGAGAAACCTTGCGAGACCCGAGTAAGATTGGTTTAAAGAAGCCTGATCTGAGGTATATTGCTCTGGCTTATTTTTATGTTTTTTTCTTAAAGTGGTAGGGCAAGGTGGTTAATAGGTGTTCGAATGGGGACTATTTTTGTTTTGGCTGAAGACGAGCACTTTTAGTTTAGTTGATAGGCAGGGAAATCACTCTTAGCAATAGGGACAGATAGGCATTTTTCTTTTAAGTTAAATAAACACCCTTGAAGTGATGTGATTGAGTCAGACTCCTTCTTCTGGTTCACCACACTTCTTTCTTGTTTGAACAACAAAGGGCTTTGCCAAAGTTTAAAACAAAATCTGTAAAAATGAATTCGGACTTAACTACAAGTTAAAGCCTAAACCCATCTGTAAAATACTGCATCCTCTCTACTGTACAAATGTATATAAAGAAGATATATCTACTAATATATTGGTGGACAATCCCTCATTGCATATTACATTCTTAACCATCATGTTCTATTCATCCGAGGTTAGCCTCAGACTGTCCCGTTGTGTTTTCCCCTGGGAGAGGCAGGCATTGAAGGAGGAGCCCCGCAGCCTAGGTTAAGTTATGTTGATATATACCACACACCGCTACCACCAAGGGGCAGTCTCCAGGAACTCATGGGGCTCTGCAAGAAAGAGGACAGGGTGGGTTAGTGAGGGAAGAGGGATAGGATAGTCCAGAACCAGGAGAAACTGGTGTCTGTGTGTGCATGCGTGTTTGGTTGATTGCGTGCACTCGCTTGTGGTATCCGTAAAGGTATGGCCCAATGCCTGGGATGTTTGCTGTGTGTGTGTGTTTTATGTGTTGAATTGGCTGGTAATTAAGGCTATGGTTGTGCACACTGGCCTGTTGTGTCCGTAGGGGTAAGGTCCAGAGGTAAGTGTGCAATGTTCATCCTGTGCCCAGCACACAATACGTCATCCTCCTTGAGCCTTACACCGGATCCTGTGTGAACTGGCACAGATTCCAACACTAGCCTCATTCCATTCCAGATAGATTCAGCAGCATCCCTGTGTCCCGAGGCTGTTAGCCCATCCCTATTGCACAATAGACAACGGCTTACGCTCCTTACTCGAGCTGGGCATTAGATGTAGCCTCACGAAGTACAAATGCCCCATTTATGACGTTTTGCAAGTGCAAAGATATTCCTGACCATTCTGGTGGAGGGTTATAGAGCAGAGTCAGAGTTCATTTAGTTAATCACCCACAAAAACAACTCATCAATTGATTGTATTATGGCTTTTACAGCAAGAGGCTACACCCCCACAGTAGGTTATCGAGTGTTAAAGGTAAGTTTTAAACAGTTTAATGTCAGCTAAGTGGAAAATAGGTTAATAACATAAGTAAATGGATACAAATAAAATTGACATGTATTCATGAAACACTACTCAAAAGGTAAAAAGTGACTCAAAAGTTGTTAGAAAAAAGGAACCAAATATTTAATAAGGAGATAGATGCTTGGATTAAATAAGGGATGAAGGGTTTTACAAGAAACTTAAAATGTCAAAGTGTCAGTAGGGCATTCACTGAGATGAGATTCAGTGGGGCCTGAAGCCAATGTAGTTGGGCCCGACCCAGTGACATCAACATCTGTAAATGCCCACAGAGCGCTGCTGAGTGGACATTTACAGATTTTGGGTGGGCCTTGTCCCCTCATGTCTTACCTGGTCTACGCCTCTGCTCTTGGGAATTGGTCACTCACCATTTCTGGTGTGGAGAGTAGATCCAAAATGTGAGACAAATTACTTTCTTCCTTTCTAATACAGATAGTATCTGCATAGGACTTGCCAGTGAGTCACAGTATTTGGCACAGGTTCTCCGATTGAGTGCACTCTTGGTGGATGGGTGGCCTTCTCCGTAGCCTGATGGTTGGTTAGGGGTTTGCTTAGGCATCGGGCACTGTTGCTGGAGATCGAGACTTCTCATAATTAGGCTCCACAGAGTCTCTCCAATATGAGGCAGGTCTGGACGGTTTCTAGGTTCTGGGTGGGGCTATGGCACAAGACTCAAAGGGTCCTGAATTCACTACCCAAGCCTATCCTACTTTCCTTCGAGTGAAGCCAACACTAACTCGGGCTTGTGGGGCTGGTGACTGCACCTTCCCTCTAGCCCTCCAGCTGCTTTGAAGTAACCTCGTTGACATAACGCCACATGCTAGTTTCTCCTTCCACTTCTCCCAGATAATAGAAAGGCTTGTGTAGACTTTTTGTTAGTCCATATACCACCAAGAGAAATCCTATCATTCTCCTTCATGATTTCCAGCTCTCCTTTCCTCCAGCTATCAGTCTTTCTTCTTTTCAACTTCCCACTTTACTCACATTTATTTTATTTAAACTTGTATAGAGAGATGGTCCTACCCAGAGGGTCTCAGAGATCTTTATCAAGTTCAAAGGGAGGAGGTGAAAAAAAATTACATTTTGTTTCTCAGAACAGGATAGGCAATCAGGATAATAAAAGGATAGTGGGGAGAGGAGGTCTGGCTGGAATTGGTCAGAGGGAGGCAGGTTTAAGATTTTGGGAGGTAATGACGGAAGGGGTGGTGTAAATGTGGGGTGGGAGGGCATTCCAGGATCTTGGTGCACATTGGGAGAAGGCCTGTTTAGGGTGCAGGATATCTTGCGGGGTGGGATGCATGATATATGATATGATCTGATCTGGTATGGCATTTATAACGCGCCCATAGAAAAAAGTTTCAAGGCGTGACAAGACAAGGGAGTAGGAACAGAGGGAAGACAGAGACAACGATCCTACTAGGCCAGGTGACATTGAGATCGCACAAGTGCAGGGTAGGGCGGGGAGGGAGGAGAAAAAGTGTGGGGGGACGGGGTAGTGCAGTACATAGGATAACAGTAAAATAAATACAGACAATAAATAAAAGTGCGGCCAGCTGGTGGCAAGTGCAAGGGTAAGTGCAGACATCAGGTGTCAAGTGCTAGAAGGGGCTTTAGGGATACAGAAACAGTCCCCGAGTGCAAGGATTGCCAGGGGGGCAGTGCAGGTGTGCAATTGGCAGGGAAGGACCTGGGCCAGAGATCAGAGGGTAGCCAGGTAACCAGTGCAGTTTTAGATTCAGCCAGGAGATCAGCAGGGGAGAGGAAGGGAGAAAGAAGCAAAGAGGAAGGTCTTGAGGTGCTTCCAGAACGGGAGATGGTTCTCCTCAAGTTTCAGAGAGGCAGACAGGTTGTTCCAGAGGGAGGCCCCAGCAAAAGAAAGATATACCACCAACTCGCTGCTTGGAGAAGCGACTGACCCACAGGAGTTGGAGGCGGATGAGCAAAGAGCATGAGACGGAAGATATTTAGGAAGAGAGAGTTAAAAGTATTGGGTTCCCAGGCCCCAGAAGGCCTTGTGGACAATGCAGAGGGTTTTTAATCATATTTCAGGCCATCCACCTCAAACACCAATCCTTTCGTCATTAAAAAAAAACTGAAACACATCAGCCAGACAAACCAACCGAAATGCATAGGGGATTTTGGTTGGTTTGTCTGGTGTTTGTATGGCTGATGGGTTTTAGTTTTTATTCATGAAGAAAGGATTTGGGTTTGAGGTGGCTGGCCTGAAATATCATGCAGTCATTTAAAAGCAATTCTTGGAGGCATAAGAACCAGAGGAGCTGGGAGAGCTCTGGGGTCTTTTGTGAGTGTTTGGGTAAGCATGGATTGAGCCTTGCTGCTATGTTCTTTAGACCTTGAAGGGTGGGCAACGGTCAATGGGGAATACATTAAGGATTGAGATTCACTTGTCCAGCTCTGGGAGAACAAGAGCCTTGACTGCCCTACATAAGTAATTATCTTGCATCAGAGATGCAGCTGTAGGCTTCATGCTTTGTTGATGCAGCTATGTGGAGTGTGAAGTGACCATAGGGCCATCATTTAGGTAGCGTGTCATGCAAGTAAATGGGAAACAGAATAACTCTGTACTCCAATAATCAGACCAACTCAGGAAGATGGCAAAGTTTGTTTACTGTTTTAATATCAATTATCTAAAACAGGGAGTTACAACTGACATCAACCGACATTGCACAGTTTGCTCTTAAAGCATTTAACAAAAACAGTACTTATGTAGCAAAAACTCATCATACTTTATGTCATACTATGTGGCAAATAAGAAAAACCTATGGGGGATTGTGGTTGGCTAAAGGGGAACATCTAAGTATACTTTCTATAAGGGGTCGGGTTGTGTTTGGGTCTCAGGTGGACAACTCATGCCCACCCCTAGTGCAAGTCATCTTCATCAGTTATTAGAAACACGGTACTCTATTGGCTCTCAAACTATAAGGCCCTTTGATATATGTCCCTCTACAATTGGTTGGCATGCTCGTGCCCTTCTGGAACATTCAGGTTCACTTAGCAGCATATGAGCTCAGACCCAGGTGCCAGGGGGGTAGACTGAACTCTAACTCCCCACCCAATTAGCCCATCATCTCTCATCACTCATGCCTTCTGCCATGCAGACTGTCTTTGAATTTGGCCTTGCAATGTATTTTTGTCTCTGGGAATCTAAGGGAGTGTGGGCACACGCTTCTCAAAGTTCTGGACTGTGTGCCCAACTTCTATTCCCATCCTTGACTCATGTGACAGGAGACCATAATTCGGCCCATTTTATAGCATTTAATTGTCTTGAATTAATAAACTTGGCACTCATGGTGTTCTTTCTTTGCACCTTAATGAGGGATAATTCAGCTTCTCACGTTCACTGTTCTTTGAGGATAGATAACCAGTTATTGGCTGCCTTCAGTCTTGACACCAGGCCAGACAGCCCTTGCTGTTTCTTCTATGCTCCCTGCTAATTATTTGCTGCAACACAGTCTTCAGACCTTCTCTTCATGATCTGAAAAATTGTGACCCCAATGTCCAGCTTCTATATAATGGCGGCTTCGCCTGCAGTCTATTCACTATGTATAGCCAGCTTCTATGATCACCTAGTCTACTTGCGTTGCTGCATCTGTATAAGTATTAAACGGCTTGCATTTTCGACAGTGCAATCTTCATTTCGCATATGAAAGTTTACTCAATTCTTTATTTTGTCATCAGTTTCTATAAGGTCCATACATGCTCTTTGTCAGCGAATCTTATCAGTGCATCACACTCGTTCCTTGTGACATCACCAACTACTCTTTATCTCATTTTAATATTCCTTCAGAAGTTCCTCCCTCAGATTGTCATCTCTTCGGGGATACATCTGATAGGGTTTTCTCAGTGGATACTATAGTAATGCGAGTGTGGCGGATGGGGGGTTAGATGGGCTTTATTGTGGACAAACCCCAGCAACCAGCAGGTGTCTCCCCCAACGAATAACATTTAGGAATGTGGAACCTTGGACGTAGGTAAACAGTCAGGGCTACGCCCAAGGTTCCATTACAATTACAACACTTCCTCCCCCTTAAGGAAACCAAACAATGGACACATCAAACAAAGAAATATCACTAAACTCCTGGCCAACATCAGACACAGACATACACACACACCCACCCCTGCCCCGTGGACAGTTCAATGCTTAGAACTTCCCATCAGGCAACTTGATTTGTGCGGGGTGACCCATACCCCCATCTGCGACAAATAAGAGGCACCTCTTCCACTGTCACAGGCACAATCCAAACATCATCTTTTTCTGGGGCAACCTGCACATCTAACACACTCCCTCTTGTTGCCCCTTCCTCACCACTGACCACACCTGCACCAACACTTTCAGCACTAGCAGTTCCTCCCTCTGTCCTCCTGCCACCATAACCGGAGATATCGAAAACAACGCCCATCCCCTCAGAAATCACGGGCCTTCTCTTCACCTCTCTTTCTACCACCACTAGCCTCCCGAGGCCCCACTTGGAACCATCGTCCAACTCCACATATCCTCTTCCTACCTTCACCACCAGACAGGGATCCATATATACAGTGCCCCTTTGGGCACAAATCTGGCATTCTTTACCTGCATTCTTTACCACGGACACCATAAGGGGCTTCTTCCCAACATTCCCCTCACTAACTCTCTCCCCTCTCAACTGAGCTCTTGCCAATACCTCCAGCATGTCCACCTCATAACACACTCCTCCACTCAAGGCATTATCTCTCAGCTTAGATCCTGGATTTCTGCCCCTCAGGAGCTCGAATGGAGAACAACCCATAACCAGCGAAGGTGTGCGCCTATAGGCTGTCGAGGCTTTCGACAAAACATCACTCCAACACAGACCATTAGACAATGCCAACTGTATGGCACCCTTGACAAACCTATTAATTTTCTCCGCCAGCCCATTTTCAACAGGGTTATGCAACGCAGTCCTGTGATGGGAGTATCCCCAAACCTCTCATGAACTACTGCATGCACTTAGAAACAAACTGTACTCCGTTATCCGTCACTAAACTTGCTGGCACTCCTTCCCTATCAAATACTTTGCTAAGGAATGCAACAACCTTTTCAGCTGTTACTGTCTCTAATGCGGTCGCTTCCACCCATCGCGAGGTGTAGTCAACCAGAACCACTATGAATCTCAAACCGTTGCCCAACTTATCCATCGGTCCCATGATGTCCACAGCTACTTTTGACCAAACCTCTCAAGGAACTTCCACCGGGTGAACCAGATGCAGTTTAGGTGCCTTGCTTTTGTCACTCAATGCACATGCTACACATTCCTTAACAAACCTCCTCCACATCTCCATCCATGCCAGGCAACCAATATGACTCTCCCAGTCTGCTTTTGGTCAGTGACCTGCCCAAATGCCCCTCGTGAGCCAGATTTACCAACCTGCACCTTCACCTTAAACTGTGCGGTGGTACCAATCTTTGACCTCTTGCAACACCCCAGGAGCCCTCTGATAGCTTGTTCCATACATGCTTGTACCCTTTGACCCACTCCTTGTCACCACTTTCCGCCATTCCGCACCTCAGGGACTCCTTAATTGTTTATCAAAGTAGTATCTATAGCACATTCTTTGTCCCACTCCTTGTCAACTGCTGGAGATACACTTTCTACCCTTGTACACTCATCCCAAACCTCTTCCACGTCCTTGCCCTTACTTACAGGGCTGGGCAAACATGACAAACAATCAGCCACAGCATTCCTGGTGCCAGGAATGTATTCCACTCTGAAATTGTACTCTTGCACATCAACCATCCACTTGGCAATGCTAGGGGAAGCAGAAGACAAACCCTTGGTGGTCAAAACATACATGAGGGGTTTGTGGTCCGTTTGTATAATAGAAGGAACACCCCACAAAAATGTTCTAAAATGTTCTAAAATGTTTGGACACCCACACCGCAGCCAAAGCCTCCCTCTCTATTATTGCATACCTTCTTTCGGCATCTCACAGCAATCGAGGCAAAATGGGATGACTACCATTCTGCCACTGTTCAAGCACTGCCCCTACGCCCACCTCACTGGCGTCAACAGTTAACACATTTTGGTTTTAGGAGAAAATGATACCAAAGATGGGGCGTGATCCACGTCACCCTTAAGCTTCTCAAACTCCTCTTGGCAACTCGGTCTACTCAAATCGAATTTTTGTTTTTCAAAAAAGCGGTCATATTGACTGTCTTCTCAGCATAAGAAGCAATAAACCTCACATAGTATTCTGTCATTCCTAAGACCGATCTGACTGAGCTGCTCCTTGTTAACAGGAGCAGGCGCGTCCTTCATGACCTTCACTAATCACTCCTTGGGGCGAATCCCCATCCCGTCCAAGGTGTGTCCCAAGTAGGTTACACTCCATTTTACTGTCAGACCACTCTCGCTCAAGACCTTCATTACTCTTAACACCCTGCTGTCGTGCTCCCTACGGTTCTTTCCCCACACTAATATATCATCTTGGAAATATTCTACTCCAGATATTCCACAAAGACATTTTGCATCAGCCTTTGAGAAACTGCCGAGGCTAGACCAAAGGGCATGCGGCAGAAACAAGAAGCTCTGAATGGTGTGACAAACAATGTTAACACACATGAATCCTTGTGCAACTCTATCTGGTGATTTGCGGATGATAAATCAAAAGTGGAGAAACACGTAGCCTTTCCCACATACGCCAACAACTCATTTATATTGGGCAAAGGAATCCGCTCTACCCAAATGTTAGCGTTGAGCTCTCTCAAATCTGTGCACATTCTCATCACCCCATCACCCTTGCGCGCCAACACCACCGGCGACAACCATTCCGAAATTTCTATTCCTTCAATGATACCAGCTGCCTGGAGCTTGGCAAGCTCATCCTTTAACCCATCACAGGCCATCAAAAAGCACCCTCCTTACCTTGTGGACTCTTGGTATAGCACCTCTCTTAAGAACAATTTTAAGTGAGGACCCCTTGAGTTTCCCCAATTCTTCTCAAAACACTGTGGGGGAAAGCTTCCCTGAGGTACTCATCCAATACCACACCCTTAGTCCTCATGTCCTCCTCGCCTCCAACACTCAATACGGGCACGGGCTTCCCTGGGTGCATTTCTTTATCCAGAGCAGCTTGTTCATCTAAGCCCAAAACAGCATCACCCTTATGTGCAACATATAACTTCCCTTGGGTGGTGCGCCCTTCAAATTCAATTGATGGGCACACGACTGGAAGCGTACAGATTTATATCAGATGGTAACAGGGTGGACATCCTTGCCATAACTCTCAACATACAATTCTGGGGAAATCATGGTCTATGGAGATCCAGTGTCCACCATCATTTTCAGCTGCACCCCATTCACAAATAACATTTCTTTTTCTGTGCTCCAGTCACACAAAAACACCCCTTCATGGGATTTCTGGCCCAATGCGTCACATGCTTCACTGCTCGTGTAACCCACTACAGTTTCAGAACTTCCATCCGGTTCTAACATCGTGAAAGTTTGCCTGTTCTCAGCGATAGTCTTGCACATATGGGCAAAATGCCCCCTTCCTTTGCATTTCCTGCATTCCACATTTTTTGCTGGGCATTCCCTTGCTCCTGTGGCATGTCCCCTCCAACCGCATCTCCTGCACATATCTCTTTGACCAAAGGTCGCTTTGTTGTCCTTGGGATAAGCATTTCTCTGCTCACTCTTCCTTTGTATTCTCTGGATCCCTTCTTGGCCACTATGGCATGCACGGTCTCATTTTTGACAGTCATCTCTTGGACACTTATCCTGGACTCCTCGATGGCCCTTGCTATTTCTATTACCTTGTCCAGTGGGGGATCCTTTTTGTTCCAAAGTCTTTCGCTCACCCTGGAGTTGCTGATCTCCATCATCACTTGATCACAGATATACTCATCCAGAACACCCGTGAATTTGCAGGTGGAAATGAGTGTGCGCAAGACAGTCACTTAGGTGTCTATGACTTCCCCCACAGATTGAGCTCTGCAAAAGAAATGGTACCTCTCCAGCACTCCGTTCAGCCTTTTTCCAAAACGCTTCTCTGGCTTCTTGAAAGCAGTCTCGTATGCCCTCACCGTGCCCTCACTCCCTTCTCCTTTGCCGTCGCCAGGCACTCGTACGTCTTCACCTGGAAGATGTCTGAACACACGTAGGCCTTCTGTACCCAAGCAGTTTAGGAGCGCAGTTTCCTAGTCATCATCATTGTACCTGGCACCTCAAGCTGCCCTCAGACCTTGAAAGTGTCTATTCAGAGGTCCCAAGAGATGGGGGGGGGTGGGGTTCACCTGGATTGGGTAGGAAAGCATGGGGCAGGCGAGTGTTGCTTTGCTGCATTCTGGCCTGCCCTGTAGCGCCCTCACCTCTTGATGCGCTCTGCGGGGTGCTTACCCCCTTGATTTAGCTGGGAACAAGTCCAGTTGGCCTTTTGTTTGGCTTCTTTCCCTGGTTTCCCTACACTGTGTGTCCCCCGAGGCGCACACTTCTTGGTTCTGACTTGGCTAAATGCATCTCTTCCTTTTTATTTTTTTCCTTCTCTGTGACACACAATCCTTGAACCTTAGTTGCGTGTGCACCCTCTGTCTAGTGGCCTCCTCTGTCTGTGGCACTCCTCTGCTTGTGGAGCCCCTTTCTCTGGACACTTGTTTCAACGTTGCTTGGTGCAATGTGCTGTGTAGTGGACCAATTCACACTACTGGTGCATTCAAACGTACGCTGAGCTGGATCGCTCACAATGTCAAACAGGCAGCTGTATACTATGCATTACCTGGCAACAGCGGGTCACCTTGGGCCAGGCACAGCCACTTTGTTCAGGCTCGCAGCCTCCCGGGCCAGCCCCTTCAATGGGCGGTGCCTGCCATCGCCGGACCGCCTTCCCCCGTGGCGTACCGATTGGCTCTGGACTCCTCCTCGCGGCTACAGCGCACCCAGGCAGAAGGGACACCTTACCTTCACGGGGAGCTCTTCGTGGGGGGGCGGGTCCTCCTCAGCTAACTCTCCTAGTGCCGGGACCCAACGCCACTGCACTGCGCTTCCACCTCTGCCGAGTCCATGGAGGCGCAGGAGCCGCAGCAGGTGAGGCGGGGTAAGACGCTGCTGGATTTCTTTTCTGCCAGCTCTCTGAGGCCGCGCCGCACGCCTGGTTCCCGCCGGGGATTGCCCATATCCCCGTCACCAGTATAGTAATGTGAGTGAGGCGGATGAGGGGTTAGATGGGCTCTATTGTGGACAAACCCCAGCAACCAGCAGGTCTCTCCCCCAACGAATAACAGTTAGGAATGTGGAACCTTGAACGTAGGTAAACAGTCAGGGCTACGTCCAAGGTTCCATTACAATTACAACAGATACCTTTTCTCGAAGACTTGACACGAAACAGTCACAACTGCTGCTGTCAAACATGGCACTATTTCAGGCTTCCAGCATACAGGTAGTGGGGGGGAGTGGCAGGGGGGGATTTCCTGCAGAGGCAGTTGGCTGCTCCTCTAAAGAAGGATAGACCTGGGTCTGTGATGAAGCTTAGCAATGACTGTTGTGGAGAGCGAGATGTGTGGGTTGTCAGGGGCGGGTTCTGCCCGAGGGGCCGATAAGAGTGCATTCCATTTTGGATAGAGTTTTAGGAAGTGGATGACATTGTGAGAAACCTGAAGGTGTCTCCCTAGCTAGTACCCGGAGATCTGCCATCCAGGTGGCCAGGACACGGCCATCGCTATTGGATCCAGTTCCTGGGGGTGGACCAGTGATGGAGGATCACATGGATGGGGGTCCTTGGGGAGTAGAAGTGGGACACCGACGGGCGAGACGTGGTATCCCCTTTCTTTCAACACCTGTTCCACATCCTACCACGCAGGATATTCCAAAACACTACAGCCCACCCTTTTTCAACACTGACACGAAAGACTATGTACTAATACCAGAGCAGTTTACCTGACATGTCCCAATACAAGGGTCAGGAAAAGTCAGGCAATTGACCAGAATCACACACACCCAACAGTCGTTTCCCTTCCCCACAGGGAAAAAAGGTGGAGCACAAGAGCACAGGACGAGCAAGGCAGACCGCACGATGTGAGAGCCAACACAGCACAGCAGTTCAAGAGGCAGCAAAAGACGGCGAATACCAAGAGAGGAGAAACCGCCTTTCCTATTAAGGTCCATGAAACCTCTGCAGATGTAAACATAAGGCTGCAAACAAAAGCCAGCGTGTGTTGAAGCAGATACGCATGGTACTCGAGACCTTCCTCCGCTGATTATCAAGCTGGGGAGAGACGCTTGTCTCAGTGGTACCAACCTTGACTCCAAAGAGAAGGAAAGCCAGGCGGTTCATCAGAGCTGGTCGAGGGAAGAGTCGATAAGAAACCAAACTGTGTTGAACGAAAAGTAGCCAATGGCTAAATTGAACTTTGAAAGGTTAAACTATTGATGAAAGAGGGGGGGAAAACAAACAAGAGAGGCATCCAGCACAACATGGGTGCTCATGGAGGAAACTCTGGGTGATTACCTGACGGTAGAGACTTCCATAACCAGAAGGCTTTGGGATGAGGCACAAAGAGGCAAAGTGGTCATTCAGGGGTCTTGTAAAATCCTCTGTACAGTTGAAAGTCTTTGACCGACAGATGATTGTGAAAGCTAAGGGAAATGAATCCCGCATGAACAGTGTGATAACAGAAGCGAACCCAAACAAGGGATGTCCACAGTGAACTGTTTTGGCGAAAGTTGGCAAGAGTGAACCCGGCAGAGAGAGGCCGACAAAAAAGTGTGAAGCCAATGCAAGAAGCCTAGGGGTCCAAGCCTGAGAGAGGCAGATCCAGGGGTGGAACGTCATCACCCAAAGTTCACTGAGAAAGGAACGGTTTAGTTGAATACGACTCATGACGGGTCTACGCCTGGAAGAGGGGGGCCCAGGAGAGAAGCCTTCACCCAAAGTTTACATTGAACAAAACGTTGTGTTTGTTGAAAATATCAGGCCCTTGAAAGCAAGAGACTTTTGTTAAAATGCTGGGATGGCTCAAATGTGTGCTGTGCTCAGGAGACCTACCTTGTCCCGTGCTGGGAAGGGAGACCCCTGGCAATCACATCCTGATTTATTATTTGGGAACACTTCTTTCAATATTGAAAACCCTATCCCACATTTTTGTAATTAGTTGTAAGGATTTGGCAATGTTTGTTTTTAGTACAGGCCTTTTTACTTTTACAAGATGCACAAGGACTGCCTTATTTTTCATTTAATGGTCGAAGCTTGCTCCCATTGTAGATTCAGGTTTAGATTAGGCGTTTTTCCACCCTACAGTTACAGTTTAATAAACACCCTTGAACTGTGATCACTTGTGCCTGTCTTTACTGTTGCCAGCACAAGTTCCTTACACCATCCAGGTGATGATGGTGGAGAGAAAGTTTGAGGGTTTGGAGTTTCGAGGGGGAGATTGGAAGCATTTTTGAGAGCCGTCACATATTGAAGAAAGTGGATGTTGTGGCCGCTAAATGTTTGTTGAGGAATTCAAAATATTGGTTGAACAGATGGGGAGATAGGAAAGATCCTTGTGGTGCCCCATTCTTGTCAGAGGTGGGATTTGATCGATATTGGGGGATGAGTGGCAAAGTGTGCTTGGTCAGTGAAGGAGGTAAATCAGTCGAGAGCGGTGCCCAAGAGGTTTATTCCAGTGGGACATGATGTTTAGGGGGAAAGGTATGGTCAAAAGATGTTGAAAGCTGTGGAAAGATCGAGAAGGACTGGAAGGACTGCGTCCCCTTTGTCAGTGATGTTGTGGAGGTCATCCACGATGTAAAGTGTTGTAGTCTTGGTTCTATGCCTGGTGGGAAACCAGATTGTTACGGGTTGGTTGTTTGTGGCTATATGCTGTGGAGAGTTGGATTCTGAAAAAGCATCCAATGATTCTATAGAAGAATGGCAGGATTTTGATGGAATCGTAGTGCTCAGGGAGTGTGGGGGTGGGGGAGTCAATGGCTGGCTTCTTTGGGGAGTTTGCCCTCCTTGCAAGTGGGGGTGGTGCCATGTGAGAGACACAAATGGATGACGTTGACCCAGCATTTAGCCAGGGTTTGATACAGTTTGATGCAGCCTGAGCTGGGTACGCATCATCCAGGAAGTGGCTGGTTTTGTTTTGGCTGAGAGGGTGAGGTGAATATCTTGGTGGATGGAGTGGAAAGTGTCCCGTGGTTTGGAGGGTTTTCAGGTGGGCCTGTGGAGATGAGAGTTTGGCTGTTGGTGCGCATGTTGGAACTGAAGAAGTCCATGAGGGTGTTCGACACAGTTGAATGGGGGCGCCAAGGGTGTATGGTGGTTTGAGAGCGACTCGAGTCTGAAAATGTTGTGTGTGAAATTGTGGGTGGATAGAAGCTCTTGGAGGTAGTGGGCGGCTTTGGCACTGCATATGGTCATCTTGTATTTGGATTGGGCTTTCAGGGGTTGCCTGTGGGGCAGGCAGGCCTTTTCCAGGTATCTGACTTAGTTTGTTGGGAAGAGTAGTCGTTGAACCATGTCTGGTGGGGGTGGTTGTGGGCGACTGTTGGTGTTTTAATAAAAGAGCAGGGTAGGATTGGGGAGGGGGAATATGAAGGTTTAAGGATGGTGCAAGATATGCATTTAATTTGCCTTGGTGGGGCGGGGGGTGAGCAGGGTGGCAGGTGGTGGATTTTGGAAGAGTGGGAGCAAAGGGGAGGGCAAGTGTTCTGGCAGCAATATCAAGATTCGATTTGCACCAAAACTGTATTTTTCCTGGAAATCGGGAGATAGAATGTTTTGCAAACTATGTGTATGGGGTAGGTATCTCCCATTAATTGAGCACTCTCGCTTTCCAGTACTTCCCCTCCTCTTATGCACTTTCATCTCCTCCTGTATCTTCCCCCTCCTGCACCTACATCCCAGGTGCTGGTCCACACAGCAAGGGCCTGTAGCACTGTCATGCACAATAATTTCAAGGATCAGTCTTGACGGGGCAGCAAAGTTAATGGGACATCCTCTGCTGGCCCATCCTGGGCTGTTGGGGAGACAAGGAGATCTTCTCCCCGGCCCTATATGACATTGTAGTTGGTCGGGTCGTACCCCCTCTTAACACCACCCACCCCTGTAGCTACCCCCACAATAGTAACTTAAATCAGCTCCCCACTTCCTTGCATCGCTGCTCCCCCCTCAATGCTTTTTCCCTTATGATTTGTAAAGTGTTCGTTGCTTGCTGAAACTAGGTTCGCACTCAAATACCTGAATAATAATAAAAGATAGTCAGGGGACATCATTAAACCCCAACCTTCTGAAATGCTCCCTCCCCACCCCCGCCCAGCACCCCTGAATGGCCTAAGGGGGTTTCAGGTAAATGACTTTACTGTTGGGGGATTTTTAAAATTTTTTTTTTTTTTTTTTTTAAACCTCTCCAACCCTCCTTCCAACTTATTGGACACAGGAGCGTTTTTACCCCAAAATCAATAGGCCACTTAAAACTGACCTCAATCATCCCCTTTGTCCCAGTACCAATCTACATTTTTTTGTTTTGGTGTCTATAGCCAGGGAAATTTCTTCCTGAGATTTCAGAAACCAGGCCAGAAATTCCAGTCAATCATTTCCAAGGAGCACCACTTCGTCAAACCCTTGCAATATGCACTCCCTGCACCTTAAGATGGATTCTGGCCTTAGGATAGACCCATCTACAGGGACACAAATGATGGATACATATATTTTTGGGAGGGGTTCCTCTCGATAGACTAGATCAACCCAGAACTCCGACTACTGACCTCCCAATGCAAGAGCACCCGAGTGGTCTTCACATCCATCTCCACAAGCATATAGTACTTCTTGTGGTTTTCGTCCTAACCTCACATAGTCGCACTATCTTCTATAAACCAGACCTGGTATTATTCTTCCACCCGCTCGTCTTCTTCTGGGACACAATTGCTTGTGTCCATCAGTCTAGGTTCATGACTGGCTGGGCAATGCCAGGCCAGATGGTTTCATTTAAAAACAAGCAAAACAGAGCATTGGGGCTCTCACAGTGGCAACTCGTGGGGGCTGCTTGGTTTCAAGGTGTGTTGTTCCACAAGAGGGAAGGGTGGCTTGGATGGCCTGGAATTTGTCGTCAACCCCCACTCCGTTGACTAAACTCTTCCAGGGTGGCACTCAAAAAAGTAGTTTCACATAGAAAAACACTTACCCATCCAGCTGTCATTGCTGGGCACCTTGGAATCCAGTGGCCTTATGAATGGCTTGCTCCATGTTAAGCAAGGATTCCTAGGTCAGATTGTTCATGTTATGCCAAATCATCTTCACCTGCGAGACCCCAGCACCCCTTTCTGCTGGAATTGTGGAATTTTTTTTGTCTATTTTCCTGAGTGAGTGGGAACCTTTTAACCTACTCACCCCTTATACAATTAGCTAAACCGTTTCAAAGCGCCCACAGGGCAACAGGGTGGGGACAGGGGAAGGTAGACAATGAATTACAAAACAAATAATGAGAATGAAGGCAGAGGAGAGGAACCTACTATGCCTTGAGAGTGTTCAGAATGCGCAAGTGCATATTTTAAATATGGGTGTCATTTTTGTGTCTCTCCATACTGTATTTTTGGAGTCATACTTTCTTCAAATATTTTAGGCATCTGTTAATTACTTTTGCAGCATGCCGCAATTTCTGTGCAGTGTTGCTGGGGAGCCCTTGGCTTCCCCAAGGATAGGGGGGACACCTTTTATCATTCGTACTTTTCCTTTTGTGAGATCAGCACACACCACCTTATGTAGAGTGCTGAGGGGTTACACTGTATCCACTTTCTCACTGCTCCTGTAACATTTACGTTACAGTGGTAAGCATACCTGAATGTCTGGTGGCAGTGGACATGTTCTACCGACTTTTGTGTACTTTTTACTCGCAGAATGTGTTCACAGCCGGGGTAATGCACAGAAGGATCACCATTGACCCAAAATGGGGACTGTATTTTTTTTTGCCATTTCATGTGTGCGCGCCCTTTGTTGGTCCTTCTACCATGCTGTTCTTGGTCTTCTGGCATGCCACCTAGAACCAACCAGTTACAAACCCCAAAGTTGGAATGTAGCACAAGTGTTGATTGGCTGGGTTCCTGGATAAAATGGCATGGATCCTGAGGCTGAAGACAAGTAGAACACTGGAACTAAATGTGATGAGGAAGAAGAGAAGAAGACACCTGTAGCTACTTCCAGTAACCCGAGATGCCTGCTGGGCGACCGCTGCTGTGTTCACCCATTATGCCATGCAACACAGGAGCTCTAAAGAGGATGTCTCTTTCCCTTGGACTGGTGGAACCAATCAGTCTTATGACGACCTGCATTTCAAGCCATCCCACAACAAGCTGCAACCTTCCTGGGCTGGAAACTGCCAATACCCTGGGACCTTGAGCCCGAGTGCTGTGTATAATAATCAGAAGAACAAGTCTCCCTGAAAGTTGGACGACTCCTTTCGGATCTTCAGAGACAAAATTCCTCTCCTTGAGGTCCCCTCACCAGAGTGCTGGAACAAGGCGGCGAAGCAAATCTTTCAGTGAAAAGGGTGCCAAAACCACAGAGCCATGAGAAGCTATGAAGAATCCTGCCTGTGCTAGGAGCCTTTCCACTGGACTGCTGCTGCAAACTCCCTTCCTTTCATCTGAAGACCAAGAATTTGCTGACTGGGTCCTGTAGCTGCTGCATCACGAGGGCATTTACCTGCATCATCATCATCTTCGCTGTGGAGGTAATGTGAGACTCAAGGTAAGGACCGTTTTTCTGAAGTCCATCTAAGGGCTTAGTAAAACCATACAACTGAGACAGTACAAAACTACACTCTTAGTAGAAAGCCGAGTATTTGCCAGCGTACACAGAACAGCCAGGCTTATTTTAGGAGGGAGATGGGGCTGTAGCTTGGTGCAAATAAAATGAGGCATACTTATGGTCCAAAGAAACACTGAAACTCTATGCATTTAAAAAAAATGATTTAAATACAAGTAGGCCAAGATGAACCTTGGGTAAATAAAGTACTATCACATTATTTATAAACGCAATTGTAAAACAACAACACAATGCTTTAAAGTACACAGATCTAAGCATAGACCCTGTTTAGAGAACTAACCACATTTCTAGGGAAGTCAGACCGTATCAAACACATTTAGTTTAGGACACACATATTCATGGGGTGTAAAACCATCAGTTACTTTTAGATTACTTTACAATAAGTCATGGGTAGTAGACCCTGTCAGTCCTGCAGTGACCCTCAGTTTAAAGAATCACTTACTAACCCAACCCTGTTACCAGGATACTTTTCTGACTAGTGGAACAAATTCATGGAATAGTATACACCTTAAACTACATTCAGGATAACCTCAGTTATACCAGGTGAGTAAGACCTTGTGGTGTAATATACAATTACAGTTGCTTTTCAGATCAGTGAAACACAGACTAAGCAATAACTTTCTACACTAATTTAGGATTGCACCAGGCAGACCAAGGTCAGCTACACCTACATGACACTTTTTAAGAATGGCACACAGCTATTCTAGGCCGGAAAAGCCCAAGGGTGTAATATACTATTACATTTGCTTTTCAGATCAGTGGAACACAGACTAAGTTAAGCAATAACTCGAACTTATGACACACAGCTATTCAAGGTAAGTAAAAACCAAGGCAGACTTACTCTAGACAGGCTATACAGCAGGTAAGGGGAAGCAAGACCCAGTTGGTAAACGTATACACTAATATTCTGAAAGAAACAGTTATGTGAAGCCAGCAGCATTACTTTTGGTAAAGAGGCATAACCAATTCACAGGCGAGTAAAATAACCTTACATATACTTTCCAGAATGGCACAACACACTTTCAAGGTAAGTAAGAACTTTTGTAACTGCTCACTCTCAAGGGGGCAGTTACCAACCAACTCTTTCACATGTAAGTAACTTTTAAACACGGGTTATAGTTTTCAAGGAAGAATCCTTTTCTTATCCAGTCCTTCCTTAGACTTTTGCATGAGAGAGGGACCCTACTGGTCTAGGAGCCAGCTGTAGGAAGGGTGAGATAAGGTTGAGTTGCAGGGAAATTTAGAGTTCCTGAGGAAATCTCTTCAAACAAGTATTTCACTTTAGAGTTAGTTGAAAGGGTCCAGGCACTTCTGTGAAGACACCCTAGGTGGATTCCAGCAGTGGGCCCGGGTGAACTTGACTCCCAATCACAAGAAACACCCCAAAGCTATACAGAAATCACACAGGCTTAAGGTAAGAAAATACCCCAGCCAACACTGTAACTCAGCACAGAAGAAGAGTTTGCAGCGGGGGAAGACTTCAGGATCTGCAGCCAAAAACCTGGTTGATGAATTCCTTGTCATAAAGACTGAAAACAGGACACTGGAATGGATTTTGCAGCAGGGACCAATGGGGAGGGCTCCAGGCAAGAGTTTCATTGTGGCTGGGTGCAGCTCCGTTTTGGCGCCCTTTTTAGGAGCTAGGAGAAGACTGAATATCGCTGGTTGGATTCTGGTCTCTAATCTGGTCCAGCACTCTGGTGAGGGGACTTCAAGGACATACATCCCGTCTCTGGAGAAGCAGGAGGAGGCCACCAAAGTTTCAGCTGAATTCGGAAGACCATGCACCGCACAATGGCTTACGGTCCCAGGGTATTGGGGTATTGCAGCCCTGAAAGGTCGCAGTATGATGGATGGATGGCTCAAAATGCAGGTCTTCTTGAGTCTAGTGGATCTGACCAGGCTCTGGGTCATCGTATTCAGGACTCCCAGGTCAAAGGGTAACAGCAGGCTGTGGTTACACAGCAGGCTCTCCGGTTGCTGGAAATCGCTACGGCTGTTTCTTCATCTTCCTCTTCAGTTTCAGCTCCAGTGGTCGACTTGTCAGCAGCTTCCAGGTTCGGAGAATTGAACAGGAACCACAGCACAACTTCTGCAATCTCTCCCTGCATTTTAGAGAAAGAGGCATTCTGGCTGTCCAATCAGGATAGCCAGCCCCCCATTGACACTGGGCTCCTTTCAGGCAAGGTGGAAAAAAAAAAAGGATGCAGAGTTTTGCACTCCTCCCTCGCTCCCTGCCTTCTCAGTCACTCTGGAGCCTCTGCAGGGAATACAAAGGATCCCCGCCGAAGAAAAAACTCCCACTGAGGTTGTTCCCAACTAGAATCATAGGAGAAGACCTCAAACTACAAGCAAACAAGAAATGGCAAAATAAGGAAGGACTCCACCATTTTAGAAAAATTGTGTCCCTTCTGTGCCTTCCCTGGGCTGATTTACCAGTCTGTGAGTAATAAGACTAAAAAGTCACTAAGGTAAAACCACTGCCACCAGATATTCAAGTAAACTTGCAATTGTAACAAAAATTCTACCGGCAAGTAAGCAAGGGGATACATTGCGTCACCCAGCACACCACATAAGCACTCCACATCAGGTGGGGTGTGCTGGCTCACTATGTAAAATGTAGAGGAGCATGAAAATCCCTCTCTACCCCTTGAGAACAGTAGTTCACCCAAGTACATTAAAGAGAAATTAACAGTGAACTCCAAAAGGGGCAACCTAGCCTAATACCAAAAGATATAGGAAACTAGAACTCCAACCATACACTATGGAGAGACATAAAAAGGTCACCCATAAAAAGAGTAAAAGACTAGGTGAGAGGGCAAAAAATTCCCCTTCATCTAGGGACCAGGTCAAATAGTTACCTAGTCGAAGCAAAACGTTCTGGGGTTGACACAGGTCAGGAAGATGCATCATAGATATGAAAATCTTGCCTAACAATGCTTACCCAGTGTTGTTCAGCAGCTCCTGTGTGGCCAGCGGATGATTTATATAAGTTTGGGTGTTTGCCCATACACGTTCGCCCAGACTGATGCACATTCAGAGAGCTGCACCCTTTTACCAACAACAAAGTATTGTACTTATTTGTTAGAGAAGAAATCCTCCGGAACTCTGACTTTCCTACAGTTTGTGCCTTATCCTGTTGCGCCTACAGCTGTCCACTGGACTACCAGTGTCACCTTCTGCCTCCGAGTGCACTCATGTCTAGTTGGGAAAGGACTGCTAAAGCATAAGACCTCTGAAGAAAAGTATTACAAGTGTTGCACAGAACGTACTTGCTAATGTTGGTTCTGTATCTTCATTCTATTCCTAAACACAATATTCTTCAAAGTTGCTACAAAGTGGTTTTACTTACATTGAATTGCATACTGCTATTCTAGAAGTCTTTTAAACTGTGGGATATTAACAGACGTATTGTATGGGTTTTTATACTGTGTTCATTGTTTATGATAGTACTTACCTTTCTAAAGGATTCTCTTTGTCAGAGTATATATAGAATAAACAATTATTTTTAAATAACTCTGAGTGTGCATAAGTGTCTCTTTGGGCCATACTTTTGCTACAAGTTCTTTGTACCTTCCTATAGCCCTCTCTCCCCTAGTAAAATAAGCCTGGCTGCTCTGCCACACTGCCATTACCTTGAGAGGTACAGGCCTGCACTAGAGGTTAGAGTTATGTATGGCCAAGTAGAGAGCCTTTTCAAGTCCTAAATAGCTGGATTTTAGAAAAACTCCCTAAATGTCAAGTGCCCACATGGCAAGAGCCCATGGTATTGGCATGCATATTTCAAGGATCTCGCTTAAATGGCCTGCTGTTAATGGGATAATCCCCAGGCTGTGGGCGAGGCCACAGTATTATTCCAATACTTTTTGTCTGTATTTTATGTCCGTTTGTGTTTTTTGTTCAACTGAGCACTGGCCAGGCCCCTGCTTTCCATCTGGGAGGCTGATCTCTTTATGGGCTTTGGTCTTTCAGTAATGGCCACCATGTGTGCCTGCGGTACACCCACCATGCTGCAGCTGTGATTGGCTACTCCGGGATTCTTCCCTGCCAAACCTGGACCCCGCAGGCGAACACCGGCACCCACATGAGGCCCACAACTAAGGCCCCTGTCTGGCCATGTCCGACGTGGGTTGGAGCCCCCGTGCTGCTGCCCCTCTGATCCACCTATCACAGAATAAACAAACTGCCTCCTGCACCCCAAGACCATGGAGAGTGTGCCACCACCTTGCCCCAGTAAGCACACCGGATCACCTTCCTTGGGCAATGAATCTCCACCTGACTGCCTACTGACTCTTGCCTCCCTTGCTCACAGCCACACCACTAACTGTGTCCTCCTCCAACTTGCAATGGTTACTTACTGTACTTCTCTTTTTTACTTCCTTCTGTTGGCTTCAGTGCCCAACCCTTTTGATGCTGCTCTGGTGCTGTTTCCCCAAAGTCAAAGCTAGGTGTGCTTTTTAAATTGTCGCAACCTCCATTCTTGTGCTATTTTAGTGTGTTTGTGCGAAGTCAAACCTAGGTGTGATTTTTAACAACCCACTACCAACGGCTACTAGGCCGCCCTGGTGAGCTGTCTTGTACCTGTGCAGCATCTACTCCTATCGCACCCCTTCTCAACCTCCCTATATGGCTCTCGCCAGCTCTACTATCTGCTCTCAGTGCTATGTTATTACATATCCTCCCCTCTCTCACTAAGTAAGATCTTCTTTCTTGCAATCCTGGATTACCTATCGCAGACACCTACGTCAGTGCCACGTCCAGACAAATGTGTCACTCACATCCTCTTTTCAGTCCCCTCTCCAAACCTATGGACTCCTCAGTGAATGGTGGCACTAGATGGGAAGTTCTCTTTGCTGGCTTCTCATCCTCTAGGCGCATCATTAATGATGGCACTATCACAGCCCAGGGTCCTCAACCCAATCTCCTTCAGCCCAGGGTCCTCAACCCAATCTCCTTCTCTTTGACCGGCACCTGCCATCTCTCATCAACTTCCTTCCTGCTCCTGCTACATCTGCTACACCACGTTCCTCTCTCTCAGAACCTTCTTCACCAGCTCTGATGGGTGTAACACCCCCTGTAACCCTCCTCAGAACACCTTTAAAAAGGTGGTGACTGGCTGCACTTAATGCTTGTTCTGCTATCAAACATTCTTCTGACATTTTTGAAGACTTTGATCTCGATATCCTCGCTCTCACCGAGAGGTGGTTCAATGTCAGCTCAGTCACTGCTTTTGACTCCCTGATGGCTACAAGATCATCTCGAAGCCTCGTCCCAACCGCACTAGTGGTGGTGTAGCTTTAATCTTCCCTGAGTGGGTCCCTTCTTCCTTCATACCTACCCAGCCCTAGTCGTCCTTTGAAAGCATGGTCTGCAAGCGTGGCATCTCTCCCACTTCCTCTTTGACCATTGCTACCATCTACAGGCCCCCGGGCCGCATCTCCTTTTTTTCAGAAGGGGACAATTTCTCATCCTGTCTCCTGATTTCCAGTTCCAATCTCCTGCTTCTGGGTGACTTCAAAATCCACTTAGACTTCAATAATCACGGCCTCCACTCCCTTCCGTGACCTATGCACCTATCTCGCCCTCTCTAGTCCCCCCTATGGGGTATGCAGTAATAAAATTGTGTCAAAAATGTCTCCTGTGCAAAAAAGAGTGGCAAAAATGCAGTGGTTTGACCCGGCAAAGGTGTACCCCATTATACCATTCAAGGGGAGCAATGGTTGTGGTCCTTAAATGGTATAATGGGTCTGGTGGTTCCAGGGGTGTCCCCCCGCATCCTTTACATGGATTGGAGCGGCTAAACGACAACCTTTTTGCCGCGCTTTTTGTGTAAACTGCCATTTTTGCTGCGATTCTAACACATGGAACCCCCTCTGGCCCTACCCACTTGGCTGGACACACTCTCAATGCCTTCATCCATTCTGATCTCTTGCTCTCTACCCCACTCTCCACCCTGCTATCCTGGTCTGACCACACACTTCTTTCCACCCACCTGGGAGCTCTCTGACCAATCCTCTTCAGCTCTGCTAGCCTTGTTTGCGGGCATCCGTCCAATGAAGCAAGTGTCAGTTGCTGGTTTCTCATCCACCCCCACTCCTCCAACTTCTGACTCAACTATTGAATCTGCTCCCAACAATCTAGCTCTCACCATCTCTCACACTCTCGATACACTCACAGCCCTGAAATGCAAGTGCAGAGCTGCTGAACGGAAGTGGCAGACCTCGAGCTCATCCGCTGATAAACTGGCCCGTTACCTTCACAACACGGCTGAACTCTTTAAAATCTGCAAGGAACTAGCCAAGCCATCTGCAGTCTCTACCTCATCTCTGCCTTCCCAGGCCCTCTGTACTGCACTGGCCACCCACTTCACTGCCAAAACTCAGGACATCCTGAGTTCTCCCTCATCCTCCCCTCCCCCATCCCCATGCCACACTTGGCCCCGCCTCCTCACTCATCCACTCTTTCCTCCTTTTCTCTTATCACTCCAGATGAGTTGTCTGCTCTATGAAGGTCTCTTCCAGACACGTTTCCCCCCTGTTCTTCCAGAACTATTACGGACAATATTGGTTCCCTTGCCCCTACACTTGCGGACTTCTGCAACCACTCTCTTGCCACTGGGTCTTTCCCCTCCTCCCTCAAACACTCTCTTGTGCACCCCCACCTGAAAAAACCTTCTGCCGACTCCTCATGTCTGGGTAACTACCGCCCCATCTCTCTCACTCCCTTCCTTGGGAAACTTGTGGAGAAGTTTGTCTTCCCCGAACTGACCCAGCATACTAAGCTTATTGGTTGTCTGCACGCCCATCGGTGTGCAGTCATAATGTCGACATCAATAATGTCGACAGTCAAAATGTCGACAAATTAATGTCGAAAATCAATAATGTCGACATACAAAAATGTCGACATTTTACATTAATGTCGACATTTTTTCGAAATGTTGTATAAATAAATAAATATATATTTATTGTTGTGTTGTATGTGTTGAGTATGAGGGGTGGGGGGTGGCAGGGGGTATTGGGTGAGAGGGGTTGGGGGGGACATCCCCATAGTAAATGATATTCTTTTTATTTATTTGTTTATTTATTTATTGAATAATAAATAAATAAATAAATATATAATTACTATGTGTTGGGAATGAGGGTGAGAGGGTGGTTGGGGGGGGTGTGGGGGGGTGTCAGGGGGGTGTTGGGTGAGGGGGGGTTGGGGGGGACCCCCCCCATAGTAAATTAGACTCTTTTTGGTTATTTATTTATTGAAAAAATAAATAAATAAATAAATAAATAATTAGATTGTGTTGAGTATGAGGGGTGAGAGGGTGGTTAGGGGGTGTGGTGGGGTGGCAGGGGGGTGTTGGGTGAGGGGGGGTTGGGGGGGGGACCCCCCCATAGTAAATGATACTTTTTGTTGGTTATTTATTTATTGAAAAAATAAATAAATAAATATATAAATAATTATAATGTGTTGCATATGAGGGGTGGGAGGGTGGTGGTGTGGGGTGTGGGGGGGTTGCAGGAGGGTGTTGGGTGAGGTGTTGATAGTGTTAAGGGTTTATAGTCATATTGTCGAAAAAAAAATGTCGACATTTTTTTTTCGACATTATGACTTTTTACATTAAAAGTATAGAATGTCGACATTATTATTTTCGACATTATTTTTTCGACATTTTTGTCTGTCGACATTTTTTTGTCGACATTATGACTATAAACCACGCCCATCAATCTGGATTCTAAGCATCCAGAGGAATGGAAACTGCTCCCCTCAAAACCCATGAAAAATTGCTCATGTCTCTTGACTCCAACTCACCTGCTGTTCTATTCTACTGGATCTCTCCTCTGCTTTCGACACAGTTAACCACTCCATCCTCATAAAATGGCTCCATGATAACCTTGGTACCTCGGAGCGGGCACTGGATTGGCTGACTCCTTCCTCACTTCCTCACTGGCAGACCATCCCAGGTTATCCTGGGTTTTTTCTCCTCACCCACCACTACCTCCACCTGTGGCATTCCCCAGGGCTCTATCCTTTCGCCATGACTCTAACATCTATCTTGCTCCTCTTGCTCACCTTTTCACCACACTTCCAGTGTTATGCAGACAACACCCAATTCTTCTTCAAACTACCCTCTGCATCTCTTCTGACCTCCTCTGTCATTCCAGATTGCCTGTCCACCATCCAGTCTTGGTAGACCTCCAATGACCTTGGTCTCAATGCCAGCAGGACTGATATTCTTCCTATCGGGACTCCTGTTCTCTTTTTTTCTCCCTTCCCTCTTGCCACCCTCAATGGGCTCTCCTTCCTCTCCTTCTCTGAGGCTAGAAACCTGGGAGTCTTCGACTCCTCTAACGCTTTCATTCCTCACATCTTGGGCCTTGCCAAGAAGGCCCATTTCCAACTCTATCTCCTCAGGGGAATCCTCCCTTTCCTCACTTTCTCCCAGAAGCTTAATGTCTCCAGGGCTCTGGTACTCTCCAGGCTGAACTACTGCAGCAGCCTCTTCCTTAATCTACCCTCCTCTCCTATCCACCCCGTCTAGCTTATCCAGAATAGAGCTGCAAGACATATCCTTGGCCTTAAACCCAGGGACTGTATTGCTCCGGCCCTAAAATCTCTCCACTGGCTCCGGCTTGCTGCAAGGATCAAATTTAAATCCCTCTGCATCATCCATCAAGCCGTCTGGGGCCGGGGACCACGATATCTGCAACTTTCTCTCACCAAATACTCGCCTTCCAGATCCCTCTGATCCTCCGGCTCCAACTGTCTGCTTGTCGAGCACTTCTCTAAGCGGAGAGCGGGCGGCCGGTCCCCTTGTTCAGCTTGCTCCATCCTCTGGAACAGCCTTCCCCTTTCTCTCAGTCCTGAGCCGAATCTCCTCAAGTTCTGCAAACATCTCAAGACTTTCCTTCCCTCTCTACCACCTGTGCTAAATTCCACAGTAGCTGCGATTGGTGGCCTGGGCCCCTTGCCCTTCTTGTTCTGCATCCGCCTTCCCCTTGCACATGCCTTCGGGCACCACTTGGCCTGTGCTGCTCCACAGGCTGGCACTTATTGAATGGGCTGGTGATAGGGATGTAACGCTATAACGGTATACCATTAAAGATGCCGTGAACAACTTAATTGAACAATAATAACCATCACGTTGTTTATACTGGTATACTGTTTATACCGTTAAGTGTGCTTTTCAATCTGATTGGGAAAGGCTGCAGTAAGCAAGTGCTGCGGAATCTTGGTCTTGCACTGTTGGATGTGCCATCTGCCAAGGCGGCCTTGCTTGGCAGACAAGAGCATAGGGAAAGTGAGTCCACATTAATAACTGCAGCTTTGCTGCTGTGACTGCTCTTTGTCTGTGATCAGTAGAGTCAGATCAAAGATCAGCCGACTTTGCGCAAATTGTGTTGAAAGCTACCCAGTGCCTGAACCTTTGTGTTCCCCATGAAAAAGCTGGTAACAATGAGCTGACTGGCTCTATAAGCATAACGGAGACTCCAGTTCATAGACTCCGCTAGGCCTGTATTTCATGGGCAAACTAGAACAAAGTTATTTTGTTTCAGGCATTATTTATTTGGAAGGCAGCATATAGATTTTAAACGTTTTCACACAGTCATGCTGCTCCGTGCTACAGGTCAAATCTTCTAAGGGTATTTTCCCGATTTTCAATTTGCAATTAGCAAGACCACAGGGACATCACGAGGGTGAGCTGAGGGCCTAAACTGAAAGTGAGCATTTTATTTTTCCTTTTGTACCTATGTAAACAAATGTAATACAACGTTCAGTGACTTGCAAAACAGTAAAGCCAGGAGCACTTTGCTTAGCAGGCATTCAGCCAGCAGGAGCAGAAATATATTGATTCAGCCTGGCCTGGCATCATGTGCCATTAGTTCATTAAGTTAAGGTCCTACTGCACTGGGCAAACACACACTGGAACAGCTCATGCTCTGGCTTTGCAAATTGTTAAAAAAAAATAAAGACGGCCAGTGAAGTCATGCATATCGAATTACTCTCCCCAAGGTTTAGATTCAAGGAACTTAAGTTTCTCATGGTCATGGATCAGATAGCCATCCAGTTCTGTTTTAGCTTAGAATTCTGGTATTTGTAGTTTTCACACCAATTTGAAAGATGGGGGAACTACACCTCCCAGGATTTAAAGGGGGGAATGACTGGATGCCCATCTGATGCATGTCCACAAACAACTTTAGCTCTGTAGACCAGGCATGGACTGGACTTTAGGGCAATAGGCACATGGCCGAACTAAAAATGCGAAATGCTTGTGTGGGCCAGTTTTTTGGGTCAAAGTGGGCCACTTTATTGGCCAAAGTGGGTCAGTTTGATGAGTGACTTCACTATGCGGCTAATAGTTTTGACCATTATGGCTGAATAAATATTCTTTTAAATGTAAAATTTGCATCACATTTTATCAAAAATCTCCCACTTGGGTACTATTCAAACAGTGTTCCAAAAGGAATGAATTATCATTTGCAACTGTGGGCCACTTTTATGTTGGTGCCTGATACAATTTTATCCCCGATCCGACCCTGCTGTAAACTGTGTGAACACTGGGCCTCTCAGTGCTTTCTGCTAGTAAATCAACTCCCCCGCCCCACTCTCCTCTGTGTAGATTTGCACATTGGCAATAGAGTTGCTTCTCTTTATCCTTCACCTACCTGCCTTCTGCATATGGCACTGGACTCAAGCAGGCAGGACAGATTCTACATTCAATTTGAAGTATCCAAAGCAATGGGGGTGAAATATTTCTTATGTCTATTCTCAATGTGACACCACCCATGAAAGCATTCCTCCCTCTCAACTCGCATCACGAGGGTCCTAATGCACATAGACCTGGGGAACACGGTAATGATGGGGCTGTGGTGAAGTGGTGGTCGAAGAGAAGAGGAGAGGTATAGGGGTGCACAGACAAGTTAACTGATGGGTTTTAAATTAGATAGACCATAAAGCAACATATATCAACACGAAGGTAGTGTATAATGTAACAAGCATTTCAGGTGCAGACGGGCTGTCGTCACAAGGCCACTTGGGACTAGGAAATCCAACAAAACCAGAGCTGTGTATTGCTACCACAGCAAGCCCAGATGCACTCCTGAGGGAAAAGCAATCCCTATATTTAAATTAAACATTTCATTAAACATTAGATGCCAATATGGCGTGAACTCGGTGCACATACACCGCCTGGGTTATGGTGATTAGCTCAAAAAGTCATTACATAATTCCAATCACCATAACCCAGGCGGTGTATGTGCACCGAGTTCACGCCATATTGGCATCTAATGTTTAATTAAATGATTAATTGAAATATAGGGATTGCTTTTCCCTCAGGAGTGCATCTGGGCTTGCTGTGGTAGCAATACACAGCTCTGGTTTTGAAGTGGTGGTCTAAGCCATATTTGTGCCGATATGTATTTTAACTTTGTCATTTCAACGTTTTTTTTGCCACTATCTTTAAGAAGCTAAATGAACATGTATTGCAGGAATCAAGAAAGAAATCAACAGCGCCCACTGAACGCTGTCCCTTTAGGATTACATGGCCAGTGGCGACTCCGACATCAGACCTTCATAATATACCAGGCAGTTGGTAAACAAGCTATAGTGATTAGATCACTATGCAATCTTTCGGTGTGTCTGCGTTGGCTATGACATTTTGACAAAAGAAACACAATGACATGGGCTTTCAGACCGCACGAGTGACTTTTCTTCCTTTAATGGGATAAAGAGTTGTCAAAACAAACTTTGTGGCAGCCAGGGGTCACGATGCCTATGCCATGAGGTTCCAAAAAAATGCAAGTCGAGGCCAATTTCCAAAGCTATGACCTGTTAATGAGCAGCAAGCTCATTGCTCAAAATGTGCATTATAACACTTCCACCAGTCACTCTTTCATTCAAGGTGATCAACGAGTGAGCGCCATGAAAGACCAATTCTGCAGCCGCCTTAGATTCCGAGAGGATCAGCTAAAAATGTGCAGAGACAAATTTCAAAATGCTACCATGCTACAGCTGGAAAATCCTGCCTGCGTATTTGTAAGTGAACTAAAAAGCATTGACTTAATGGTAAATTAAAGAACATCAAATGCAAAAAGGCTATGTTAAAAAAAAAAAAGATTTTTATACAAGTAGTTTCAGTTGGAGCAGTTTTTAATGCCATTCCGTAAACCGCACGTGCCTGACACAAAATCCATATGGTAGCAATAGGAAGAATAAATACAGTGATTTACTTTGGGTTGGCGGCTTTGGGGTTTACCTATTTATAATGCATAATGTTTTCTAAACATATGACAATGGGGGATTCCCCTGGTTCCATCATCGAATTTACATATGATAAGTCACACCGCGAAATTCACTCATCTCTGCGGGTTTTCCCTGCTGCCATACCAAAGGGTAACATGTCCGTGATTATTGGACCCCTTTTGGCCCAGTAAGTAAACAAAAGGCTGTAACGTCAAGAGAGAGTGTGTGTGCGCGTGTGCGTGTATGTGCACAAGCTCATACTACCATCAGCCTCCATTGATCTGTGGCATGCAGGCTATCAAGATGGCAACATGTTCATCTACACCAGTAGCCAGTGGGGGAGCTAAAAGCCTAAATGACCACTTAAGAAAAGCTATTATTTGTTTGTGATGATAAATCTGTCAATGTATGACCTTTTAAGAAAATATTTGTTAAGATTAGTTAACTCCACCTGTTATACCGCAATAACCATGATATACTGTCATTTGGCAAGAAGGTTATTGTACCGCCATAAAACTAATACTGTGACACCCCTAGCTGGTGACCCCTCTTCCATCTAGTGGTCACTGCCTGGCACTCACCTG